>NC_091489.1:18512066-19186287 GCF_947461875.1 Haliaeetus albicilla | reverse complement strand
CTGTTATCGAGTCTTGAAAATGAGGAAGGATTCCACCTTTGGTTTTGCAACAGTTATGATGATTATGATGAGAAAGGAGGACTGTGTACAGAAACCAGAGTGTGCTCATTTGTAACTAACTGCCCAGCAAACACCTTCTTTTTAGTTGCAGGACTGTATAAACATCCAGGCATTCAGGCTGCGCATTACTCTGGACGAGGCCATAGACATCTACAGTGCAACACACTCTGTAGAAGGTGAATTACACATCTGTGCGAGGAGGAGCAAACTGCAATTAAAATGAGCATCAGTTCTGGAAGACATGTCTTACCTATATTTGGATGAACACTTGCAGCAGCTGAAGTGCACTGTTAATATTTACATTAACTTTATTAGCATTAAATTAATATTTAATGTCTTTATTGATTTATCTAAAGACTGATACTGGTCCGGTTGTGTGTAGTTTTGTCAAGTCCATTTTCCTGATGAGTCCTGTGCTGTTAGCTGTCCCCACTTCTGACCAGCACCATAAGGCAACACACTCTCTGAAGGGTACAGAAGCCCTCAGCAGGCCTATGGGAGTGTCTACTCAGCAGTATCACCTACGTGAATTATTCTGGTTCTTTGCTGTGTATTTATGGCTTGGGAGGGTTTTGTATCTTTCTAAACTGATTTGCCTCTTAGCAAAGAAAGTGCAAAACAGATGCACTGCAAAATCAGCATTCTCCCATTGTTTACACCACCCATAGTATTTTTGCTCACTTGTCACACTTTATTTGTCATATTTTTGAAAACACAGGAGAGTTAAAAAGTCACAGGGTTGACATTTTCTCTTATTCTTTATGAGCATTCATTGTGCACAGTCGTTGATCCAACAAGATATCATAAAGGCAACTTACAAAAAAGGAAAGATTTTAATCTATTTGACATGACTCAAGGGTGTACCCAAGGGTTATATCTGCTGTGTACGTTTTTGCTTCAGTAAGAAGAGAAACTGCTTTTGTATTAAAACCTTCTCTTGGTTCTGCCATTGTGCAAGCTCTGGGAACACGCTGAAGGGTTCTGATGTGCCATGGCTTCGCTTGCACAGTGTCTGATATAAGACTTTGTCAGAAAATATCTTTATTTTCACCTGACAGACTGAGGGAATAACCATTTTTACTTTCTGCCTTTCAGTCGAATTACTATGTTGTGCTTGTTTGTATCAATATCTTTCACATGAAATAAAAGTCATATGTAATTTCATTAAATATAAAGGGGATTCTCTAGTAAAAATTCTCTGTACATGGGAAAGATCCTTTAAAACTTGACCTTTTGCACATATCACTTCTGCATGTGGACTGTCAAACAGTTCCCTAGATTTAAAACCAATGCCAGAGAGTTTGAATTGGGCAGTTTTGGTTCTTCTGCTCCTCAAACCCAGAAAATCTCTGGCATTAAGTATAAAATCTGATTTTTCTCTGCTTTTTGGTTAGATTCAAACAGAACTTTCATCTTTCTTAATAGATTTAAATTTACTTTTTTCCACATGATATGTGACATCTTCAAGAAAAAAATCTTGAGCTTTTTGTATAATTTCTTTTCTTGGAAAGAATTTCCATTTTTCAGACAATCCTAGTGAAAACCATCATTTAGGACACCTGAGTTTGGTTTTCAGTTGTTCTTTGTTGTTTTTGTACTTTCATGGGAATTATAGAGGCTAAATGGGATGAATAAATGGATTTTTAACAGGCTTATTACAAAGAACACTTGCCAACATGTTCTCAGCTTGAAAAATAAAGCTCTTAAGATTTAATTTTTTAGCAGCCTTTCTCTAAAAGTAAAATTTAATTAGAACCCGATTATGCTGAAATTGAAGTAACTGCTGAGGTAGTGCAATGAATACTCGGTTCCATATGGTTTGATTTATAATCCACAAGCACGTTGAAGAACTACCTTATTGTCCTCTCTATATTCATGTGTATTTCCTATTAAAATCAATAAGAATTGTATGGCTGCTTTGCATATATTTGAGAAAATTTTTAAATAAACTCATGTAAGAATCTCTATATTACTATACATTTACTATGGCTTTACACTGCCAAGAATAAACATGCATAAATTCATGTTAAATTTCAGGACCTTAAAGTTTCTGTTGGAAAGATAAAGAGGAAAGTAAGTCAATATTTCAGAAACATCAGTATCACCTTAATTCTTTAGTACAGAAAACCTCTCCTACAAAACACAGAGTAAGGTTTCCTATTTTGTACCCACTTACACCAATGTGAGCCCAAAGTAATGTTTCTGAACTCATGATTTCTAGTTATTCCAGACTTGAAATGAAGTCTAACAAATAACTGTAAGTGATATGTTGATCCATTAAATAAAAGTTAAAAAAAAAAATTTTTTAAAGCATTTAAAAAAAAAAAAAAACAAAAAAAACCAAACCAGAGATATTTTGCCAGACTATGTTCTTACACTCCATCATTTTTCTCTCAGGGGATTTCTGACAGTTTTAAAGGGTTTGTGTCTCAGATTACTAGCTAGTTACATGACCAGAACTTAGAGCAGAAAACTTCTTCATGCTCTATCTGTGTAAGGGACAACCTAAGGTACAAGACAATGGAGAATCTGCAGGGTAAAAAACAGTGAAGAAACATTTGGTCTGCAGAAATTGGTCAAATGGTCAAATTTCAAGTCAAAAATATCTGCAACTGTTTACCTTTTAATGTCTAACAGGAAATGTTAATGATTCAATGGTAATTAGTCACTTGCATGATTAGCATTTCCTAGAAGATAATTTTGATGTGGACCTAGGCTAGCTTGTTAAGTTCAAGTTATTTTCTCCAGAGATCATTTTGTATTTTCAAAATGGTTCCTGTAAGATAGCAACCTACATTTTAAAAAACAATTTTCTGTATGATCAGCAGGATGATCAGGTTTTGCAGGCTAGTCAAATGGCAGTAAGATACCAAGTTAGCGTACTAAATAAGTGTTTTGTTAAGACCTAAAAAATTTTCCTTTTTTTGAAATGGAAAGCTCCTCTTACTTCCTTTCCTTTTCTTACATACAAGAGGCTTAAAAATACTTTTATTTTATCTGTTTTCTCCACTTACACAGTCTGATTGCAGATCTGACACCACCATGGGAATTGCCAGCACTTATGCTTGTTGACATATAATATCACTGAATGCTGATACTGTACATCACCACACAACTTCTCACATCACATTTGCATCCACAATCCAAGCACTGCCACAGAAAGCTAAGGGGTGTTCCTAAAGAGGAGGCAGGACTCCACCACTCCACCACCTCCCATGCAAACGATCATTGATCTCTGCAGCATTCAATGCTTGATTACACACTGTTGAAAGGTTGAAAGCTCTAGCAATGTGGCTTTTTTTTTTTTTTTTTAACCCAATTCAGGCTGCTACTGTCATTATAAAATCATCATAAAACTTCTTTACCTCTTTGAAAAGGAGTTGAGAATTTGGTTAACTTCCGAGCACGTACTTACCTATTTGGGAATCTCGCAGGGTGTGATCATCAGCACACTGGCCCTCCCGTACATACTGGACCATTTCCTCTCCTCCACACGTATTGTCTGGTTTTGTGGGCAAAAGAGCCGAACCGTCAACTTGCACCTGCTCAGGTTTTAATAATATTATTCAGAAATAAGTCTTTATTAGTAGCTTTTCTGGTCAGATGCTGCTAAATCCTGCCCAGGTATAAGCTGATTTGAAGCTTTGATGTTTAATTGAAATGTGTTCTTGAGCCTGTTGTTAGTATTGGCCAATATGCTGGAAAATGTAGCCTGACTTCTTGTGATACAAGCTGTCAGGGTGACCCAGCCACTTTGTTTCAATGAAGGCTAAGCCCATAAAACCACTCTTGCTTTGTAAACATGACAAAGAACATTCAAGAAAATCGTAGTCAAAGGTCTTTATTGAAGCAGCAAAGCAAAGATCTCCAAAATTAGGAAATGCTGGATTTACAGTGACCCTTGCTACCTTTAGCTCCTGCCCCATGCAATGAATAAAGAGAAGTCCTGTGGGAGTGGAAGAGTTTGTGGTCCTAGACAACCTTAATGATGTCTCACTCAAAAGACGAGTGAGAGGCACCAGTGATTTTAGCTTTCCCTTCTTTGTCAGTGCTCCGGTCCAGCAGCTGAGCCAGGCTATTAGCACACCCGGGGATATAATGTTACACTGAGGCCCAGGAACCCATAGGGCTCCTGGGGTTATGAAGGAGGTTTAGAACAGCGTCATTCCTCCACTGAGTGGAGCACTGGTACAGTCCCTGGGTTTTCTTCGCTGAATCTGTAGGAAAGTGTTCATGGCGAAACATGGCGAATACATCTGTCTTTGTCCAGAGAGGAAATTAAAGCAAACAGCGTCTAGACATGGGAGAAGCATTTAACAGAGGCTGGTGCATAGTAAAAGCTATAATATTTGCCGTTGCTGGCATTCTCTTCTACGGATACTTCCCATGCTGCTGACAGCTCCGTTCCCCACAGCTACAGGATCAGATCGGAGAAGCTGCTGTAGACTCATGAGCCCACCCAAAGATCTGCTGTGCTTTTCTGAAATGTGTGCACTATTACAGAAATCAGGTAACTCTGCTCTTAGACTAGCAAAGCTGATGGGGGCTTGGCAGCATTTAGTTTCAGACGTTGGGATGCTCGAAGGTAAGGGTACTTTGTCATTTTAGAACTGGCAATGCTTTTAGATCTTATTGATTTTATTTCACTGTTGAGATCATCTACCCTTAGCTCTAAGTATAACTCCAGAGACTCACATCTCAGAATATATAAAGTCCAGGGCTATGCATAACTTAAGGCTGGAATGCACTCCCCAGCTCAGCCGGGGCAAAGGGCTGTGCAGAGCGCTGCAAAAAGACCAAGAGACAGTACATGCCGCTGGGAATAGAGGCGCTCTGACGACAACAGTCATGGCACTCGGGCAGCAGCTAGTTGTCCAGGCCAGGTGCTGCAGAGTTTCAGCAACAGGAGACAAATCTTGGGATGTTCTTATAGGTTTCATGTAAGTCTGAGGTTTGCAGTGAGAGGAGTGACAGTCGCCATGCATGGAGAGAAGCCACAAGGGGCTCTCAGGCACTCACCTTTTATGCCTAAAATATATATGACATTTTTGTTAGTAGTTCAGATGGACAACAGTCAGCTACAACAAGCACACCTAGCTTCCCAAAGGTGTTCACCTGTGGTGGAGCTGATTTCCCATTATGCATATAGGGAGGGGACAAGCAGGCATAGGATATAGCTGAAATACCTCCCTTTCATCCTTTTCCTGTTCTGCCTTTCCAATTCCCAGGCACTGTGAGAAGCTGGCTGCTACATGCCTTGTCCATGAAATGAGAAGATGCTGAGGACAGAAATGAGAAAGACCTTATGTGACAGGCAGGTAAGTACTAATGGTACTGTGTGGAGTGGCTGTCTGCTATATGCTGGAGGTGCTGTCTGCTATAGAGCAAGGTCTTGCAAAATTGTTAAAGTCAGCAAGGATATCTTGTCTCGGATGCCATGTATATGGGACTAAGGCAGAAAGTTGCAGCCCATCTCCACACAGTGCATCTGCTGGAGGTAGAATGTTGGAGATACATGGGAAACGCAGTCTACAGGCACTGGGCAGCAGTAATACACACTGGTTCATGGAGCAGCTCAGAGCCATGAAGGGTAGAAAACAGCTCAGCTACGCTACCATCCCTCTTGGGAGAGAGACAGCATTAATATCTTCTTGTGTTCAGTTGATAGAAATGTCTTTTCTGAATCAAAAATGCACTACAAGGCAAATCCATAGTGCATTGAGCCAGGAATGACACAGAGCTTCTGACTTACGAATGACTCCCCTTGTTTAAAGAACGAAGTAATAAAATCCCACTCCTGACAGATTAAAAACAGTTCACCAGATTAATTAAGTATGGCCACATATTACACTTCTTCTGTTCAAAATCAATGCTATAGAAATTTACTAAGTGTACCATGTTGTAATACTTCTTTAATTTACCTTATACACTGAGCATCATCAACTATACCCCTTAAAAGAAAAAGAAAAGAAAAAAAAAAATTGGCTCCAGTATATTGCCACTTTCCTATTGACTTAGGCCATAAAACTCATTAACAGATGTTCATTGAAAGCAAACAGAATTCTTTTGCATTCTTGCTAATCACCAAGATAGCAGTAGAATGGGGAGTCAGAAACAAGTAAAAATTAAGGCAACTTGTCAAAACTGAATTAGACAGTTGTCTAAATCAAATCGGAAATCAAAACCAGATCTGGCTAAGCAATATACTTCTGATGCTGACCTGCCAGTTTAGCGGTTGCAAAATGTGCTGTAATGTAAAACATGAAGTCAAGTTCTTCAGTCAGACTTCCCCCTTCACTCCACTGGACCAGGACCAATCCCAGTAGTGTCTGAAGGTACTTGTGAATTGTACTTGGTTCTACCTTAGCTGTATATTTCCATAGCTTGAAGTATAAAACTTTCTATTTCTTTGGGAAGCTACAGCTCTTGAGCTATAGCATGCACATTTTCAGATGTCTTTCTCTCTCATCCAGATCCCAAGGGACCCCTAACCTGTTAAAAGTTTTATGCTTTCAGGCTGTTCTTGCCAAAATGTAGTCATGCTGGTAATCTTTGAGCCAGCAAAGACCATTTGAAGACATATCTCTTTGGTCAACTCTCGTTCTCATTCTTCCTCCTCCCATACCCACTTCTGGCACAGCAGATGGGGCTCCTCTAGCTTTTCGCAGGCAGGAGAATAAGAAGACTTAGCACGGTACCAGAAAGAGGGAAGAAGCCAGTAGCAGGTAACACTGGGCATCTATGTAGAGCCCTGTGATTGTTACAAGTACTACAAACATGTAGTGGATTTTCAAAGCCATCCAGTGATTTTGTGAGGTTAAGTTGTGATGTCATTGAGAGGCTGACTATCGTGCAACAGACTCTTATTTTAGAAATACGTGAAGAAAGAAACGGTACTGGAAATCAACACAGCAAATCTTCAACTTCATATGAGTCCATTTAAATTACAAGAAAGCATTTTTCTCTCCTACTCCCAAATTGACTCTTCCTGGCTTATATTTCTGTTAATCTGTTTTGACTGAGGGAAGAAAAATATCTATGGAGCAGGTGTGTTGCAAAAAGTAAAGACATTTTTCTGTACTGTAACCAAAGTGGTTTTGTTGAAGATAATTATCACTTCACAGTGTAATGCTAAATAAGGCACCTCAGGTCTGTTGAGAATTCAACCATACAGACATTTCAGGATTCAGAATTGTAATGTTTCTATTATAGGCAGGGTGGGGTGACAAGATGCTATCAGACTTATTTTATACCAGCTCTAGTCTAGAAAAAAAAAAAATTCTTAAATAGCGGAAACAGTACTTACCTCTATTCTCTCAATTTTCAAAGACTGTAAGAAGGGATGAAAGTTTTCTCAATCATTGCAAAAATATTTTTGAAAGAAACCAATTCAATACTCAGGAGAGGAAGATAGAAAAGAATCAATGTTTCTGAAATAAGAAAGTTTTCATAACAGAAAATTAGAATCAGATGGTATTTTAACAACTGTTTTGGCATAGATCTCAATGTAGTACCCAAAAAGCTGACATGATCTCATTTACAGATTTCCTTTGTTTCTTTGACTACAGTTAGAAGAAAATACTGCATATAATCCATTCTACAATCTTTTTTTTAATTGTTAGCAAGCAGTGTTTTCTGGAAATAGCATCATACATACAGATGTACTTGTATACAATGTGTACCAAAGCACAGTAACAGACACTTCCAAAATGTGCATATTGGGTTAGCAATACACCTAGTAAAGCTCCAGACAGATTAACTAATTCCCCACACACACCATGCTACAAGAATTTGAGAGGAGGCATATACAATTTAGGTTACTTACTCAAAACAGGCTTTGAGTATTAGGCCTGGGAAATAATGAATGAAAATTGTGCTGATTTCCTGACAAGAAGGACTTACAGTCTACCTGGGAATACCTTCCCAGCACCGCAAAAAAGAACAGGCTGTAGCTTGCAGTTCTGCCAGAAGGCAGACTCGTGTTGTCCATACCACACACAGCAACTTAAGACACTGAGTGAAGAGTATGAATCAAACACAAGCATCAAATCTACTATAAATTAGATTATTATTTTTCCAGTAGGGTACCTGTATCATCTGGTAACGTCCACATCAGACAAATGCCTTCAGGAAATAAAAAACACAATGGATTTAGAAGTCCTATGAAATGTTATGCTGTGTAGAGAGATTGCCAAACAAAATGAGAAGCAGGGAACCAGAAAAAAAGTGCAGAAATAAAAGGGAAACTTGATCACAGTCAATGATCGCCATCGAGAATTGAGAAAGGAAGACTTTAAGCTTTTGTGTTTTGTGGGTGTAAAATATCTGTGAGTGAAAATGATTCAAGACTGATCAGAAGAGAGGAATCCAAAACTCTGGCTGGCATCCAGGAAGAATTACTGGCATAAAATTAAAGAGGAGTTCTGAGAACATGTGGGCTCACACGGAATTAAGGCAGGGAGAGACGGAAGAGGTGAAATGGAGAAAAAAGGAGGATGTGGCAAGGAGGATGGGGCAGTGTTAGGTGGCTATGGGTGACAATTTCCTAAACTATTACAGACAGATTTACAAGTTCATGTCAATTTGCTCCTTCGTGTAAAGTCTTCCAAGGAGCCACTGAAGCCATGGGGCAGGCAGTATGGCTAGGGCAGGCAGTATGGAACTGGTCTACACTGAACTTCATAAGTTTTCTCATTTGAATGCTGCACACGACTTTAACTACATTACATACTATAGGTCTCACCAGCTGGACCACACTGGGTGACAGTCAGACCTTCAATCTGTTACTTTCCCTGTCGAGTGCTAACAGTTGGGGATTGTTTTTCCGGCAATTAGCTAAAATCATTTACAGATTACATCAATATGCCTATACCTTCTTGTTGCTTTAAAAATTGAGGTAGAGGTATAACTAGCCTTGAAGGTAGGGGAATTGGGAAGGAAATTTTGAACTTCAGCTGGTTCCACAGAGTTACAAATAGAACTAAATACCAGCAAGTATTCATAAGGAAAAAAAAACCTGTAAGCTGCTACGCTGCATTAGCACTTCAGCTTTTGAAATTATAAGACTAGCAACTAATTCTGAAATCCAATCTGAATTTCTAGTGTACTTTCTACTATTCACCTTAGAGAATTCACTGCAGAAGTACAGCCTACAGTGTTGTGACAGAGACAGATCTGTGTTGGAGCAGTTGCACCCCATTTGAAAAAAAAAGCTATTTAAAATTACATTTGTCTCTTGAACTGGCTATAACAAACTGCTTCCACAAGGTGCCGTTGTCTGCCATTACTGCCCTTTCTTCTCACAAGGACATTGTGAGAATCTCCTCTCTGGAGCTCAGACCTGAAACAGACCCTGCCCCAGCTAACCTCTCACCTGGCTGGCAGAATGGTTATTAGTCTGGCAGCATGCAGCAATATAAGGGGGGAGTCAGCTCTGGCCCCATCAGCTCTCTCACCAAGAGCTGGTGCAGCCCTGAGACAGGTTAGAAACTTTTATATGGGTAGCCTTACATGGGTTTTTGCAGCAGCAAGCTTCAGTCATTGTGTCTATTTGACTACCTGTGTTGACATGTGAACTGATTTTAAAAAAGAAAAAAAAAAAAAGAGTCAAAAAAGAGAGGTGTTTGAAAGCTGAACTGCTTGCTTTCTTGTGGTCTGAAGGGCAGCTTTGCAAGCCTTGCATAAGAAGGTATCCCCAGCAGAGGAGTGTGAATGAAAAGTAAGAGCCCTAAGCCCTCCTAGCAAATTTATTCTGGGCAGGATGGTAATTGGTAACTACAGCCTCACCCACCATTCCCTGCTTTTTTAATCCTAGCTCTGCACTGACCATGTACATTGAAAATGTCCTCCTTGGAATACTGACAAACACCTGTGGGCTGTCCATGGCACTGGGGTGACTCACAAAAAACATTTGAAAATCCTTCTTTTAGGCAGCCCAACTAGGATTTTCAGAAGTGCATTGACTATTTCTGCACAAGGGCCTTCAGGAAAAGAAACACTGTCTTTTAAACCCGAGATTTTCAACAGTACTTAGGCTTTGTTTAGACTGGTAAACAGTATGTGCAAAAAGAGTAGATCGAGACAGCAAACAGCTGGTACTGAGCAACCAATGCCAGCTACCCATGTTTCATCACTTGGGGGTTATTTCAGACTAGAACGTGTCTGGTCCCATGGGCTGGATGATCATTAGTGATCAGAGTGTGTTAGGTGTGTTCCTGCAGGGCATCCTTCAGTTTGGTTTTGTCAGTACTAACCTGGGTTCTGCACTCTGAGACTTCTCTGAGCTGTATGGAGCCTTGCCACAGACCCTCTCTGAAAAAAAACACTCAGAACTTTACCTCTTCGAATGTTCAGACATCCCATTACACTTAGTGTCCTTAGCTGTGTACTGGTATCAGCAGGATCAGTTAGTAGTAGCAAATACAAAGCATGTAGATTCTCTAAACCAATGATGTTACAGACTTAACAAATCAGAGAAATAAACTTTCAGACACTGAGTTCTAGAAAACCTGCACGTTGCACACATTTTTCTTTTGAGACGTTAATCACAAAAAGAATGTAATTGTAGCAGATAAACTTCTGACCTCAACAGCAGACAGAAGCCCCAAAAAGTAAATTCTCATCATGTATGTCTGCCAAAGTGAAAAACCAAGGTGGATTTAAATAAGGTAAAGATTTGGCACTCAATACTCGAATATTTTTTTATCTGAAACTAGAATCTATGCATTGCAATTGCTCCTTAATTGGTCAAAAAATGCCCACCAGTCTTAATAAACAATGCTTGTACAACAGCACACCTAAAACCATGCAAAATCTATTAGGGTAAGACATAAGCCTGGATCAATATTCAGTTAAAAATACATATTTTTCAGATCAGAAAATCTATACTTTTTAAAGCAATATTAGATCAGCTATACTAATATTCACACTATTGTTTTGCTTTCTTATATGTTAAACATATTAGCAGCTACTTTAAAGTACAATATGAAGCCAGTCAGTTTTGTTTTCTCAATAAAACATACTCTTCACTTCTATCTAAAAGAAAGACTAGGTGTGAAAGAACCTTGGCCAGGCTTTAACAGATCCTCTGTTCTGGAGACTCGGATGGTCTAAGCATATGAGAGCCAAAAGTGAGTTACAAACTGCGAAGAAAAAGTTCAAATTTGTTCCATGGTCAAAAACTACACCTATTAAATCATAATGACACATCTTGTTTCAAGTTGTGCCCATTCAGTTGTGTCATGCTAGTCACTGTGTTCCTGGTATTGCTTTTCAGGGAAGTCATTTGAATGGCAGAAGAGTTGCGCAAGTAGCTGGCAGATCTCTCTTGCTGAGCTTTCCTCCTGCAGCGTAGCTGGTTGTTGAAATGCCTTCTAAAACTCTCACTGAGAAAATACAGTGCAAATGGGTTGACACAAGAGTTGCAGAAGCTTAGCACTCGGGCCACTAAGGTAACAACCATATGTCCTGTTGATGGATCAATCTCATTGTAATTAAAAGATCGGTACATGTATAGCACGTGGTTAGGAAACCAGCAGATAGCAAAGAAGCCAACAAAAACTAGAACAATTTTTGCCAGACGTTTCCGAGTTTCCATCTAAAAAGGTGAAGAGAATCCAAATGAGCAACAACAAACAGAACTACTCCACATAACAGATTTAATTAAAACATATAGCATTCTGCTTTATATTAGCTTTAACAACTATCATAAGTAAGGCCAGTAAAAATGCTTCCTTCAGGGGCTGAATTACTTTTTCTATATCTCATTTACTTTCCTTTCCCACTTTAAGTTTACTTTCAGTGAAAGATCCTTGCTGTTTGCAGTTACAGAAGGTTGCTCTTTCTATGTGACATATGCAGCAAGACTGATTCATGACCCAAGTAAATGTTGGCTTTTAGCCTGAAAGCACACACCAAAGGATGTCATGAAACATTGCCTTTTCTAATGAGATCTCAGTGCTTGGCTTGAAACTTAGCTTTAGTTAGAAAGCTATTTAGAAACTGTTGACTTTGAAATCTAGAGACATTGTGAGTGAAATGTAGTGACATTGCTAGGGTGTTAGCTATACAGTGGTACTTACACCCCGTTATTTTGCCCAAAATGCCTCAGCTTGCACGCCTCTCTCCTAGACAAACCACCGAAACTGCATTGCACAGTCTGAAGCATCTTAATTCCAGGGTTAAAGTGAAAGGTTCATTTAATCTTCAGTAATGACATGAAAGAAATGTACCTTAATTGCAGTGCTAAAGTATAATGGATTACCATGTAGATATTGAGAGTGGCTGAAAGGTCTGAGGCTACAAAGTGGTTCCAAACTGAGAGAGGGAGAGAAACTGGCCAGGTAGAAGGCACCAAAGGGAGGCACAAATGTTCTACATATTCCTCCCAAAAGATTTATTATGTGTGTCAGGTACCAAAGTTTTGTAAAGGCAGGAAAGTTGTCTGGCTTTGCTCAATTTTCTGAAGAAAATCAAGTGAATTGATTCTAACAGGGTTTCAAAATCTGTGAAATAAATCTGTAAGTAGTTTTCTTGGCTCTATCTAAACCAAAACCAGTGGGGAATTCATAAAAGATGGGAAAACTAACATTCCAATTTGGTAGGATTTGCACTCAGACAGATTGCAAAGGCAGACTAAAAGGTGCAGAGCTATAGTGTGAATATTACACTTTTGTGCTATGGCCTAAAGAAATGCGAGTTGATAGCAATAGTCTGAATATACTTCCTCTTGCTGGGAGATATGTAAGTACACTGGAATTTTCCATTCTTCTGAGCCTCATAGATTAACAAAAAGAAAAAAACTAAGTGGAATGAAAAAAATACGTTCTTACTTTGAAAATACATGTGGGTTCAGAAATGTGATATAAATTAAATATTGTTTCCATCCTGAGGGTTCAGCCAAAAGGCTCTCTATATTTCACAGGAAAAATAATACACGAAGTGCTAATATGTATGCATTTTTGACAAGAAACAGGCTAGACTAGAAATGAAATGCTGAGCAAAAAGGACATGAGGGAATGTGGTCTTTCTTTTTAAAAGAATATGTACATGCTAGTTATGCAAGGATATTTCAGTGAGTATAAAAGTATTTTCTAAAATATTGGCAGACAAAACCCTTCCAAATTGTTTTGATGAGCATAAGTATTTTTCTCTATCAATATTAATGCTTGTGTAAAGTGGTTGAGGCACTTTCACCACAAAAGCTGTTGTTTGTATATGTAAATGTTCCTGCTAATGAACAGCCTGTTGCTATCTTATTGCTTCCTGTGCCTTTACAGGGGAAATGGCTTTGTCCAGTATTTTAAAATGCTTTGTCTCAAAGGTATACAGAACCTATACTAAAAGTTTTATAGCATCTATAATAGAAAGGGTATTAGAAAAGTGTGAGTTCATGATTGTATCCAAGAAAGATCTACTGAGAAAGCCAAAAAAGAATCAGTTAATTCTCTGAGTTCATGTTTTCAGCACTCCTTGGTGTGAGAAGAACCTTGGATCCCCTAAGAAAAAATTTCCCTGCCTATTTTCATCTCCAAGCACAAATAAAACAGGGAGAATTCTCAAAAAGTTCATGTAAGATTTCTTCCCAAAACAGCTGCCTATGGGGACAGGTGAAGCCGCTAGAATTAACTACAAAAATGTTGTTCCTCAGTAAGACCGCAAGTAACAGTTACAGTAACAACACTTACAGACACATATACCAATCCCATTTCTTGTTAGGAATACACATTGATGGCATTGAATTTATATTTTTCCTTGCTCGTATTCATTTACATATTGGGCTTAATACTGAGTAATTGTGAAAACAAGGAGATTTTTCAGATAATCCTCAGCTTAGTTCATGCATATGGAAACTGAACTAATCCTCTGTGAAATCCAACAATTTGGATGTTACAGTCCCTGTACCTTGATTTATAAGTGTATACTGCACACAAATCTTTCATTGGGATGTAAAAAGCAAATTGCTTACCTGCCTTTTGCAATGCTCACTGTATTCTCCAGGTATGTTGTGAGCACTTTTTATTAAGCTCTTTGCAATATGATAGTAGTAGATACTAATGATGGCAAGAGGGATAAGGAAATACACAAGGAAAATCAGCACAGAATGGATCTTCGGGTGCATGTCGTCCGTCATGGGGTATGGTATGCATGCTGTGAAAGTGGCATTATCCGTGTCATTGATGTGGGCCAGTTCAGAGAACACTGCTTCAGGAACTGCTAGGAGCATGGAGATTACCCAGATGGCAATGGCTTTAAGACAGGTCCATAACACTGCACTGGAGGTCTGGATGTCCATGGGATTTACAATTGCTTTGTACCTGAAATTGATCAAAATGCAGATGCAAATCAAAAGGTATCTTTTCAAATTCAACATGTGATGCATTAGGCAACTTCATACCTTTGACTGAAATAATGCCATATTTTGTTCTTATTTGAAATGTCAAGGGGTTTGTAACTTTTCTCAAATTTGTATTCTCTAAATCTCTAGCTTCATCTATATACATAGCCATTAGAGGTGGCAAAAGGAGCCCTGGGTACAGCCTGTGGCTGTAGGTGCCAGCCTGGTGAAAGCACAGAAGCAGCCATGGCTCTACTCTTTCTTTCTCCAAATCCCCGCAGCAAATCCCCAGATACACATCCTACCTCCATACTTCCACCTCACTCTCGTACCAACTCGTGCACACTAGAGTTTGCTCCCTTCCTCGGCTCCCGCAGCCCAGGACTCCCCCCTGCCCACCACCACCACGGCTTTCCCACTCTCAGACTCCACCAGCCCCCCCGGGAGCACAGGGCAATAATCAGCATTAACCACCTCTTGCCAGACCAGCAACAACCGCTGCTGTGGTGGCTCTTGCCTTTCCACCCCAGCACCTTTCTACACACAGATATACTGTCCCGACTGTAACGCCTGGAATATACACATCTTCATAAAGTCAGGCAGGAATGTCTCCCAACGGCCTGTGCAGAAGTATTAAACTCTTAAATAAAGTAGGCATTTCCACATCGATAGTTGGAAGCTGCTGCTCTATACCGCGTTTTGGGAAACTGTCTCATAATATATGATTACATATAAACCTTTGCAGAATTGATAATTTCATAAACATTACAATGAGGACAGGAAGCCTTGCAGAGAATGGAAATATCACACTACAGCAAAGTAAAATAAATTAATAAAAGTAAACTCTGGTCAGGAATTCTTTTATTTAAAAAAAAAATGTTGCAGGAGGTGAAAAAAAGTGAAACTTTCCACAATAAAAGGTCAGTTTTAAAAGGCCAAATATACTTTGAGAAAAATATTTCAAGGATACCATAATGTTTTGTTTAGATTTTTGACTTATTTTGAAAAGGGTTTTTTTCAAAATGTAAGTAAATTATATTTTGATGTTTTTATTAAAAACTGAATATTAAACAAAGCATTTCAGTTTGCCTAAGCTGTGATAATTTGAAGGTTGGGGGGTTTTGTGTGGATTCAATTTTTTGTTTCTAGTTTTGATTTGATTTGGGATGGGGTTTTTTTCTGAAATGGCACAAGTTTTGAGAAATGGAAAAATGATTTTTGTTTAATATCTAAAGAAAAGTTTAACAG
Organism: Haliaeetus albicilla; assembly: GCF_947461875.1. Taxonomy (NCBI): domain Eukaryota; kingdom Metazoa; phylum Chordata; class Aves; order Accipitriformes; family Accipitridae; genus Haliaeetus; species Haliaeetus albicilla. The sequence continues at coordinate 19,170,644 of NC_091489.1, read as the reverse complement.
GAAGAAGGAAGTCAGGAGAGATTCATACTCCAGGTACATAATTTTATTCATCTTAAGGTCCTTCTGGTCAGTGGAAATGTACTTTCAAAGAGTGGTTCAGATTTTAGGTGTATTAAATCGCCCTCTGAGGTGCTTATTTTTCTCTGTTAGCTATACAATGAGCTGAGAGTGAAAAGAACTGTAATTTAGATGTCTACTTGCTGATAAAACTCCTGATCCATGCATGTAGATACATATACATGCATATACAAATATAAATATGGATGGGTATGAACAGGTGTCTAAACACATACCAAGGGCTAGGTTTTGGCTAAAGATAACATAGCTGCTGAAGGGAATGCTGAGAAATGGAGTTGTGATCCCAAATACCCTTTATGGCTGATTTGGAGGTCCTGAGAGGTACTTCAGAGCGCCTCAACACCTTGAGCAGATGTTTGAGGAACTGCAGGTAAAAGCTATACCCCCATGCAGCAACTTGTGAGTTTGCTGGCAACCAATACTGCAATTGGCTATGCCATGAAAATGTCTGGAGCAGAGCACTGTCTTGGTACCCTAGCAAACTTTTCATTCAGAGAATATTTGAGTCAAAATGTGCCTTGAAGTCATCTTTCTCAGGACTGTGATAAATTGTCTTATCACTAAATAATTAAAAATAATGGCTATTTATGTTCCTATCTTCTCTGAATTCAGAGAGAGGATTTTTACTCTGTCTTCGCCCATATCATGGAGTAGAAAATAAAACTTGGTAAACTGTCTCTGTTAACTTATATTTACCATTTCTTCTAACACACAGTGAGAAACTGCCTGGACACCAAGGTGTAAAGAAATCCTTTATACTGCCATAGGAAGGATAGAAGCTTCTGCACAAAGCGTGAATGCTCCCCAGCACAAACTGTGAGCTTATTATTCAATAATTTGCTTCCTATTGCTGTCTGCCTTGATTTCATTACATAAAGACAGACCTATTTGATTCATTCAACTGAGGTGACATCAAGTCCTTGCATCTGCTCATTTCTTTAAAACTTTACATTGCTGGGGAAGAGCTGGTTTGGAGTCTAGGAGAGGTAGGGAGGACACTGGATAAAAATCATGTTTTGTACTACAGATATTTTTTTTTCCTCTCTTTTCCCATTGCAGTGGTTCAAACTGTTTTGACCACAGACCTATTACCTAAGACAATGACCATGTCACAATCAATTGTTTTAGCAGCATTTCATCTGGTTAATATCTAAATGGGAGACCTTTTCAGAAGCCTTTACATTAGCGGAAGATGTAGCATATATTTGTGCCTTGGCATATATTGCTGTTCCAGCAAATACCATGCTTTCCCCTGAGCTATGACTGACTTGGAAGGCACTGGAGCAGAGTGCCCTTTTTCACAAAAACAGCTGGATTCAGCCCAGAAAACTTCTTCTTTAATCTTATCAAAATTCTACTTGCTCCTTCAGCTGACTACAAAATGGCACTCTTCTTCCTAGGACTCAGCCCTGCACAGTACTCAGTGTCAATGGGAAGGAAAAGGCACTAAGTAAGTGCTTTACGAAATCTGTCATCTTGTTTATATCTCTGAAAAGATATAGAGAAGAAAGAGACAGGTCACAGAAAAAAATCAAATGTGAACTGAGTGAAATTAGAAGTGTTCCCAAAATGAACACCCAGCCTCTTCCTTTCTATAAAACCAGTGTAAGGCTAAAACATACCCCCAGCCATTCAAAATACAAAGTGCATATTTTCTATCAATAAAACAACACTGGTAAATCAGAGGAAGGGTGCAAATTATTTAGTCAAATTAGTAAGCCAAATCCATCTTTTCCTTTACTTCACGGATGAAAAAAGAAAATTATAGGTTGCCATGAAGTTCGGGAAATAATTACAAATACGCATTTGCTTTTAATTAAAAGCCTTCATGTAAATTCTGTCTTCCCACATCCTCTATAATTATCACTGCTGACAAAGGCACCCCAACTCAGGAAATACTTTATAAGTTTTCTTTTTTTGGACCTGTGGTTTCTGCCAACAGACACAAGGACAAACTTGTCCATTCTGCAGATTGGTTTTGTTTGTATAGAGTATTTTCATTATAAAACAATTTCTTCCCTTCTACACAACCCAAAAAATTGATGAAAAAAGGAATATCCTCTTCCTCCAGAGTTATAACATGTTGCTACCTTCTAAACTCCAGTATATTTTCTCTACTTCTTGCCATCTTTGTTTTCATAGGCCTTCGTAAAGGTATTTCTCAGCTCTCAATTAGAATGGAAAGCTCTATACCTGTCTCTGCTGCATCCAAAATGCTATTCCCCTCCCACACACTTGACTTCAAAAGAAGCTTCTCCATGATTAGCCATAAGCTGTCCCTCCATTGCAGTGCCACCTCTTTTTTGAGAGTACTTTGTTGTGATGACCTTCAAAAACAAGTTAAAAAGAAAAACAAAAACAACAAGACAATACTTAGGCAGCCACTGGACTATGATTACAGCCTACCATTCTAACCAGAATTGCTTCAATATCTCCTTGCCCTTTTGTTTCTGTGTCTTCTGTTGTCTCTATTAAAAACCCGTCAGGTGAAGGACTTTCATCTTGTTCCAGCTCATATAGCATCTACCACAAATAGGACCCTAATTTATCACCGAGTTTCCCACATGCCATCACGATGCAAATAAATAAATAGATATAATAATGAAGTGTCATAAACCAAGCAGAGACCTAATTCAGGCAGGGCAGACCCATACTACTTTGATATAATTTGCATTTTAATCCTGGAGCTGGCAGGATTGGTATCATTGGCCTTATTATAAACCTTCTGTTTTAAGTGATGTTGCTGTGTCATAGCACTGCATTTCCTGCAAACTAGAGCCATTTATCAAAAACATTTATATGTTAGCATTTTACGGTGCCATTGCATGAAGATTTCAAAGACAAAAAGACAGCATATATATACACCTGAATAGGAAACATGGTCAATATTTGTTAAAAATACTAATTATCGTGTCCAGTTGTAGTCCACTCTACTAAAGTAGAATGAAATTTTGGACCAAATCCCTTTTCCTTGTATGGGCAGTTCTGTTGACTCAATTCCAGTTGAATCATTAAGAGAAGAACAATTTATTTAGCTGAGAAAAATGTGGAATCATCTGATGTCCAGTGTTGCGGGAATTTCTTTCACAACACACAAACAGTCTGAGATTCACATTTATTCTATTTCATTCTTATAAATTCTTGCAATTTAAAGTAGATTTCTTGATTTTTTCTTATAGTTAGTCCCAATATTTTTGTGCTGTTCTTCTCTCTTAAGTGCAGAGAATTGCATTCACCAGGAATGAGCGTCTCAGAGGTCTGATAGCTGAACATAATGAACAGTATTTGAAATGAAGCCTAGCAGACCATGTGTAAACACAATTAAAATGAATGTCAATGGCATGTGTTCTGTGTTCCTCAGGGAGAAAATCCTAAGACTTTCCTAAGTGGAAAAAGTTTTCCACTCTATAGAAATATGCTCCATTGAGCCAACAACTATCAATAATGCTTCAACAAAAAAAGTCTGATTTGGTCTTTTGAACGATGATTTCTCCACCACAAAAAGAATCAAAACATAAGTTTCTCAGGATGCTTTTTTTCCCCACATGAAATACATTACCTGTCCTGTACACCCAGTGTTTCAGAGAAGAAATTTTCTCTTTCCTCTTCATTTTTTCTTCTCTTGCTGCTTCTTTCTCTCACCATTCACCTCACATTAGCTAACCATAATTCCTACAAGCTCGTACAAATCTTGCAATGCTAGCTAACTGCCTGCAATCTGGCTTTTAAGTTCTACTTCTCTATTCCATTCTTCAGCCTGGAGGCAAAGTAGCATTGGCTCGTCACCCATGACCATTCCATTAAACTCTTTCATGTCCTAATACAAGACCACCATTTCCAAACAAAATAGGCAGTTTACACTTCTGTTGGTAATGGCCCCTGGGCTTCTGTTTAACCCTGAATCATGCTTAGAAATTGTTCAGGAGAATATTGATTGACCCAGGTCAAAACCACACCATGGACTGCTCTAACAACAGTTTGACAAGTGGTTGACTTTCAGTGCTCAGGCCTGTGTTTTGGCACTGTTTCATATGGTTTTGTGCATATATATATATATTTTAAAAAAATATATACACATATATATGGGCATATGAACATTACGTACATAGCAAAAAACCACACACTTTCAGGTGCCTGGTCCCAAGAACACCAGAAGCCTCATGCAATGGCTGGCCTACCTCGCCCTGCTGTGTCCTTTCTTTCCTGACTTTTAAATTAAGCAAGTAGCTGTATTTCCCCTGCTCTGCATGCTGGGAGCTCCCCTGATCAGACCTACTCAGTTTGCATCTAAGCTTCATTAGGACCCTGAAACTAAGCACAGCAAAGCTGAGGAGCCTGATCTCAAAGTTGTATTTAAGTAATGGCTGGAGCACACTGAAGTCATCAGCCTTCACAAAACAGCCAGGCAAAGGCAGCTCCAGCACCTGCTTCTCCAAGAACAAAATGGAGCATTCATTCAGCCAGGGTGTCCAGGAGTCATGGCCCAGGTCTGCTAGACAGTGGCTCAAAATTAACATTTCATTAATGAGGAGAGAACCTTACTCTTAGCAGGCTGCATCATACAAACCCCTGGATGTAACATCTTCCACTGGGAATTACAAGGCAGCTGAGCACGTGTATTCTCTTGGCTTTTATTGCCTTGCTGGAGCATTTCCCTCATTCCAACACTAATTTGGAATTCTGGATTTTGGATTCTGGTCAGGAGAGGTGGAAAGGAGAAGGTGAAAGTCAACACCTAGGTTAGAGGTTAGGCAATGCAATGTGTAGCCTAGACAAGCTTATGTACTGTTTGGCTTTGTCCCCCAGTGCTTGGCTCTCCATTTAGTCATATTACTTCTTCCTCACTATAAACTTGTTGTAAGAAAAAAAATCTTAGAAAAACACGCCTAACCATATCCTATTCTTTCAAAGTTTATACTCTGAATCTTGAAGGGTCAAAGGAGTTTGAGGAAAGAGAAACATTTCCCCAAATGGGCTTGATCCACATCCCGTTGATATCCCTGCCTTTAGATCGCTGAGACGGAGATGCATGTTTCTCTGCATATCCACCATATCCTTACTGCGTATCTCCCAGCAGTTATATCCAAACATACTTGAATGAAGAAGATCTCATAAGATCATCAGTGCTGGAGCAGAAGGTCAATAAAAATGTCAGTTACAAGAACAAAAGTGCCTGGAAGCAGAAATCCCAAGTGTAAAATATGCTGAGTGCCAGTTTACCTTTATAAAATTGTTGCTGTTGCAGAACAATTCCTCCCATTTCCTTGATGAATTAGCCATAGTACATGCCATGGCAGATAACATAACTATTGAGGAGAACATTACATGGTCAGATGATTTTTAGAAATGTTACAAACCAGGAAGAATTAAATAACCAAACCTCAATTAATGTGTCTGGAACAGACTTAGATTTTACCATTAGAGAATCTAGACCCCAAATCTCTAATTTCTAAATCCAAAAAGCCATAACTTCATTTATTTGCTCCAGTATTACCACCTAGAAGGCTCCACTCCATCACTTTTAAACTTGTTTCCAGTTCAATTTCATTTGCAACTTCTGTTCTTAGTTTGCATTGAAATCAGTCTAGATGGGAAAAACAAATACACACCATGGTAAAAAAAAGGAACATTAAAAAAATCACAGAGGAAAAACTTAATATAGCAATCCTTAAAATACAACGAATCAAACAAACTTGGAGTCAAAGCACAAACATGACACTATGTTTAAAAAAATATTGTGAAATGTAGTTGGAAAAAAAAGAAACAGTATTTGGGATAGTCATGTGAAGGACAAAACAGAATCATACGAGAGAGAATGACAGCAAACCAGAATAATCCATTTCTCTCATGTTCATACACACACCACAATTTTGTTTGTACATATGCTCATACAAAGCTGGAAATACAAGATTAAATCTACATGCAGCAGATGTAATTATGCCAAGGTTCGTATGGATTGTTTGTCTCTTGGTTATTTTCTCTGACATCTGAGAATTTGTGTCAAGTTAATTCCAAAACACACTTCTCTTCAATGGACACCAAAGTAAGTTTCCTCTTAGCTTCCACAAATTTTGTGAACTTGTAACAACTTACTTGCTATTTGTAATTACACTGTCAAATTGGGTTGAATCTCAGCATGGATTTAGAAGTTACTAGTGGAGGTACATGTTTAGACCTATCCCTAGGTCTAAACAAAGCATATGCTTTGTTTCATTAGTACATATAAAAACACAAAAAGAATTTAGCACCAGGAATATATAGTCTGGAAGAATGGTTCTGCAGCAAAACCCATATGAGAAATACACCAGTTCTTCTATAATCAAACTATTTAAAATGAGGATTCAATGAAATTATCCCTTTCAGGAAGGATATTTGAGAGTTTCATCACTCTGCCCATATATAGAAGATATTTATTATTTATTCTCTAACAAATTTATCATCACAGAAAACTTTTTTCCCTAGAGAAAGCATTGGTATAGCATATTCGATCTTTGACATCATTTCTGAGGACCTGCTAAATGCAGACTTGAGGATTCCAACAGTCCAATTTGGATAAATCTGTTGCAATGTAATATATAAGGGAATTGTGTACCATGTTATGGGGAGAGGCAAACAAATAAAATAAATGTATGGAGATTTATGTTCAGGCCTGCTTGGTAAGAGTTCAGCTGGATCTGCTGTTTAGCAGCTGTTTTGTCTGTCACAGGCACAGGCTTTTACCCAACCGATCAAAGAAACAGGAAACAGGAGGAATGGTTTTGTAACAGTTCCTCGGGTTTTAGGTTGCAGCCTACACAATGTTATCAGACCCTGGCATTTGCATTAATCAAAGCAAAGCCAGCTTTGATTGTGCAATGCATAACACAGGTGGTGCATTGATCACAGACTAGGATAAACACCACGGTCGCCTCTCACTTTGCCATCCTCAGGACTAAGCTGTTTCTGCATGAGTCGAAGAGCACACACAGGACATGCACAAAGGTAGGAGTTTAACAGATGCATGTGTCTGCATGAAGTTTGAGGAAAAAATTCCCTAACTTGGGAGGAAAATATAATTTGCTGAGAAATCATTTTCAGCTGTGTAAAGATTGTCATAAGAGGAACTTCTCCAACAGCTGATTTGAATTGCCTGACTTGGACAAACTTACCCCAGAGTAGGTAGCTCCTTAATCTACTCCAGATATAAAATGCCCTCTGCTTTTTTTTGGGGGGGAAAGGGTTGCCATCCTTTTTTTCTTTCTGGAATATTTTCCATCATATTCCTTTTAGCTGTATGGAATGGATAAAAATGAACTAGAACATTTTGGGGTGGGTACAGGTGAGGACAGGCTTCACTGTTTAACTTGACAAAATGCGTCAGAGTTTCATCAAAGGTGTTCTGGCAAGCTTTATTTTGAGTCAAGTTTGCACATATAAACTAAAGGGTGAGCTGAAAAAAAAGTGAGAGACAAAGCTTGCCCAACCTCTCAAATTTCTTTTGCTTTGCTTGTTATTGCATAATTATAGCCATACTGCTACAGCCTACAGTGAGGGAAACATCTGGACCATCATTTCTTTTAATGTACTTCAGTAAGTCATTCATTCAATACATTTACCTCACGTGTTAGGCTTTCTAAGATATATACTTATAGATTTCATAGTTCTACTGGGTCCATATGATTTTATTTTCCCATCTACTATATACAGTCAAGGCATTGTTTTTCTCTTATACAGATAATGTTTTGTTTTACCTTTGATTATTTTTTCTTTGTTCTTTGGTTAATTATAAGTAATTTTCAAGATGTCATTTAATACTACTTTCTTTGTAAAGGCTCTCTAGTCCCTGAATATTAGCTATTAGAGCTCAAAAGGAAATCATGTCCACTTTCCTGCTTCACCTGCTCCACTACATGTAATAAGAAATGAGGATTTTAGAGGTCTCCAATCACTATATTTCAGCCTGAATCAGCACCTGACATAACAAAAGAAGAAACTCCAAATAAATTCTGAAGAAGAGTAAAAAAAAAAAAAAATTTTATTAAGGGTGATTTTACTAATGAAAAATCCTAAAGTAGTTACTAGGGCACCTTTTCACACTTGTGAATGTCTTCAAAATTTTCCTGAGTCCCCCCAAAAGTAGGAGATGGTAGATGTGCAAACTGAGCCAGAATGGTTCTTGTTATCAGTTGTAGTCAGAAGTCAGCACATAGATATTAAACGTGCACAAAATATTTTGAGTCTTTTTACACTTTTAAAAATACAGATTGCAATCTTCCAAATTTAAAGCAAATAAATAAATAAATAAAACAAAAAAAGGATCAAATAGTTTAGCTATGCAAATCTATAGAACGCATTTTAAGCACCTCAGTCAGGCACTGCATTTAGTTATTTAAATATGAATTTAAGTTTTCAAACTCCTTTGTTACTAAGATATAGGAAAGGAGTCATGGTAGTGATGAAAATTAACTCTGTTACCTGGTTAATCAAGTATTTGTCTCATCAGAGGTGTCCTTCTGTCACACTTTTTAGGAAGAATACAAAGAAGATGCTATTTCAATTTCAGTAGGGCGAGTTGCTCCACTGTTCAGCTTCACTGTCTTCATTAGAGTGCAGCAGGACTGTGTTTGAGCTAACACATTTAAACCTTTCATTAGAAAGAAAATTCAATGTAGAAAAAGTAGCGGAATTAAATTTAATCCTATTTTTACAGAGCACATAAACAATGAGGCAGAAATGATAGCCAAAGAGAAAAGGAAAGACTATGTGGGACAAATCTATAGCTGTTTTAAGGGGCTGATATTTATTCCTTCAAAGTCTATTTACCCCAGGTCTCTTGGCATCTTGTGGGTACAATTGCTTTTCATCAGCATACACAGTAATGCAGTGATGGCCAGAGATGCACACTGTAGCACTCAATCTGCTGCCCCCTGAGCTTTTCCAGCCACCTCTCCACACCAAGGTTTATGCGTCATCCAGACCTCTAGCTCTGAAAAGCATCTTGGAAACACCTTTCCATACTTGCGCTCCACTTCCTTACCCTAGATTGCTTCCCAGGCACAAAATGGCAAGATCTCTCATCCTAAGAGGAGGGTGAGGAGCCACGTGGGCCCAGTTTGCATTCTGAGCTAACTGCATGGCCCACCATAGACATAAATTGGAAAAACACTCCCTGAAGCAGTGAACAGGTTCACGGAATGGTTCAAGTCAGGCATAGTTCAAGCCAGGTTCATCCCTGGATTCTGTCCTTTTTGCAGTGAGGAGACGCGGGCACACCTTTTCTTCATGTGTGCCATGCCGCAGTCCCTCTGGCAACTCTTCTCCTCTCACCTCTTTATTTTTATCCCCCTTATCCAAGACGACACCAAGTCCTGGGACTTTCTCATCAACATCCATTAGCCCTGGCCAAAACTGTAGTCCATGGCCCCTGTAGAAGCAAGCTCAACAGGGAACCCTTTTTGAATTCCTTGTCCCACTACACCTCTAGGAAGTGCACTCCTGGCCATTACTCACCAGCTCTGTGGGCACTTTCAGGGTGTGCTGAGTGCTACTGGGGCTGTTCTGCCCTATGGCCCCCTTAGTTTCCTCTTTTTTTTTTGTTTTGTACAATTTCATCCCTCAGCCCCCTTCCTTTTTTCATTTGTCATCTACTGTAATTATTAGGTTTTCTCTTTCTGTAATCCACACTCTGGTTTTTTCTTGGTTTTTTAAACCAGAGAAATATTACAGTTTCTAGAGGTCATCTGGCAATAGAGGAAAATTAATAGGAGCAGTGGCCATGAGGGTCAGGGGTGCTGTCCCCACACATCTCCTGCATGGCAGTGAGAGGGGATGGCTGCCTCAGCAGCACTGCTCCTGTGCTGCCTTCTGCACCCCAGAGGAGCAGGAGATCGCACCCTCCTCTAATGCCAACACGCCGCACCACCAGTGCCACCACCGCATTGCCTTTGCTGCCACCAGCCCCACCACTGTTGCTGACCTCCCACCCCCCCCGCCCCAAAACGTGTGGGTCCGGAGCAGGGCACCACCACCCACACCTGGCCGCCGGAGCCCAAGGGTGAGAAGGGCTGTTTAGTGGGACCAGCTGCTACTCCTGGGATGGCGATGGGCAACCTTGGGCAGATCTGCTGTGTGCTGCCAATTTCAATCTGCAAGTGTGCTCCACAGGGAAGTCTGAGAAGCACTGTTACAAATTACACATCATATTTGTACACACACACAAAAAAACCAAAACAAAACAAAACCCAAAACAAAAACAAACAAACAAACAAAAAGCAAAACCCCAACCAAACAAAAAAAAATCCAAACCACAAATAATCTCAGTACTAAATAATGAGCTTCCAGATAGAAGGTGCATGTCTGTCACATTGAAAGCACTAGCGATGCTGAGATGGACTAAAAAGCATTATGAAATAAAGCAACTTTAGAAAAGATACATATGCAATGAATACTACTTTTTCTTCCTTATAGTTTCAGTTTGTAGGTAATAATCATTCAGAGTTTATTGCTTTTATAGCCATTGTTGTCAAGTGTATCACATACATGTAATTTGCCATGCAGAATTTCCACATAAATAAGTGCTAATTATACTGTGGAAACCAAGATGACCTCCCTTATCCTAATTCACACAGGCACACTGTAAAGAGCTCTAAATATTTCTAAACCTGTTCCTTAGTGTAATCAATGTCTGGAGTTCTATACAGCCCTGTGCTAACAGGGAGTAAAAAGCAGGAAAGGCTTCAATGATCATATATTAAAATGTATTTTGAGCATTATCTGTGAAAGAAGGGGTCACTGAGAAGACATTGTATACCAGACCAAATACGTACCAGAATATAATGGAGCCTTTTTAGTGACACCTCTGCTTCCAAACTGCTAACAGCTGATGCAAGATTTGCTTACCTGGAGAAAACACTTCCCTCAGCCAGGCCTCGCCTCCTCAGCACCTCTTAGGTGCAGGATGCTGCCACCACTCCTGACCTGCCAACATAATTACCCATAACTGATCTGGTCAAGATGACACACGTTAGGATCTGGCTACAAATTGGTGTGACAAAAACCCTTCCACACCAGTGCCTCCCCTTTAGTTCAGCACAAGTGTCGTACAAAAGAGTAGACTTGAGTCCATCCCAGACTCCACTGAGAGTCCAGCCAGCTTCACCCAAACAGGACTTGGACCCTAGGAGACAAGACACTGGTCTCTGAAGTCAGTGGCTGCTCTTCTGACTGAAAAAGAAATGCGGTTTGTTCTCAGTAACTGAAAATGTAACTGCAGAGGTTAAAGAAACAGAGTTGCTAAATTCTTAGTATAACCATTTCTGATATTTGCATATACTGTGGACTCCAAAATGCTGGAGGAATGTATTTATTACAAGCTTATATGGTCACAGCACAACATCTGTAGCTGTTTTCTAGGATGTGTAATTCTAAATGCATTCAGTGTAAACAGACTCAGCATTATTACTTCTTGAATCTTTACTGATATTAAAAGGATATAAAATTATATGGAAAAAGAAAACAATGAATGCTCCAAAGCTACATAAAAAGTAAATGAATGAATCCTTAAACATTAAACCACCAGAATTCCCTCACATTATATTTCACTAGAGGCATGATCCCCTCTGCAAATAACTTCTTCCCTTTTCAAATAGGATACCACGATCATACTTCTAAACAGTGGAAATAGAGCAGAAAGAAAACTGCAAGGTTTGCTTGGCTCTCCAAGGACAGGTTTGACATATTTTTAACTGAGGTAATCAGCGAATTAGAGGTGTTCACTTTAAGGTATGCTTTGTGAGCTCTTCTTCAAAAATATAATCCATTTTCATAAGTTACAAAGTTTTTATACACATGTATTTTAGGTCCTGATTCAAACACCACTGAAGCTGATGGCCGCTGAAGACTACCCTCAAGTGGAATGAAACTATTTACTAAATTGCCTAAAAAAAAAAAAAGAAATAAATTACACTTATACTCTATAAAAAAGGGATTAATAGTTTTAAAGAAGCATTACTGTAAGTATGAAGATACATTACTAAACTCAAGCCTTTACATCATGCACCAATGATGTAATGCATTGGTTTGGCTTAAACTCCAGCAAAGGACAATGGGCTAATGCCTATAGAGAAGGAATTAAACACTTTCATTTCTGGCTACAAAAAAAAAAAAAAAAAAAAAAAAGTTGCTTAGATAAGGGAAGAAAGATAATTTCATTTAATTTAAGGTTGCCAATTACACTGCAAGATTTTGTCTTTCAGAGCCTGAAGCACAGTCCAACAGCCACCCAGTTGCTATAAATCCCTTAAGCACCCATTTACAGTAATTGGGAGGAAAAACTTGGGGTCCAGCTCTTTGTTTCTTCCTAATTTGACAAGTAATGGAGATGGAATTGTTACTTCCTAGTTTGTTTGGGGGATTTTCTATTTATTTTTTTTTTTCTTTTCTATAGGTTCAGAAGAAGCCAAAACGAATAGTTTGAACAAAAGTTTAAAACTGACAATTACAACAGAACAGTTTGGTGCCTCCAAATTCCCAGAGGCTGAACTAGTTCTGGCAGTCACCTCTGGTAACCTGCTCTTCTACGAGGGCACAAACACACACACACACAATTTCTTGGCAGAAAGAAACAAATCAATTAAAAATACCTCTGTGCTTGACCTGCTTTAAGCTGCTCGTTGCCTGTTGACATACCACTGTGGCTTGGCACGGGTCATATTTAGCATCTAAAACCTTCCTGTAATGAATAGGACTTCAATAAATGGGCTGTTACAGGGCTATCCCAGAGGTGCAGAAGACAGGATTAAACCCAGTTCTTGCAGCCAGCACCCTGGAAGCTGGAGGCCCAGGCGCACCCGTTTCCAGAAACCCTCTGACTTAAGTCAGCACAACTTGCCATCAGTCAGTGAGGGAAGGAGAAGCACAGGCACCTCACAAGTTGGAATGAGAGGATTGCAAACCAGGGATACCATATCATAGAGGTGCTTTACCTTTCGTGCCAGCTCCGGCTAGCCTTAGCCCAAGCTGCAGAGAGCTGAGAAGGGGCAGCCCGGCTTTCCTACCTGTCAGCACTGAGGGCAGTGAGGGTGAAGACAGAAACACCAACGGACGTGAGCTGGATGGCAGGGATGAGCTTGCAGCCCACCTCCCCGAAAAGCCACTCCTCGGAGAAATACCGGGAGGCATCCACAGGCACACAGGTCACTAGCAGCAGCAGATCACCGGCAGCGAGGCTGGAGATGAAGATGTTGGGCACGCTCCTCATGGCACTGTTGGAGATGAAGATCTTCATGAGGGTGATGTTGCCCAGCAAGCCCACGGTGATGATGAGCAGGTAAAGCGAAGGGATCACGCAGCGGACGGTGAACATGGCCGTGCCCTGTCCCGAGGGCAGCGGGGCTGTGTCCGGCACCAGGTGGGTGCTCCCGTTCCCGCCGAGGGGCACTGCCGAGAGCTCGGGCGGCAGCGCCGTCTCCATCCTCCAGCTTCGGGCAGACTGGCGGCCTCTAGTGCGAAGCGCGGTGGGAGCCACTGGAAAGCTTCACCCCTCTGCCAGTCAACCAACTTTCCCCCCCTTCTTCCCCCTTTTGCTCTGCCGAGTTTTGTCCCTTCAGAAATGCAGAGGAAGCGCTGCCCGTCGGCGCAGTGCGGGGGGGGCGAGCGGGAGACAAGGCAAAGCCGGCGCCGCTCCCTTTCGGCTCTTCGGACAAGCCCTCTCCCGGGTGAGCAGGCGGGCGAGATCCGGAGCCCCGGGGGCAGCCACCGCCATCAGGACGGCAGCCTGCCCTCGGCCCCGGGACCGCCCTCGGGGCTCCGCCGCCGCCGGGGAGGCGCGGTCCGGCCGCCCCCCTGCCCCGCCGCGGTCGCCCCGCCGGGGCCGGGGGCCGGGGCCGCGCTGCCGCGGAGCCGCCGGCGCTGTCCAGCGGCGCCGGTGCTGCTCGCCCCGCGGCTGCGGGCGGCGGAGCCGGAGCCGGCGGCGAGGCGCCGAGAGAGCCCGCTCCTCACTCCGCAGCCCCGATTTATACCTGGTGCTGGGAGGAGCCGCCCCGCCTCTCCTCCCGCTGCGAGCGCTGGTGCCCGCGCCCCAGCCCCGAGACGCCGAGGTGGGTCTGGCGCGGAGGGAGGCGCGCATCCCGGAGCCGCGGGGTCCCAGCCCCTGAGCGCCATGGGGGCGGCTTGGGGGGGGCGAGGGGGAGCCTCTGCCCCCGCCGCTGCTCTCCGCAAGCAGCCCCCGCTGAGGCGCTGCCCGGCAAACCGGAGAGCTGTCCGCCCCGTCGGGCGGAGGGCGGGATCGCCTCCGGGAAAGCCGTCTGCCAGCACCTTACCCGCTCTGAAATGCAGGGTGACGGGAGCGAGGGACTTGGAGGTGAAGCGAGTTTATTCCTGTCATTCAGCTGTGGGCTCTGAATAGATCCTACTCAAAGACATCAGCTGCCTTTAAAGTTTTAGGGTTTGATTCGCGAAGCTGCATTTCACATTAGCCTCGACTATGGAAATGGGGACAGGCGATGTGTTTTATCCATGACTTCCTATGCAAATGGTATAACACAGTGCAGAATAAACATTATTTGCCTCTTCTAAGTGTAGCGTTTGTCCCTAGTGTTTCTTGCTTTTCAGTGAGGTAGTATCTTTTACTTCCCACTGTCTGCACATGAATAGGCTTTCCAAAGAGCTCCGCCTGTTTCCAGCAGACGCCATGGATGCAGGTAGCAGTGCAAATATGCTGAAAGAGAGGCAGACCTACTGGACTGAAGTTTTGAAGACATTTGAAGATAAAGAGCTAAGGTGGAGGAATAACAGCATTCGCCAGCAACGTGCTCTGCAGACTGATTCCTTCCCTTCATCTTCTCAAAAGGGAGAATAATTGAGCTTGCAGTGAACTTGCTTGTTCACATTATTAAAACAGTCCTCTTGAAGCCCTATGGGTTTATGACAGGTGTGTGGAGAAAGCAAATGAATGCACAGAGGACTTGCTGAAGTGGGAGAAAGAGTTTGACCACTGACACACCAGAAGCAAAGCATGACACGTGCAGTAACACATACCCTGTCCATGGCATGCTGTCCAGTGTAGGAATTAAGTTTAAAAGACATCAAACAAAAGGTATTATTGCTTCTTAAAAGTTACACCTCTCTGTATCTATTGATTGATCTTTGTGACCCTTCTCACTTCCCTGAATATATAAATGTGTTCAAAATCATGCAAATTACTGATTCATATAATGCTGATTAGTTTTACTGGAAAACCCAGCCAGTGCTAGTCCTCAGAAATGATCAGGCTAGAGACTTCACCTTTACCACTAGCAGCTGATGGGAATTGTCCCAGAGCTCCTCTGGAAGTGGTTCTTGCTACTGATCAAGTTTCCTTCACACAGTGTTAAATTCAACTGCACTCCCTCCAAGGGAGCCTCACTGTCGGCTTGGATATTTATCACAACTGCTGGGACCCTCTACTTTGCTGAGCGTACATGAACTTATCTAAGACCAGCAATATTCAGGTTTCTGCAAACAGTCCGAATCAGTCTTTTTGGTTCCCATTGGTTGGATCCAGTATGTGTCTTCAACACTGTGACCCCAGACTATGGACCTCTCACTAATTTATTTGAAAATGGGTTTATACCTGAACAACCAATATGATTGCCATTGGAAGAATAGTTTAAAGTCAAAATGTCTTTAATATTGATTTATCTGGGACAACAGGAAGCTGAATCTTTTTTGCATGAATATCAACAGAAGAACACTTTAAAAGCTTCTATTGGCATAAATTTCTTGCAGTTTGCATGAAGAGAGGTGAGACCCATTGCTTTTTGTTGCACAATAACACCACTCCTACTGCTGCCCTCCAGGAGAATTTCTTCTATCCTAGTAAGTTTTACCTGTCCTTTAGTCCACAAGATGGAATTCCTAAGGTTGAGGAATTAGGAACATACTCAGTAGGAATTTATGTTCTTGATTTTTACCAGTACTTGATTTTATCTACTCTATATTTTCAGAACTCTGAACAGCAGGGAAATAAGCTTTGGAAACTGTGTCTCCAGCCCAAAGGAAACAGAAAGTTAGATTATGCTTCTAATGTCATTCAACGGATGTCTGCGTAAAGACAAGGGAATATACTCAAACAGCATAAATATAATTTCCTGCAGAGGCAAAAAGGAGAGGGAAAAGATACACAGACCCTAACATAAACCAGCCAGAATTCAGATCCCCACATACAAACTGTTCATCATTCTCTTTTCAAACAAAAGAATCCACCCACCTCTTTGGATGTTATTTCAGATTACAGTCTAGAGACAATCTCATCATACAGCTGTGACACAGTACTTAGCACAAAAGCAAAGGAGACAGTGCCACAGTTAAGGCTCCTTAGTGGTAAAGAAACTGTGCACAGGCTGAAATCAACCAGCACAGATGGAGCGTATCTGGGAGTGCAACACCACAGGGCAGGGACTGCAACAACCTGGAAACGTGGGAGGCAAATCTGCTTCATCAGTAATTCCCAAACGTAGGGATGCAAAATCAGTGCGGGTAGGAATGAGGAACTCCACACATCTCACAAACGCCCTCTACTGAGAACTGCTTCCAGCAGGGAAAAAGGCTCCTTTCACGTGTTTGTGCAGCTCAAGGCGCTTGATAATTCCAGGGTTAATTCCAGATTTGCACATCACAACAAACTTTGTGTGGTCCCATGAAGACCCAAGCATATCTGCCACCAAAACTACCTGCACCAAGTAGCCTTTAATTAAGTATGCACGCTTGCAAACTAAATGAGGACTGTGTTCAAATGCAACCCTGGAAGTGATCATGTTTAAAGGCCTGATCATTAGTCATACATTAAAAAGAAACAAGGCAACAAACAAGGAATAAATACTATTTGATTTTAAACACTGAGCATTAGGAACCAAACCTTAGGGAAATTTTTGTAGTATCACGCAATCTGCTGGAAATTCCAGCAGATTCAGCTGGAAACAGTGGACATGCATTGTAGCAGACAGTGACTTCTCCCAGACAGTCAGATGTACAATAACCTTAAGTAAGTCATGTCTTCTTTCTCATTACTTGATTACAGGCTTTCTTAATTTGGTGGTGGTTTTTTTTCAGCACAGACTTCCATTATCTTTCAGCTTCTTGAGTCAGTGACTCTAAAGGACAAGAGGATACAGAAACAGGTCACTTCCCCTATCCCCAGGTTTCAGAATAGATAACAGGGTTTGCTGCTGCTACTATGTTGGTAGCTGGAAATGGGTGCACGAAGCAGCTGGGAAGAGTAGGCAGAGTTGGAGAAAGGAGGAGATGGCGACAAGGGCTCTCTTCCTGGGTATGAAACACTCCATGTTGTGGAGCCTCCAAGGAGGACAAACATTCAGCTTCTAAGGCCACATCTCTAAGGCCAGACCTCAAACTCTAAGGTTAGACATCTCAACACCAAACCTCTACAACTCTTTTACTAGTAAAGTAGCACTGAATGTTAAACATCTCATAGGCGATGCCAGTGCATTCCCTGGGGGAAATGGATATGAGAAGAATTACTCTGAAAAGAATTGTTGTGGATTTGTGTAGAGAATGTCACAAATGGCATAAACTGGCAAACTAGATATGTTCAAAACAGAAATGCTGAGTTTAGCTATGGCTGCTCAGGGATAAGCTCTAAGAAGCAGTGAACTAAGAAAATATGTCACCATTTCCACTTCAGACTCCAGAGAACAGAAGTAGCTACTCTCTGGGGTCAGAGCCAAGCTGTGTCTGCCAGCAGTACTATGTCCTTGGAGCACTGGGCTGCAAGTAGTAGTTTGTGGCCACCCAGGCCTCACAAAGCTGCAACAAACTGCAATATAGAAATTGCTTTTTTTTAAGTCTGCATGACGGGACACGGTGACTGTAGAAAAGAATGCTAGAGTGAGCCATCATGCCTATTTCTTAATTTTTCAAAATATGCTTTTTAGACTTTGCATTAATTTAAAAAAGGGGAGGAAGAAGCTTTATGTATGACACACATCCCCCCAGGCTGAGCACCGTGACTGAGCCCATACCCCTGTACAATAAACCCAGACTCTCTTTAGTCCATCCTTCTCAACTCCCAGACTTTGCATCCTGCCTGTGACTCTTTGTGCTAAACATAAACCGGCAGGCAGGAGGACCTGAGGAAGTCACCTGCCTCTTAAGCCTCCTGGCCTAGCTGAACGTGAGGCAACCTCCACCTCAGGTCTGAATTGCAGTGGAGGCACCAGTCTGCAGCTGGTAGAGGCTTCAACATGGGGAACTCTGCAAACCAAAATGGAAGTGCAGGTCCTTCCAGCACTAGGCAAAGCTGGAAAGCTGGCAGAAGACGCTGTTCTCCAAGGCTTCGGCATGCAAGCTCTCTTTTGGCAGTCAAAAACTTATCTTACTGATACCGGTTCATTTTTTGTGCCATTTCATTTTGTGCCATTTTCATGGTGCCACTTTTTCA
Source organism: Haliaeetus albicilla (assembly GCF_947461875.1). Classification (NCBI taxonomy): domain Eukaryota; kingdom Metazoa; phylum Chordata; class Aves; order Accipitriformes; family Accipitridae; genus Haliaeetus; species Haliaeetus albicilla. The sequence continues at coordinate 19,152,151 of NC_091489.1, read as the reverse complement.
TGGCACAAGGATAGTAGGTGCCATTACATTTAACTACACTAATAAAGCAATGAACTGGGTGCTTAATGCTAAACACACAGTTCACCCCTCTAAGCATAAGTGCAGCTTTATGCATGCATTTAGTTTCCATTTGTTTAATTGTGATTATTCAGTAGGACTTCAACACATTAAAAGGTTAAAGAGCACACTGCTGAGTTGCAACCTTGAGCTGAAAGCTAGGCTTAGGACTCACTTAGAAACAAGTGTGATATCAACATCTTCCATCCCATTTGTGCATAACAGACAGCCACTCCTGCAGATTCAAAACAAATAACAATTTTCTCTCAAGGAAGCCCCAAGGAACAGCTTGAGTTGCCTTAGCAGACTGCATTCAAAAGGACCACACAATGCCAGCTTATTCTACTCCCATCTCAAGTTATCCCTTTAATGTGGTGTTACAAAGCACATTACTGAACACACATGACAAAAGAAAAACATTGCTATCAGTTCCTCCTAGTGCGAAAACAATGGGCTTCCTGTGCTTCAGCTCACATGACATGTATTTGAGCCACTTCAAAGAAACCGACAGTTTTACTGTGGGCCTATTCATCACATTCAGTGGGGTTTGAACGCAGACGTCCATGGGGTTTGTATTGAGTTTATTTGACAACCTCTCCAGAATTCATTTTTTCTTTCAATGCAGCTGTATAACTTATGTGTTCCCAGAACTAAAGCAGAGTATTGCCAGCTAACTCTTCTTTTAGCATCTTTATCACAGGACAGAAATTCAAGTTGCCATAATATTACTGAGGTTGTACAGAGAATGATTTGATTGCCTTAGATTAGATGGTCCGGTCAGGTAAGTAATTATGTTATACCCACCTAACAATAAAAAGATACAAAGAAGCATTTGTATAGTACAGCTTTTTACCTCAAATGTGTTCTTAAATATCTTTCTATCTGTAGCAAAATCAAATGCTTTCTGACCAAACTTAATGATTATTGTGGGTTCACGTTCTTCGATTAATGTGAAAATAATTGCTACTGTACCAAGCATAATAAAAAGTATTGAAAGATCTACCTCAGGTTAGAAACTAGGAGCTTTTCAGTTTTCCCTTTATTGCTTTTTTAAAAATATTTCTGCTGAAAGACATCATAAGAAATACTGATACAAGTATTCTTTGAAGTACATTCAACAGTAGGTTTTCAATAGCAATTCACATTTTAAAAGAATTAAAAGATTAAAATATTACTAATATTAAACATCTGTCCAGCATGATAAGCTAATTTAGTAATTTTATAGTATTGTGGGAACAAGAAAAATTGCTTTTGAGTGATAATTAGGCTCCATACATATTATGAGCAGAAGAAAAACAATTCACTGTAATCACAATTATTGCATTTTTGTGAAGGTTAGTCACACAACCTAAGAGCCGCAGTATTTTATTGCAGATCATATACCACTGTGAGATTGCTTTTAGTTCATTCCATATATACAAACCTCAGCATTCTCTCTATGCAGCGGAGCAGCAGACTGCATTGAAAAAAAGTTTAGAAACCTAGTCTCAGTGCTACTAATACAACACCTTTTACAGTCCTCCAAGAGATAAACAGACATTTAATTACCTGCCTGAAAAAGGAGCTGTAGTAAATAACACACACTTATTGAAGCACTTTCCACCTTATTCATAATCTAGCTACTTCAGCAGATGCAGGGCAAGTTCCCCTTACAAAGGGTGTTCCGATGTCTTACAACAGTTATTCTAATCATGCCATTAATATAGTCATTGTGACGTCTTTTAGAGCCACAGCAGACAAACCTACACAAAAAATGAACCCCGATTCCCATCTCTTCCCTTCTCCTATCTACGTTTCTGTGCCTATGAGCATACATCACAGAGGGAGCAACACTTTTTGCTACATCATCTTGAAGTCACACTGCAACCAAGTACAAAGGAGGCTTTCTCATGAGTTTAGAGATAAAAGAATAAATGACCCCCTTTGGATTTGGTGGCTGGATTTCACTTTCCTGCACACTCTCTTCAGAACGCCGAATAAGCTACTGTGTACCAGTGATGGAACAACGATCTACCTGCTCCCCTCTTCTGGTTTCCCATCTCCATCCTTCTTCTCTCCACCTTCTCATACAACTCCCACTAGGTTCAGACTAAGGTGCTGAGGTACATCCCCGCGGCTGTTTACCGGCAGGAGTGTCTGGCGCATGCATGAGCTCGCATGCATAGCTATTCTGGATTTCCTTCAACTGCGCATATGGAGTATGCTAGCAAATTATTAATAGCAATTATTGCCATTAAGTTATTTGTAGCTATATTGGAGTGGTTAATATTATTTAATTTAATTGCCGTTACTTCTTTGAATTCAGAATCTCGGACCTACAGCTTCCGAGTTCAGTTGCATCCTTACTTTCGACTGGACTTCGTTAAAAAAAAGTTATTAAACTCCAAAGGGTGCAAATTGAACCTGTCAGCAGCCCAGGATGCTGCCGTCGCGCCCCGCTGCCGGGGTCCCGGCTCCTCCCGCCGGCGGCTGCCCCGACACCGCAGCGCCGGGGCTGCGGCTGCTGCGTAGCCCCCGGCCGGGACCGGGACCGGGGCCGGGGCCGGGACCGGGACTGGGACCGGGGCTGGGGCCGGGCGGGAGAGAAGCAGCGCGGAGGAGCCCTGCTGCCGGGGCCGGGGCCGGGGCCGGCGCCGGCTCCGGCTCCGCCTCCGGCTCCGGCTGCTGCTGCCGCCGCCCCCGCAGGGCGCCTTCTCAGACATGTCCGCCAACTACATGCGGAGCTTCTCGGAGGGATGTGTGAGTACGCGGGGGCGGACCCGGAGCCGGACCCGGAGCCGGAGCCGGGAGCCGGGAGCCCGGAGCCGGGAGCGAGGGGTCCGGCCCCGAGCCGCCAGGGAGCCGCGCCCCGTCCCCCGTGCCGAGTACCGGGGAGCGGTGCTGGACGCCCGCCTTCAGCGGCCCGCTCGGCGGCAGGGCTTCCCGGGCGGGACGCGACGCGAGGCGACGCGACGCCCACCGAGGGAGGCCTGCCCGGGTGCTAGAAATGCCCCTTTGGGGAAGCTGAAATTTAATTTTCAAGACCAAGTACCGTGAGGTTTGATGATGGCGCGGCGGTCCTTATTTTGCCATCCCCTGACATCGTGCAAATCGATACAACAGCAAAACGAATGGACTTCCTTTCGGTCGAAGCGTTCAGCTCCGTCTGGTGCATTCTGCAACAGCAGAGTACGGATAAAGGCAGGGAAACAAATCAACTGATAAGGGCTACACAAGCGAATGTTTATATAAAATTAGTAGCAACAATAAAGTGTTCTAAGCCATTATTTTGTTAGAAGGCTACTGCAGCCTTCATAGGCAATCTCTCTCTCCTTTTAAAACAAGTAGAATAAAATAAATATTTGGATAATGAAAAAGAGCAAGTAGGCCTCCAACAATAATGCTGTTCATTTTGTTTTCATGTTGAATAACCCTGTGATTTGCAGCTCAGGCCACCAACAGTAATTGGCCAGTTCCACACTCTTTTCTTTGGCTCTGTTCGTATGTTTTTCCTTGGCGTTTTGGGCTTTGCTGTTTATGGAAATGAGGCCTTGCATTTCAGCTGTGACCTAGACAAAAGAGAGGTTAATCTTTTCTGTTACAATCAGTTCAGGCCTATAACTCCTCAGGTAATTCTCTTCTTTTATTGTAGAAGTCCAATGTTAAGAGAATAAACTGCAAAAACTAAACATAATTGTTCTATACAAGAAGTAGGAACTGATTGGGCTAATTATCACTTAGCTTTTTCATGAATATTTTCTTTTTAATAACCTTTCATCTGTGACTAAATATGGAGTTGTGCTTTCTATCCTTCATAACGACGACCCTCACATTTCAGAAACCAACTGAACTTTTCAAATTAAAACATAATAGTGATTTTTACCTTCATTGTCATCTAAGTGTTTAGACATTTGATATACATTAAAAACAGACTTGCAAAATGTTCCAGCGTGTGTGTGTGTGTTTTAGCTGTCCTGATGCAGTTGTAAATGATCTGACAACTACGTTTCTGCTACATTCTAGGTATTTTGGGCATTACAGCTGGTGATTGTGCTGGTACCTGGAGCCTTTTTTCACCTTTATGCTGCGTGTAAGAGCATCAAACAGGAAGATAATCTCCAAAAGTCATTCTACACTCATTTTTATATCTTCTCTGTTTTCTTAAGGATTATCCTTGAAGCTGTGGCTTTTTGGCTTCAGATTCAGCTGTTTGGTTTCAGAGTGAACGCAATCTACATGTGTGATGTGGGAGCACTTGAAAAAAAGTTTAACATTACCCCGTGCATGGTGCCAGAGCACTTTGAAAAGACAATTTTTCTTATTGCAACATACACAGTTACTGTGATTACAGTGGTCTTGTGTGTTGCCGAAATTTTTGAGATCTCATGTAGAAGGCTAGGTTTCCTAAAAACTCGGTGATTTCAATCACTCCTAGTCATTTACCACCCTGTCCACCTGTAGTTCTGTAACAACAATTTCAAGCTGTAACAAAAAACATCCCCTGCCCTCTATGCAGTGTTGCAGAAGAGAACCACACTGGTGATTACTGCTGCAGAGTAGTCATCTGACACTTACTTACTCCTCATCTAAAAACTACCACATTACATGAATAACCTTTGTTTCCATGTCAAGACCAAAGGCGGTAAGATTCACAAGAGTAACACGTTTTCGTGACCTGCCACATACAAATAGTTTTGCCTCCAGAGGAGTGTGTGTGTGTGTGTGTGTGTGTGAGAGGAGGAGGTTAATTATAAACATATTTTTATTCACAGCTTTTCTGAACACATGCAATTGGAGCTAATAAGTTTATTGACCTTACAGGAAAAACTGTTCCAAATTTCTTATATGTTCTCATGGCTTGAGAATTAATCAGTAACGGTGGATAATTTCTGGGTACCAGAAAGCATTCAAACATTTTCCCAAGCACTGCCACTGTTGCAACCTGCATCTCAGACCCCAGGGGCAGAATCTCCTGGTTAGGCTGTGGTGACAACACAACCATGGATACCAGCTTACTTTGGAGCAGTCCAGCTAGTGTCATCTGGTAGCTGTGAATCTCCTTTTAAAAGTGAAAGACTAGCACAATATTCTTTGTGCTGACTAGAATGCCTTAGCCTCATTATGTTTTGGCTTACAACGTAGAAGATTTTTACCAACTCTGAATGATCACATTTTGAAGGAGTAAAAGGGCTTTATGACTTAGTTTTGCATAAGAGGCTTAAAAGTGTCAAAAGAAAATCTCAGAGAAAAGCCTTTTCTGGGTCCAGTCATGCCTTGATTTCAGTGAGAATTTTGGTTGTGTGTCACTGCAGAATTGAGCCCACAGAATTTTTTGCGCTGTGTGTGTCATCTAACTTATTGCTCTGACTAAAGCTGCTAGAATAACAGTTAGAAAGAAGTCTGCATACTAAAATTATTCCATGCAATAAGTGTATTTGGATAGGTTACGTCTTGAACTTTATATAGGTATCAGATATTTTTGTGTGTGAGTTTCTTCTTAAGGACTAATAGACATCTTAAACTTAGAAGTGATTTCGTTCCTTGTGCTGAAGTAAGGTAATGAAAAAAAAAACAGATTTCAGAACTGGGAAGAAAGGAGGACGTAGTTTCCTGTACAAAATATATACAAATAGCAATCATAACAATTAGCTATTTGCCATTTGTTTTTCAAACACCCTCAAATTCCAGGAAAAAAAATGGAAGGTTTCTTCCTCTTTCATCATTTTCTACGGCTACTAAATTGAACAATTTCTGTTCTGAATCTCAATGAAACAAGAGACTCAGACTCATCACTACTTAACAGTGATCCAGGAACCAGCAAAGTCAAAAGAAATCTGTCAGCATCTTGGGATATAGTCTGAGGTCTGTAACACTGAAGGGAAGAACATCTCTGCATCTTGAATTAAGTTTAACTTATGTGAAAAAACATTCAGCATAAACGCATAAAAAATTGAGATCCCACTGACAGCATTTGTGTCCTTCCAGAAATATTTGCAAAATTCTGGAAAAAATACTACAAAAACTTTTAGCACCAACTGTTAGTTAAGCAGTCCCAGACAAGGTTGGGTTGTCAGAGCTTTGTAATCCTCGCCCACAAAAGTAGTCCTCATCTTATAAATGGAACTGCATGATTTAGGTGTCTTGGATTTGATTGATTCTGGGCCATTTAAATCAAAAGTGAGTCACAACCAGATATGTGATTTTTTAAATACGCTGTTCAAGAACAAAATCACAAATTTCCATACATTCACTGTATTAAAGCATTAATGTTATTTTTTTCCCTGTGGAAGTTATATGTTGTCTTAAATATATGTCCAGTTGTTCTTCTGTAGATTTCAAAACACTTCAGAAAGGTCAGAGGACTGCGAAAACCTCCAGCCTCTCAGGGGACTTCCATGTTTCCATGAAGACCCTTGCAGAGCCAGGACTGGCACAGGGCTGCCTGAGAACCCCTGGGGGGGGTCCAGGAGCTGGATTACCCACCACCATGCCCTTTGCCTTGGTGGTCAAAACCTGGAACATATTAAAACACGTTCTTCTTCCAAACGAGATACAATGCAGGTTTTTCCCACACTTCCTGTGAAATTACAATGGTCAAATTCCTCAGTTTCAGTTTTTCATTTAAAAACAAAATGTGCATTATTGCCTTTTAGTGCAAATGTTTTTCTGTGACCGATTCCGTCATTAGTTTCTGGAACAGGTTGATGGAGATATTATGTCCATGTAAAGAAACCATTTCCCCATGGTTATCAATACTTCTCCTTCCTACATTTGCCATTTGTTTTTCCTGGCACTCGTATTCTCAAGTGTCTCTAAACTTTTCTTTCTTTCAGTCTCCCAAACTCCCACCACTTTTATCCTCATTTACATTGGTTTCTATCAGCTTCCTTCCACCCTTACTCCCTCTGAGATTTATAATATGCCTGTATCCATCATTGTTGCACTGATTTTAGCTCAAATGCTTAGCAAATATTTGAGATGATCCTGAAGGCTTTCTTTGCCATTATGAAAGGAATTATATAATACTTGGGGATTCTTTGATTCAATTCTATTTCTTTACACAGCAAACATGAAGTCCTGTCTCCCAGAACACAGTAGGAGTAGTTTTGTTGCTTACATCAGGGTCATATTGTAAGTGCTTCTTCAACTTTTTCGTTGTTTTCCACCATACTCTAGCTGCCTCATTTTCACAGGCAGCACTCAAGCCAATCCCCAGCTCGATGCATTTGCAGTCAGTTTTGTCTCTAGCCAGACATCATGCCCATTTCAGTTCTCACTTAGCAAAGAGCCGTAATTACTCCCTCCATCATCTTCAGTGAAACAAGTAAGTGATGTGATTGCCTTCACATCAAAGGTATAGTTGCTCTGGGCCAGCCAACTTCTAGTACACCACCACAACATCCCAGTACTATAACCACTCCTTGTTCTGTTCCTTTCTTGGCTTCCTTTCTTCTTTTCAGCCATCATTTCCCTTCTGTTCTCTTTTACAGCACTCTCCCATGATAGCAATGAGACAATGCAGCCACCTCTCCTACCCCATGGCTCCCTCCAACACACATCTTTCTTTATGCCCTGGAGCATTGACATTCTCTTGCCTCGCAGACAGCCATTTTGAGACCAGGAAGAAGTCTGGCAACAAGGCCATTTAAAAGAAATTTAAAAATCATTTAACTATGCTGTCAGAATGAGAAGATGACTGACACTACAGTAATTTATATTGCAGTTTGTGAGATCCATTTGAAACCATTTTGCTTCAACAGTTCCCTTTTTTTTTGCTGTTCTTATCCCCTCTCAGCAAAACCGGAAATCCCTGGAGGTTCCTCTGAGAAAAAGTTATCTGGGAAGTGGTGATCCTGCGAGATGTACTTTCCAGGGCCGGCAGACTTGCTGACAGCTGCTGGGAAGCAGCCCAGTCCAGCAAAGCGCTGTTAGCCAGGCCATGGTAGCACAAGGCTTCTCCAGGGAGCAGCAGCGGGATGAAGGAAGGGCAGAGGCCCAGGACCAGAGTTGCAGTTCAGTGCTCGAGGGCCTCCCGGATGTCTGGTGAGCGTCAGGGCAGCCCAAGGGCAAGGTTTTTCAATCTGAAAATGGGTTTTACTTGCAGATCAACCTCCAGGGCGAAGGTCTGCATGGTTGTTTGGGCTGACGTGCCAAAGGAAAGGAGAGAGAAGGGCTGGTGAGGGCTTCGCCGCTCGGCCCCTGAGAGCTGGAACCAGGCCGCCATTCCCCCGGGCTGGGCCAGGAGAAGCCCCGGCCGCCCCGAGGTCTCCAGGCCCCTCCGCGCGGCGGCTGTGGGACACGTTTCAAACACTAACGAGCCAAGCAAGAGGCGCATGAGGCTGTTCGTCCCCGCGAACGGACGCACGGGCGGGCGGGCGGGCGGGCAGACAGACGGACGGACGGACGGACGGGCCAGTCTGCCCGGCCCCGCCCGGCTGCGGTGGCCCAAGGCCCGGTGAGGCCGCCCCGCCGCCCGCCTCCTCCCAATCAGCAGGGGGCGCTCTTCCCGGGCGCACCGCCAGGGGCGGCAGCCCGCCCACCGCGCAGGCGCCCCGGCGTCCCGTACCGGAAGCGGAAGCGGCCGGCGCCAGCCTGGGGAGGGAGAGCCGTTGTCGGCAGCCCGTTGTTGTCGCTGCCCGTCGCCGCCCGCGCGATGGCGGCCACGGCGCTTCCCCCGCTGCCGCCGCAGTTCAAGAGCATCCAGCACCATCTGCGAACCGCGCAGGAGCTGGACAAGCGCGAGCCGGTGGTGGCGTACTACTGTGAGTGAGGCGGCCGCAGCGCCGCCCCGCCCCGCCGGGCCCCGAGCCGGGCCCCGAGCCGGGCCCGGCCCGTCGCGTCCCGCCCCGCCGCCGCTCCCCGCGACTGGGGCCGCCACCACCCCCCGGCCACCAGGCCCCGCACCGGACGGAGCGTGCCCCCCGCTCTGTCCGCCCGGCTTGTCGGGTTGCGCCGAGTGCCCGTCGGATGGACGGAGAAGTGGGGGCGGGGGGAAGCCCCACCTCTTGGGGCGGTCCGGGCTGTTCGCGGTCTTCCCTGTCTGCCGCTTCAGCTGCAAGCCCCGACCCGTCTTTCACATGCTCTATTTTTGCAGAGTTAAGCCTCTCTGCAGTCGTAGGGCGTATGCCAGCAGCCTAAATACGTGCTTGTACGCATGTGTATAAAGTCAAGTTTGCTGTCTGTGTTGGGATAGTCCTAATAAGTATCGCAAAAAACTAACCTTCGAGAGTCTTTCTCCTGTTGATTAGACCTCCTTTCTGTCCTGTATCCGAGTAAGCAATTTGAATTTGAGAGTCTTTAATTCTTTCAAGTGTTCATTTTATTTTCTGTGAGGCTTTGTCACTTCTTCAGGGTTCTCTAAGGGGGAGAGTGGGTGGCTCTTTTTTTTGTTCGTTTCGTTGAAGTGAACACAGCAAAATCTTACTTGAAGTCTTTCAAATTAATATGTAAATTTGTCAAGCTACTTTATGGCTTCTAAGCTAGTGCTTGTCAGGGTGGTCTGTGAGCCTTTCTAAAAGTTAATTAAGTAACGCAAGCCTATTGTTAGTAGTCATAAATTCCTGTCACAGTTAATCACCACACCTGGAAAATTTCTAAGACTAGCTGATCACCAGAAATGTATGTTTATGTTGTTTTTTTTTCTTTTTATTGAGATGTGAGATGGTCATTTGGGGGTTTTACTTGGCAATAGCTTGTCTTCAAAGAGAGTTAAATAAAAAATAGAGGTAGAACTGGTAGTTTAATTTGTAAGGCAATCTTAAGTGTTGAAGGATGAACTCATGAAATTCCGGCTTCAGAAAGCTCTGAAAAAAACGTTAGCTCGGTGTCACAAGAATAATTTTCATTTTTTTGTGTTACACAGGAATACTGTGCTAATGTGGAAGAGTGCCACCAGAGAAGTGAGGTAGCCAGGTATTAGAATACTGGATGTTCTCAGTAGTACTTGCTCTTTTTTTGCTGGAAAAACAGGATAAATCTTATTTTGTGTGGTAGAAAGCACTAGCTAGGTCAAGTTGCACTGGGGTTTTTTTGTTGTTTTTTCTTTATTTCTTTGGGGGTTTTTAATCAGATATAACACCCTGTCTGGCTATACAATAAAAATACTAGCATTTAGTGTAGGTAACAGAATGCAAGTCTGTTTTAAAACAGGAATGTTTTGATGACTGATCTCTATTTTTCTTAATGTCTTTCCTATTCTGAAAGTCTTGGTGCACAGGGGAAAAAAAATCCACCTGTATTGAATAATTAGCATTTTCTGTAAAGTCTTTTGCATTCTCTGTCCTAAGTAGCCTGAAAATTTGCATATCATATGTTTTAATTTGAGTACTTCAGCACATCTGATTCATTACTGAGCATACTGCAGACGTATTCTAGAGATACTTTTCTCATTACATTATTACATAAAGTAAAAAGCAGCAACACCTCTTTTTCAAGACAGGTCTTGCTTGGATCTTTTGTTCTTTTAAATACACAAAGGAGAAGAATTAATTTTCTCTAGTGTTCCACTGATGACACGTATTTCCTTCCATGGTGGATGAGTTTGGATTGACTAAAATGCAGAATTCCTGTTTCATAGGATTTTTTTGTTTTCTTCTTTTAATTCTGGCTTTGAAGCAAAAATAAGGTTTATGAACCATTAATTTTGAACATTGTGGGTTTGGAACAATTATGTGGAATCCCAAAGTATTAATTATTAATATTGCTACTGTCAAAAAAAATGTACTGTATATGTTTCTAGCATGCTATGAATAATAGGGGCTTTCCTAAAAGGTAAGTTTTTTAAAGTGTAAGCCTGGGGATACAAAAAATTTTCAGGATACTTTTCAGATAATGTTTTGAACGCAACACAGATTTTATGTGGAGTTAAAGCAATTTTTCTCATTAGATGCTTCACTGAAAAGAGTGAAAATCTCTTTGTTGAGCCTTTGAAATGTGTTTTGGAGGAGCTGTATACATTTGCTATAATGTATTGTGTGGAAGGAATAGCGTGAGGAAAGCTTGGTGTGTGCTGGAACGTGTGCTGTTCTCTTCTGGTACTCCTCCGCTAGCCTTGTCTGCGGGCACCACGCATGTCCTGGGACCAGGAGGGTGGTGTGGCGCAGCAGCCAGCCAAGGGGACCCTGCGGTGAAACATCATGTGATGGGACAGTGCTGCGTGTTCTGTCTCAAGGCTGCTTGCACAGCCACCATGTGAGGGGGAGAGTCTGAATTTTGGTCATAAGACAGATGTAGCTATTGGTCTGAAGAATAGAGTAAGGTAGCTTTCCAATAGCTTTGGAATGTTGCCAGAAGTGCTTCATCCCTAGAAAAAAGCTTTGGTCCGAAGACTGATGTTTCCACGACACAGTGGTTTTCAGTATGGACATAATGTTTGCTAGGTTTTGATTTATGTGCATTTTGGTTCAATTCCACTTGTATATTTCTGATAAAAAGAGCTATGACACAAACTAATTTGAATATCAGAAGCAAGTAAACTCTGGTAAGAATGTGTTCACAACCTAAAATATTACTTTCTATGGCTTAGCAATAAAATTGTCAGGAGGAACTACTTACTGGTCATGATAGTATTTTTGTCTCTGATCAGCATCCACTGGTGCTAGAGGTGTGCTCTCAAAGCTGGAAATTTCAATGGCAGTTACGCATTTTATTTGCGTGCACCATTTTCAATTTTTTTCTCTTATGTTTTTTGGCTGTAGTTCATTTGAAGCATTAAACTAGCACAAACCAGCACTGCCACCTGAAGAGGATACTGTAGTCCTTCTCTTACCTCTCGTTCCCAACCCTAATGTGCTTCAGAAGCAAACATTGATGTAATTGTATGATGAAAACCAACAGTAAGCTATTTTTCAGCCAGGCCAATTCACTACCACTTAAACAGCTGTGCTCCCACACACACAGACAAAGAACAAGATACGGTGGCTTGGAGCGAAGACAGGACTCCTGCTTTTTTGATATTGCTGGCATATGTTGAAGTAAAGAAACTGTAATTCAATGAACATTAATCTCTGGTTTACAAAATATGGATAGCTACAGCAGGGATGATTTATATTTTTCAATGGCCACATAATTTTCCACATGAAAAATAAAACATTGAAGAACAACATTGATGCTCTTGTGTACCATAACATCACAGATGCTTTTTGTTGTGGTACTTGCTGGAAACACTGCAAACATTAAAAAATGGGTTTATTTCTGGTAGTCATGTGTATTCCTTACAAAGCCTTCATGCTTAAGTCCATTTTTAGGTATTCAAATTCAAAGCAGTATATAATCAGTAGCTTTATATGTTGTTTGTAAACCATTACTTTTTTTAGCACTAGCCACTGTTAGTAGATGGATATAAATGATTGAAGCAATAAAAATATATTTGCTTCCTGACAGTATGTACCTTCAATTTACTTGGTTGTAAAATTTGTTCTACTTAGAACATAGACTGTAGAGAAATAAAGAAATCAAGTTTATTTTTTAAGTTGTACAGGACGTGATCTCACAAAATAATTCTCCTTTTAAAGAGATTAGACATTTTATGGTTAATGTAAGTGTTCAGTACTGGGGTCATCTGCTACCTTCTTTTAAAATATTTACCTTCTCATACAATACTTCTCACATTTCATATTATTTTGTTAATCATTGTCATTAAGTATGTAGCTTTTTCAGGTTCAGTAAAGGTCAGCTGATTCAATAGGTGTAAGGGATGCCACATTCATTGCCTAGCAAAAGGAAAATAATTGATTGGTGGTCAATAAAATAACTTTCTCATGTTAAAAACTTACATGAGTCTGACTGCTTTGAGATGTTATTCTGCAAACACAAGGAGGCAGACTTTGATAAAAAAATCTGTGGCCTGTGTAATAACTAAAGAAATTATGTATGTAACTGTGCCACAGGCAGTTTGACTCAGAAGTTGTTTTTTGAAAAATTGCAAGGTTTGAGACGTAGTTCTGTCTTCTGAAAACTTCTGTTCTAGTGTTTAAAGCGAGACTTTCCTTCGTAGCTCTTGTTTCAGCCTTTCAGTAGTGTTGTTAAGCTCTTTTCAAAGATGATTGGTAGTTTATTTTATACTTCAGTACTTACTGGCCATTGATGTTCTAATTCAAAAGTATTGAGAATGCCAGTGAGTTGCCAGAAAAGCATTGAAGTTTTGTGATATATAACATCCTAACACACAACAGCGTTTGCATATCCAGTGAATGCAACATGAAAAATGATGATTCTAATAACTTCCCAAAAGCTGCACTGGAATCATTTTTTGCTTTACAGTCTGCTAAACATCAGAAAACATTCATGTGAGATCAGTAGACTTGATCTGTTTAAAAAAGGTATGAAGAAAATCTACAATTCTCAAATTCTTGAGATAGAAAAGCACCAGAGAAATCCTTCCAAAGGAGCTTACCATTGTGTTGACATTTCTGGTTTTGTGGGATCAAGCAGGAGAGAAAAGCAGAAGAGAAAATTTTTTTCCCACAACTAGTTGACAACCTCTTGAAACAAAAGTTGTTCAGCTTTTAACAGAAATAGCCATGTGACTGGCTTTTTACTTTGAAGTTTAGTCACACATCCATGAAACAAGCTTCTTGGTGCATACCAATTACAAGACTTTTTTTTTTTTTTATTTTATTTTTATTTTTTTAAAAAAAAGACACAAAAAATAAAGTTCATGGCCTGATTCAGAACCTGGGAAATATAGTTACTGTGTAATTTTAGAGCTGAAATACTGTTAATTTTTTACGGATCCTTCCTCAAAGCAGAGGACTAATAACAGACAGATATTTTAAATGAGCTTTTAATTTATTCAACTTTTTATTGTATCTTGATGCATTTTGAATGAATAATTTAGAAGTTGCATGTAATTCCAAAGTATTAATGGAAATAAAAGTAACTGGTATTTGCTGTATTTCACTGCAGAGGTTCTGCACATACTTACTGACTTCATTTAACTGGGACATTGTAGAATTGAAATGTGTAACATAATGTTCTTATGCCATTCCTTATCTAATAAGATCAAATTCCTGAGTTTTTCAGTTTAAATATTCATTTCCTTATACTAGTTTTATATAATCCATTTGTAAAAGTACATTTTCCGTATTCTCATATTGCTGGTGGCAGAAAACTGTTTTGTGTGCTACTAATACTACAAATTATTTAAAGCCTGTTATTAGAGATTATATACTGAAGAATAGATTTAATCTGTTCTTTACTCAGGATAAGTTAATTGAAATGGTCAGATATTTAAGAAGTAGATATCCATTTTGTAGTGTACTGCGAGACTTGTTTTGATTGTGCTATGAGTGTAAACTAAAAATATTTCTCAATTCCTTCCCCCCCCCCCCCCCCCGTGATTTCTGGTTTTTTCTGTCTTCAGTCTTAGCTTGTTTGCTCTGATTTGTTTCAAAGTTTTGTAAGTGGGAAAACTGTGCTCTTAAAACTCTGGTTTGTCTGTAGAGACAGGAAAATGGTGAGAAGTGATTGGAATATCGAAGATAAATACATAAACCCCACAGTCCTCAAAGCAAACTGTGGGTAGAAGCAAAAATTAAAGATGATGTTAACTATTGTGTAGTATTTTTGGCACCTGCTTTGATTACATAGGTAATATTTTAAAATAATCTGCTCTGACAGAGATAGGAATGAGAACATAAAATAGAAAAAGTGTACTTGAGAGATTGAAACTTTATTTCTGAGGTATGTGTATTTGTATAAAAGTCCTAATGTTCAACTGTATGGTGTAAAAATACTAACATGCGTTTTTCCACTGTATAATTCACAATTCTTTGGTGGATCTTTATTCAACTTGAATCTCTGGAAGTAGAATTAAGAGCTGTCTTTTCCTGCCTGAGGTTTGCTGCTGCTTCTGAAGAAGGGATGCATCAATATCAGCATTTCATTTTGCAGAATCACAGAATTGCTGAGGTTGAAGGGAACTTTGTACATCACCTTGTCCAATCCCCTGCTCAAAGCATGATCACTAGTGCAGGTTGGTCAGAACTATGTCCAGGCCGGTTTTGAATATCCTCAAGGATGGAGACTCCACAGCTGCTGGGAGCAACCTGTTCCAGTGTGTGATCATCCTCACAGTAGATTTTTCTTAAGTTTAAATGGGATTTCCTGTATTTCATTTTGTGCCCATTGCCTCTTGTCCTGTCACTGGGCACCACTGAGAAGGGTCTGGCTTTGTCTTCACTCCCCCTGCGCCCCTCCCCACATCATGTATTTATATGTGCATTGATAAGACCCTCTGAGCCTTCTCTTTTCAAGATGAAACAGTCGCAGCTCTCCACCTCTCCTGGTGTGACAGATGTTCCTAGCCCTTCATCAGCTTTGTGGCCCTTCCCATGTCTTTTGTATTGGGACCCAGTGTGCTCCAGGTGTGTCACACCAGTGCTGGGTAGAAGGGAAGGATCACCTCAACCTGCTGGCAGTGTTCCTCCTCATGGTCATGCCCATCTAGGGTGCTTTGGTTCACCTCACAGAGTAGTTTGAGAGCATGAAACAGGTTTCTTCCAGTTTAAACTAAACCAGAGGGTGTTACACAGGAGTGCTTCAGATCGTGCTGTAATCACTACAAGCTGTTTTATTGGAATGACTTGACCATAACTAATCCAGAGTACCTGCCTTCTCCTCCTTTTGCCCTCTTGAGATCTCAGTTACTATAAATCCTACAGTTAAGGTAGTTTTTCCTGTTTTAATTAGAAATATTTCATTTTCTTTATTAGACTATAGAGACAAGCTTTGAAAAATGCTCATAGTTTAAATATTGTGCAAAAGTTTATAAACCTATGAATTCCACATATAGATCTCTTACTCAAATTTTACAAGACCAAAATTTGTCCTTAAACCACACTGAAGAGTGGCAGTGTAGAATACGCAGTACTTTTCTAGGATTCATAATAAATATTATTAGATTACTTATTTTGTCATCTGACCGTAATAATTACCACTCTTGTTTGTTTTTGCAAATTTTGTTTCACCTATTTAGTTTGCAAGTTGCTATTCTTCAAACAACAGTGACTTCTAATGTAATTTACTATAACTTTCAGTAATTTTAAGTAAGAGACATTTTACTTAAGGTAGTTTTGACTTGACAAAGTTTGTCTAGCATGTAACATAACCTTGAAATATACTGTTATCAATCCATTTCCTTCTGTAGGATTTAGAATACTATAAAAGAATCTGAGGGGAAGAGGGGGTCATACTATCCACTTTGGTTTGAGTTTCTTATTTAAATTTGTGTGTAGCCTTCCTTCCCCCCACTTTTGCCTCAGATTTTTTTTTTCTTGCATTTCTCCTTAAACTAGTTTTACTTGAAAATAAATATTTAAAAGTAATTTGTTTTCTCTGGAATGTTTCAGATTTTGAACTGATGCTGTGAGCCTAATACTTATCTTGTCTTTTGCCAGTTTCCTTCAGCATCACATAATGAAGAGGAGGTATTAGGCCCTTTGAAGTTTGTTTGCCAGTGCTATTAAATCTATTTTTTAAAGTCTTTGAATTCAGACAATTTGGACTTAGCCATGTAGAAATACTATATATTTATGATCTGCATGCAGAAATTACATGAATGAAGTATGATACAGTAATATTCATGAAAGCAAGAATAATTAATTTTATTTTTATATGCAGATGAATTCTTTATGAAAATAGATTTGTAGTAGTTTGAGTACAATCCAATTTAATGTTTTTGTGTCCCTTGCTTCCTACATTTGTATTCCAGCTGTTGTCTTCCCATACCAAGCAGTTAACAAACATTTTTCTGTCAGTGGCTTGATAAAGGGAAGAGGAAGGTGTAGCATATGAATGAGCAATAACTTAGGGCCTGAAAAAGCTTTCATCTCTTAATCAGAATCAAAATATGGCTAAAGTTTATGGCAGTGCTTTTTTGATACTATTTCATGTCCATTTGTTACTATCAAATGTCAGAAATATTCCCACTCCTAATAATTCTTTTTCTATACTAGAGAATTAAATACATATGGGGAAAAAGAACTGTAATCTTTTGATCCTGTTAGACCAGGAAAAAGAAGGATGGATAGTAGGACAGAATTTAGAAGATAGAATCAACTTATTGTGCATGCTTGCTGGCTGGAATTTTTGTTCTTCAGTATTTTTACTTGGCACAGAGTTAGTTTAAAATGGGAGTGAGGGGAGTTTCAGTTGTTATCCAAACATAAATCTGGAATAACTTACTGTGTATTAGGAATGAATGCCTGGCACGTACTAAAGACAAAATGCTCGCTCTGAAATTGTGCTGTGTATTAGCAAAGGAAAAATAACATGGTATTACGTGACATAAAAGCAGAGAAGTTTCTGTAAAGCTCACTGTATAATTCCATCCAGCACACCCACACTTAGGATTTGCTGAACAAAGATTAAGGGCAACAAATCAAGACATAAATTTTGTAGTTGTCTTGGCAAAACATTTTTCTGAGAATGATTACTTGCCAAGTCTTTATGAATTTGAAGATAAATGTCCTGTCTGCAAACTGAGAGCAAACCATGTTTTAGTTAATAATTGGCAGAACAGTTCTGTCTTCACATGTAAAACATTACAAGTGACTTTAGCTCTACTTATAATATTAATTAATATTTAGACATTAGCTCTGTGTAGCATCTTTTACCTGCTTAGTGCTTTATGCATAGACTACTGTTGTTGGCCACACAAAAATCTTTTTTGCTACTTGATTTAGATAAAGAGGGCAAAAAAATAGGTTGTATCTGTTATGAAGCCAAGCGCATAAAACAAGCTTAAAAAGAACCAATAATTGCATTCATTTATTTGTTACCAGGTATTCCAGATCTTCATCACGAATAGTGAAGAGAGATGAGAATTACAGGTCACTTATTTCCAAGATTGTCTACATTCTTCAGATACTTCATTTAGGCTTTAAAAACTTGAAAACTTTTGCAGCTACAACGTATGGTTTTAGTTGTCTTTTTATATCAGAATTTTCAGAAGCTTGGTTTTTCACAGAGGAAATTTTTTATCAAAAGTTACCAAGCAAATGGCTCCTGTAAGTCTGGTTGTTTAGTTTTACAGTATATTACTGTGGTCATTAGGGACATGCACTTTAAACATTTTTCAATGTATAGAGAGAAGTTCTGAAAAGAAAACTCTGAAATAATTTTGATCTAAAATGGAATTTCAACTGTGGTATTTTTAAAAGGTGAAATAATGCAATTGTAATGCAGAACACTAAGAGGATTTCTTTCTATGGTATCCATACCATTCAGGAGATTAACTTCTAGTTATTAGAAATTGAACCACTTGCATTAAAGCAAAATTTTTGTGACTTAGCAAGCACAGTAATAATAAATTCCACTGCTTTTGCAATATTATAGAAACCAGAACAGCTGTATTTAAAGGAATGTAAATAATTACTGTTTTCTTTCAGATATAGGCTGGCAAAAAACTGAACTCATGTTACATTTGGCTGTCTCAGCAGAAGTGTTGGAGGTGGTAAACTTGCAGCCTCTTGCTTATGAGTTCTTTGCTACTGAAAACTCAGTAATGAAGTGAGTTTGCCCATTTGCTGCAAGTTAGACAGGAAAAGGACATGATAGATTTCCTTCACTAGATCAAAGCATGTCTTTCAGTTACTATTATGTATCCTTACCATAAGTAATATTTGTGTGATAATCTACACACAAAAGTAAAAGATAGGCAAGAGACTTCTGACACCTTGATTAGCAAAGGTAGTAGTATCCAAAACAACACAAACCAACATGGTCTTACAGATAGCCTTCATTTAGAATACTTGGGACATTTCAAAATTAGAGAGCAGAGAGAAGGATGACAAAAGATGCAGACTTGGAAAAACTTGTGTTTGGAGAGGAATTAAGATTCTTTGCCTTAGGAGTAAGATGTAATAATGATACACAAAAGTGTGAAGAGCAGAAGTGGTAGACGCTTTTTCCTGTTGTCTGTAATGAGGCAAGGGATTACTTGCATACTGCTCTTCATACAGGTAATTTCAAAAGCAAAATTTCAAAACACTAAAAGAGTATTATTTTTATTTCAGTAGTGTCTGTTGAGGCAAATACCAAATTATTTCACTTGCTGTCTACTTGGTAAGTTTGATGATTGTTGATGCAGGTTTTCAACCCCCAAGCCCCACTTTTGACTAGAGCAGCACTGACTAAAGCAGTAAGTGTGCCTAAACATACTTAACATTTTTTTTGTCACTGGTGAGTTTCAAACTGTGGAGAGTATACTTTGCTTCTGTATCTTCAGTTCTTCAGTTGAAACTGATGTTCCAGGAGATTTTGCCTGGTAAGGTATTGGTTTGCATTTTCTGATACTTCATTACAATCAGGTTGTTTTATCAATGGTATTTGAGTCAAGACTCCCTTTCAGTACCAAATGCTACTAGGTAGTGATGCTCTGTCAATAGTAGTTTTCACAAACATCATACTCTTTCTTGATTACCACTTACTTGAAAAAGAAGGAGTAGCTTTTGGTGTTACCTCAAGGATTGCCTCATCAGAGGCCTGTCTCTGGGCAAGTTTTGTTATGTAGTACTCCTTTTGAACATATTACTGTATGTGAAGAAGTGAGTATGCAAAAATTCTGAACTTTGAAAGGTAGACTCTCTTGTTAGTGTAGCTTAAGTGTGCTTTGACCTTTTACCAGTTAATAAGATCTTGCAGGAAATCTCCTTTCCAGTTTATATAGACATTGATACAAATTGGGGTTTGATGGCTAGATGTGGTAACTGTCTCTTACAGTCAGTTGTGTGGTACAGAGATGTAATTGCTGTGACAGGTGGAACACATTTAATCTTAGCTCAGGTGACAGTAATTGTCTGTAGGATGTCTCTGTTCGTAATACCTGTAGAGCTGCTGCTGCTAGAGCACCTTCATGTTTTCTTGACAGTCTGTATACGCTTTGGATAATAGTCCTTTGATCTTGAATGACCTGAGGACTCTTGGGCACCTTAGTCCCAGAGTCTTTTGTTAGCAGGAAAGTGTTGTTGGTATGGAACATTGCTTGATGTCACGCATAGTGTAAATTTGTATATAGACAAGAAAAACGTGTTTCTTATGTGTAACTGTTGTTCTTTGACCTGTGTTCTCTGTGTGTTCAAGACTCACTCTTCTGCATTTGTTCATTGGAGTGCCTGAAGAAGTCTTTGAGTTTTTCTCAGTCTCTGACATCCTAAGAGGGGTAAGGGCTGCCTTTTTAGGGCTGCCTACAAAGCATACAGATGTCATAGTCTTATAAATACACCCCTTTGGATATTATTCAGGAAAAAAATTGTCTTGCTTTCACTATTTAAATGGACATATTTACAATGAATGTGAAAAAAAGCCACAGAAGAGTAACAATTACAAATAAACAGATCTTTTAATGATTAAACTCATCCTCAAGACTAAAGAAATTTACTAGATTTCTATTTGTATGGAAACGGAGTTCTTTTTATATAAATGAGTTATGGAAGAGATATGAAGATGCATACTTCAGCAAGTAAGATAAATCTATATCCAGTAATGACAAAGGGTTTTCTGAATTTGTCACCCTAACTCATATCAGTCTAAAATTAATTTACTTTCCTCTGAAAATATCTGATATTTGCATGTATCAAAAAGAAATAACTGATCTAGATGGCCCATAGGCCTAGCATGCATTATGTTAATTCCTAAGTTCTACGTGATTAAATCATACCATGAAACGTGTGTTCAGGGAAGCTTACAATCAAGTGTGTACTTAAAAATCAGTTTAATTGAAGACTGTAAGCATTAACTTCTTATCATGTGATTATGGTATTTTAATCGGCAGTAGACTTAGAGTGCCTTAGATAAAAATCTCTATCTTTTTGTGTTTGGATTTCTTTGAAATGTAATTTTAACTTTACATGTGCTGGTTTCATAATATTTAATATTAATGTGTCAGCATCCTGAAGATGAATAAGGTGGGCTTAAGAGTACATATCAGTAATTAGCTTAGTATTAGTGTTGTTGCTTGATGAAATCTAATAGCATCGAACCTACATAGCAATTCTTGTTAAAAACATTTCTTTCGTTTGTCATGGTCAGTTGTTGTAGTTGTTCATAGCCTTTATTCATTCCTGAAGTTTTGCTCAGAGTAGATTTTTACTTGGTTGTTCTTTACTGAAAACTTGAATACGAAGGTGTTAGGTTGTTTTATAAATTGTAAATGTAGGAGTAGAGAGACATTGGAGATCACAAGTATTTTATTTATTATTTTGGGGTGTCTTTAAGTGGTTGGGCAACCCAACAGCTTTAACATTTAAAAATTTGTCAGCTTTGCAGTCCCAAATAAGGAATGTACACTTTGTCTGGTTTGAATAATCAATTGTATATGAAATGTGAAATACTACTTTTAAAATCCAGAAAAAAGAGTTAAATTGTGATGCTCACCAGCAGAACCTAGGTAAGTTTTGCAGAGAGATCTAATTTTATTAGACCAGCTGATAATAGGTGGAAAAGGCAGACTAGCTTTTGAGCATATAATGCTTTCTTCTGCAGCAAACATCAGGATAAGTGCAGTTTGAAACAACTGTGTTACATTCATGTTTACTGAGGTAATTTGAAGGGAAAAGGCTATCTCTAGTATATGAAGAGATGCTTGGAAGGAGAGAGATTGTAAAGCTGTGAAGCAAGTAAGCATCACTTGCAGAACTCTGTGTCCTGTATGGGCTATACCATAATTATTAGCTCATGATGGTATTTGGTAGAGTTACAGCTTTTAGTTCTTAAGCTCTGCATTTGAAAGTGTTTTGTAGGACTCCCTTGAGGGTCAGGAGTGAGAGTTAGTGGAATGGCTTTTTTGTGAAAAATGCTCTGCATTTGTTTACTGAATGTTTCTGCCCATTTCCCCTTCTCTGTGTGTCTTAATCCTAGTAAATATAGCTGTTTGTTTTTACCCACAATTTTCTGAAGCATGTAAAGTTCTGCCATGTCCGTATCTAAAATTCATAGATTTTTTGGTAGTAAAAATATACTTTTTAATCAGAAGATGCTAATCATTCATTTTCAAGCTCATATGAAAAACTGGCAACTTTACTTGCGGAGAAAGTTCAATAAAGTCTGTCTTGTCTGATTTAAAGATCAGGTTTGTGTCTTGTGTCTTTTGATACTATATGTATGCATATACATGGAGATAATAGATGCTTAATTCCATTTGTTAAAGTGGAGTTTTAAAGCTAACTGGTTCCTGCTACATAAAGTTCCATTTTTGAGATATACCCATACACTCTGTACATATATGTAAGTCATATGAAAATTAGTCATGTATAATTAGGGATAAAAATCTACTTGAAGTTCCTATTTGAGAGAGTTGCAAAGAAGGATGGAGGTTTTTTACAAAAGTACTTAACGTTGCGTAATAGTGATACAAGTATCAATCTGAAATCAGCAGGAATACTCATTGAGAAAAATAAAGCATAGATCTTCGAAAAATATCTCCTAGTATCTCTGCAAGACTGAACATACCTAGATTTCGCTGTCATTGCTGACTAGTGCTGCAGTAGTACGTTCTTAAACCACAAGATGAGTTTGTCTTTTAGATGTGTTGGGGGGGCATTGCTTTGTTTGCTTATGGGTTTTGCCTTAGATAACCACTTCTGGGGTTTTTTGTGTGTTTTGTCTCCTTTAAAGGTCGTTTGTATGCAATGCAAACAGGAATGAAGATTGATAGTAAAACCCCAGAATGCCGTAAATTTTTATCCAAGCTTATGGATCAGTTGGAAGCTGTAAGTAGAATTTATTACTCTCCTCTAAAATGATTCATGATGTTACTTTAATTTTTATTTAAGCTTCTGCAAATACTATCTTTTCTGTGTCATTGGTCATTGATGCAACTATTCTGTATGCAGGCATACTTTATGAATTTAAGTCGTATGTAATAAATTGGCAGACGCATTGAAAGGAGGTAAAGCTATATGTGTATATGGGTGTTTATATGGATGTTTATGTATGCATGCACAAACATAACTGAAATTTTATACAGCAGACATTTGCCATAAGATTTTGTTTAGACAACATGATTTACGATACTTTATTCATACGTATTCTCATGAGAAATCATAATTCATTATGAAATAAATCTAGGAGTTCTAGAATACCTTTTTTACTGATTTGGTTTTGTTTCCTTGAAGTCTGTGAGAGTTATTTTCACTGCTCTAGGACTGACTAGCCTAGTCCTTGGGCGCTTTTGAAATTTTTGCCGTGAACTGTTGTACCCAGGGATTTTTTAAAACATTTTCTGAAAGATCTAGACACTTTTGATTGTATCCTCTGTTAGAGATTGGGGTTCTTATACTTTGAATTTTTGTAAGCACAGTCTTACCTTTGTGGGTAGGAGATAGCTATGCCACGCTCTTCTGAGTGGACCTGACAGTATTAAAAAGCAAACAACCTTAAGAAGAACAGTTGAACAAAGAAAAGTCGAGTCATTGTACAGATGGTCAGTTTAAGTTCCAGGAGCTGTTTACGTTCATGTGCTGTAATTTTCAGTAGTCTTGAAGGAGGTAGTGTGTAGATTTCAAAGTTTAACTGCTCATTTGAAAGCAGAAAGTAACATTGAAAAATGAAGCAGCGGTTCTTTTTGTGTTCAGTATTAATGATTCCATCCAAAATCTAGCTGTAGCAATGCCTGAAGAGTTCATGTGAAACTAGTGCAACAGGCTTCAATTCTTCAGAAAAAAAAAGAAAGGTGAACCATTGCTGTGTTTTATCTCTGATTTTTAGCAATGGAAAATCCAGTGTACAGTGACTTCTTGATGTGTTATTTCATCAAATTTTGACATCTCTAATGGGTCTGGTTTTCATCTTCAAAAGGGAAGAGAGGTGGCAGGAGAGATGAGATTAAAACTTTAAAGGATTTTGCTCTTCATTTCCTAAAAATTTTTTAAATTTATTGGACCCCTTGTGGTACTGCAGCAACTAATCTGTCTGCAGTGTTCAGTTGCCCCTTTTGTTTCAAATTTGAAAAGACTAGAAAAGCAGCAAAACCCCATGGTTTCATCTTTCAGTTGCTGGTAAGATTGACAGCTGATCAGTGACAACTGATTCTCAGGTATTGAAGTTCCTTCTATGTAGTCAAGTGGTGGAAGGGTGGAGAGACTACTTCTAGACAGGTCTAATACAGCACATTTGGGTCTAGGAAGTTTGGGTATATTGACAAGTTGGACCTCTGCAGTAATTTAATAGCAGCCATTTTCAGTCTGCCCTTAACCAGCAGGGGGGGGGCACAAAGGGGTGCTGCAGGTCTGCGCTAAATGTTTCTCACAGCTTTCTGTGTGTTGCCACAGTTGATTATTTTAGAGGTTAAGACAGAAGCTCATAAACAATCCTGAACTTTATAGTAGCAAAGAATAAAACAGTGTAGATATATCTGGAAATTACCAGATGTGTTCTTTGCAAGAAACTTAATAATATTCCAATTATATGAATTAATTAAACACAGTGATTTTGTATCCCAAATGCATGTTTCTGTCACTTTTACATATGATTGTGGTGTTGTGCTTTTACAATACGTAACTTTTATTTAAATGTTTTTAGTAAAATTAAACCAAATTTGCTTGATTTTAGGTTCAAATTATGAATCATCATTTAAAACATCAGTACCGCTGTGCAGAATCACAGATTGTGTGAAGGGTGATTTCACAAGTAAAAAACTTGGTTAATTTTAATAGTTTTAGAGTTGTATGTAACTGAGTGTCTTTTGTGCATTTGAAATAATGTCCATTGAATATCAGATCAAGTATAGTAATAAGTTATTTTCTGAGTGTAAGGTACGTATATAGGTTGGTGAAATAGAAATATAAACCATTTTCTTCCTCAGTTAGCTTCAGTGTTTCATTTCAGTATTAATTCTTGCAACTTAGAAATTGTGGTACACTCACAAGAAAAACAATTACACTTTGTAAAACAAATACTTTTTGAAAACTACGTAGAGTATGAGTTTGACAAAAGTCTTCAAATTTCAGGTTCTATTTGGAAAGTTTATATTACACTACTGAAATCAAGGAACTTTTCTGGCAACATTCTATGTATTAAAGAGTTGGCAGCAATCTAAAAAATATGGAAATGTAGCCTGTGTGATTAAATTTTCTCCACACGCACAGTGAAACATAACTGTTATTCACAGATTGTTTTTAAATCTTTTGGCAAAATAAAGGCTGCAGGTTAGTATCATGCAGTGTTCCTGTTTTTGTTCTCTAAGGATAACCTGAGATTTCCTTATGTGTGAACAGTAAGCCTATTCAGAAGCTGTAAATCCACCTGTTGTAACTGTTAGAGGGTTATTTGCTTTACTGATTTTTATTAGGAAACCTGACAATTCTTGTATTCTTAATATCTTTGAAAAGAGGTCTTTGAATTGCAGTACACTGCTTAAACTGAAAATTCCAGTAAATCCATAGGTCACTAGACTGGTGAAGGTAAGGCTCAGGCACTTTGAAAGATGTAATGAACTGCAGTGAAATAACTTTACAAGAGAAGATACATGATCATGCTGACCTAAAGTACCTTTATAAAGCATGCATTACTTTATCAATTGAACTGTGTTGAATCCTGGCACAGGTATCAGAGTGCTTGGTGTTTCAGATAGTAAGGGGAAAAATATCTGTAGCTATTCCTTCACAATATTGTAGTTGTGTTTATTGTTGACTTTTTCTTTTAGTTTGGTTTGTGGGGTTTTTTAAGTATTTTGTGATTGAAGAGGGTATTCAGAGCTACTTATTCATAACATTTCTCTCTCCAAAAGAATGTGCTTCCTCTTTAGCATGCTGCTTTTAGTGTTTGTTATGTTAGAAGTCGGAGATTTGTGAAATAGTTAAAGTGTATGTTGTTTCTTTTTTAAATTGTACTTGGCTTTGTCTAAATCAGCAGCTTCTTGTATTTGAATTAGACTGCAGAATTGCTAAGGTCTAATAAGGTAATTAATGGGTTTTTTTTCAACTTTTTTCAGATGAAAAAGCAATTTGGTGATAATGAAGCAATTACTCAGGAAATTGTTGGTTCTGCTCATGTGGAGAATTACGCTTTGAAAATGTTTTTGTATGCAGACAACGAAGACAGAGCTGGGCAATTTCATAAGTAGGTGAAAATCTTTGTTATCTGAATTAAGATATCGGTCAGGAAATTTTAATATCCAAACTCTCTTTAATTTGACTGGAAACAAGAATTGGGCTTTAATGCATCCATTTCTCTTTCAGAAAACTTGATTTGTTATTACTTGTATGTCTCAACTTCACACATTAACTGGTATCCTTCTCCTTGTGTTCTTTAAGAGGTTGCTCACCTACTGGCAAGCCTTCTAGAACCCCAGGCTAATAGTGAGCTTGACATCAAGCATGTTATACTTTCTACTGTCTAGTGATATTAAAATAATTGTGATGATACATTATGTGGTTTGATTTACAGCAATTGCTACGGCATGTTGATGGCTTTTTCTAAGATAATATAGGATGTCCTATGTCCAATATTGAACATTTCAAACTAGAAACTAAGTGCAGAATACATGACCAGCTTTAAAAAATACTGAAACTTCCTGCATAGTAGTCAAGACACTAGTCAATATATTGCTAAATTTAAATACTGTGAAGTACATTCTGTAACATCAGATTAAAAGAAAAAAAAGTAGTGATGATTGGCTTGAAATAAGCCAGTATGATCTAAAATGCCAACTTCTAAAATGTGATCCTGAGAGACTGACATTACCAAATTAGTGAAATGTTTTCTTTTTTACAGAAACATGATAAAGTCCTTTTATACTGCAAGTCTCCTGATAGACGTTCTAACAGTATTTGGGGAGCTCTCTGAAGAGGTAAGTGTTAGGGATATCAGTGTATTATCTGATTGCTTTTCCTAGCACAGGTGCAAATTACTATTTTAGTTCTGTAAAGTTCTTTTTATAATTTGTGAATACAAACTTCAAAGAACATAGGTTCTAATTGTGTAGTCAAATACATGCTAGTAAGTCATATGGAATTGTGCTAAGTATTGCATAAATTATATTTGAAATATTAGACAACTGTTATCTGTTAGAAGATGCTTCATGACTTAAGTATCAGTTAGAAATTCAAAGTCTGATTATTACTGTGAGACAGATAGCATTACATTGAGCAAGTAGGAATGATTATAGGGGAAAATGATGCAAGGTTCCTGTCTTTTTCCACCTTCACTTTTTTCACCTTGCAAGCCAGAACTTCAGTGCTAGTAATTGAGATGGAATTGTGTACAGTTTTAGTTAGAACAGATATATTTGATTTTGCAACAAACCCCACTTTTTAAAGGTGATACAGTAAGTTGGAAGAATGTGAATTTACTTCATAAAAAATGGCTTGCTATCTGGCCATTAGAACATGATATGTTTTATTAAAAACATTATCTACTAAAGTAACTAACATGGTGCTCTTTATGGCAGGTAATCTTTTAATCAAACCAGTATTCTAGAATTGGCGGAACAAGATCATGATTACTTTTATTAAGGCACACCAGAATAATCTCTTGGTCTGTTTTAAAACAAACTTTTCTATTAGGTGCATGGTCAGCTGCTCTCTGTTATTCATGCCCCACGGAAGAATTAATCTCTGATATAGAGGAGCAGGTACTCTTAATAAAATATTTCTTGTTCTGAAAATTAAGAGTGAGGTTTCCTTGCTAAATTAACTGAATGAGAAGCTCAATTTTAAAATGTAATGGTATAGTTGATAACTTCTGGCAAAGAAAAAAAGAATTAGAGAAAGTGACTACTGACTCATGAAGACAAGTTTCAAATCTTGTTAAAGGAAGGTTGAAATACCTGGAAGAATAAATAAGAAACTGCAACAATGCTGAACAGTCTGAGACAGAATCAGCAAGTGCTGATCATCTAAGTGCTGAATGTGTGTGTCTTTTTTTTTTTTTTCCTCACATGCTTGAGTGTTATAGGCTTTCGTACTTACACTAGTAAAGTGCGTTAGAAACCAAAAGTTCTGCTGCTTTGCAGGCCCATCACAAGCCCGTGGTTGTGTTGGTCCCAAACTATTCCATGCTGTTCTTGGAATTCACAGATTGACATTCTGTATGTAAATCCCTGATCTGACAAGTGTGCCTAACATGCAGGCATGTTTGCTTAGTTTAAAATGCAGTTGCCGTGGCTACTTTCATTTGTAAATATTGGAAGGAAGATAAAAGAATGGTTTTGATAGTGGTGCGCTGCTTGTATACTATGACGTACAGGATTGTAAGTGTAGATATTAAAGATAGGACTTGGCCAAGTGTTCTTGCAAGATTCTACATCTTCCATAGGCTGAGCCTATACCAACCTACAATTTTCATCTATCAAGAGGCACAAGTAAGATTACTCTTTTATGTGATCTCTTAAAACCAGCTGCTATGCACTCTGACATCCTTTATGATATCAAATAATGGTTACTAGAGCCAGAGAGTGAATGCACATTGAATTGGGCTGAGAAGACAATCATCTTAGACTGTAGGAGTCCAGTACACAGGACAGTGCACAGATTTGGTGACTCCCCAGAGGTCCTGAAGCAATCCTTCTTGCGGATGGAAACCATTGTTATAAATGTCAATGTGGAATGCTAGCAGTGGTGTGTTTACTACTAAATGTGTTTGGTTGGGGGGGGTTGTTGATGCTGAAAGGAGAGAAGTGCTTTGTAATTGGAAAGAAGCAGAATTATCTCATTTCGTTTAATCAGTGAAGACGATGTTAAAAGAGTGTACGAGAAATACAGTAGAAGGTTTCCACTTCTGGCTAGCATCATTACATTTCAACAGTTTCCTTATCCAGTGTCACATGAAGAAGTGATGGGACAAGTATGACGTGTGACTGTCTTAGACTTTTGCAGAAGCTTTTATTAGCCTGAAGTAAGTTCAGGCTGACATCTGGTCATATATTCTGGTCATGACATCTATATTCAGCCTGCTTGTGTGTCTTTTCAGTATGTAATTGCCTTCATACGTATGGAATATCACCTATTAAAAGGCTTTTAAATCAACAGCAGAAGGCATAGAAAGCAGATATTTGACATCTAAAATCAGAAAGTGGGTGTTGTAAATAATATGTGTATTTTTAATTGGCAGGTGGTTGATTATTGGGTAGTATGAATGGATTGTGTCACAGGAAACAGTAGATATTCCATATCTCAATATTGGAACTAGGTAAAAGGATTTTCTGGAAGACATGTTTTACAAGACAGCTTACGTCAGATCAGTAAGAAGCTATGTGATAGTAGTGTTATTTTCATTTACCTCAGTAATAACGTTCATACAGTAGGGCAGCCTTCCGAAAAGGGACAGCACTGTGTATTAAAAACAAACTAAAAAGCAACAAAATTTAGGTTCTCAGTTCCGGAATGACAAGCTTTGCAGTTGGGATGCATAATGACACACATCAAACACCTTGTTCCCTTCTCCTCACTCCGTCCAGCGTTTTGGTGGGAGGGGTTTGGGCTCATTCTTAAATATGCTTTCCCAGGGGCACCACCAGCCTGGCTGAGAAGCTCAACTCTGTCCTGCCATGGGTCTGCTGGAGCTGGCCGTTCCTGGCACAGGGCAGCCCTGGTCTCTCCTCACAGATACACCCCTGCTGCCCCCCATTGCCAGAACATGGGCACAGACACCTGATACAACAGCATCTTCACACTTTATCAAGAAATAATTGCGGTATTAGGACAGAAGGGAGATGTATGGGCTGTTAAATCTTGCATAATGCTCTTTTTTAAAAGTACTGTACTCTGGCTGTGAATTTCTGCATTTTGTGGCTTCTAGTGTATTTGTGAATGATAAAAGAATTTCATCTGTAACACTACCTGGCCAGGAATGATTATTAAAAGAAAGTATTTAACAGAAAGCTGTGTTTTCCAATTGTACTTTTCCTTTCTAAGGTATAGTGAATGCATTTTAATAAATCTGTCATCAGGATACGCTTTTTTTCTGGAGAATATTTTATTTGTGAACATGAAAACCATATCTTTCTCCTGGGCTGCATAAGCATCCTGGTGGATAACAGTGTATTAAATAAGAACAAGGGAGCTTTCTGGAGATAGCCATTATGCTGTCACTCTCTACCCTGTTCTAGATGACAGTGCAATAGACTTTGTGAAGTGCAATTTTGAATTTCATTTTATTAGTTCACAAAAACTTTGGATGTAGTTTCAGTCAGGACTTTTAAAAAGACATTATTCTGTCTACCTCAGTTTGCAAACCACTTTACCTGTGATTGTTACTGTGGAAATCTGAGTTCACCAGTACCTTGCAGGTGATGATGTTGATGTGAAACACACTCTCAAGCAGCATTGTTCACTTGGCCAAATTATTCCACTCATCCTTCCACATTTCTCATCTCTGTTTGTATTCAGCCTTGTTCCTTGAAATGTATTACCTCATAACTGTCAGAACTGGTTATTTCTCTTAAACTTTTGACAAAGTAGTTGATTTACATGATCAGTTTAAGATTTCTCATAACAATTGAGAATTCTTCCTGGGTTAAAAAAACACTGTTGTAACAGTCCCAGGAGATATAAAGTGGCCAATCTTCATTTCATGTTTTGACATACTAAAGTTGTCCCTAAGAACAGTATATTTTAAAAAATGAAATGGAAAATCTCAGAATAGTCGAGATTCTGACATTTATTTCACTCACTCATGTTTTGTGAAAAGAATTTATGAAAACCAGGTGAAATGCTTTTCAGCTCAGTTTTTTTCCCAGAAACTGAAAATAGTGAAAAATCATGTTGATTTTCTTTAAATACTGAAGTTACTACCACATTTTTTCAATTTCAAACTGTTACCGTGGAAATGAAAATGGAATCAGAAAGGCAAGCAGCAGATTTGCTTCTCACTACTGTTGCTTCATATTGTCACCATTTCAGAAGATGAGTTGGCAATTGACTGTGAATATAGTAATTAATTTTTTGAGAAGCATTAACATTTTTTCTAATAACTCAAGTATCATAACCCCTTGCTCTGCAGGTAGTTTATGTATTGCTAAAGTCCTTCATCTGATTTTTTAGCTACGTTGTGAAGATATTAAATCAAAATATTTTATGTCCTAGAATATCCCACACATACTACCTTAATCTGCAACTACAGCAGCCTTTCTGTATTCATGCTTTTAAATACCTTTTTAAAATTTAAAATAATGTAATTAGAAAAGATATATTATTGTTCAGCAGGAGTTGCATTTTAAGTTTCAGGTATTTAAATCTAAAGTAAATAATCATCTAAGTTTATGGAGAGAGGAAGTTTTCTTTATTATTTCATATCAGTAATTACCACACAGTGCCCAGCCTTTCACACTAGGTGGTCCTGGTGTAATTTATTTCCTTTTCCTGACATGCTGCACTAATTGAAGATCTCCATATTTTCCTTTCATGCTGAGAACCTGTTAAAGGTGTTCTTTTTATATATATTTTTTTTTAATACACTGATTAATTTTCAAATGTGCTGTTTAAAGGGGTGTCAAATGATAGCAGAGAAAGCAGTTTAGTTTTATAATATCTGCTCAGGGTGGAAAACCTGCTTATATTTCTGTTTTGAATGCATTAATGTGCAGAAGTGGGTGGTTAAAATGGGTGGCCTTTTCACTTCCCCAGAATGCCCAGCACAGGAAGTACGCCAGGTGGAAGGCAGCTTACATTCATAACTGCTTGAAGAATGGAGAGACTCCTCAGCCTGGGCCTATTGGAATGGAAGGAGAGAGCTTCGGTATGTGTTCCCCTTTTCTTTTTAAAAGAGCAGAGGGCTGGGCTGAGACCAAAATGGTGGTATGCAGAGTCCTTCAGGGAGCACCCCACAGGAAGCACAGCTTTCATGTTTACTGTTCCATTCACAGTGGGCCACCTTCTGCTTTTTCTTCTCTGCTTCTCCTACTGTTATTTTTATTGGATGTTACTATTTGATTGACTTATTTAATTTTATTTTTTTTCTTTCCTCTGTAGTGGAGATTATTTTGAATACAGCTACTCTCTAAGAAGGCATTGTCACCTTTGGGCCAGAACCATGCATTTCTAACGCTACCCACAGTCCTTCTTTGAAATCTGTTCTGTAAAGTTATGATCCCTTTGCCAGTTTATCCTCTCTTAGAAGTTAAATAGGAGTCAAAAGGGGATTGATCATAGATAAATTCAACTTCAAAGCAAACACCTGATTATGAGACAGCCCTTTTCTCCCTGTATAATAATGTGTTTTTCAAAGCAGGTTTATGGCCTACTCTTTTTATATTGGATTTCCTGCTGCTTTCTCATTCACCCCCCCTTTCCTCGTGTTTTTAGTTACTCCCTGTGTTCTTCTGGCTACCTGACTTTCTTGTACAGGATTCTTTGAAGTTACCTCCTTAGCTGTTAGATAAAAAGAGGTGGTTTCCAAGGACAGCCACTTACCGAAATGAATGTTTATCAAAACAGGTTGTTTTAAGCCTCCCAAATTGTAACTTTTACTGCCTTCTATTTAATGCATTCAGACATGTCTAAACTCTGTTGCTAATTTAAAAGTCCTAGCTTTACAGTAAGAAATGTTAGGGGCATCCAAACCTTTCTCATTTAGAGCTTTTTAAAAACAGAGACCACCACTGTGACCTGACGCAAGCTAGCCTCTCCATGAAGTAACAGAACACATACTAAGCAGACTCTCTTTTACAAGAGCACGCAGATCACATCCTAACCTATTCTAAGAAAGGCAGCTCCATTCTCTTATTTCATTACGTGTATTTTTTCTAAAAATAATAAAACATCAAACCAGAGCTGCCACATTATTTCTAAACTTTATAAATGTTACCCTGTTTCTAAAGTATAGATCCACAGACTTCACAGATATGTGTTTTTGTGAACTCAAATAAAACCACATAAAAACCGTCTTTTTGTTAAACTGCTGAAACAGATAATAGTATTACTGTTCTGTGTATAAACTTATCATGTTTTTCAGTTATTGATAAAAGCAAAATATATGCACAAATGGTTCATTTCTGAAATACATCAAAATAGAAATGGTATGTAATTGTTCAATTAACTTTCAAAATATTTTCACCCATTTACTTTTCCATTTTCTATGCTTAATGCTTTATGGATGTTTAATTATTTTTGCATTTTACCAGTTGCTTTTGATAGCAATCAGTTTCATTAATAAGGGATCTCTTTGTTTTCTTCCCCAGTCAGTGCAGAAGCTTGAAATACAAATTTTAAATGTGAATCTCTTATGGAAAGAGGATGACTTTGGAATGGATATTTTCATTATGCAAATTAAAACAGTCTAATTCTGCACAGTGACAATAACCTCTATGTATAATTCTTCACATACCTAATGAAACAGCTAAGAACATTGAATGATTTGAAATTTTCCTCTGAGCCAGCATACAAGACTTTGTGACTTGAATAAATGTCACTTAAGTTGATGCTCATTTATTGCTTAACTTACACTTGAATTTAGTAATACAAATTTTTCTAATAAAAAGGATCAACAAACAAATCTACAATGCAGAAGAGAGAAATCTAACTTGTAGAGTGTGGCTTGTATCTAACTTGTAGAGCCACCTTGCAGAAGTAGCTACACATGTGTATTAATACAATATGATCTATATATTTACACATGCGTACATACACAGACACATACACAACTATTTGTTTCCATTCATTCATGTTTGGGGTCTGTACCTAGGTCTTCAGGGAATTTTGAAGTCTGAACCTGTAATTTCAAATATGTTATGAATAGGTTTGTAATTCTCTGCATGTTGGTTTTATTTTAAACATGTCAAAACATTAGAAAACTGGTTTCTCTTCTGGTTCTCAATCTTTTCATCATACAATCTCATATTTTGAAGCTTCTTTCCTGTTTATTTGTGAAGAAAGAGGAGGATGGGCATGACCTACTATTTATAGAAAGATTAAACTGGTGGTCCTTCCAGTAAGGTGTCGCATCCTATTCCACTTGGCAGCCACTAGCTGATTCTTTAGCAGAAGACAAATGTGCAGCAGAAGATAAAAAGTGACAAAGTAGCATGAATAAAAACTGTCTAGCTTGTCACCTTTATCAGACAGTGAGCAAAGTATGAGGAAGTAGAAGACAGGCATTCTTACTCGTTCCAAGCCCACCTTTGTTAGAAAGTAGTATATTGCTTGAAGTATGAGGGTTTTCTATTGTCTTCCAAATGTGAACTGGAGAACATGGCATATAAGGTGAAGTTAAGTGGGTCTAAGGTCTGTCTTAAACTATACCTAATGGGATAGTGTAGAGAAGATCTAAGCCAGACTCTTCTTGGACATGCGTAGTGATGGACAACAGGCGATGGACACAGGTCGCAACCAGGAAAATGTGAATTAATTATTAGGAAAAAAAAAAAAAAGTAAAAAATTATAAAGTACATCATCACCATGAGAGTGTGTATCTCTGCTTATCGCTAGCCTTTATTTTGTTAAAAGTAAGCAAAAGTGTCTAAAAGCCTGGGTGCCAATTAGAATTTCTTTGCAGTTTTCCTGGATAAAATACTGTTTGGGTATTAACACTCTAGAAACACTACAACGTAAGTAAATTCAAATATTTTTGAACAAATAATGAGTTGGATACAATTTGATTTCCAAGTTACTAGTGTATTCTTGTTGTTATGTTTTCCTTACCTAAAGATGCCCTACAGACTTAACTGGAATGGCTATCTTACCCACTAAAATACGCTCCAATCTAGGCACAGCTATATTTGAAGTGAAGCATTAGCAAGCTAATTTCTTCTTCAACATACAGTCTTTTTCAAGGCAGTTTTCTTAAATGCCGGTGCAGCTGTAGCGAGAGAGACTTATGATGCAATTCCAGCTGCAAACATCACCACATCTTTCTAAGTCAAATTACAGCAGTTTGATAATTTACTGGAGAAGACAATATGTGGGGAAAAAAATCTTTTGTTATAGTGAATGTAATGAATAGCCCAATTAAATATTATGCTCTTTAGTGGTCTGGTTCATAGCGTGGTAATGTTTACAAAGCTCACCTGATTATGTGAAATGAATTATGAATTCTAAACAATTGCAAAAATAGAATTTCTAAGCAAAGATTACAGAGCTTTTGCTAAAAATCTGTGTATGCAGCTTGTGTAGAAACAGTAATTGTTCCTCAGCAGCAATAAATAGACTCTTTCTTCATTTTATTAATGTGGAGGCAAAAGTAACTGACTTGCTTAAGGCTGCAAAAGAAACTGTTGTAGGAGGGAAAGTAGAATTCAGACTTTATTCAAATCCCTACTATTCATGACAGGTCATTACAAGCAGTAGTGTGAATTGGTGAAGGCTGTTGCTTTCATCACCAAGTTATGTGTACGTGCAACTTAAAAGGGATGCAAATGATGAGTAAGCCAAAATTTTAACCACCTTATTGATGGGGAGCCTGCAATATCTATAATCTGGCAATATCTTTGTTGAATTGTATTTCATGTAGTAAGAGAATTTCTCACACTCTTATTTTCTGAGCAATTAAATGAAAAATACTTTTTGACATTTATTTTTGGATATTAACTCTGTAAAGTAGGTGCCCATAATGCTTTACACAACCAAGACAAAAATTTTATGCAAATTATTTTTATTAGAAGAATCAGTTAAAAAAAGTGTGAATTCTTGCTTTGTGCATCATAAGAAGAAAAGCAGCATTGTTTGAATGTATGACTGAACCTTCCCCATTCCTTTCTGCTTGCTCATTTTCTTCTTCTCCTTGCAAGTGGAAAAAGTCTGTTTAAACAGAGTGAAACTAGGTCTCTGTAGCTTGACAAATTACTATTTCTTTCCAAATTGTTATTTTCTTTGTGATTCTTGAGAACCATACTGTAACTCTTGGAGATGTTTTTACAGTAACATAGGCATGCTTTATGCAGTTCTGCTGTTGGATTTATGGATGCTTTTGTCAGGATGCCACCATGGAAACCTTAAAATGACATGTGTAATTTATTAATGCAGTTGGAATACAAGTCTGAGAGTACACATAAAGGTCACTTGGCAGTAACCCTAGGTCCCCCAACAAGATTTTATACTAATGGAAAAAAATTAAAAGCATAATTTCAAATATGAAAAAGTTCCTAAATGGTTATGGCATGGCCATAGTAAAATACATTAAATGTCACCACTTTCATTGCAATATATGATATGTATTCTACATTTATATCACAGAATTCCAGGAAACCTTCATAGTCCTAACTAGTAGAAAGACCAGTGTATGAAAAGTTGATGGATTTTTGAGTCCATTTCTCAATGTTGTAGGAAAAAAAATAGACATTTATATATTCTAAAAAACCAGTGTTCCAATAGTTCCTTACATTGTGCATCTTCTAGCAATATCTCAAGCTAAAGAGGAATAGTACAGCAGAATGAGAAAAAGAAAATGTTTTTAAATTAAAATGAATGGATTACCTTTTTAATTCTCTGGACTCCTTAAAAATAGGAGTCCAGAGGATTGGGGGAGTCTGGACTCTTTAAAAATAAAAATTTTGCTAGTTTTAAATTTAGTGCTTTGGGCTGCTGAAGTTAACTCATAATTGGTGCTTCCTTACATTAGACAAGGGAATACCATTAAGCCTTGAGAATCCTCTATTTATATGAAAGTATCTTTGGACATTTGGTTAAGGGGCCAGGGGTATCAGCCTCATTCCACGAAGTCTTGCCTTCAATAAATAAAAAATAATTTAAACAAACAGATAGTCTGGGTATACTGTAGCTCTGAGGAAAATCTAAAGAGCACATGGATTCATTATGCTGGGATCCAAGCACAAAGGCTGATGAGGTTCCAAGACAAGAAACTCAGCTGGAGCTGAAACTGAATGTGAAACAATAGTGTCACTGTTTCACAGCCTAGTATTTCAGCATCCTTAAGCAAATTGCAAGGAACTTTAAATTCTAGGGCTTTACTGCTTTATGAGAAATTAATTCTCTAATTTTCAAGTGTTCATTCCCATTCCCTGGAAAAGATTTGTTTTTCAATAATGTTATGGATGTTCGAACCACAGAACTTAAAAACAGTTTGTTGACTTAAATATTCTTTTTGAGCAGCCTGAAAACCTTTTGTTTAGCACTACTGTTAAAACTCTTCACAAATATTGCAAGTGCATATCTCAAAATGGTTCTAATACTTTAATCTTTGATAAAGAATATTTTAAATATTTACTTTGCAGAAAGAATAGTTGCAATGTGTTGATGACATTTGGGCACTTTAAACACCTAAGAAAAGTTAATTTAAACAAAGCTACTTTTATGTTTAATACAGTTTAATATTTGCCAATTGCATAATGAGCAAATCAAACAGTTTAGCTAGATTTTTTTATACATATACCTGATTAAAAAGTATATTGCCCTTTTGTGAATTTGCCTCTTACAGGCGCTGTTATTAAGGGTGGTCAGCACTTCTAACGCTTTTTTTTTTTTGGTTGGGTTGGGTTTTTTTGTTTGTTTATAACATTGCCAGAACCATTTGAGTTCCTATCTTCCATGGCCAGTGTTGCCTACAGCATTGCACTTTTAAAGGAGTGACTAGAGACCATGAACTATGCGGTGAGGAAGTCTGAAGCTGAAACTGGGAATGTGTTGGAGAGAAGGTTGGGAGGTAGTGCAAGACAGACACAAGTATGGGGCAAGGGGTTGCAGATATGGGATATGAAGTCTTGGTGCAGAGAGAGAGAAATCAGAATGGGACTGAAGAGCCAGATAAGGGGAACAGGATGCTGCAGGAGCAGAATAAAGGAATAAATGCATTAGTGGTTTAAGTCTGGGCAAGAACTTGCAGGTAATTTCTCTTAGTTGAGATACTAAGTATAATGAAACCATGTTTTCTCCCACTCTCTCAGTCTCAAAAGTGGCTTAATTTTTTACGTCAGCTTTCCCAAAATACTAGCTTCAGGCAGGCACCCAACATAGAAAATCCAACTTTATGGCTACAATTGGACCAAGCTATAAATAATAAATAACAGTGTTACAAGTAAACTTGGGCAGCCTTACCTTCAGACAGCATAAGTGTTGTGCATAACTATTTCGTTAATCTTATGTATAGTAAGTCTCTGGGATTTTGTTAAACTACATTTTATTTTCTGGAACTGTTTTAAAACAATTTTTTTAATGACCACCAAAACCACTGAAAAGTATCGCAGTCAACCAATGGCTTATTCCTATCATTACGTCATTATTTGAAAGGCAAAATATCCGGTGTTTGCTTTTGAATCTCACTTTTTTTTGCCAGTTTTAACACATTTAATTTTTCTTCCATGCGTATTAGCCATATGATATTGCAGTATGAGTTACTAGCAAAAAATACAGCAAAGGAAAAATCTGGCACCTTAAGATATCCTTTGCCTTCCAGAAATCTGCCAGATGTTTGTTTGCATGTCAGGAATAGCCTCATAAAACCACAGCCTGAATTACTGGTTGCAGCAAGTGAAAGTAATTTTTACAAGAGTAACATACAAAAATTTTACCATGTTCTGTGTTTTTATATTAAATTTTGCAAGCAGTGCTTGACATACCTGACAGAACTTTGCTTCTAATACTTTTAAATAAAGTTTCTTGGTATTAGACTGTGGATTTGGGGGATTTGCAAATTTGTTTATTAGTACTTTGATATTCTGAATGAAACTAAAATACTACAACTTTGCAATATAAAACAAAAATATATTCTTTAACTGTGTATTTATTAAAGTCCAGTAAAAATGTTCTAATGACAATACTGCTGATTTTACTCCACATTATAGCCTTTTTTTGTAGTAAATAGTATTGTGAATTAGAAGGTGTCTAGTCATTTTTAGTAAAGGTACCTGAATTTTTTCTGGAAGAGAGCCTTACATAGGAAAAAAATTCTGATATTTGTGATAGTAATATTTGTAATAGTAGACTGTTTAATTATTAAGCAGTAGAGGTGCTTGCATAACGCACAATCTTGTATAGTTGAAGATCAGTATGGATTTCATAAAGAACATCTCTTTTGCCAGCTCTAGACTTACACAAGTTTTGTGCTCCCATATTCGCTTTGCTCCCTTTCAAGAGCTGGGTGTTAACAAAGCCATTCCCCAAACTCTGCTCATTCCACCTGACATTATTGATACAGATGAACACACACTGCAAAAGAAAATTAGCTTTTTTAAGTTGAACTGAATTCAAATTAAGGAACAGAAATCAACCATGTTCTAAATTAACTGGGTCATTAGCATACTAAAATTGGACCATTAGCCTTCAATGCAACATTGAATAAACTAGACCAGAACCTTAAGAACAAGACTAGATTGAAAAATAATATATATGTTCTTTGTACATGCTATGGGATATATTGAACCTCATTATTCTTACAGAAGAGGTCTTTGAAAGTATGTGAGTTGCTTTTGTTGCTTTTTTACTTTGTCAAATCAGCTGTAGGTGGTTTGGGTTGATAAATGTTTTATGTCACACTGTGGTGCAACTTTTCTACTAACTAAAATTTGAAAGGAGGTTTTAAAAGAAAGCCTAAGTTTACAAGTGTTTGTACAGAAGAGTTGCAGTAATTCCTGTTCTGTGTCATCCTAGCAGATGTTGAAAGGGAAGAAGCAGGGTCATCTTCTCTCCATAGTGGAACGACTCAACCAACATCAACATCTACGTATGAAGCTAACAACATACCAACTAGTAATTACACTGGCATACATATACCACCAGGTGCCCATGCACCAGCCAACACTCCAGCTGAAGTTCCTCATAACACAGGTATGTCTGAAACACCCAAAAAATTCATGGCTTTATTGACAGATGAATTCTAGCCCTCTTTCCATTACATAAACTAAAATAGTACAGGTATTCTATGGGAGAAGAAACTTCCTAAATTAACATCATAAAAATGCCATCAACAATATTTTTTTATGTTTTTATGGTTTTTAAAATACATAATTCATATTTTGGAGCACTTTGCCAGAAGAGATATATGGACTGAAAGGGTGAGTGTTCCTGCAGACAGAATGTTTTTTTCTTCTCTAGAATCATGTGTTGCAACATCTATACTGTAAAGCACTATTTTAATCTTTCACTTGATAGATGAAATTGTATTACTTCATTTCATATTTAGCTTTCCCTGTGCAGATAGACTGCTGTTCTTTATGTGGGAACATATCAAATATAATGTTGAAACTGTTAAAACAACACTATAATAATCATGCCTGATGTACAGTTCATACTTTTCTTCTATTTGGTTTATGCTCCTTTTCCCATGCAAGTACTTTAGTGTGATTGACCTCAAACAATATTATTAATGGAAATTTTGTCCCTACTGCTAAACATACTGGCTCCTGCATCCTTCTTATTCTGTGTCATTTTTGGACCAAACCCAAGTTCTCAAAAATCCAAAGTTCTTCCCAGTTGTGGTATTAAAAAAAAAAAAAAAAAAAAAGTTGTGTTAAATGATTTGTGAATGCAACTTTTTCACCTCATGTTACCTTTTTATAATGATGTTTAATAAGACTAACAAATTAAAAGCTCTTGATTTCAATCCTGATGATCATTTGATTGTTCAGATACATTTTTATATTACAGAACATATGAGATATTTTTGTCCCACAGCCTCTCCTTTTCTTTTACTTTCTCATTTTAAAAATGCTTCACCCTATGAAAAGTTCAGGATGCTCATTTTTTCAGATTTATCAAAGGGAAATCCTTTAGATAGGTGGGGGGGGGGGGGTCTGGGAGGGGGAGAGTGTTGTTTTTTTACATGCAGCCTAGGTAAATGTTAGCTCTTTGTTTTTACCAGATCTGAAAATTATGTAAAGTGTACCTTGTTGGAATACATGGAATTCTTTGCATTACATAGTTTTAACCCCATCAGTCATTCCATGAAATAACAGATAATTTAGAAAAGTGATTATACCATCTTCCTACATAGCAGATGTTGTAGAAATAACTGTTAGTCTGGTATGTTCTGGATATACTGCAAAAGTACAGTTTTGGATCAAGGCAAATGAGAGTGTCTAAAATGTGCATGCAGATACAAGAATGCTTCACATTGTAAAGTGCTGTTTCTTCTAGTATCACCATTTCCCTTTTAAATCTAGCTAGTTTTTTTATTCTCACTGATTGTTTTTGAAGGAATTGGGAAGGAGATAGTTTGCAAGTGTGAGATGGCAGGCATGGGACTTTAAAAATACAATAATGGAGACTCTGTCTGATATTAAATGGCAGAATTTAAACTTCAAATATAAAATTTTATTCCTACTCTTTTTTAGCAGGTTATCCTCAGTACTCTAGGGTAACCAGTGTCTTTTGGACTAGTACTTTCTTATTTTTTTTAATGCTCGAAATTAAATTTCTGTGAAATACTGTACTGATAAAATGAATGACAGTCTGTAAATTCTTCTGTATTACTTTATAAAACATCCATAGTCTGAAGCGAGGGGTTTAAAATTATTTGTTACAAACTTTCAGAATTGGGAAGCTATCAGCTGCTTAATTTAAAAATCATGGAGTCATTAGGTTTACCTGTTCTGTT
The DNA here is from genome assembly GCF_947461875.1 of Haliaeetus albicilla. Taxonomy (NCBI): domain Eukaryota; kingdom Metazoa; phylum Chordata; class Aves; order Accipitriformes; family Accipitridae; genus Haliaeetus; species Haliaeetus albicilla. The sequence goes on along the minus strand of NC_091489.1, from coordinate 19,110,697 downwards.
TTCTTATTTCATTTGCTTACTTTTAAAGTCTATAGATAAAAATAACCAAAGTCCAATTTTTGCATTGATTTGCAGGAGTGACAAGTAACACCATTCAGCCTGCTCCTCAGAATATTCCTCTAGTCGATTCTTCCCTTTACAGTGCTCAGTCTGCAGGTAAGGTGGTGGTGTTTGTATTGTCTGTACATGGACATGCTGTGTCCTGTGTGTCTAACCCTGCACTGAAGGAAGAAGTTTGAGAAGTAATGACATCATTATCTGAATACTATTAATTCAGAAATTGTAAAAATAATGGACATCATCTAAGCATTGTGTTGCTAAGAGTTTTTAATAGTTTCTGAAAGCTTTGCTACAGTGTATGTTTAGTGTTTGTCTATCTGACTTTTTTGAACCAGTGAACTAGCATTGCGTTAGGCTTTTTTAATATTTATGTTGTTGCTTCTCAGGTGAGGTTGTGAGATACTTAGCAAAGCCTATATTCCTGATGGCCTTTGCTAAATGATATTTTTGGTAATCAATACACATTCCCTTTACTTAAAATTTCTTCTACAGGGTCAGTACATAAGTTATTTATTCACTTCATTAAATAATCATGACATTCCAATGGTGTTTTTTGTTGCAGCATAATTATGTGTGCTTGTTGATTATAAGTAGTATCTGTATTAAATGAAATAATTTATAATGTATTGCTAATGATGTCATTCTGATGTACCATTTAATCAAGGCTTTTATCTTTTAAAATGGCGTCTGTCTTTGATGTTAAAATCACTGATAACCTATATTACATGGATTTTATGTCTGCTTGCATATATCATGCTTTGAAGTGCACACACAAATACTTAACCATAGGGAAACCGTGGCCTGTGAAAGAGTAGTGACTGACAATAAAGCTGGAATCATCCTAGATACTAGTTTGAACACTGATGTGCATTTGGACAAATTATTAAGTGTTTTCTAGGAATTTTTCTGTCTGGAATAGAGGTAATAAAAAGGTAATTTGCATCCCTTTGTAATAATCAGATTTTTGTTGGCAGTGTAATGTGGATGTTGAGTGAGGAGGATGTCTAGAAGTCCTGGTATGAAGTCTCTTCACATTCTACCTATAGTTTATCCTCACCAGGGAAAGCTGATAGTATACGTCATTGATGTTTTAAGTTCCAGTACTAGATACAGTCAGATTTTGCCTATTAAGACTACCGAGTTTAGATAGGTATATATTCTTGTATATTGTAACTTACAAATATTTAGTTAGATATTTTAGTTTATTATGTTGCTGAAGAGGGTGTCTATGTTAAAATACCAGCTTTACTGAAAAAGCATTTTTGAATGCTATAATAGGAATTCAGTGTTTAGCTTGATTTTCATCTGCTGTCATAAGAATGCTCAAGGATGTGTCCATCTTAATATTAGGAGCCATTTTTGTAGAAGATGTCTTAAAAAGGTAAAAATAACAAAATTTACCTTTGATAGAGACATATTAACCTTTAGTATTCTCTTAAAGAACAAAAGGCACATCTTATTGTTTGTCTGGCATATTACTGTAATGTCTCGTGTGACAGTGAACTCATTTTACTGAAAACAATACCTCAGACTTGTAGCTGAACCGTTTAAACTGGGTGATAGTTTTTGAGTTTTGGGGGCTGTTGTGGGGGTTTCAGTAGCTCCTTAACCAAAACAGCTGAAGGCTTTACTTAAGCTTTACTGTAGTAACTGCTAGTTGGAAAGTAGATTTTGGGTTGTTTGGCAGCAAAGCTTTCATATTTAACCAGCATATCATGGTCCTCTAGACAGTCATTCTAATAGGTTTTTGGATAACTACTCTGAAAATTTTAGTCATCGTTGTGTCTTGGTTTGAATGTTTAATTCTAGTTGTCAAAAATGTCATAATTTTGATTTAAAGTTTAATTCTTCATTAAGTATTAGAAGTTCCGTTATTTGGTATCTGGATAGTATCAGTGCATTGCTCCCTTTAGCCACTTACTTGTGATAACCTGATTTAATAAGTACATAAATATAAATAAAAAGGAATTGAGTAAATTAAGATACCCTGTGTTTGTGAGAATTCATAATAACTACTGTTGTGTAATTAAGAGATTAAGACCCTTGCTAAGCACAGTGATGAATCTCTCACTTGATCTAACCTGAGTATTTGCATGCCTGCGTTCCTCCTCTGCACATCTGTTGTGTCACTACATGTTTGTGTCTTGTAACAGCTTAAAGTGTTACATTCTTATGAGGGAGTTTTGCAAAAGTGCACCAGAAGAGGTGATACAGCTCATACAGATCCTTGGTTCTGAAAGCTTAGAAAATACACTGTAAATTATGCATGAGTTTGAGAGGGCATAAGGGATATGTCAGTCAGCAGACATACAGTAAGAATTTTGTTTGTATGAATAGAATTAAGAAGCTTGAGAGCAATGGAAAGTGTTTGTCCTTGACTGTCACCATCCTGTCACTCATGCCTGGTCATTACCCAAAACATCCTCCCTTCAGCTGTATGTGTAAGAATAATGGCAGATATCATTCTTCTCCTCATGCTGCTGAGGAGTCCTTTTTATGCCAACAGTACTCTGTTCCACAGTAGCCTTGTTTCCTGACCTGTAAGTAGATTTAGAAATGCTTGTATCTCACAACAGACATAGTAAACTGTAGGACCCAGGAGCCCTCCCCCGTTCCTGATTTGCAATACATATATATTCAGGCTAGATCCTGGCTGTGTACTGAGGTTAGACCTTGGTATGTGCACCATTGGTATGGAATTGAAGTTTCCTTTGGATGGGAAGAAGGGAACAGTGTTGCCCTCCAGTAGATCCATAGAGCTAGCACAGTGCAAAGTACACTTGCTCCACGATTTAGACACGATGTCTGTGTCTATACTAATAAATTAAACATGCCTGTAAATATTTGACAGAGAACAGCTGGCACAGAACCACTTACATCCATACTATTAAACTTTTAAACCTTCTAAACAAGGTAGTTTGTGAAGGCTGCCAATCCTGAATGGTCTCTAGCCTGTTCTGACCACAAGTCATGCCCAGGAATTGTTTGGGAAAGTGCTAGTTTGCATGGGCCAAAACCATACTGGAGTCTGTTCCAGCAGTTTGACAGTGTAGACAGTGAAGTTTGAGTGCTGCGACGCATTCCCTGGCACTGTTGAATGTACTAGTAGAGGCATAGCCAAACAGGATATTCCACATATTCCTGCAAGACTCTTTCTGGTAGTAAGATCAAATGTATATTTTTAAAATAAATTATATATTTTCTTTCCTTCTCATAACATGGCAGAAGCAATTTGATTAATGCTATGATGGGAGAGAAACTTTCGGTGGAGAAGAGTAAAATATTTTATCAAAAGAATATTAAGTTAAAGTAACAGTATTCCTTTGATTTTAGTCAGCATGAATCCTTCAATAATTTTCCTGTCCTGTGGGAACAGGTTTCAGAGTTTAACATTGACTTTTGTAAGTGTCAAAGCTTATGCAATTAAGCATTGGTTAATGCCTCTGACAACAGAATGTAGAGCAGCTACACAGCAACTTTGTATAATGTGTGCGTGCACTTCTCTGGTGTAGTTTGCTTAAAAAATTTATTACCCCTAGATTTTGCTAACACTAAATGCATTCATGGTTGTGCTACGCAGTTTTTATAAAGTCTTATTACGTTACTATATGCTCCCTTCCACAGGTGGCATAGTATAGAGAAACAATTTGTCCATTCTAGTTGTGTGTATAATAATGTTTGATTTTCTACACACAAAGTAGAAATAATAGTTTGACATTTTACATGTTTTCATGATCTTAAGAAGAAATCTTTGAGGATTTATATTTTTAATATCTTAAGTGCTTTAATGGGAAAAAAGAGCATCTTGTTTCAAAAATCATTTCAGTTACCTTTGCCATCTCTGTTTTTATACACCAAGTTGCATTATTAAAATGTTCTTAAATCAGCTGCCTTGTATTTGGGCAACTTCATAAAAAGGAAAAACATCCAATGGCTAGAAAAGGCTACAAGGGAGAAGCGGATACATCATGTAAAATATACATTATTTTCATTCTAAAACTGTTTTTTTTCCCAGCATGATCTTCAGCATCTCTAGTCAAATTGCCTTTCGGTTTTTACTTTGTGTTCCTTGTAAACTAAAAGAATCATGCTGCTTGTTACAGATTCCATATGTCTCTCAGGTTTCAGTAATAAATATAACTATTGTGCTAATAATTTCAGATTAACACAGAAGCAGGTCTGTTTCAGGATACACACAGTATACTTTTCCCATCTCAATGTTGTTGGGTTTTTTTAGAGCTCAGAATCACAGGATGGTTGAGATTGGAAGGGACTGCTGGAGGTCATCTCATCCAACCCCTCTGCTCAAGCAAGGGTCCTGTAAAACAGGTTGCTCAGGACCATGTCCTTTGTGTCTCTCCCTGCCCCTGCACTCTCCCCATGGTTTAATTTGCAGCACTGAAGGAAGAAGTTTGAGAAAAAATGGCATTGTTAATTCAAAAGACAGCTTTTGAATCTTTCCAAGGATGGACACTCCGCAACATTTCTGGGCAACCTGTGCCAGTGCTCGGTCAGCCTCACAGTAAAAAGTGTTTCCTCGTGTTCAGAGGGGACCTCCTGTGTTTCAGTTTGTGCCTACCACCTCTGGTCCTCTCACTGGGCACCACTGAAAAGAGCCTGGCTCCATCCTCTATGCACCCTCCCTTCAGGTATTTATATACATTTGATAAGATACCCCTGAGCCTTCTCTTCTCCAGGCTGAACAGTCCCAGGTCCCTCAGCCTCTCCTCATATGAGAGGTCTTCCAATCCCTTAATCATCTTTGTGGCCCTTCGCTGGACTCTCTCCAGGATGTCAGTCTCTCTACAGTACTGAGAAATTCAGAACTGGCCACAGCACTCCAGGTGTGGCCTCACTAGTGCTGAATGAAGGGGAAGGATCACATCCCTCCACCTGCTGGCAACACTCGTCCTAATGCAGCCCAGGATGCCATTAGCCCTCTTTGCTGCAAGGGCAGGTTGTTGGCTTGTGGATAAATTGATGTCCACCAGGACCCGCAGGTGCTTTTCTGCAAAGCTGCTTTCCTTTTCTCCAAAGCTGCCTAACCCTTAGAATATTTAAATTGAAGTCAGTTACTAACTTTTGTGGTTACACCTTTGATGTAAGTACAGACATTATAGTTAAGTTTCACATTATTTTGAAAACTCAAGAACACAGAGCTGGTTTATTTCTGTTCTGCTTGCCCATTGTGAGGTGCTGACTTCAATAGGAGCTGAGGCCACTGAGCACATCAAAAGATCAACACCCTTACTGTGTAAACTTTGGTTTATAAATTTAAAATGGTTAATTTTTTTCCCTCAAGTTATGTCATAATAGCATCTGAAGTAGATTTCATAATAAATAAGGCTTTATGCCAGCAAAACATTAATAGAGCTCATACTGTAAAAATAAGATTAGACTGGTGAATTTAGGCTTCCTTCCAATAAATTAGTTGAATACTGGACTGATGCCTTGGCCAGTTTTTAAAGAATGATTTTTGTAGTTTCTTTTGGCATCATAGCATAAAGCCACTTTGAGGGGAACTTGGTCTTTTTAATTTCTTAATGATGTTCAGTAATGTGGTCGCAGATTGACCCTAGCTGCTTTTAGTCTGTGACTTTATTCAGGTTACAAAATAACCTAAGTGTGTGCCTGTGTTTATGCACTCCCTCACCAGTATTTACTCACATGTGTATGTATTTTAAGAGATTTAATGTGGCTTCACTTACTCAGCAGTAAGCTAATATACGTTGCAATGATAAGTCCACCAAGTTGTCATGTGCCTCAATATTCAACAGTTATTTTGTGTCTATATTTATTTATTGAAGGGAAAATAAGTAGACTTCTAGAGTATATTTTAAAAATCGATAAAATTAATCTTAAGAGCACTTACCCTTCTGCTTTTTATTGGTATAGGGTTGTTCTGAAAACCAGCAGACCAGTCTAGTTTTTAATATTTCCAGGTTTTCCGTTTTATTTGTTCAAAAGCTGTTCTTAAATAATAAGATTGGGGAAAGGAAAAGCAAATATAATAGACATTTTCTGATAAGCACTGAGATTCTTCAGTAAACATTCTCACAGTATTGCTAACAGTTTTATTTTGAAAGAAGGGGATCCAGCTAACTGAAATTGTCCCATAAAAAATAATTTAAGTATATTCATGTCCTTGCTTAAAATTAGGAAGCTGTACAGCTAAATATGTGTTTAACCAATTTTTGTATAATATCTATAGTGCATTTTAAAATGTATTTTTCTTAATCTGTGAGATCTGTTCCTTGCTTATAAAATGCTGTAAAATAAATACATAGTTCTTTAGTATTGCATATGGTTTTTATCCATGTCCATAAAAATCAGTCTTTTACAAGTTAAGTTGTTCTGAAAGAACATGAGTAAAGGTTTTATAATTTATCCATAGGTTATTAGAATGGCATGGGATTAGCCTTAAAACTCCCCGTGATTTTGTGGGTGGTAGGAGGGACAGTAACATAACTGTGCTTTATGCACCCATCAGTGATTCTATTCACATATCAAATCTTCTGCCAGTTAGGGCATAAGTCCCTACTATGCTTTGTAGAAGACTGAGTGCATGCATTTGAGTGTTACAGAATTCCCAATGGTTTGATTTATGTCAAGAAAATATTCTGGTTAATAAATAAATAAATAAAAGTTAATTGTTTTATACTATATGATGAGAATATTTTTTTTGCTAGTGTTCTCCAGTATTACAAAAATGGGCACATTTAATGGTTCAATCTTGTTTTCTGTACATAAAATTGGAAACATAAACATTACTTGGATAAAACAGAAATATAAAATGTGCAAAAACAGGCCAGTGGGAAATGCTTCTACATTCTGAAAAGTTATTCCAGTGAAGAAGGAACAGTTTCTATCTATGTATTATTCCTGAAGAAGAGAGCAAAGTAACTATACTGTAAACACAAAAAACACTGTCCTTGTTTCTTGCAGGTTGTAATATGATTACAGTTAACTTACTGTCATTAAAAAGCTCTCCTTTGCTGCCTTAGATGAAGAGCAGCTCTTTCTCAAAGGTGTTGACTTACTTTTGAAAGGCACTGTGTCATACAAATACCAGTGTTTAGAAAGGTCTTCTTATGTTTTTCAAATGCCAGCAGCAAAGATGTTAAGCATTATGTGAATGGAAAGAATAGTGAACAGAAGAAACACCGTAGCTTGGTCTTTGTAATATTACCACAAATATTACCCTGGTTTTCATAATAATACTGCAGATACAAGTAAAACACAGAAATCATGTGAAAGGAAGCCTCAGATTTCCTTTATAGTAACTTTGTAATACTTATGTTTTTGCAGGGGAAGTCCGTTTGACTCCAGAGGACTTTGCCAGAGCTCAAAAATATTGCAAATATGCTGGCAGTGCTTTGCAATATGAAGATGTGAGCACTGCTGTGCAGAATCTACAGAAGGCCCTCAAGTTACTGATTACAGGCAGAGAATGAAGCCTTTATCCAATAGATTCACGTCTTTTGCCTAAAGAACTAACAGCTTATTACTGTACCTGTTAGGGGAGTGGAGTTACACAGAGGTTCTCAATCCCGTCATCCATGACAATGAAATCACTGTTTCAGTGTCAGATTAGCAATTAATGGTACAGTAGGAATCTCTGTTTTCATTTTACAAACAGTGGAGCTAGAAACATACGAATGCAGTGGCTTGATGTAAGCAAAATACTGAAGAAAGTACTGTGAACACTGCTCAAGAGTTAGAATTCATCTTGCAATATTTAGATTATCGGAACGGGAAAATGCTGAATCTGTAAAAAACTTGAGCATAAGAATATTCTGTTAAAATTCTTACTCTGATTTTATTATTTCAAACAGTTATTTAATAAGTATAATAGCTTTAAAATGGTAACTAAGATTAGCGCTTTCCTCCTGAAATGAGAGCATGTGAGAAGGCTGACAGATCCACATGGGAAGGACTTTTTTCTATACATAAATTATTTGGGTATTATCTGAGACATAAGTTAAAGTTGAGGGAGACTCGAGGACATTTGTATTTCATTTTAAAATGTGCTGGAAAAAACATCTCTTGACACTTCAGAGAAAGTCATTTTGATGGTGTTCCAACCCAATCCCCCACAACTGTATGAATGGCTACATGTGTTCTTGATCGTTGGTTCTTGCTCCTTTTGTGTGAACACTTACAATTTCGTATATATTTTGATAATTGAGAGAAAGTACTAATATTTATCAGAGATGATCCTAAAACCGGAGGCAGAGATTCTAAACAACATGAACTTTTAGGGCAATTTACTTTGTAGCTGTTCTATCTTTTTAAGAGGCTGAAAAAAAGGCCTGTTCTTTACCTATTAAAGCAGTATAGGTTCATCTCTGGTATTAGTGTCATAGAGCTTCATATTTCCAGCTAATATTCTTCCTGTCTGCTTTGTTGTGGAGACTTTTTGGACTTGGGATTTAATTAAAATATCTTGGAAACTGAATTTTGAGTCTTTATGAGGTCTGCCCTTGCAATTATAGAGCTCTTGATTGTTAAAAATCCATTCATGCTGTTTAAAAGAAAGAATAAGTAGTATTTTAACTGGCGTGACATAATAATTGAGTACACCATAAAGAATGTCTGATTTATGTAATAATTTTAATGACATACTATCTGATCTGTCTTTCTTTCCAAGCTGCCGGATCAAATCCATGTATTCTTTACAGCTGCACTGTTTTGCAGTAACTAAAATAAGTCTGATATTCAAAGCAAAAAGATGAGGAAAAGAAAATCATACATAAGCATGCATTAAAGTTTAGCTGTTGGTATCCTTTTAAGAGTGTAGAATCTTTGACAGCAGGTTTGAAAAGGGTAGTGTGAAACTTGTAAATGTATGATTAAGCATTTTAGTTGACCAAGATTTAATAGATAAAACATCTGGTATTGTTTATGTTGCTTTCTGATACGGGATAGCATGCTAATCTGGATAGTGATTTGGATTAGATTTTAATTGTTTTGGGAAATTTAGAATAAATCAGTCTGAAACTTTTTTGACAGTAATGCTCTACAGAACTGGGCAATAAGCCTGTGTTGTGTACAGTACTTCATGCAATATAGATCCCTCACTTCATTATCAAACAATTACTGTAAATTATTCCATGTATATTACTGTGGTGTTACACTATGATTGGAAAAGCTGCTTTTCAGTTGAAAGGATGCAGAACATTGATCCATGTAGAAATACATATATTGCATTGCTATAAAAAAATCAGAAGTTGCTTTCATTTGTGGATTATACCACTTATTACTAATACCAGCTTCAGTCCCCAGCACTTGAAGGAAGAAAGGCAGTGTTCCTGTTTCTACTTATAAAATGATTAAAAGAACTTTGGGGCTTTTGTATTATATGGGAAAATAAGCAAGCTATGATATACTACTGCATTAATTTGAGGCTTTTCAATTAAAATTGGTAGTCTTAATTTTTTGGTGTTTGAATGACACAAAATGGAAGTACATAACTAAGAAGCTTGCAAATGAAAATTTAAGTATTTCTTAAAGCGTATAAAAGACTGTCTGTTGGCCATGAATATGCTGGACATCTAGGTTCCTCTAGGAAACCAGGGAATCCTCAGTGAAAAAGCAATAAGCAGTGAAAAAGCCATGAGCAATTTTGAGTAATCATTTACACATGTTTAACCTTCTTCTGCCTAGAAAGAAATTAAAGTAAGTGTCTCTGAGGGCAATGGAGATGAAAATGCTAATACAAAAGTTTAAGAATTTTTTAGAGAAGCTATCAGGACTTTCTTTGTGAAAATAATTTAGTGTTTAGAAGATTCATCATATAAAATTCTCATTAATTCTGTAAAATTAAACATATCATAATACCGACCTTCAGGCCACAATACCTGAATTAGCATATCGAGTTTTATTTTGCTAAAAATTATTTTGCTCTGATCATTTATTTTTTTAATTGAGAAGTTTTGTAACAGCCCATCAAACCATGTTTGAAGCCACATATTTAAGGTGCTAACATTTGATACAACAGGCTCTTGAGTATTTATCATCCAAACTAATGCCTAAAGTAAATTACAGCAAAATGTTTCCATTCCATTAAGTATAGCCTCTGGGACAGCTTTAAATGTGGCAGATAGCCCAAAAGTACAAACCAGTGTTGCAGAACAGTTCATGAAGTGTACATATTTGAAAATGTCAGGAGAATGTAGGTAGATAGCCTGTAATTGTTCCAAATTGGAGTTTGTGGTAGGTGCTGGAATTTATGTCCCCATTGTTAAATACTTTGTGAGCTTCAAGTGTTGACTGATTCAGTTTACAGCCATTCTGAATGATAAAGTATCAACCCATAGCTCCTCTTAAACCAATTCCCAACATGTATGAGTACAGTATTAAATAAAGAAGAGTGCCATTTTTTTTTGTGCTTATTAGCCTTTCTCCCTTGGATTGTGAGTTCTTAATCTCAGCCTTGCTTAAGAAAGGAGAGGTAGTGTTTTCTGTCAGATATTCCACGTTCAGTTTTGCTATTTATGTAAGCTAGAATTTTAGTAAATCAGTTCAATGTTTGTTACTTTAAAAGGTTTTTGGTATTACTTAATGTTTTTTCAGTTCTTTATACTTTCACCTCTCTGCAGGGAAAGTTCCATATTACACTTCAGGATTCCTACAAAAGTCTTTGTAAAGTGTCTTACAGTCACTGTTTGAGAAATGGTGGAGACTTTTTCAAATGTGCACTAATTGGATTTACTGATACTGGAGGTGTTCTTTTCAAATTGTTGCAGTCATTTCAGGTAGATTTTTTAATGTTGTCCTTTGTAAGTGAAGTTTCAGAAGCACACACTTACGTATGATCATATTCCAGAATGTGATTGTAATTGTAGTACTTGATGCTATATAATACTTACCTGCGAGACATCAGAGAAACTTACTGTCTGAAGTAGAATTGGGGGGGTGGTGGTCTGTGTGCAGACACGTGTCTGTGCATTTGTAATACAATGCATGTAAATTCAGTGGTGTGCTATAAGAATGCCTTCCAGAAAACATAATTAGTACCTTGTTTACAAGTATTGGGAACATGTCAGATAGAAATATATAGATACTGCTGACAAATGTTGTTCTTAGTGCTAAACTTTAAATGTACTAGTATAGTGCCAAAAGCTAGCTTTTAATTGTGCAGTATTCCAAATGAATGGTCTTGGATTTTTTCCTTTTTCATGTCAACAGTGAAATAGGAGCCTGGTACAAAAAGAATGAGAACACAAATTCAGAGGAAGTTAGATTTACAAAAGATCAAAGATAGTTTCTGTTATTATAAACTTTTTGTGGTAATGTTCTGATTGAGATTGGAAAGTGCCCTTGCTTACAAAGTATAATTCTTGCTTTCTTTTAAAATGTCCTTTGTTGTGCAGTTTATGGAATTAGAGCCTGAGCCTGGATATCTGGATTAGGAAAACCTAAAGTTTGATGCTAAGTTTCTAAACCACCAGTGCATCCTGATACTGACAGCAACAGTTCTTCACAATCACCTCAGAGTACCTATTTCTAAATGTTGGAAAGGACCTTGCACTTGGCCTTGTTGAACTTCATGAGGCTTGCAGGAGCCCACTTCTCAAGCCTGTCCAGGTCCCTCTGGATGGCATCCCTTCCCTCCAGCATGTTGACTGCACCACACAGCTTGATGTCGTTGACAAACTTGCTGAGGGTGCACTCAATCCCACTGTCCATGTCACCGACAAAGATGTTAAACAGTGCCAGTCTCAATACCAACCCCTAAGGAATGCCATTTGTCACTGGTCTCCACTTGGACATGGAGCCATTGACCACAACTCTTTTGAGTGCGACCGTCCAACCAATTCCTTACCTGGTGAGTGGTCCATCTGTCAAATCCATGTCCCTCCAATTTAGAGATAAGGATGTCGTGCAGGAGAGTGTCAAGTGCTTTGCACAAGTCCAGGTAGATGATATGTGTTGCTCTTCCCTTATCCACCAACGCTGTAAACAAATCGTAGAAGGCCACCGAATTTGTCAGGCACAGTTTGCCCTTAGTGAAGTCATGTTGACATCATCCATCACCTCCTTATTTTCCATGTGCCTTAGCATAGTTTCCAGGAGGAATATCTAATTTGTATTAGATATACTCTTTTCTTGCTGATAGTGAAATTATGTTGCCAGCAGAGCTCTCTTCGCCTTACAAGAGTATTGGAACAGTTTGATCATTGAGATTGTTCTGAATGTAATGCCCTAAATGATCTCAGAATAGGAACTTTATAAATAAGACGATTGAAAACAAAGCTGAAAGAGAGTGGAGACATATGCCGGGGGAGAAAAAGAAATCACACTCTCCATGGAATGGGAGGGGACACAGAAATGGTTGCAGAAGAAAATAGGAGAAATACATACAGTCCCACATGGGATGGGAGCAGGGCAGTGACTGGAATGAGGTTAGAGTTGTTGGCTGATTTCTTTAGAACCTTGAAAGAGATGAGAAAGAAGCTTGAGCTTAAGGCAAAAGATTGCAGGAAGATAGGAGAGGTGGGGAGGAGCACTAGAATGACAAAAAACCTCACTACTTTTTTTACCGCAAACTGGGAAAAATGTGAGTTACAGCACAGGAGAAAGTTAACCTTGTTAAGGAAATGATAGCAGAGACTTAAGTCTAGCTCTAAAAGGGAAGAATAAAAATACAAATTGACAGCCTTCTGAAAATGGAGATGAGCAGATCTTCTCATCCTTGGAACCTTTGCGCTCATTAAATGTCATATTTATTAAATAATTAAAATTGATTTGATGTGGCCCTTTTAGAAAATTTAGGAGACTGCATAAATAACTGCATGGTATCTGCAGAGAACTACTCAGATCCATGTTTGTCCTTACAATGCTATCTCCTGATTTTGTGCTTTCCTTCTTGTTTTCATTTTCCTCCCCACTTTCACAGTCTGTATTTATTCTGTGGTGTTCCCGTAGTAGAGGGGAGGTCGTTGTGGTTGAATGCAAAGCTAAGTATGAGTGATAGCCCACGTTTAGACATTCTTGGGTAATTTGGGAAGATTAACAGGTCTGGGTTTTAGCTGTTATGTGCTATGGAGAAAAATGTAGTGATTGTACTTCCCTCCTGAGCTTCAGAGGCTCTTTGACAGCAGTATGACTACAATATTTAAAGAAGGATATATGGAAATTGACTCTACTCAGAGACATGTTCCCAATCAGAGCCCAACAAACTGATCTCTAGGAGTTTGGAGACCTCCAGCTAAGCAGTTTGTGAAATTGTCAACTTTTCCTTGCCTCAATTAACCCATCTGTAAAATGGGCTTCTTTAGATGTAACACTTCTTAGTGTAGTCAGGATTTTTGTAATCCTGACAGGTAATACAAGACAAGGGTTGGTTATGGTAACAAGTTCCCAAAATAAATAGAGTTTTTAGGAGAGGCAGAGAAAGCATAAATATACAATGCGAATATGTATAATGAGAACGGAAGAAATGGAAAAAAAACTTGATAGGATAATTTAGGGGACAATAGGCAGGAATGAGGAGATCTGAGATACAGAGACAGTGTAGTTGTAAGTCATGAGCAGCGATTTATATAAAATTATATAAATATATAAAATGTTGGATTTATCAGAGGACCAACATAACCTCCATTCTACAATACTGAAATAAGTGTAAATCCAGTAATAAGAACTTTTAATGGATCTATAAGTTCAGAGTTAGTATTTTACAGCAGAACAGCAAATAAGGCAATTGTATTAAAAAAGCTGTGATCAACTTCAGACCCATTAGTTTAACCACAAGATTAAGCAAAAGCTTACTTTAGATTGTGAGCAAAAGACTTGGCGTTCAAACATGGGTATGATAGCATATAGGATATTTTCTCCCTTTTGTTCTGCCCCTCACCACGGGTGGTTTGGGACACTTAAGTTCTTAGAAAATGAATGCAATAAATTTTAGTTACTTAAAATGAAGTAATGCTTGACATAAGGCTCTAAAAATACTTAGGCGAAAATAGATTAACATGAGAATTGAAAGATGGATTAAAGCTGGTGGAAGAAGAGATTGCAGTAAATTCTAAATTATTTTCAGGATGGAAATGGAGAGAGATCAGCCTAGGGACACATCCTGTGTCATCTGTCAGTGACTTAGGTTGAGGTCACCAAGTCACATGTAATTTGTGGATGAGATGAAGTTGGGTGGTATTGCAAGTACTGCAGAGAACTGGGAAAAATTCTGTGACTTTGACTGAAAGACTAGAATGGAGTGAAACTGAAAGCACAAAATACAAAGTCACTCACTTGGGTCTAACAAGAATATTTTTAAATAAAAATGAGGATACTGGAAAGTGAAGTAATTCTGATTAGCCTCACCTAGTTCAGCAGGCTAATGCCAATTTAGGATGCATTGGATGAGATTGTTTCGGTACAGAAAGTACACAGTCACTTACAATACTGAGTTCAATTCTGATCATTGTTGATGAAAGTTACTAGTAAGAGGTGCAAAGTAGGGCTACTGAGATGATTAAAATCTTACCTATTGAAAAAAGTCTAGTTACGGAATGGCTTTCTTAAGGCATTAGGGACAAAGCATTAATTTATTTTAAGACAACTTGATAAATTTGTGGGTTGGATTGCAAGATTGAAGTCATTCTAGAGTTAAAATTCCAGTTTGTCAGTCAGTGAGCTTTTGGGAAAGTTTTTCTGGCTTCTGCTCAACCTTGAGTAATGGCCCATCTCCCAAAATACCTGGAAATGTTACTGTATAAAAAATTATTGCAGGACCTGAGATGTTGTGATGACGTGATTTCTCCCAGTGTCTTCCAGTGACATATCATTTTGTCTTTACTAGCTCTAGCGTTTGTTATGATGCATTGTAAGCATTTTGTGAATAATAGTGTGGGGCAGAATGAACAGATTTTTATGCATTGTATGAGTTCGATACCTAGTATATGTTTGTCACTTGTGACTGTGGAAGAATACCCACAGTCTGCATGTTCCTGAATGCAGACACCTTTTAAACTTGCAATATGAAAAGCTTATCAAAGATGTAGATGTATAGCATATTGTCAAGATATGGCACTGCTTAAATAGAGGCTGTATCACTTGGTGTGAATGCAGCTTTGCAGGAACTAGCCCATGCTGAAATCCCAGTAAGCTGCTGTAAAAAACAGCAAATATTTCTTTTGTGCTGAAGGTAATCAATTGCATCAGCACAGTCTTGGGAAAAATACTTTATTCAGTGTAGATCTTAAATCTGTATCTGAAAAACAGGTATGGAGGTACTTGTGACAGCTGCACTTCAGCTCAGTAGCCCTTTGATAATAGAAGCTTTACACACATCTGGCCTTTATCCTACACTTACTTGCCTGAGCAACTTCACCCATGTGAGTGGTTATACTGAGGCAATAAGAGTGCTCATGTATGTAAGTGTTTGCTATGTTTGGGTAGAAAGCTTTCCTTGTTCAGTAAAATATAGCTAGAACAATGGCAGTGGCTTTAATGGATCCAAGTGTGGCAGGCTTCTAGTTCGGCAGTGTGGGGGTTCTAATCTTGTAATCTGACAGGTTTTGAGACAGAAGCCTTGACTTTTTTCCATTTGTGTTTTCTGTGGGGAAATGCTGAGGTTTTATTTGTACTTTATACAAAATAATAATGATAAAACTTATTGAACTTAATTGCACTAGACATGCAGAAGAGGACAGTACTGCTTTGAAGGCCCTATTGGTATATTTTATGGTAGAGATATATCTAACCACAGCTCCAATTGGCTAAGAAATTTTTATTTTCAGTAACACCTGCAGGAACATGCACAAGCTCCACAGTACAGGCCCTGCCGTGTACACTCTAGGTGGTCACAAAAGAGGGCTTCTATTCTTCTTCACTCTGAACCACCTACCTAAATCAGAACATTCATCTCTCTTTTGAAGAGAGCATTGTAAGCACTGTTGAAACTTTCTTCCCCTTACCACACAGCTTTAGATGATATATTTGTCCCACAGACTCTTTGGAGTACTTAGCAGTTGTTCCTGCTGAAGCTCAAGTGAGAAACAAACTGTAAAATGTGAGTTTCTTTCTACAGCCACTTTTCATAGTAACTGTGTAATATTTGTTCGTACTGTTCAGTTAGCTTTCTGTGAAGTAATCTCTTTGTAAATGTTTCTACCTGTATATATCAGGTTTACAGATCCATGTGTATTTGGTCAAATCACTAAGCTCTTTGAACCTAAGCACACTGGAGTATTCTAAATGCCCTGCTACTGCATTTCTAGCACCTGCGATTTCTTCAGTTTCTGACAATGGAAATACCTGTCAAGATTACTGTCTACTGAAATCTAAGTCCTAATTCCACAACTTCTGTCACAGTTCATCTTTTCAGAGATCATCTTGCTTCTTTTGACTGCTTTGATCAGTCTTTCCAGTCACTGTAGGCACAGATGCTGCCACAAACATCTGTGCGCTGTGCAAATCTTCAGGACAAGCCTCAGAACAGCCCACTTCTTTTTTCCCTTGGATCACACAGCTCCAGTCTTAGATTAGAAATAAGATGACTTTCTACGAGCATTTGCTCTCAATGACTAGTGTTGTGTTAGTCTCTTGTCTAGAAGTTTCTTGATCTTTGGTCAACTTCCTTGTCTTTTGAGTCCTCAGCTATGCAAAAATGTAAGGACTCAAGAGCTCCCAAGAGAAAACATCTGTTTATGCCTCCCAACTTAAAAGCACTTTCACATTCAAGCCTTTAGAAAAGGGAAATGCAAAACACTGGGTGGGAACCTTGAGTTTTCCAGACATAACGTTTTTAGAGACTGAACAGGCTTTGTCTTTGTAGGGCACTCTAGAGAAGACCTGAGAGTATCAGCCATTTCTCTGAAACTCTCTGTCTATTAAGACTTTGATTTAAAGTAGTTTCTTGAGATTTTGGCAAGCAACTGGCAGAAGTACTTTGCAAGGATAATATGTTGAATCAGTCTACATCTTGGTCAATTCCTCCATCATCACTCCAAAACAAAGGTCTTGCTGACTGGCAGTCACTGGGTGGCTAAGTTCAAAATACTTGACATTTTACTCAAATATCTAGGAACTTTGACAAAAAGTACAAAAGACTGCAGAAGAGGCTTGTTTTGCTCATGTGACCAAATGCAGTAGCCACAATGTCTACTGCAGCCCTTAAAAAGAGTGAACAAACAAGAACTGAGTGGCTTTGTTTATAGTAGAAGGCTGTCAACCAGTTGGTAACTTGATAACATTTGAAGACACACTAAATAATTTCTTAGAGGGAATTAGGTATAGGTAAGTAATCTCTCATACAAGTTTTTAAGACACCTTTTCATCACTAAAATGACCATAGCAGATATTGTTGGTGAAGATGCAATGTAAATTATAAAGTTACTGTACATGCAAAATATAAAATAATAGAAAATTTAGGGTGGAAATGAAATAGAAAATTTATTCTTCTTTCCAGCTATGCTCTGGGCAGTGCCCAGTAAAAGGACTTTATTTGGAAAGCACATCTCACATAAAAATTTCCACACAAAAGTGGATGGAAGAAAGGAAAAAGGAACCCAGATTCTAAAATAAAACAAATGTTGAAAATCGAACTGCCTACATCTTTATTGCAGTCGGGGTTTGAGGGGACATGTATGCTAATTTCTTCTTTCAATACTGTAAGCTTCTATTTTTATTCTATTTTTATTCTATGTCATCATAATAAGATGAATATGTGCTTCATTCTTGTAAGTATAAAAGAAATTATAGTTTTTAATGTAATTAATATTTGTCTCTGGCAAGATATAATTGAAACCAGAGATTTTATGTATTTGAAGTCTCAAAATAGTAAAATGTAAGAGAGGCTGGAAGTGGGAGAGGAAACTTCCCCAGCAAAATTCACTCATCCTTCAAGTATTTTTCTTAGTGGATTCATTGGATTGTCCATAATGAGAGAGATTTTCATAGGCATTTTTTATCCAGAGTTTTTACTAAGTTGAAGTGCTGGATTTGCACATCCATTTTTATCTGATATTTCTTTAAATGCTACGCTTGCCACCAAATGGAGGTTCATAACTTGCATTAATGGCGTTCACAAACAAGCCAGCATGTTTCATGATCACACTAAATTCTGGAATCTGTTGCAAGCATTCAGCTGTTGAATGCAAATAAAGATTTCTTCAGTGGTTCCCTTCCCTGGTACCACAAATTTTGATTAGTGTCATCAAAATAGGCAGGGAGAGAAGAAGATGACCTGGTCAGATTCTACATTAAAAGAAAGCTAATAAAATTCAGCATATGACCATTGGTCTCCAGCTTAGTAATACCTGATTCATCATATCTAATGTAGCATCTACATGTCATGTTTTCTGCATGTGGGAGGAGCAATCTAGAGCCACAGAGATCTTTCACTAAAATGGTGAAATTAGCACTTTCCTGGGGACAAAATCAGAACTTTCAGTAAGTACGAGGAATTCTCTGCAGAGAAGATTATGCAATGTGAATATTTTTGTGCAAGAAGAATTACTCTCTTTATTCTGTTTACCTCTCTTTGACTGCTTTCAATTACTGTTTCATGCATGCAGCCAGCTTGTTGGTTCCTGGAGTTGCCGTGAGTCATGAACAAATCACATAAACAGTTTAAAAGGAACCCTATCCCACCCCTGCAATGTGGCAACAGTAATGGCAGGTACTTTAGATTTGTCACTAGCTTTTTTTTAACATTATGTTGTAAAAATTATGTGAGTTTCTGGTGAATGGCTTGCTTTGTTCTTTTGAGATGGAGCATGCTTATACATATGTATGCTATTGTACTCATTGCTGCAAGCATGATTTCTATAAATCTGTATAATTGCTACAGGAATGGTAGGTTCTTGGAGAAGGGACAGATATTCTTTGGTGACATGTGATTGCAGAGCATGTAAAGTGGGGAAAACTTCCAGGGATGGGGAGGGAATAATTTGAGGGTGCTGGGGAACGTACATCCAGATTGCCCTAAGTGGGAGCAAAGATGATTAAAACAGAAAAATGCTCTTAAGAATCAGTTCAGAGCTTTAGGGCTTAATTTGTTCTGAAGATTTTAGCTAGTAAACTGTGCTCCTAAAGTTTTTTAATGCAGGTTCAAAGTTTATACAGACTAAATGTCATCAATGGCTGTCATGATTTTGTCCATTTGCTTTGCAATACTAGGGTCTGGTATCTGTGGAGCGCATGGTATAAAAGGAACTATGTCTATATTACGAAGATTTCTCTGTGTCACATTTGTTCAGATGTGTTGCTTCTTGCCCATACAGTATTTTCCACTTCCAAGATTTGCTGGGGAGTGGAAGTTGCAATTACCAGCTGGCATACCCCCATCTGGGCACTCCTGGAGAGAGCAGTTTTCTGCCTGTGCCATGACGTTGACATGCTGTAGAATTTCCTTATGTTTTTTTCTGGGATACAGGTTTCCACAACTTCTCATTTTTGTTCTAGATCCGCATTCTTGTTCAAAGCAGACTAGCTCTGGATGGAGGGATTCACATATCTTGCCAACTCCTAAATGTCAGCAGACTAACCAAAGGTGATTTTTAAATTTTTTTTTCCTCCTTAACAGCATTCTTCTTGAGCATCTTATACAAGACAAGCAATTTGTAAACTGGAAGGAGAAAATTACACCACTTCATATGATTTTTTTTTGTATATAGCCTTATAGTCCACATTAGCAAATACTGGTTTTTTTCAGTTGTTGTTTCCATCATAATTTTGAGTGTATTATTTCTTAACAGGATACATCTTTGTTTATTTTCTCCAATTACAGTTTTGGATGTGAAACTTGCCTAGATTTGCCAAAATGACAGTCAAGTGAACCAAGACTAGTTTAGGGGGAAAAGGGCATGAGTCACTATTTTGCAGTGCAGACTCCATTTTGATCAAGTTTTGCTTTGTCTTTTGGAAGATTCTTGGATAACAAAACCTTAGGGTACAACTCAGATGAACCAAAGAGAGAGTTCAAAGCAGGCTGCTGTGTTAAACAGCATCCCTGAGCTTCACATAACTCTAGCTGTCATTACCCTGCATAACTGCGGCCAGTTTTCTATATGGGGGATTTATCTATTCAACAGGTGGGCTGGGTTGTTTTTTTTTTTCCTTTAGTTCTGACTAATTTCTTTCAAATAAGAGTGCCATTTTGAAGACAAAATAAGATTTAAGTATATCTTAATTTTTTTCTTGGAAGCTGCTCTGATGGGTATCCAAGAGCAGTGCTTATGGCCACAGTATGATGCGTTATGAAAGAAACAGGATGTAAGCATGCCAGAGTTTTACAAAGCACCCTTCTTTTAAACATGGGAGTGTATGAAAGTGTTGAAGTATATCCAGTGTCAATTAGACTACAAAGGAATAAACATATCTTTGCAGACTAATTAGACTTCCTACTCTTGCCTATTTGGAGTCAACAGTTATTGTGTACTGCTTCCTTGGCAAAACTAGGAGCCATGCAGAGAAGAGAATCAGACAGAGCTTTGAGTTTCCTACCTTCCTAATGGATCTGAACTTTGAAAGGAAGAGCTTCTTCCTGCACTTCTATGTTTAACTTTGATTACTTACCTTATGAACGATCCCTAACAAGGGACTGCCACCAAAGCAAAAAAAAAAAAAAAAAAAGAAATCTAGCCTTTACTTTGATTCAGTGATGGATTTCTCTTATAATGTTTAGAGTTTTAATTTTTATTTTATTTTACTATTAAATTCTTATGGGTCTCATTCAACTAGTGGCCCTTCATCTATTAGGCATGTTTTCTGTTTTCTATAGCACAAGCTGAATAAAAACAATAAATTTTAAGAAAAGTTGCTATTGTGGGGAACCAAAATCATAAAAGGTTCAACAATCAAGTGTTTCTTTCTTCACCTGATGCAATTTATTAATCATAAAAATTATTAATGATAAAGTTCTAATGTATTTGATTGTCTTCCGAAAGGAACATACTATTGGTGTACAAGATTAAATTAATCTGTCTCCAGAAAAGAGGGATTACCACCATGGCTGTCCCTCAATCATCCATAAGGAATGTACGAGTTGGAGGGGTTCTGACTTCCCCAACCGATCTCTCTGCTTTTCTGCAAAGATAGCTGGCAGTAAAAGTAAAAGCTGGTCACAATTTTTAAACAACAATCCTGAAATGCACAATGAGAATCTGCTATTGGAAATAGTTGAAAGCACAAATTCTGTTCTTCAGAGCTACATGTCCTTAAGATCCCTGCTGGCATGCTTGCTGCAGGGCTGCTGGTGCAGGCAGGCATGAGAGAGGCAGTGGTTGGGGCAGGGAGAGTCCCGTACCACTCAGACCATTGCCTCTGCATCCAGCCAGACTTCTGGCTTTAGTGGAGCAGTGACTGCGCCCTTTTTACTTGTCTGGTTGCAGCTGGTGTCCAGTGCTGTGACAGATTACTCCGGTGAGTGACCTCATCTGCCTTCTCTGTTTTAATCCCCTCTTCCAGCATTTTTCTGCTTTTTTCCCTGTAGTTCTGCCAAACTTGAAGAAACATTTATGTTCTAATACGTGTTTTGTATAAATGCAGAACCTTTGATACTGAAGTGTGCTAATGCAGTAATTTAGATATAAATGACGCCAGTGGTGAAGAAGGGAAGCAAACTGGGAAACGGCGTATTTTGTCTAAGTAGTTTGAGAGGAGGATATCTGGGCAAATTCTGCTTTCCGTAACCCGTCACAGGTTCTAAATCTTACAGAAGAAGATCTAAGCACTCAGCATTGTTAAGGAACTACACAGAAGACTCACATCTGGTTCCACGCAGTACTCAGGTTATCCAAATGCTAGAAAGAGAAAAGAAATCATGCCTGGAATTCAATGAGTGTGTTCATTCTAGAAAGTCTAAACCAACCCTTTCTTTTCATTAGTGCTCATACTTAAAATTTCATACTCCAGTTCTGCTGGTGTTTGAGTTCTAGTAGTGCTTTCGGCCTCGCAATCACAACTCCTAGACTGAGAACAACTGAACAAGATGTTAGAAATTAAGGCTTGCTACTGCCATACAGTGTGGAAATTATCACAATGAAAAGACAAATGAGTGTAACAGGAATGATTGTATTGTCCAAGTGAAGTAAGGAATTTCTGAATTTATCTTTTTAATTCTCCAGAATTTTGATATTAAAATCACATCTTTTTAACACACAAATTCTGGACAGATACATAGAATCATAATCTGAGAATGACCACAGATAGTGTAACAGTTATTTTCAAACACACCAAATAAGCAGGAGCTTTAACTGCCCTCCAGTTTCTCTCTTTCATGACTAAAGACTTCACTGGGTAGAAGTAGCTATGGTGAAATACAAAGTGACATGTCATAAGGTCGGACTGTATTAAACTTAGTACAGGTACAAGAAAAGGATAAACAGGACATAGTGTGAATTCTTCTGATGAAGCAACAGTGTGGGGCTGTGTGGAATTTATTGCACATTTTCACCAATCCAGAATTTGAAGTTTCATTTTTGTCAATGTTCCTATTTCCAGCTCTTCTTATATCCAAGTGGGCAGGGTTAATAATTCTGTGTATGACAGTTTAGAATAAAACTTTAGAATCATCATATCCCATTCTAAAATGCCCATAGAGATGCAAAACCCTTGCATTTCATTGATACATGCTATTTAAAACTTCTCTGTTTTCAAAATACCAGACAGATGTCGGTTCAGTTTACGTTACCTATCTGCCTGGGTGGAGAGCTGTTCCAGGCAGCAACTTCCATATACCCCTACAGTTCTCGGAACAAGGTGAGGCAGCTTCAGGTATGTGTGGTCTATGAGAACTATAGTTGTAAATGTAGGAAATTCAGGGAAAGCAATATATTTGTAAAATCTGGTGTCTTCATAGTTACTAATCCAACATTGTCCATTCCAACAGCAGCCTCGCTGGTTTGATATTAACATTCTTTATCTCAGTGATAGTTTTGATGGCACTGGTAGCTTTCTGTAGATACATTCTTTGCATAGTTGAAAACCAAGTGGTATTCTCTGACATCTCTCTTCAGCTGTTATTTCACCAGAACTGTTGATGTTGTCCTCTTATATCATAATCTTGCATAAGTGTGTGTGGAGAAAAAAAAAAATCAATGAAGTAAATGAGAACCTGATCCTTAAAGTATTTCTCTGTAGATGAACTGAAGTAGATGAATGGCTCTGTTGGTACACATAAACACATTTTCCCTGTTTAATATCTAATATAATGGCGCTATCATTTATGAAAAAATGATTAGCTGAGTACCTGTCATGTGAATTTAAATCCTGTTTCCCTGCTGCTTATCAGAAAGCTAGAGGCGATACGCTGTTTCTGGTGTTTTGTTCCCAGAGGAGACAGAAGTGCTATAGCTGCGGCAAATGTAAACCTGGCAGACGCTGGGGACAAGGAGGGGGAAGGAAGTATGTTAAGTGCTTAAAATCGGATAGTGTAAATATCCTTTTCCCACTCCCCATGCCGTTGAAATCCCGAATATTTAGACCAACTGATAAAGCCAAAAGGGAGCTCTTTGTTTCCACGCGCAAAGCAAGGACATATTTTTGAAGGCTGTTTAACTTCAAGTGAGGAGTGTTATCGCAGCAAAAGCAGCTGTATTGAAGTTCTCTTAAATACTGCTAACAGCAATATTGCGGCAGCTTGCATTTCAGTGTTGCTGGTTATCCCTGCTGGCCTGAGGTTAGGAGGGCTAGCACAGCAGTTGAAGCCTATGTCGAGGTGCTTCGCTGCCATCAGTACTGTGGATGGTTGCAACAAGTGGTTTATTAAAATAGTGGTCTCTGTTTGTTACTGCCTAAGTAGTCAAGTTATACTTAAATCATTAAATTAGACTGTTAGACAGGTTCCTCTGAATGGTGAAGTAACAGTGTCCTCGGTTACTCCATTGTCTGTCAAATTAAGCATTTTGGTGATGCCCTTTACTGGGGAAGGGCTTACTTTAGGAATATTATTTCTAATGCATTAAATCTGCATTTTCTACTAGCACAGAAACTTTAGTAACTAATCATGCTCTATTTTTTCCCTCAGATCAAAATGCCTTTGAAGACCTTTTTTACTGCTATACAATAATTGTTAAATTTTGAAACCGATGTGCACTGAAATACCTTTGAAGCCATACTAAATCCAATTTAATTTGCACAAATGTTTTCTGTTTTTCAAAGGGTACATGCAAAAACCCTACTAACAAATTAGATGTAGAGAAGTATTTGGCATCAGCTATACCTCAGTAATATATCCCTTTAATAGAAATAGAATAGAATACACTATTTCAGTTGGAAGGGACCTACAACAATTATCTAGTCTAATTGCTAAATTGCTAATTTTCCAAATGGAAAAAGTGTATCCTTTTTAAATTTAGATACTTTTAAAGTAAAGTTTTCATGTGAATTGCCTACACTTCAGATAATGTACTTTTAGAAGAACTGTGTCTTGGGGGAAGAAGAGTCTTTATGACTTTTCATACTTTGATAGCAATGCAGAACTTGCACTAAAGAAGTAATTATAATAAATGTCATTTCCTTATCATATAGATACACTACAGCTAAATGCAATTTTCAAACACAACGGAGCTGAAGTTCCACTCAAATTCACTGAAGCCAAGTGAGGTACTGTAGCAAAATTCATGCAGCATATTCCCATGACAAGCTGCACTATGTTTTCCTAACTGACTTCTAGTTTGCATCTCTATATACAGGTGGAAAAGGTTATCCATTAAAACTAACTTTATCCTAGGGGGGTGAACTTTCCAAAATTATGTTTCTAATCTTCAGTTCCAGGTAGTATGTTCCCCATCAGCAGTTAAGCTTGATTCAGAAATTTTGCTAAAGCTGTATCCAGTCTGCAGGCAGTACCTGAATACATATTAGATATAAAAAGTAGTTGATTCTAGTGCAAAAGATTATTTTTTTTTTAAGTGAGAAAAGATGAATTGTAATTGTAATTCGAGCGTTACCTGAAGAAGTGAGGAAGATAGAGGTTTTACCACGAAAAATCGAAGGAACTTCCTACATCTCTGCGAGGTGTTGTAGTTCTCAGCTGTACTTAGCTCACCTCCTGTTAAGGCTGTGTAAACACGTGCTTTACTTTCCAGTGGAGCCTGACTTTTAGTTGCACAGCGTTGCACTGTTAGCCTTTATTTGCTGTCCTTTGAACAGAAGTTGAATTTAACTGGCTTTGTCTGGACTGCAGCCTGCTCTCTATAACTAGTATATTAGTATTACTAGTTCTAGAGAAGATAAATCAGATGTCAGTTTTTAAGGGACCTGTAAAAAGCAGTAAACACAAATGGTTTTATTAACAGCAGTGCTCTGACATGAAAGAATTGTAAACAATAACTGGAAATAGTAGATAAGGCGTGAGAAATAAGTTCTTCCTTAAAATTGACTCTATGCTGCTCCTTAAGTCTCTTTTTATTGTGGGACTGCCTGTTTGAATCTCTTCAATTAAATCTTGGTGCTGAGGGCCCTAACAATTATAACCTTGTTAATGACAGACAATAGCAAAGTTTTCTCTTTCAGTATCTTTACTTTATATACAGTTTCTCAGACTATAATATTGGGAGGAACAGTGTATCTCTGTTGTCCTAGCTCTGTTTTTTATTGAATAGTTGCTACATCAAACCAAGTAATTCTGTAGCTGATTTGGTAGCTAGTATTAGATCTTTAGATAGTATTTGGTAATACCTTGCAGTGACATATTAGGGCTGGAACTGTATGATTTCTGTTTTGGCAGAACTATGTAGGGAGTTACACCAATACAATGCCTTTTGGAAGCATCAATATGCTTTTTTACTAGCATAGTTTCGTCTTCCCTCCAGATGGATGTAAATTATTTCAGTATTAACAGGTCAGTGCTAGGGTATGATTGCATGAATTGGTGAAGTGCAACAATCTCTCTGTGCAAAGAAGGCCTATATCCTTTTTTAAATTTTTTTTAGGAAGTGTTCTTTACCTCTGGAATTATCCTTATATTTGATTAAAAAAATAGAGGCATCGTATCTTAATGAATAATACTGTGTAGCATTTTGAATTGGAAACTGCCAAATTAATGAACAGGTATAGATTGATAGTTGTATCTAGCCAAAATAAATGTCTCTTGCAACAAAGCAAAGTAAATGCAAAACAAGATGTGTGCAGGGATCCTATGCACCCAGTGGAGTGTAATGAAATCAACAAAATAATTAAAGCTTTGTGCTGTCCTCTAAAAAATATTTTTCTAGTGGAAGCCAGGTAGTACATGCCCATATGAAATAGACTGCACCAGGCATTCTCAATAGTGGAAAAAACTGCAAATCGCTTGCAAATTGGCAAGCAGTTTCAGTAAACAAATAAGGTCGAAAATAGTGTGCACTGCAGCCACCTGCAAGATCTTCCAAATGAAATTCCAGCACTTAAAAAGAGTTCCAGCAAAAGGAAGGACAACATGAGTCAAGATGAATTAATGAAAAGGAGTGCTGTGTGTGCTCTCCCTGCCCCTTTGCACCTACTGTCAAAAACGTGGTTATTTCTGTATACGCTAATTGTTAAGTTCCTTTCCTGTATCTTAATATGTGTTCCACAAACTACTAAACCATATATAAAAATATTTCG
Organism: Haliaeetus albicilla; assembly: GCF_947461875.1. NCBI lineage: Eukaryota > Metazoa > Chordata > Aves > Accipitriformes > Accipitridae > Haliaeetus > Haliaeetus albicilla. The sequence goes on along the minus strand of NC_091489.1, from coordinate 19,084,102 downwards.
GATTGGAAAGCCTCAGCTTTGGAATTCTTATGTACAATGGGGAAAGGAACAGAGATGTCAGAAGCATTGACTTGGAGCAATTAGGAGCAAAAAAGTCAAGGAAACCTTCAAACGTGGACAGGAGAATGATAGCTACTTACGGGACAAAAGTTATATTTGGCATAGCATTTATTGAAAAATGAAATTCTGTCACCTTTAAGAACTTGTTACTTCAGTGATGAAATGCACCTTATAAATTGTTTTATATGGCTCTGTAATGACTGTAAATGAAGAATAGCCCGTCACCTAGGGCCATTTTAGGGGTGAATTAAAAACTTAAATTCTAATTCTGAACACCAGTGTGTTGGCAAAGAATATTTTTTTTAATTTTATGAACAGAGGGGTAAATAGGTTTTTGGAAAGGTGGCTTTTTCTAGCTATGGACTGTAATGCAGCCAGACAAACAACTGTTTGCTACCCCATTCACAAATGGAAATTTTAGCTTAATTGATGACTGTTCTATGTCAGATATAAATGCCAAGTGCCACTGTCAGTAATTCTCACCCTGACTTACTCTGACGAGTTCAACATTCAGTACGTATCAAGAAAAAAATCACATTTATTCTGGCATATTCTCCTAGCTTCTTTAAACTTCAGTGGTAGTTACATTTCCTGCAGAGAGAAGCATTTGTGTTAGAAGGTCCTCAAAAAGGCCGTAAAGACAAGCCTCCATAGCTTGTCCTTGCAATATTTCAGTCATTTCATTAGATGTATGTCCACTCAGCAAAGTAAGGATCTGTCTTTAACACTTGCTGGTATAGCTAGCTGTGAAAGCTTAATCAAGCTCGCATGGATGACAACAGCAATGATCTAAGTAACAAGGATTTTTGCAATACATTAATAATACAAATGAGCACATGTGGTCTCTAAAAGAGTTTGCGTGTAGGTCCCACCGTCCTTCAGCTAGAACCTTGACTATTCATGGGCTTCTGCTTTGCATAGTGGAAACCAGAGGTATTTCACAGATATGTCATTAATTTATTTCCAGTTAAGGAAAAGGTGGAGGGAGGTTTCTTGCTGATGTGGCTGGTAAAAGACAAGGTAGAAACGCACATTGATACAGCACTCAGATGTATTCTGTAGCTCCTACCAAGGTGAGGGTTGTGATGCAGAGAGCATCCAAATAGAAGGCACTATCTTATTTTGCAACAGAGAAAATAGGAGCATAATTTCCAACAGTGACAGGACAAAGTCAAGTAAAATTTTCTGTTACCATGTGCTAATTTACTTGTCCTTCTGACAAAATACGAAAGGACTTTGGAAGGAAGCTGCTACACACAAAAGTTTTAGAAGCTCTCCTGTGAATAAACTAGCCTGAAGCAACAGCCAAGAAAATGAATGTCTAGAGAAAGAAAATACCAAGGTTTAGTCTAGGAGAAAGGGTAATACAGACTTTCCTTCAAAAGCCATAGCTCTAATCTCTTGGAAGATTATATGCACATGGCTGTCATCCCATTACCTCTGAGAAGACCTGCAGAGAGTAAGGACAGCGTTGCTTTAATGTTTTTAGATCTCCTTGAAAAAAAATCATTCTAAACTGTTTAATCGTACAGACGTGTGCATATAAGAAAGGTGTTCTGATTTCCCAAGAGTGCTTAATGCTGTGTGTTTTCTTGAGGGGGCTGTGGCTGGAAGGCAGAAAAGAAAGCAGTTTACCTTCTTGCCTTGTCGAGGCTATCTCAGCCCAGAAAATCCGGCGGAAGAAAGTGAAGATTGCACCATTGCTAAAAGCAAGCAAGCTTAACAGGGGGGAAGTTCACAATCCAAGAGTGAAGGAGAGCACAAACAGAATACTGGGAGCACTATGAGGAAAGCAGGGACTAGGCAAATAATAAAGAGAAAGTAGTTTTCAGAGACACCCAAGGGGAACAGTGTAGTGCTTGGTGCTGTGCAGAAAGCTACTGGAAATTGCTGGACTAAAAATCAGCCTTAAATAAAGTTCTTGCCATTCAAAGACAAGAGCAGGCAATAGAAAAAAATCTCTTTTCAAATGCTTTGATTTTTGTCTGATATATCTAGCAGATCTAAAGACCTCTCTTTTGAGTCATCTGGTTCTAGTTTGTGTTCTGAGTATGCCAGTATAAGTAGAAGGTCTTGTTGGGGTGTTCAGTACACTCAGTTCCAGGAAGAAGAGCAGGCAGATCCACTACAAAATTTTGGGCTATCTTGAGATCCCATCATAGAGTCCAACAGCCAAAATCTTAAAGGCCTTATGCAGCTTTCAGTAAATGTGGCCCGATCACCATATGCAGTTAAAAACCTACAACCAACGTGTTACAAAGGCGCTTGGTAGAGGGAAAGATTAAGCAATATGAGTTCCAGCTGAAGGAGGAACTTGGATTCAGTATCATATCAGGTGAAGGTTTAAGTCCTGTCGCAGCCCCTGCCTGATGGCATTGCAGCAGCAGCAGTTAGCCAGGGAGGTGGATAAAATCCCACGGAGGATGGGATGGGATCTTACTTGGCATCTAGCGAGCTGGAACTGTGCTAAGGTTAAAACAAGTGGGTATGATCATGAGAGGACAACTCGGGAAACCATTCAGATGCCTAGGAGCAGTGTGGGGAAAGGAATCTGAACAGCTCAGTCTGGACTACACATTACTACTTTTAGGGAAAAACCTTCCTGAAGACTGAGACTTCATTAACCACAAGCAATAAGCTTTGGGAAGGCAGAGGGGAAGGGAGATTGGACCAGGTGGAGAGAGCATTTGCACCTTGAGTTCTGACACTGTGTAATGGGAAATGGAGACCAAAGGATGACTGCCAAAGCCATTGCGGAGATGGATATGTTATTGATTGTCTCCATAAACGTATTGTTGGCTTATTGTTAAACTTTCCAAAAATGAAAGCCAGATTCCTTCTCCTCTTCAAATTTTCTTTGTTTAAATGCCAGTGTCTTTCTTAAGAGAGAAAGGAAACAGCAATTTTGTGGGGTCTGTTTCCATCCTTTGCTTGCTGTGATTTAATTAAGTTGTGGTCTGTTCTTTTTTTTAGTAATTCTGTAAAGGAAAGAGTATAAGTGGATGACAAACTAACAAATATTGTAAATGGTCATGGCAACCATTACAAAAAGGTTTTCCTTCACTCATTTGATGGCCATTTGAGGAAAGTCTAGTCACTTTATTTCTGTGTACACAGCATAAACCACCCTCGGCTACTGAAACGATCTTCTGAAGAAATACTGGCAATCTTTTGACTATCAACTAAGCTGACATGCAAAATGGGAAATAATTTTAGAATAGTTTCTTCTGGAGTAAAAGGAACTCTGTGACTCTAAAAACAAGTTCTATTGGAGTTTACCTTAGTCTCCCCTTGTAGATGTGTAACATTGTACAGTTTTTCTTAAGTACAGTTGTGCATATATCATAATAATGTTGTGCACATAAAACTTGTGAATCGTTGGTTTACATTCATTCTGATTAGATTAAGCCTAAAATAAGTGTTTGCACTGGGAAATTGCAGTTTCCTATCTTAAAGCTTATAACAGGATATGTCAGGAGTTATATATCAAGTTCTTTGGTACTGAATTTAATCATTCACTTCACATCTTGCCATCTTATATTTAAAGTGCTGTACCAGTTAAAAATGCTTCTCATTATTTTGAGAAACAGACAAACATGATGTTGCCTGTTGCATAATAGGAATTTGGGTTTATATCTATCTATCTATCTATAGATATAAATGTAACTGGCTTTTCATGAAAATAAGCCTCAGTTTGCAGGGAGGAAGAATTTTCCTGTGTTGTCTCAGTATGTGAAACTCAACATGTTTATCAATGACATTCACGCAGTTAATAAAATCAGCAGTGAGTTAGCCCCTCCTGGAATTTCTGTTTAGTAGTGTTAGTTAAGATCACAGTTGTACCTGAAACTTTTTGAAAAATGCTTAAACTTATTTTAAATTAAGAAGGAGCATTCTTGCATGTGCTACAGCCTGCCATGACACAGTAATATTAGAGGCAGAGCCAGAGGGAAGAAATTATTTGCAATGGCTTATAAGTACCAGAAGGGGTCTCCAAAACTGTTGCAGGCAAAACACTGTCAAATTTATTTTATTTATTGCTAGTTAACCTAAACTTCTAATCATTTATTCAGAAAAAGAAAATATAAGCAATTATTAACAAGGGAAACACCTTTCCTACCCCTTTCCTAGGCTCAACTTCAGCCAGATATCTCTCCTCCACTCTTCCTGGTCTCAACTCCCCTCATTTTTATCACCTGTTACACTGAGACTGTCCCAGTCCCTTTACAACAGGGCACTGCATGCGACTGGAGTTGGTGGATAATGGTTACTTTCTGACACTCCTTGCTTAGTCTTTTCCTCCACTGCTCTTCACTTCTTACTCATTGTCCTCTGCCCCAGCGTGGGTGACTCACAGGTCACGGTCCCTCTGGGGTGTTCCTGCCCTGGCATGGGTCGTCCATAGCCAAAGTCCCTCAAAGACATAACTCCTTCATTGTTGAACACCTCCTTCCAAGAGAGTGTCTCCAGCCACATCCCAGGCAATGTCCCCTTCTGCTTTCCTCTGTTGTTCCTCCTGCCCCTAGCAGCTACTGCTCTTGCTTTAATGTCTGAGCACTGGTGCTGGGTGCTCCCCTGCAGTGGTGTGCAGTAGGTTACCCACACGAGTTTCAGAGCTGGTATGATGAGTTGCCCACGTGGGTTTCAGAGCTAGCTCAACCCAGCTGTAGCCACCACAGAGCATGTCCTCATGGCCTCCTCCTACACATATCTTCCCTGCTGCCACCTGTCCCCAAACCCTGGCAGTTATACCAAATACATTAGCCATGATGATTTTGAACATACCATACCTCCTCTACAGATAAATTATATGAGATATCATAATTAATAGGTCTGTAAGTTACAGGAGAATATATGATAGTTGACTGGATGTTTCTAGAGAGTTGGTGAGATAAAAGAGAAAGGAGAACATGATGAATTTGCAGAGGAAGTATGGGATTCATCTCATTTGACATTGGTCAAGTTCATTAGGCATTCACAGTAAGCTGTCTTCACTCTTGTGGTCATTGCATCCTGCAACAAGCAAGTTCTGCCATCTGATTATAGGTGTCCAAAAGACATGGAATGGCTCTTTACATCTGTCTCCCCTAATGAATGAGATAGCATAGATACCTACATTAGACTATACACCAATCTTCTAGATAGCTTCATTTTTATCTGCTCAATGAATCCCACTCTATGTTTTCAGTTATAAAATTAATTATAAAATCCACACTGCTTCCACAGACCAAATATCCATTAGCATTGTGAGAAAATTTATAATTTAATGGCACAAAACTTTTCTCTTGGTGTTAGCTTATTTGTTTTTCTTCTGTGTTTCTGTTGAGAATAGCCACAAAGCTATTCTCAAAGTTTTACATACATGGATGTTTCCATAATGGCTCAGACATCTTTCCCACTTCCACAGAGCTTAATTCAGTCTTCTCTAAGAACAGCCCAGATTAGTTAAATTCCGCCAGTTACCTTTCTTTCGTCTGGCTCATGCCAGCTTGCCTCTCTCTGCTTCCAGAGTCTGAGGATGCAGTGAGGCAGGCTGGGGTGGAGGGAGTGTGAAGGGAAAGGGATATAGGTAAAAGGCTGTGGTTTGAAAAAGAAGACAGTGCAGGAAATTATTTGCTTTATGAACACCACAGGGAGGAAAGCAGAGCGGGAAAAGGATTCAAGATTGATATCCTCTCGCATTGCCCTGAGCACCAGAGGGAACAGTGCTGAGGTTAGTTGGGATGTGATGGAGGCTGCGGGGCAGGGATCTCCACTGCACGGTGAGTGTCAGGAGAGGAAGGGGCTTTTGTGAAGAGGTGGGCAGTATGTGGGTTGGAGGGAAGACCATACTGCGAGTGCCAAAATTTTCCCAGGCAGCTGCTTTCTATTGTCAGGGTATCAAAACTGTGGAGAGCCAGTTCAGCATCTGTCAAGCAGAAGGCAATTTTGAAATTTTAGTGCATCATGGCTGTGAGAGGAATGACTAAAAGACTGCATTTGCCGTGGTTTAAGCAGCTTGAAATACAAGCAGAAATACATGGATAAAGCATTAGATGAGGGAACATCGATTTCTGGTTAGACAGTGTTACCCTCATTTGGATTCCGGATCTTAACTGTTGTCTTGGCGATTTTACTCACTGGGCTGTGCAAGATTTGTTTTTATTACATCAGTAATTTAAATGAGTAATTCTAGCATAAGCTAGAGCTAAAAAAATAAACTAGGATATATTTACATCTATATAAACACAAGTGAGTTCTTAGCTCCTTTATTAAGGTAATATTTTACTTGAGCAATACGCTTATTAGCAAGCTGATTGTTTTTCCATGTTATTTTCTGAATACAGCACTTCTTTTTCGGCATGCGTCTACGAGTTCTCAGTTTCTTTCAGTCCCCATGCAGACAATAAATTAATTAGTTATTAGTCAACACATATATATGTATGTTTGAATGTATATAGGATATATGTGAATATATCTTGATCATGACACACGACATTTTCTCTGAAGAGGAAGTCTTTTGTGCTAACTACTCACACTGTCCTGCTGTTTCTTATGCAAAACAAGTAGAAAAGGCACGGTGAGTTGCCAAGGAACTATTGCCTCAAGGGAAAATAAAACCAAAACCTCAGGCATTTGGATCTATTGTGCATTTAAAGTAAAATCCTCTTCCACGCTAAAAGAGACCCAAGTCAGAGGACCTGCAATCTCAGCAAGGCTCATTCATATACCTGTTTCATCAGCTGGCAAAAGTAGAATTTAAAATATTGCATCCAACTAGCCTAAAACAACTTTTGCATCATTAACTAAAATTGCACTGAATTAGGCCCCATGCTTTAACAATCTAATTGTCAAGATTACTTTTTTAGGCAATGTCATGGTAAGGCAACCCTAGTGTATCACTGTATTATTTTCCTGCTAAGATTGGACTTCGGGGTGTGGTGAATGGGTTACAGTCAAGGGATTTTTTTAGTTGTGCTTCCCAACTGCTTTTACATGATTCCCACCAAAAAAAATGTTAGTGGGAAGCTTAACTTTGTATTTTCTAAAGAAGAAAGCCTCAAGGGCAACATTTTTTCAGAAGCTTAGACAATAATGTGTAAATTGCATGTATTTGCACTGCTGACACTGGGAAAGATGAATGTGCTTTCTGGCTCAGAAAAGGACAAATGCTTTCCCTTGTACTGGAAGCTCACAGTCTTTATGATCTTGCTTCCCTACACCAATCTTTGTTCAAACTCGGTTTTCTGGTAAAAATTATTTATTTCTTATATCTTAAAAACACCAGCGTGCCACAAAAAATTTAATACATTTGTTGCTTTTGACCATATGTCTGCTTGAGCAGGAAGTGGTTGAAAACAAAAATAGTGATTAATCCATTGATGATCTAAAGAATACAATGTTTAACTACTTGCAGTGCCTAATATGGCAATTTTAATACCTGTTCAGCCTATGCCATGAAAATAAATCAATGTATTTAATTCTGGTCTGGTATATAAATTATTTATTTTCAAGTGTCTCTCCCCTTTGCAATAATTTTTAAAGCTAATGTAATTCGAAAGGTATTAACACTTAACTAATTTACAAACGTGAAAACCAATGGAAAATGAAGAGAAACATTACTAAATATAAATTAGAATTTTTGCTATGTCCACACAAAATATATGTATATATCCACACAAAATCAACTTTTAGAGGGATGTTTTGCTATAATCTCAATAAAAAGAGCATTCAATAAAAGGTATATTACTTGGCTCTTTAATATTGCTGAATTTGATAAAAAGGGAAGCACTGTTATATATTATATCAAAAAGGATATCCTAATATTAATCCTCAGACTATTACCAAACAAGCACAAAATAGATGCTGATGGGGAATGGAATTCGCAGTGTACATTCTGACATCTAACCCGAAACCTCGTTTAGAAGAATTGTCCGTGGGTTCTAACACCATTGACTGTTTTCCTAGACCATACCTTCCTATATTTTGATTGTCACTGTTTGTAAAGATTATTTAAAACAGATTGGTTTGTCATGAATGTACTCCCATTCTGTTGAAGATTTGAGAGCAAAAGAAAAATCCAGTCTTTTCCCCCGTTTCTTTCCTCCTGACCTTTTTTGGATGGGGAATAATTAGAGCTAAAAAACAAAGCATAGAAATTCTCATCTCTTCCAGGAACGAAGCATTCTGAAATTCCCTGTTTCTCTTTCTGTGTTTATCTGGCAGAGCCCCACATTCTGTCACCAGCATTTACCCTGTGCAGCTCCTTACTCACAACTTAATCCAAAGCCTGTTGAAGTCAGTGAGAACCTTTCCCTTGACCTCAAGGGAAATCAGCTCTACTTGTGTAGGCAGAGCAGTTTCAAATTATTTCCACTGCTGATTACAGTGTAAGTACTGGTTGAAATCAGTAACCTGTCCTGAGATCAAAACTACAGCTAAGTTGATGATTTCTTAAGTTACTATTATACTCTTTAAGTTGTGCCTTTAGAAGCTTAAGTAGTAACAGCTGCCAGAAAAACAACAGATAAATTACTTTTTTCTTCTCTACTGAGAGTAAAGAAATTAAGAACAACTATACAGCTTCTAAAGACAGTGTCATTAATAACCATCACTGGAGACATCATAATGATTATTCTTGTCTTTTGAAATGCTTATGTCAATAATACAAGGTAATTTAGTCATTATAACTCAGGAAAAAAACTTAGGTTTTGTCTGGAGATTGTTTTTAGTGGTAGAGGAAGTTCTGATACAAGATAAAGGGACAAAATTTGGAAAGCAGCTTAATAGACACTGTTCTTACTGACTTCAGTAGGAATTTGGGGTGTTTGGACCTCTCTGAATCTGAACCGGTTATTTATGGAAACTCTAGAAAAAGTCAGATTTGACCTACTGACTATTGAACCAAGCAGCATTGGGAGCCATTCCAGGCAGACTAGAGCAAACTCAGCTCCATTTTCTTCATTAGCTTAATGGATGTCTGCATTCAAGTTCATAAAAAAAGGGTTGGGAATGGAGGAAGAATGTAATGATTGTAAATTCGTGGCTTTTAATGATTTATATTGTTCATCCTTATAGTATTTAGCATAGCAGGCATTATCTCTACACCCACATTCTCACGTAATATGTGTGATACCTAAAAACAGTGCTCTGAAAAGTGAATTTCCAGTTAAATTGTTAAAATATTTACAAAAATACTTGTTTGCAGTGTATGAACCCCAGGTCCAAGGTTTTACATCATCCTTTCCACACCCATTTCCTTTTCATCTCATAATTTTAATAAACTTAAGGCTTATTTCATATTTTTTAAGTTCTCCAATTTAATTTGTTGGTTTCCTTCTGTACTTCCTTCTTCCATTCTTTCCTCTTCTCACTACCATGACTTCTCTTGCCATTTTTTCCCTCTGTGGCAGTATTTCCATTTCTCCACTCTCCATTATGTCATCCTTTCTCTACCTCTTCAGCACCTCTTTGGTTTATCCATCCAACCTTCTTCCACCAGTCCATCAACACTTCCACCATTTTCCCAGCGTCTTCCTTCTGAACTTCCCACCCGCTGAGATTTCCTGTATTTTCCCCACAGATGTCTCTCTTCTGCCACCTCCTACGTTCACCCTTCTTCCTCAATAGTGGTTAGGGGTTTGCACTCCTTTGTTTGCATGCACCTTATTTGCTAAGATGATGTGTGAAATTCCAGTGCGGGGTGGATCCAGCTGCCTTTTATTGAGCAAGGAGAAGGTGGAGGGAGAATGCTGCGTGCCTGGGGGGCAGAAAGATGCCGAGGGAGCCATTGTTGTGGTCTGTGGACGCAGTACTGTTTCCTTTTTCATCGTCCTCCAGAAACGCATGAGGCAATAAGGGCAGAGAGGAGACGGGGAAGAAGCATGTTTTGCAAGAAGAGAGAAAGGACAGTACCCATAGGAACACCCACTCTCAGTGTCTAAATGCAGCCTTTTATAGTAGGATCATTTAACGATACACAAAATAACTCTACTAATACGTTCATATTTCTAGCACGCTACTTTAAATGCCCTAAGGCGATTATTTGAAAGTGGGACTCTAGTGCTGCAGATTAACTTTTCATGGGAGAAGTTTGGGGTAGACATTGCTGCCTTCCCAGGTCATTCAACTAACACGTCTTGTCCATAAGCTGAATGGTATATACCTACCATAAGATAGAGGTTGGCCCTCACCGTGGTTCCATTCATTTGTCCACTGAGACTTTAAGTAAAGATCCCAAGGCAGATGTTTAGAGTTATGATGTGATGATGGTAAAACGAAGTCATTGAGAACTGGACTTCAATAACTTAGGACATAAAAGAACCTGTATATTAGATCATTGCTTTAGGGACATATTTGAGCTGCTGAGTCATTAACTCTAACTGGTCTGCCAAATACCTCTAGTTTGATAAATTACTGACAATACTAATGTTGTGAAATTAATCAGCAGCACTAACATTTGACTGTCTGAATTTCCTTTTCTATTTGAAAAAATAAATAAGTATGTTCAGAATAGGTTAGACAAAGGTTAGCTGCAGGAAGGCGTTTCAACATCATAATGAAAATGGTGAACTTCAAAAGAATTACTGTATTTTTTAATTAATCTTTGTGGATTGTCAAAAAAGATCATTAAACTAAGTTCAGATGTTTTCTTACAAGGGATTAATTTGGAATTTGTTCTGTAACGCTCTGCATTCTCATGGTTGTCTATTTCTAATGAAAATAAAATAGCAAAATAAGAAAATTAAATGGGAATGATAGTCAAACATCTTTAAACTTCAGGACTCTTGAATATTTAAGTTTGTATCTGTATTTTAGTTATTTGCAATGGTTTCTGTCACTGTTTATTGCAACAGATTTCAGAGGTTAAGGGTGTATATAAGTAGTAATTACTATTAATAATGATAAGAGCAGATTTTGCTTATTTCTTTTACCTTAGAAGCACAATAATCCTAATATAAGATATAATGCAACACTTAGAGCATGTAAGTAGTAGCAGCTCTCATGCTTAGCTAGACCTTTCAGGCTGAAACACGAAGCGAGCCACGGGAGCACAGGAACAGTTACAATTCCTGTGTGCTGGGGGTTCTGTCCTCTCCTCCTGTGTCTTGGTCCGCAAGCAAAGCTTGTTCCTCGCTTCAGTGAGCAATGGGTGATTTCTTCTCACCGGCTGGGATTTGCTGTGGGTAAGTTACAGGCTCTTGCTGCAGTTGTTTGACTGGGAAACGCTGTCCCGTGCCTTTGTAACCACAGCCCTGGGGAGAGGGCTCTGGTATGGGGGGGATTACGCTGCCAGCTGTATCTGCGCTTACACTCCTCCTGGCAGTCAGGGGTGTAGTCCGCAGGATTATTTTGTGTATCCACCTATAATGTAATGCCTAGGGAAGTAAAATAAACACTCTCCGGGTCCTAGCAAAAGAGTACAGGAGATACCTCTACTGATGATAGGACTGGTCTATATTTCCCAAACAGAAATAGAAAATAGTGCTTAAAAAATCTGTAAGCATTAGAGGTGGGGTTTTTATCTTTCTTTTTTTTTTTTTTTTTACGGAAAAGGTTTTGATTGACTTTGTTCTGTAATACAGTTTGTTCTTTTTATGATGTTTTGAAAATTTTAATACAATTCAGGGAAATGACTGAATATATCTAGGTAATAGAAGCCTGGAGTTTGTGGTTTGGATTTTTTTCCACAAACATATATTAATCTCACTATTTTTCAAAATACATGCAAAGCAAAGTATAGATTTTTAATACTTTAAAAGTTATGTCATAATTTTTCATTTAAGTAGGTCTTAATTTAGAGTTAAGCTGAATAACATTGAATTTAGAATCTCTAATTTAAACAATTTTACCATCAAATATTTGTAAGGGAGGGAGGTGAAGGGAGAAGGGACAGGGAAGGTAGGGGGTACCAGGGTAGGAAGGAAGGAAGGGGGAAAGAAGGCTAGGAAAAATTTTGTAATAGTAAGAATGAAACACCAAAGTTTCACACAGGGTTAAATTAAAAATATTTTCTTTTCTCCTTGCATAGTTTTCTCTGACTTGTCAAGCCCTTATTTCAAGTTAGGGAAGTAGACATTCCTTGTTCTCTCCCCTTCCCCACGAAATTTTCCAAGTCTTATTTATTCATCATGAAGAAATACAACCTCAACTATTTTTCTTATGCACTCTCTCTTAAATTAAGGAGAAGAGTACGGATATAACCATTCAACACATGCCCCACAGAAGTAACACTAAAAGATTAAGTGAATTCAATTCCTGAGGCTATGTTTTAGGATGTTTTGCTATGTCATATGCTAAAAAAGTAAAGAAAATGCATAAACTTTCACTAAGGATCTAAATGATTTTTAAAAAAATGTGACTTGGGCTATGACAAGATATAAGCACATCCTACAAACATAGTCTTAATTACCCCTCGCTAAATGGAAAATTCTTGGGACTGCACATTCACATTGCAGTACAAGTAGGTACAGTCTTGTTTCTATGATGAGAGTCACAGCAGTGTTTAAAAAGAAATAAAATAAAATAAATTGAAAACATATGCATCTACTCAGCTTTCACAATGAATTAAGCATGTTCAGATGGTCTTCTATTACAATTCTGAATTAAAGCAGTCTAAAAAGCTCTGGTCTCTGTTTCTCCACTGCTGACTTCCTTCCCCTGTTCTGCAGCTGGTCTATGGAAAGTCACTGCTGATACCTCTCATCATCCCCCGCAATCACAAAAAGATATTCCTCTTCTAGTAACCATTTTCTTAATGGGGCTGTGCCTTTGCTTTTCAGGGTTTTTTGCGGGGGTTTGGTTTTTGTTTGGGTTTTTTTGTGGGTTTTTTTTGTAATTATATTCTGCTTGTGAAAGGAAAAGAGAAGATACAAAGAAATAGCCAGGTCTGCAGAGGTGTGGATTCCCAAATCGTCTTCTGGAAAAGTTCAGGTTTGAGTGAGGCAAATACACATTAATCTAGTGATTCTGAACTCATTTTGGCTCATCTAGTGGTATTCCTTTGAGTAAATAAATTATAACCCATTTCAGATAAGCTGTTTTCCCTCACAGCTTTTTCTTCTTCAGTTGCAGGTCCTAACAAGGATGTTATATCAGTGTCAGGTCAAGTTGGAGTAAAATATGGTGGCTTAATTAGAGGTTCTGGAGTTAGATGATCCAGTTTCAAGAGGAGCTGAGTGAGCTGGACATGGTTAGAAAGTAGCCACATAACAATATGTATTGTGATAGAACCTTTTATTTCTCACCACACCCTGCTCAAGGTCCCAGCTTTATTCACTGCTGGGAGTCTCTACATACTCCTGCAAGAATCAGGATTATTTGTAGAATTTGAGATGCTTCTTCCCTGTGCACAATACCTGCAACAAGTGAGACAGGGGGAACAACACATGGGAAAGGAGTCGAAGGCAGACAAAAACAAGTTTAAGGAAGCTGTGGAGAACTGGTTCCTGCTACTGTGATAGAGTTTTTTAAATTCAAAAATTCATGATTAGCTGCTGTATTTCCACTTCCCTGTTAGTTTTCACTATGAGGAAGCCTGAGCTCAGCAGAAATACATCTTAAAATTGTAGAAGTGGTATAAATAGAACACAAAAATTACAATGGAAAATTATATCCTAAGAATTTCAGGCTGGACATTTCATATGTGGAACTTTTCCATAATTTTGCCCTTACTCTCTCTATGTGTCAGTTCCTTATTTGGAAAGTAGGGATAAGTCCATGTATTTGCTCCTGGGTTCTGTGTTATCAAGCATTTCGATATTATGGTGAGGGTTATTTAAAATGTACTTTGAAATAAAGTGCAGGTTTTGGATTTTTTTTCTCTGAGATCACAGTCTTAATGGGAAGCACTTTTTTATTTTAATTAACTGTTCTTGTACTGGCTGAGGCCTGGTAGTCTGAAGCATGAGTTTAACCATTATGCTGCATTCACACCAGAGTACATTCTATTTAGTTCAGCTTTTAAAGCATTCCTAATCATTCGGTTTGGGGAGCTGAAAGCTGCCAGACTAGATGTTACCTATATCACTCCATTATGTGCTTCAGGCTCAAGAAATGTGCATGTTTCTTGCTTGTCCTGTGGAACAGATAGTATATGCTTGTGTAATTTATAATGATGCATATGCACAGGAAACGGAATTTAAGCTATAAAGGCAGGTCAAATTTTCATGTAGTTTTCAAGCAATATTGGTCTTTTTTGAATAATTTATTGAAAAGTGGAATTGCAAGAAATTTTTCTAATACCTTCAGAACAATACTTTACAGTATTGGCTTAAAACAGTGCTGTGTAACTCCTGTGGTTTCAGCCTGAATGCAGTGAAAAGTTGTAGAAGAACAGTTGATAGCTAGTTAATCTCAAACACAGTACTATCAGTTTTTTCTCTTAAAAGTCAGAAAGGGTTTCTACATGTGTACATTTACTGGTTTCACACTACTGCAACTCTCTGCTCTTTGAAAACTTTCATGATGTAATGTTGCACTTGTGTTTAGCATCTAATCTCCATTCTGCATAAGAAGTATATTATTTTTTATGACATGGGAAAAAGCTAATTAATTATGATTAATGTACAATTATTGCCATTCCTATGCAATCCTATGATTTTGTTACCACTTGTGTGGTTTTTACAGAGAATGATGAATGAACTTCATAATGTTCACTTTGGTTTCAGTTCTGATAAGCATCCAAATATTTTGATGCTTACTCAAAACTTATCCAAAGTTTCCTAAGCTCTTGAGTCTGCAAAACTAGTCTGAACACTCAGACAGAGAAGGGCTTTCCTCATGAGGTTTCCAGTTGTTCCACTAGTGGAACCTGATGGAAATACCATGAGGTCAGCTTTTCTTCCAGTTGTTCCAAATCTTTAACATCTGGACAGAAACCGGAAGTGAGAAATCCTGCCCAGAAATTGTATTATAGGAAAAGTTGGGTTCTAAAAATAGGTGAAGAATAACTGTTTTTTTAAATCCTCAAAGCTGGTTAATCCATGACTGAAAAAAATCAAGAATTCAGAATTAGAGATGAATCACGTTAACTGGTACCAGAGACTATAGCCTACTCAGCTGAAACTTTTTGCTCCTTATAATTTGGTTATTTGTGAACTGACATGTGCAGAGCAAAAGTCAAATTTGGTGACATTTTAGAATCTTTCAGGGATCAGTATTGTGATGAGTTGATCCTGGCTGGATGCCAGGTGCCCCCCAAAGATGCTCTATCACTGCCCCCCTCAGCTGGACAGGGGAGAGAAAATACAACAAAAGTCTCATGGGTCGAGATAAGGACAGGGAGAGATCACTTGCCAATTACCGTCATGGGCAAAACAGACTCGACTTGGGGAAAATTAACTTAACTTACTGCCAATCAACCAGAGTAAGTTAATGAGAAATAAAACCATATCTCAAAACACCTTCCCTCCACCCCTCCCTCCTTCCCGGGCATATCTTCACTCCCAAATTCTCTACCTCCTCCCCACAGCAGCACAGGGGGACGGGGAAGTGGGGTTGCAGTCAGTTCATCACATGTTGGCTCTGCCGCTCTTTCCTCCTCAGGGGCAAGGACTCCTCACTCTTCCCTTGCTCCAGCGTGGGGTCCCTCCCACGGGAGACAGTCTTTCACGAACTTCTCCAATGTGGGTCCTTCCCACGGGCTGCAGTTCTTCACAAACTGCTCCAGCACGGGTCCCTTCCATGGGCTGCAGTCCTTCAGGCACAGACTGCTCCAGCGTTGGTCCCCCACAGGGTCACAAGTCCTGCCAGAAAACCTGCTCCAGGCTCCTCTCTCCACAGATCCGCAGGTCCTGCCAGGAGTCTGCTCTAGCACGGGCTCTCCATGGGGTCACAGCCTCCTTTGAGCATCCCCCTGCTCTGGCGTGGGGTCCTCCCCGGTCTGCAGGTGGAGATCGGCTCCAGCGTGGACCTCCGCTCCAGCGTGGACCTCCCTGGGCTGCAGGGGGACAGCCTGCCTCACCATGGTCTTCCCCAGGGGCTGCAGGGGAATCTCTGCTCCGGCACCTGGAGCATCTCTTCCCCCTCCTTCTGCACTGACCTGGGGGTCTGCAGGGCTGTTTCTCTTACATGTTTTCACTCCTCTCTCCAGCTGCAGTTTCTGTGCCCACCACAACTTTTTTCCCCTTCTTAACTACGTTATCCCAGAGGCACTACCACCATCGCTGATGGGCTCGGCCTTGGCCAGCAGCGGGTCCGTCTTGGAGCCAGCTGGCATTGGCTCTGGCGGACACAGGGGAAGCTTCCAGCAGCTTCTCACAGAAGCCACCCCTGTAATCCCCCCCACTACCAAAACCTAGCCACACAAACCCAATATAAGTCTTTATTCTCATTCCAGCCAAGTATTTATTCATTCATGAGAGGGTAGTACACAGATCCCAGTGGGAAAAGGTTATCTCAGATTTGTACAAAAAATATATGTGTGTTTCCTCCCAATATTAATGCTCTGGGGGAGACCCTAGCTACCAGTGTTACCTTCTTTAAATAGCTCTAATTGAGAAGGTGGGGGAGTTTAGCTGGTGTTGAACTTATCATTGAAATTACTTGCAGAGGCAGAGACATATTTTTAGACAAAAGAATTGGATAGCTTAATGCGTTCTACCCTGTTGGCTGGTATCTACTAAATTCAAAGTATACTTTGCAGAAATGAAGGAGCCTTTTCATAAAGCCCCTATTGTCAGTACCAGTGATTTTCTGTTTACTGTGCTTCTTCCCCAGTGCTTCGTGTCACACCAAGAATGACTAGCTCTCCCTGCATATCCTCTGATTTTACAAGCTCTTGCTTACCAGATTTATCTTCCTGTTCAAATACCAGACAGCTGCTCAGATCAGGCTGCTGATAATTGTTCATTGCTGATATCAACATCATCCTACAGGTTCTTTATAGCAATAGAGTGCATCACCGTGTAACGTGAGCACTGCTTCCATGTTCATTCATCTAAAGCTGGGAAAAAGTTCTAAGGTTCCTGTTCCCCTTGAGAGAAATGAAAGTTTGGGAAGCCTTTACAAGCGGGCAAGCAAGGACCTCTAGCATCTTCCCAACCCCACAGATCAGAAATGTGTGCAAGAACACCAGTGGCAGCATGTTCCAGCAGGCTAAGGTTTAGGACCCTCTGAGTGCTTGATCAAGAGTAAGGAGTTGAAATGGGCTCCAAAAAAAAGACAGTGATTAAAAACCTGAACTGTTTTATGAAAACCAACCATATTTGCTGCCCAGTCTGTCTCTTGCTTTGCTTGATTTACAGAATTTTATGGAGTGCAATGTGTGCAGGCACTGTATATGCCATGCTCTCAGCACTTCATCAAACACATTTCATCTGGCACAAAGCACAGCATTCTAGCCATTGGTAACCTCCCTGACGGGAAATATTTCATAACCTAAGTTTTATGCACATGAAAGCACACAGAGAAAGTACCAATGAGGCAAACATATGAGTGTATGTTAGCCCCTGAACTTCTGCACATGCATTGTAAAAATATGTTGGAGTTACAATTCACTTTATGCTTGTTTTCAGGAGACAAAAAATTAAATTCAAGAACATATATGTTAGTGCAATCATTTATAGGCAGTGTCACCAATTACTAACTTCAGTCAATATGGTCCTTCCAATTCCCTTGCCTCTCATGTCCCTGGAAGCCCATGCTTGCTTGGTACTTGGTCAGGCATAGAAACTGCGTGCCATTTCCCCCTAACTACTGGGTCAGCAGCCTCTAAGAAACCCAGCATTTGGCCATCCCTGTCCAGCATGTACATGAAACCATTACATTAAGGGCCACAGTGAAAACTGACTTGCCGCATCTTCAGTCTTTTAATAATGGGAACCAGCCCTGTCTGGATGGCATGTCAAATCTGAAGGGAAAACATCTCTCCGGAAAAAAGAACTGAACAGAGAAAAAGAGCTGCCTGATCCTATTCTCACCTCATCCACATCTGAAACAGAAAGGTAAGGCTCTTAATCTCTCAAATAAAGGAAAATAAGGAAAGAGGAGCTGTTTAGAGACCTTCTGGCGGACTCAGTAGGAAAGCCAGGAAGTTCAGGCAGATTGTCCTCTGGTCTGGGAAACATGGCTTCTGCTGTGACCCAGCGAGGGGCAAACAAGGCTGACCGGGACAGGGAGGTCTGGGAGCTGAGTAAGTAGTCTTCAGAGAGAGAGAAGACCCTCAAAAAGGAAGAGCTGCAGGACTGTAAAGATTACTTTATGTAAAAGCATAATGAAACAGAGTCCTTGTCTGCGATATCTCAACAGTCTGAAGTAATTCTTGAATTACAAGTATTGGGAGCAGCAGTTCACATCAGCTCTGCTACTTCACCTTTTAGATCAACGCCCAGACTTTGATCCTCAAAACCAGCTTCTGTGAGCTCACCTTTAAACTTTCAGACTCAGCTGGGGGTATCTATCAAGTTTTCTCCAAGATAGGAGAATGACCAGGCAGAAAGCCAGGAATGGTTGTAGAGTGCAAAGCCAATTTTTTTTTTTTTTTTTGCCCTTGGACTTTTTGAGAATGCATATGATCTTGAATTTTCTTCATAAGTTTATAGCATTGCACAATTTATTTTAAGCTTCCTTTTTATTGTTGTGCATTAAGTGTTTTCTCTTTTGCACTGTTACAGGCAATACAGTTTCAGTATTTGCACTTCTTTGGAATATAAACACAGGTTTTCCTAAATGTAATTGATACAATAAAGAGGAAAGTTTCAAAACAAAAGTTCTGAGAAAAATCATGTTTCTCAATGTTAAAATGAAGTATCCAGACATAAAATATGATATATCATATTATTTCATGAAACATTCTTTAACATTCCTATAAAATGTTTTCAGAGGTCCATGCAATGTTGCACAAAACATAAGGAAACCATCCTAACTGTAAGTTTAAAAAAAATACGAATAAAGCCATAAAAATCGGGACCTATAAAATTCATACAAAATATTTCACTAATCACCTCAGAATATTCATGAAACACTCTGGAATATTCATAGAATATGCTACCTCTGTACCTAGCAATATTCAGACACCATTGCTCGTAGTATAATAAAAATAAGCATAAAGCAACATTGCCGCTACAGACACAGTAAGAAAAGAATAAAAAAGATCTGCTTGCTTTTCTGTTGGTATCACTTACTAGGTGTCCACATAACGAACCTTTCAGTGGTTGATTATAGCACTGTTTCCCTGACTTTGGTAATTTTTTTTCCTCTTACTCATATTGTGCAAAACACAGCCTGCAATGTTAAGCTGAGACAGGCGTTGTAAGGTAGCTTGCAGTCTCTCACTCTTGAGACAGAGACCTTAAAGTCACTGGAATCTACACACACAAACTCTCGCTCTTGCTAAGCAGCAGCATGACACGTATCAGAGAGCAGGCTTCCACAGCTCTGACAGTAGTAGTAGATTAGTTCTCTCAAAATTACAAAAGGGATGTTAACATCATTCACGTCCATATTGGTTTTGAAAGCAAATATTCCTTTTTTTTCTTTACATGTAAGTGGTGAATTCCCAGTGCCTTGAACCTTTCACTATCATCCCATGTTAATGTGGATTAACATATCATGATGATTAACCACATTATGGCAGTTAGTAAGAAATATCTATGTCTGTTAAAGAGATCATTGCCCTTACAAAGAATTTGTTTCAACAGTGATGTTAGGCCAAATAATTGATCCTAAAAATGTCTTCCTCAGAAAAGTAGCCCCTCTCTGACTGCCCGCCCCATGCCAAGTTGTTTCACTAGTGATTAAAGGCAGATGTAGCACAGTGAGCTGCTGCCAGATAACTATAGGCATTTTCTCATGAGCAGCTAGGCTGCTCTTCACTGCTCTACAGCTCTGCAACAGTTTCTAGCAACGTGCTACTTCATCATCCAGAAAATCTGCACTGCACATTATCCCCACTGGACACCAGGCAGTGTTCAGTTTGGGGATCCAGAAGCGGCAGTGCTCCTGCTGTGAAGAAGAAAGCAGACTGATGACTGAGAAAGTATATGACAGCAAATTCAGAACAGGAGAATTAACCAAGAAACAGCTCAACTAAAGCATGAGACAGGAGAAAAATCCCATGGTTTCTTTTTTTCCTTTTTTTCTTTGCTTGACTCCCAGGTTCTGGAATTGCAGTCACCTCTAATGCCTTCCAAGTAGGGAAGGAAGATGTAAGTTTCCAACACAGCCAGCAGATACGCACTACATGCGTATCACTAATCTCTGCATGAACAGCAGATTGACTTCCTGTGTACATCGCATACACAGTGGGCCCGATATGCCTAGGAGATATTGAGCTTAATCTTCAATTGATCTGCACATGTACAGCGAGTCCAATGCATTCTAGATGCACAAACTTTGCTGGGCATGTGAGGTAAACGCAATCTGCGTGTGTACAATAAACCCAGGCAGCGAGAACTTGTAGGTTTATTGCCCAAGCACAAGCTGACCGTACATAATAGAGTAAGTCTTATGTGCATTGGTACATTGGACTCATTGCAAACGCAATATAAAGTTGATCTACGCAGACTTTATCCAGAAGTAGAGCAGATTGCTACAGAGAGCGATAGGGCAGTTGACTACAAGTCTCGGAGGAAAGCTGGCACGTACCCCCTCCCTGTGTCTCCCACAGTCCCCTGGGGGCACCCCCTGTGTGACACCAGACCCGAAGCAGGGCGGAAAGCAGTGCAATACCTGCTCACAGCACAGAGCTCGTCACGCAGAGAAAGGACTGACCGTGAACATAAGTTGTCCGTACGGCCTCCGAGTCGCAGCTGGGCAAGCAGAGGTGGCTAAACTCGCCCCAGCGGTTCCTGCGCCTGTGGTCAGTGGAGGAAGTTAAATGAAAGCAAGCCTACTGCTTATTGGTTTTGAAGACAGATAATAAAAATTGACCAGAATGAGTGAATATTAATGCTCAGTATAAAGTTCATGAAAAATTTAGTGATGTTTTCTTTATCTTTTTTTAAATAGGAATTCTGTTTGCTTTTAACTGCCATTGCATGCTGATAACTTCATTGAATGATTCACTATGCCAAGTCCTCTCTTCCCCCATCCCTCCTAATCCTGCCAGCTCAGATCCAAGGAGTACTGTGAAAATTCTGGACTACTTTTGTGACCTTGTGTTTTGCTGTGTTTCCCTTTCTATCATTTCAGTGTTTTCCTACCTCGCTGTAGTGTAGTACCACATTCTACAGATTCTAACTGAACAAAGCAACTCAGGATCGTTAGCAAATGGTGCAAACTACCGTCCTCCAAAAATGCTACCCAGAAGCGAGGTGTGGGCCGGCACTGCATGTGTGAGCGGCATACAGCCTTGTATGCTTCAGCAAATGGGTCAGAGATGCGTCACCTCCACCTACCTATCTTCTATCCCAAGTGTAGCGCGCTGTGTGCATCAGAGAAGAATGGCACACTGTAAGTGCTTTGGGGTCTGTGTCGGCAGCCCTGGGACACAGCGCGGTGGCTTGTTTCCCCGAGGCGTGCAGGCAGGCCTGCGTGCGCTCACGTCTGCCGTGTGCGGTGTGCGGTGTGCGGGGGGGACGGGCGGTGCCTTTGCCCCCAGGGACCTGCTGCCACTGGGATGCCGCGAGGTGCTGCGTGCCCAGGAGGCTGTGACCACCGAGGGTAGCGTCCCTGGTGTGGGATCTCCTCAGAGGTGGCCTGTGCCCTTTGGGGGTGGCTTTGGGCCTGTGGCTACCGTCTCCTGGGGGGTGTAAACGAGCTGGGGGTCCGCGCACCCCCGGGCTAGCCCCTAACCAGCGGGCCGGGGCGCTGCGTGGCTGTGACCGCGTGAAGGGCGGCGCGGGATGCCGCCCGGGGAGCCCCTTCCCGGGGGGCGCAGGCGGCGGGATGCCGGTAGCCACCCCTCTCCCGCGAGCGGAGCGGGCTCCCGGAGGAGAGCGCGGGGCCCCCCGGCGGCGGCGGCGGCGGCGGCGGCTCGGCGGATCCCCTCCTGCCACCCGGGCGGCGGGGGGGGGGAGCCGGACCAGCCCGCCGGGCCGCGCCGCGCCGGAGCCGCCACCTGAGCCCCCCTCGGCGCGGCGGGCGCGGGGACCGGCGGGCGGGGCGGCCCCTGCTCTCCGCGGGGGCGGCTTCCCTCGGCTGCGAAGTTTCCCCGACTTGTGCCGAGAGAGGCAGGTCCCGGTGGCGGGGCGGGGGGCATCGCGGCGGCGGAGGAGGAGCGGATCGGCGCGGCCCCGGCCGCCGCGGGCGGCGTGTGCGGGGGCGGGCGTGGACGAGAGGTGGGCGAGCAGCGATGACCTTTGCGAGGAGCCCGCGCGGGAGCGGGCCAGAGGCAGAGCGAGCGGCAGCGCGGGAGGATGGTTGCTGAGCCCCGGAGGAGAGCCGCCCCGTAATGTCACCATGTAAGTCTTTTCTCCGGACTCCGGGGCGAGGGCTGCGGCTTGCCGCTCGGGGAGCGCGGATAATCCCCGCGGGCTCCTTCGTGGGGCGAGAAACCACGGCAAGATAGGCTGGGCTTTCCCCCCCCCCGCCACCCCACCCGCCGTAGTAGGTGATGAGTAACGTCAGGTTCGAGCCGTGCAGATAGGTAGGGCTGAAGGAATGGGGAAACGAGAGAGTTTCACGTCGGGAGCTCAGAGGGCAGGGCGGGCAGGGCTCTGCCCCGTCCGGGCTCCGGGTCCGCCGGCGGCTGCCCTGCAGGGTCCCGGGCGGCCGCTGCCTTTCTGCGAGCACGG
The DNA here is from genome assembly GCF_947461875.1 of Haliaeetus albicilla. Classification (NCBI taxonomy): domain Eukaryota; kingdom Metazoa; phylum Chordata; class Aves; order Accipitriformes; family Accipitridae; genus Haliaeetus; species Haliaeetus albicilla. The sequence goes on along the minus strand of NC_091489.1, from coordinate 19,061,387 downwards.
TAATCCCGTCCTTAGGACCGCGCCGGTGAGTTTGCCCGTGCTTGGAGGCGAGTAGCGAAACCCTCGGCCGCGCTTGCCGCCCGCCGCTCCGAACGCCGGTGCCCCGGCCCCCGCCCGGCCCGGCCTCTCAGCTCGGCGCCGGGGCCGCGGTCGCTCCCGTCGAGGAGCCCCGTCCGCCACAGGCACCGTCGCCAGCCCTCCAGGTGCGGTGCCAGCACAAGTAGGGAAAAAAAGGAGAGGGGGGGCCGGGCGGGCTCCATAAAACCTTCCCAGCCCCACCGCTCCTCCCTGCAGCGCACAGCGGAGAGGAGGCAGCGCGGGCTCCGCCGCCGTCGGGGGGCGAGGGGCGGGCGGGTCGGTGGCCCTCCTTCCTTCCTTCCCTCCTTCCTTCCTTCCCTCCTTCCTTCCCTCCTTCCTTCCCTCCTTCCTTCCCTCCTTCCTTCCCTCCTTCCTTCCCTCCTTCCTTCCCTCCTTCTCTTCCCTCCTTCTCTTCCCTCCCGTCCGTCCGTCCGCACGCCGCCCTGCCCTGGGCGTGCCACTGCCGTGGCCTCCGGGCGCCTGCCCCGGTATGTTTTACCTTTGCCGACAGGCTCTTACCGAAGGTAAGGCAAGGTGCTAAAATTTGGGATTAGGAGTTTCGGTGGTGCTTCCACAGCCAGGTGAGAGAGAGGGGACCTGTGGCTGGACCGAAGGGAATCAGTGCAAGGGGAAAAGGGTAGAGGTTTTCTAACAGTGCGCAGTGGAGTTGGGGCAGAAATCAGAAGGAGCTCCTAAAGACCTCGCGTTGCAGTGCTGTGAAGTTGCAAACAGCCAGCAGATTAGTTGCCTGCAACTGGGAAAAGTTCATTTGGAAAGGAAAGCCGAGGGACTTCACACAGATCCGATGCAGCTGGCACTGTTTAAATTAAAAGGCAGTGTCTCATTTTTTTTCATCTCTTTCGATGAGTGTGAGGGTGCTTTCAAGGTTGCCTGTAAGAAGAAGTAGGAACAAGTAATGCTTAACAAAATGAAAGTTTTAAGTGGCATTGTGTAATTAATCTTTCAAGACATTCGGGTACTATAGTTTAAAGCAAGGGTTTCAAAGTTAAAATCGACCTCTCTTAACCTGGAGGAACTAAACTGTGAGTTGTAATCACCTTTCACTTGTTGCAGTTCCACTTAAGAGTGATTAAGCTCAAAATCTTTTTGTTTACAACCTATATGAGGAAAAAAAATGTGAAACTGATGTTATCTTTCTTTTAATTTTAAAGTGTCAGCAACATTTTTCCTTAATAGCTTTAGACATGTCAAAGACCAAAGAAAGTCATGTCAGTCTGCCTGAGGCAGAATTCACATCCTACTCCAGGGAACTTTGCTGAAGCTTTGAACAAGGAAGATGGTGTATTTGAATATGTATTGCATGTTTTGGGGCCGTACAGTATACAAATGAAATGCTCCAGGATTATTCACATCTTGTGTATATTTTCTTGCAGAGCTGTATACTCCCTAAAGGTGATGATGTTGTGTTAGCTGGTTGCTGGCATATGGAGGAAAAGGTTTAGTAGTTAGATGTAGCAAGAATCCCACTAATTCAATCTTGAACTATGTCAAGTTACTATCCATTTATGGTTTAGATAAATTACATGTCTACTTTGCTCTTCTGGAATGAATGGTGAATAAGCTCATTGTCTCCCTATGTTATAGGAAATGAAAGTAGCTGTGGACTGGACTGTATTGAATTGGTAGCTAGAGTGCATAGCTGGTCATGTCACACAGTGTCTACAATGGAATAATACAAGTCCATAGAAAAATTAGTAGTGCTTCTATCAGACTCCATAGAAGATCACTTTGTAATTTTTCTAAGAGGGATTGCTGTTGTGAGACTATATCCAACTGTAATGGATGTACTCCTACCATAGGTGTCCTAATAGTCCCCAAATATATTGGGTAAAATATTGGTTTGGTTCTGTGTTTGACAGTCTATAATAGTTTGTTCAGAGCTGCTAGCATGTTACCAGCTGGGGACAGAACAGGGCTTTTCATATAAATTGAAACAAAATAGAGAAGAAAACCCACTATGAACAGGGTTCGGCAATTTTAATGTACTCGGGGTTGAAGACTGAAATAATCTGTATATGTTCTGAGATCTTTGTTAGGGACTGCTTTGCTTATTTAAACTCTTGGTGTGTTTTAGTACATTGCTGTACTGATGTCCATTCTCTGTGCTACTGATGAGCGTTAAATGACAGAACACATCCTTTTAATACTATTTAAAATAGGAACACAAGACCAAAGGGGTCTCTCAGGCCATCAAGTCAGTGCTGTTGTGGCAGGGGACCATATCATCCCTTAATAAGCTATAAAAGAGCCCAGAACTGTTTGCTAATTTTTCTGTTTAATTATTCATATGCTGTTTGGATTAATTTCTAGATGTTAATTAACACTAATAATCAAGAAAATGAACCCTAAAATAAATATAAACATAGTGGGTATTAACAGGTGAATAATATCTGTGACTAAGTGGTGTTGGTTTTTTTTAATGCCTGGGAAGTACTTATCAGTTTCTCTGGCTCCTTTTTGTAATTGTCTGCCAGCTGGGATGTCACATTATATAAATACCAGGGATGGATTTTGTTATAAAAGAAGCCTTTTTGTTGGCAATGTGTTAGCTGACTTCCATCCCTGAAAACTTCTTACGTGAACAGGAGTGTTACACACATCACAGTGTAGGGCTGTGAGCAGTCAGGTTTCTGGATTTTGGCTTTTTGTCTATGCAAGATCTCAAGAACATGTAAATAACAGGTTTCCTCATTCATTTATAGCACTCAGCTAGAGCTTATTCTTTGTAACATAGATCTTCAAAAGAAACAGATCTGACTCATGGTGCATGCATTAGTGGAGTGTTTTGGTAGTGTGCTGCTTCTGTGGGCATTCTTGAGTTTGATGAACCTTTCTTGTCAACTGACATGATGTGGTGTAAAGAAAATTGTTTTGTCCTTCAGCAGTAGAGAATGTAAGTGGAGGAGACAGGTTTGCTATTTTTTATGTATTTATTTTGGTGGAGAATTGTAATTTTTTTTATAGCCGTTGTATAATTATCTAGCTTTTTTTAGTTACTCCTTTCTGCCTTGTTCTTTGCATGTATTTATGCTCTGCTCTCTTGTTGATTATCCACGTTCTTGAAATCTTTCTTGACTTGTGCTTTTTACAAGAGTGAGGATGAGGAAACAGACTGTAAACTAACACCATGGAGTACTGGCTTGTAAGTGTTACCGCAATGCAAGTAAACATCAACAAATAGAAATTGGCCAAATTAAATAGCTCTCTCAGACTAATGCAGAATCTCAGATTCTTTAAGAAGGGCACTAAAGGCAATGTGACTGGGTAGATTCACTCCAGACCTAGGCAGCAGAAACTTGTCATGTTATTTTCCTTGAGTATCTCAAAAGTTGTGTCTTGGATTCACCAGCTATTCAATGAGCAAAAACTTCAGCTGAGTTCACAGAGACATCAAAAGTGATGATTGCTGTAACACAGAAAATGTATCAATACGATGAAAACCAGCCCGGATTTCTTCTGAATTAATAAATAATTTTTTGCGACTGTTTCCTAGTCTGATAACTTTAACTGTGCTTGCTCAAAACAAACCAAAAACCAGTAATGCAACCACTTCTACAGGTTTGCATTGGTAGGTTATGCAGCAGGCTGGCACGTAGCTCACCAGTAGCTGCAAACAATTTCTTCTGTAGAAACAGCAATATTCTTCTGTATCTCTGGTATGTCATATTGTTATCCTTGCCATTTCCATTTCACCACTCTGTGAGTATATATGCATGCTGTATGTGTTTGCATGTACATATAACTCTTTTCATGTCTTAAAATGACTTCTGTTCAAAGCCAATTTTCTAAATTAATATTAAAGGTACTGTGGCTTTATGAGTTATATACATTGAACACTAACTGTTCACAAACCTCAGCATTCTGTTGTCTGAGATTTTAATAGGGATTTTGGGGTCATTAAGTTGAAGGACAATAATTCTATTGTTTGATAATCTGGTTATTTTGTGTGTCTGGCTTCATCAAAGAGATTCTTGTATTTCAGAGCCCCATGTTTTCTGTGCTTGTCTTCAACACTTGTTAAGTTTGACTTTACAATATCTCAGAAAAATAAATCAGCTTCAAATTCCTAATTTGATAGAACTACACATAAAGAACTGGACTTCTTTTGTAATCATACACTTGTGCTATGTAACACTGCACTGAAGGGAAACCTGACTGATTGCAGCAGTCTGTTGAAGTGCCATTTACCTGGGCCCATTGGCATCTAGCCCACAGGAGTGGTTTGATGAACTGCTACTTTTAAAACTGAAACATTAGTTGTTCCTTTACAATGGTTTATCTTGCTGCATTAAGTTTGGCTTGTCTAGATTACAGAACTCCACTTTGGGAAGAAATGGAAGCTGATACTGGGAAAAAATTTACATTTGCCCTCAGGTTTCACTGGCAGTTTCACAACAATGTCTGTGGAGCAGAAGGAAGACTATTTTCCCAAGTTTAAGAAAATTAATTTTTCTTGCCACTGAGTATGAACTCTGTACTTTCTTTCACTTACCTCTTTCACGTTTTCATCCTGATAAATCATACTGGTGGCTATTCCAATTATCTTTCTTTTTCCTGTATTTAATATGCACTAACCTGGAAGACATTTGTGTTCATCGTCGTTTCTTCATGACTATTCATTTGTGGTGGTTCTTCACATACTGTTTCTGGGAATAGACTTTTGAAATATTTTGGGGATTCTGTTAGAGATTTTCTCCCAGTATAAGTAGATAATATCTTAATGAACAAAAGCCAGTGATCATCACCAAATAGCAGGGGAAGGAGTTGGTCAAAAGAATACATGTGTTTCATTACTTGTTGCTTGCTTTTGCTTGTTGCTAACTTGTTGAATAAAATGAGACAGGAATGTAATGGAGCACCATTCATTTTGGATACATGGTTTAATGTCTGACCAAATTTATTAAGAGCCTTTCTTGCTTCCTCTTCTGCCCACCATGGAGGAAACATACTGGTTTAGCCATTACATGTCCTGTACACTTCAAGGCAAAGGAAACTTTAACTTCAAGCTATAACTGATAAAGATTTTTATGTAATTGCATTTGTTTTATTAAATAATAAAAATGTCCCTGACTTCACTGGAAGCACAGATGAGCCCCTAGGTTTTGGCAAGGAAAGTTTCAGGATTTTCATTAAAGTTGCCAGCAGAAAATGCTGTAGCTATCAAAATATTAGCACTGAAAAATATGGAAAGGCTGGTTAAGGGCTGAGGCAAATTCTCACCTACCTTCTTTATATAGTTAGTAACAAATATGTATTTATATATACATTTAAACAGCATAAATGTATTTGTAAATTATGTAAATAGGTAAAGTAAAACTTTGCAGTCTCCAAAAAAAACATACACCTTAACTCTTTCAGACTGTCACCATATGGGCTGCTTGTTTCTTTCACTGAAATACCACTCACACCTATCTGCTTAGAAGCCCAGCGCTGACAAGTCTTCCACTTTGTTGTCTGTTAAGAACAAGACAACATCATTTCTGACCATTTTTAGTAAGCATAGAGACTTCTGTCTCTGTTTAAGGAACACTAGGGCCATCCATAAATTTCAAGTGCTACTTTATTTACTGCTAGTTACTAGTTTGACTAAGAACAGTATTTTCTCATTTTCTTGGCTGCTTGTAAAGCTCCCTGAATTCCTGCTCCTTTTTTTTCCACAGGATGTCTCATGTAAGTGAAATGTGGTGCTATCACTGGAAATGGAAGCTGCAGCACTGCCTCTGCTTGTTTACCACATATATTATATACATGCAGCAAGCAGGTAAGTCAGCAAATTATCTTCTTGCTTAAATAAAAGGCCTAGGAGCCAAAGGTTTGGTGACTAAGGATTATGCTTACATATGACTGAATTATATACAGTATAACATTTTGGTGAAAGTGATGCGTTGTAATTATTAGTTCTGATTTGCTAGGTTGGGTCATATTTTCTGCTACTGCTGAATTTTCTTTTTGTTGTTTTTTTTATCCTTTTGCTGTTATTTTTTTCTTTGTTCTTTGAATTCTGTCATTTTTCCCTTCCTTTGCTTTTACCTTGTTAGTATTTACCTCTCTCTTGAATTTCTTCTGGTTGTTGGAATACTGCGACTAATCACGTAGTTCTCCCGTTTTCCACAACACTGTTTGTGCCTGTAGATTATGTATTCCCTTCACTCTAGTTCAAATCTGTAAAATAACTGTAGTGTGCTTATTATTTTTAAACACTTTTATGATTCAAATAATAGAAACATTCCTCAGCAAGCTATATGTACATAGGATAATCATACACTGTAAAGAACAATCAGTTTAAACTTAACATCATCTTGGTCTGTAGTGATACTTGACTATGGAGTAATGTAACACATTCTGTTTTCTTTAAACATATGAATGAGAGATTTCATTTACTAAATGTCTTTTCCTAACCACTAGAGTGCAAAATATTTTAGGAGCTCCAGATGCTTTACTGGAAAAAAAACTCTGGAGTTTATTCTGGAGCATATGAAAATTTTGGAGCAGCTTGTAGTGCTCAGCTAATTCCATATCAGATGGGTAGTTTTGCTGTTACAGACTTGCCATTGGAAAAAGGATGGTTTATATATAGAAAGAGTTTCTAGTTTCTTTGATTATTTTTTTTTCTCTAACTAAAAAGTGCAGGTTGTTTTTTTTAAACCTGTATTTTTTATTTAGAGAAAAAACAATGCAGTAGCTGTGCAGTAGCACCTTCCAGCTTCATGTCACTTTAATAGGTGTTTTCCATTTCCATTAAATTGTGTAGCCAGAAATGTCCTTAGGAACCAACTCTCACCCATGGCTCTATTGGCTGATGGCCTTTTTCTCCCTGTGTTCCTGGGCCATATGTGATCCTGGGCCATGCAGCTCTAATTTACAGCTGCTCTGGGCTGTTATCTGGTGACTAGAACATTAAGACCATTAGTCTTTGCTAATTCCTCTTGATAAAAGTTTAGTTATTGAAAGTACAGGTGACACAGCAAGAGTAAGTCCCATGAGCCAGAAGGTCCTAGCCAGTATGCCGTGAGGACAGAGAAAGCCAACTACAAGCTCACCTGCGCATTCAGCTAATCCCAGCATACCGTTGCTGCCTGTGCTGGCACTGAACAAGTAGATGGGTCAAAAGCCCTATGCCAAGCTTCTACAAAATCATATATGCCCCTGGTTAACTACTTCAGCAATCAAGTGGTTGGTGCCATTGGATTGGTAAAAGCAGTGAAAGTGTTCTAGATAATTCCGTATCCTCTATTATAGTTACTGTCTGTGCTCTTTTCTCAGGCACTGATTTGGCATATAGGATACTCAGAACCAGGTCTCTGATGGAAATCAGAGCAGAGACCTGAACCTGAGTCTTTTACGTTTCAAGTGTGTGCCTCTGGGGGCTTTTTCTTTCTTGCTTTGACTGGAAGAGATTTGAAATCTTCAAAACTTTCAATAAACAAAAGACATTTCCCTATCTGCCTGAACGACGAGTAGATAAATAAGATACACTGGAAACACCCAGGCTCAATAGACAAATGTTTGCTGTTCAACAGTGAAAGAGATCATAGATAGTCTGCTGTTAATATTCGACTGAAATGAAAATGAGACATTTAGCTTTACAGCCACCTGTCATTTGGCAGTAGTTGCCTGTAGACCCTCGGGATTCATCATTCTTTTTATGTTGATATAAAAGCATAGGTTATGCTGCAAAATGGAGTCTTTTCACCTGTTCTTTTTAATAGAGCAAGGCAGACAAGGTGGGAAACACTGCTGCTCCTGCATTTTTTATATTGTCTTCTTAAAAGGTATTGGTCACTTTGGCTGTGGATTCATATAGTATCCATAATCTCTCCAGCAGCTTAAGCTTTACTGAAGTTGCAGTAGAAATATCATAAAACCTGACATTCATCCAGCTTCACTAGTGAGCTGTAAGGTTAGAAAGCTATTGGGGCTTATTAAGCTTTGCCTAGAGGAGGTTACATACAAGCAAGGGATTAAGATCTTCAGGTACAGATTTTATGTATTATTTAAAGGGCTATTCATAAGGGTAAAAATATCAGTCATGCTGTGACATGGAAAAAAATGCAAAAGTAATAATTTTATAGTTTAACTTGAGAAAAAGTACAGGACTTGGCCTGTTTTCAGAAACAAAACTTGGGAGAAGGATTACACAGTAGAAAATTTAGAACAGGAGTGGTATGGTCTGTGAAAAGAATGTTTAGCCACAAATTGATCAGTAAGGTACTGACAAGCAGCAAGGTGCAGCAATGGTAGGTCTAATCCCAAAATATAGGTCTGATACCTCAGAGGAATCAATGGATAGACTCTGACACTTAAAAACAGAAAGACAGAAAGAAATTATAAAAATAGAAATTAATTATAAGAATATAACGTGTACTTTAGTTAAAATCTCAGCAGCTGTAACTGTTTTGGCATACTGGCTTCAGGTCATGTGTTGTAACATGGGGTGAAGTTACTGAGCAGCTCAGTAAACAGCTTGACAGATTTCCATTCCTGTCTGGGGTAGACATCCCTGATGGCCTTGAGTGAGTCATTTAGCTGTGCCTTAGTTTCCCTGCTTATAATGATGAGTGTATGTCTTGCCTCCCTTGTAAACAGCTTGCCTATCTTCCAGTGAAAGGACTTTATAGAAGCTGAGGTACTAAAATGGTGCTGTTTTAAACAGAATTAGTTAAATCTGCTTTTATCTGAGATTCAGACATCCCTAACTTTTTGTTTGTATGTACATTTTGTTGGTTTCAGAGAGCCCAAAAGAGAACAAAAAGTAAACAGAGTTCTGGAAAACATAACTAATGAGGGCAGACAGAAGGAATTAAGATTTTTTGGTCTAGAGTAGGCAGAAGGGGGATTGCATAAGAACTGAGACTATTTAAAGAGATAGCTGCAGTGGGAAGGGATAGACTGATCTTTCTGGGCAGTTGAAAGGGCAGAAAGAATTGGCTTAAATTACAGCAAGATAAATGAGGGGAGGACATCTCATCAAAAGGTATAGATAGCAGTGGAATAGATTGCCAAGGAAGACTAGAGAATCTCGATCCTTGGGAATATATAGTAATATCTGCCAGAAATGGCTTAAATATATAGTCCGCTTTCCTTGGCTCTGAGAAATATATTAGATGATTTCCAGAATTCCCTAATTTCTCTAGTGCTTCCTTAATATTCACCCTATAGAATCTATTTTGGCTCAGAATCTGGGAAATTAGGAGATCTACTGGACATTGCACTTCTCAGAATGACAGTGCTTTTGCTGTGTCTACAAAATTGCGTTGACGTTTATCCTGTTGCAATGGCCTCATTTTTATCTGACATAAGGAAGCAGCAGTTCAGCATGGAAAGTAAAAATCAGTTGCTTCAGGTGTGTGTAACCTCACAAGAAGTGTTCAGTTTAGTCTCCCCTTACTTTTTGGCCTTTCTGGTCTCATAGCAAAATGTCTAATGTTTCAATATAGTACTGTCTCTTGGTTTTGACTGTGCTATCTATGGTAACCCAAGAGCAGAACTGGAGATTTTTTGGTGACCTTAAAAGCAGATTCCAGTTTGCATGTTTACTTTTCAAACCAGTTTTCAAGTGTCTTGTCAGTACTGTACTACCAGGGTTTTGAACACTTGCACATTTTGAGGAGATTGCAACATCCTCGTAAGAGTTTTTACCTTTTTCTGTCATCAACAGATACATAATTACATAAGAGTCAATAGCTGTTTTAAATTTTGACTACCATGCAACCATATTTAATTTTATTCAGGATGTGGAAAATATTTATTTTAATAAAGCCATGAGCGCATCTACAATTCTTATTACACTATTGCTGCATTATGTGCCATACTGCTGTTGTTACAGAATTACTATGACTGTAGCTAATGCCAGAGTGAGCAATTGTCCTTTTGTTCATCCATCAGTAAAGTGCATTGGTGTTTGTAGTCAAGTTTCCATGTCCTCAAAGGGCTTTAATCAATCCCCACTGAGCTCACTGAAGAGTAAGTTTCAATTCTATTACAGTCCCTGAAATTTTAATTTCTTTTTTTTTTAATGGTGATTCAAAGCAAAAGTTTGTGCCGTTTTTAATTCATCAAGAGAGGTGAGAAACAAGAATAAATCTGAAAGCAGGTCCTTCACCCACATGGCTGATAGTGGTCTGCAATATAGGATCATCTCTGTCAGTCATGCTTCTTAATTGGGCCTGAGTAGATAAAGGAGGGATTAAAGTCCTCCCTTGTTTATGGGAGAGTTTCAGAGTGACCCTGTGGGCTCAGGAGCCTAATAAGAGATGGGAAGGGAGTATGGTGGGAAGTATTGCTAACGCCACCCACGCTAGCAGCAAGGGTTAGTCACATTGCTGTCTGTGGAAATGGATTGGGTTTTATCTTGAACGGCCCAGGTCAGGAAGTGTGTTTTTTCACCACAGATCTGAAATTGCCTACCCTAGACAAGGGCCAAAGATCCTATCGCCATGAAAATGATTAAATGGTTGTCAGCACATTCCCTTATCTTCCTCTCTCTTACCATGTGCACAGCACGAACCAAAGTGCCAAGACGTTAACCCATCAGTCAGCACAATCCTTGCGTATGGCGAGGAGACGGGGGATGATTTTATAACATTATTACTGGTGCTTTGTGAAACTTCTCCCATGGCATACCCAGGGTGGGAACAGGCGTGCATATAGTGCTGAGAAGGGTAAATGTGACTGAGAGTGCTGTCTCTGACTCAGACATGGAAATTCACATTTCTGAATGTTATGGAAAAACTCAGAAAACCTAAAAAGTTTGAAAAAAGTATTCAGTCTGGCAGTGTCTTTCCTTACATAGGCATACGTACATCACGTATAACTGAGAGATTAGTCAGAAGGAAGCTGGATATTTAATGAATAGCTCCAAAGTATTTTTATTCTTTCCCCTTTCTCTGTCAGTCATCTTTTATATTTTAATGTAGCTTAAGCAAAACAGATCAAAAGCAATCCTGTATGTTCTGTTTAATATCTAAATTTCTGCTGCCTTGAGGCACGTGTTTAGAATTTCTGTTCATATAAATCTTGCAGAGAAAAAGTTACCAGTTGGCTTTCTTGTCTTTCCCTTAGTTGACAGTTTGTTAATGTAAAAGTAAATCACTGTTGGAATGAATTTCACAGGAAGTTGCCTCTTATTACCTCTGTTTACTTTTAGCTATAGTTTTTTGATGGTGCAGATAATTCTTTTCCCTAAGGTGTTTGGACCTCATTGCATTAACCATAACAATATTGCCTTAAAAGCACAGCAATTTTTTTTTCCCCTTCCTCTGATATGCACCTGTAGCCAAACCCAAATGGAATATCATGAAACATCACAGGAATTCAGATCTCACTAGGACCTCATCTTACAGGGTCTCTGCACTCCTTTATTAGAAGATAGACTAAATAATGTACCTTTTTCTAAGAATATACCTTTAAAGAAAGAATATACCTTTCACTGAAGGTCCTTTCTTTATGAACTGTAGATTTTAGAATCCATTTATAATTAACTTTTGCCTCATTTTTTCTCTTTACTGTTAAAAATTAAAAACATAGCCAAATGACAATTTGTCACTTTGTCAATGTTGTCTATGAAAACAGACAATACAAGTATCTAGCACAGTGGTATATGCAACAATGGCTCCCAAATGACTTTGGCCAACTGGACTGTGCTTTACAAAAGGCTGCCTCTGGTAGAGGTTATTATGAAAAGAAATTCATTCTTTATGGTGTTTGTCAGTCGCTCTCAATAAAGTGAGTGAATATTTTAGAACAAAATGAGTTTCTGTCTCATTAAAAGACTTTTAAGTCTTTGTGAATGTCACTTTTCTTCTCTTGTGGACTATTAATATGAGAAATGTTGCATCATGAAGTGAAGGTCTTAACTAGGAAGAGAACAGTTTACCAGATAAAAGTTCCTTACATACAAGTCTAGCAATTATGTGACGTGTTTTAATATGTATTACAATTAATACTGAGTAATTAAAATGGTTGATTTCATATACCTGTGGACCTTTTAGAAGTGAGTGATTACCACTGTAAAGTCAGCACTTGTCAATTAATAAGAAGGGCTGATCTTGCAGATTTTGGATTCATATTGTTATGTCCATGATTGTTTTGCTAGAATATTGGATTTGCTTACTTAATGGATTGCTTAAGTGATTTGCATAAGGTGTAACATGTAATGTTCACTAGATCAAGGCCTCAGTTATCACTGTCTGATAATTAAAATGTTAAAATTTGCATTTTTATTAAAACTACAGAGATGTCTGAGACAGATATATGTACCTCATGTATTATGTATAGACAATTCTAAAATGAAGAAAAACATACATGACTTTCATTTTACAAGAATTTGAAAAAAAAGAAGTGAAGGAATTTAAGCTACAGTTTAGTAAGGTACTAAGAAATAAGACCACCCACCCGGAAAATTACATTCCTTGTTAAGATTGTGTATAGAAATACCTCTGATTAAATAATTCACCTGTACTGTTTCAGAATTTCTTCCTCTCATCATGGAAGAGAAAAATCTCTCTCCCATGAGAGAGGAAAAGAAAGTATTTCAAGTATAGACTGTAAACATTTTCTACAGAGTTAACTAAAATATTAGTGTAATAATGATAATTTACATCAGAGAAGTACATCCCTTACTGTGATACAGTGAACCAAAACTACTTTTCCTGCCCTAAATGTGATTATATAGGCACTCATATCAATGGAAGGCAGGGCTTCCAGAAATACCTCTTGTTTTGTCTGAATTCCATGCTCACTGGTCTGCTCAGTTCCTGTAAATGACAGACTAAGCTCTAACTCTTGCTGCACTACAGGAGAATTAAGTGCATAATTCATAGTTAGAGTTCTGCTTATGTAGTCTGGCCTCCAGGTATCATTCACACTAATTAATTTTATTTGCCTTCTCTTGAAGAATCAAGCCACTTTCTACTCTAGACCCAACTCCAGTCATAATTTTTTGGTACCACTATGAACTTGTGCTCCTTTTTTCTCATCTTTCATGTTGTCATTTTTACCCTGTTGTGTGGGATAGCAGCAGCTTGAGCAGTATTTTGACTGTTTTCAGTTTCTTAGTTGGAAACAATTTTGCTAATTGTCCTCAAGATTTCAGCACCCAAACATGCTCACCAGTTCCCATTCTGTGAATTTTCCCTTCAGTAATTTCTGAACATCTTTTCTGTTATTTACTGGTTTGTCTAATTTCCACTGTAGCAAATAATCACTTTTGACAAGAGAGGCCACCACAGTTGTAGCTCAGACTGTTTAATACTCCAAAACTACAGCTATATCAATTAAGATGTAAGATTCTTAATATACTATAGAAGTGTCAGCATGGCTTATTTTCAAAGAACATATTTTTTTAAAAGTTCTTGTAGAATGAAAAAGTGTGTGTTGGAAAATATTTTGCTCTTTTAAAGAGTGACAGAAAGTTTGTTCCCATTCTTGAAACCACTTTTTTTCTGGATATCCCCAAAGTAGTTCAACTGTCTTCCAGTACGTTGTAAAACAGCTGCTTTTATCAGGGATAAATATCTGCAGGAGTTAGCTCTTGCAGAACACAGGGTAGATCCATGAAAAGATCGTCACACAGCTAACCTAATTTTTGAAAGAATACAATGCGATCAGAGTTTTTCCAGTTGCAGCTTTTTCCCTTATGAATATGCTTCTTAATGAGTGTCAGACAGAAAACTGCAACTCCCTACTCTCGAACAGAGTTTGGTTTGTTCAGATGCATGCTTGGGCTTCTCATAGCTCTTCTCTTTAAGAGCTGTGCAGTGACAAATCCATACTATGAAGCTGAAGTAAATTTTTTTTTTTTTCCAGAATTGCTTTTTAGGTGGAGAAAAAGACCTCATGGTTGAAGTTATCACAGAGGCATTTGTACAAGTCCCAGTCCTCAGTGACTTTTGTTTTGTGGCATGGGGAGTAAGGGGAAGTGTGGTTTTGTGTTAGGTGTTTTTTTCCTTATTGTCTTGAATTTACAGGAAAGGCCTGTAAGTGGGTTTAAATTTTAAATCTTTTACTGGTTTTTTTTCTTCTAATTCTGTGTCTAAATATTTTCCAATTCCAAATTATGTATTCATGTATCATACTGAACTTTACAGATACTGGAACTATACAGGGGATGCTGAAAGCACCTTGCCTGCTGAGTCATTAAACATACACAAAGGAACACCAATATTGTGTCTTTTGTACTGAAATCTAAAATAACTAGGAGATTTCATACTGGGTATGGGTGTCCATCTATGCAATATTTTGAATAACAAATTGCCCAAATTGTGTTCAACTTGTCTTGGATTTTAACTTTGCTTTAGAGAATTGTTATATTTCAAGAAATCATATCTGTAATATACATACAAAAATAAAAGGGTGAAATGCTGGTATTGAACAAAGGCATTATTCATACAATGAGTTAGAAGTTGTGGGGTGTTTAAAAAACAAAATATTGTTTGATAGAAATATTTAAAGGAAGTGTAACTATAAAAACAATGAGCCCCCTCCCTTCCATGTGGAAGCCTGGTACATCACATGTGCTGTGTGCATCAGCTGCTCTGGTTACACTTTATGTGTAACCAGTTTATAAAATGTAGGATTTTTGCTTTGACCTGTTAGATTTTGGCAATATATTGCTTCTGTGATGTCTGGTATTTTGATCTTATTTTGATAGGGTATGCTTCTGCTAAAATCTTGCCACTGGAACTGGCAAAGACATTGTATAGCAACAATACTACCAGTCGGGCCTTCCCTCTGTCTCTGCATATGGGGAATTACTCTTCTGTCAAGCGATTGTTTCACTGCATTACAAATGAATTGCATTTAAGCCTTCCATGTTCCCAGAAGGGTCTCAGTGGAAGTCAAAATCGTAGAAGTAGCATTGGTATAATAATAAATTTCTCTCTCTGGTGGCACATGGCAATTGGAAGATAGTACTGACAATTAAAGAGGCAAACATGTCTCTATATACACTCCCTCCCTCTAATAAAATCTGTGCATATTTTGCACATGTGGGTAATACTAAATGAGTGGTTTCTAAATCCCTTGCCAAACACTAGTAACTTAGAAGTTACCTGCAAATAATACATGTCTGGCTTAGTCAGTTGTCTTTAATTTTGAGTGGTTTTCTTCCCCCTGTTGTCAGCAGTGTTGATGTACGCGATACAAGTACTCTCTTTCAGGCAACTCCTGTAGTTTCTGACTCCTTTGACCACTACACTCAAGAAAAAATACCTGAAGTTGTTCTATATTGTTTATAGCATATCCGAATTGAGCGACTGGCAATTTAATTATATAATCAATAGCTGAACTCAAGATCTTAGGGAAAAAAATGCCTATTTTCTTGTGCTTGGCTGCATAAATCTTTTCTGAATAGCACATCATCACAATGGAATGTATCAGATACCAGAAATGTAGCTGAGAAGATTCCAGTTTTTAAAGGTATTGTTTTCAAAACATTTATCTTGCTTTATCATCTTAATCAGTTTTCTGATGTAATAAATATTCTGAATTTGAAGGAGAAAGTTACAATGTTAATTTTTAAATTTCACCGTATTTTCTTATTTCTAAGAAGAATTTATCTTCTTAAATAAACCCTTTGTTTTCAAGAAAGTTATAAAAAATAACTTACTAATAAACTGATTGAAAAAATAATAAAATAAATTCATAGCAAGCATGCCATTTGCTTTTTTTATCCTTAGGAATGGTGAAATTGAGACAGGTCTGCTTTAACCTTGAAAGAGTTTTGCTCAGCTTTTGGAATAAGATATAAGGACACTCTTCAATAAATGTTCAGCTATATACAGTCCAGTGGTTCCTCCATTTTAACTGGATTGCATAACATTGATTTCATTTGGTCCCACCAAAGTCAGGGCAAGTTTTACTGCCCCCTTGGATAAGAGCCGAGATACCTCATTGCTGAGCACTTTGGAAAATCCCTCCCCAAATGTCAAATTAGAAACTATTTGAAAGTTGGTGTCTTGGCCAAACAATGCTGTTATGTCAGAGGAAGCCAAAGTTCTGCCCCATGCCTTTAAAAGATTTAACTTACATGGTGCTGCAGCACTGCTGTTCAGTACTCAGAAAGGAAAAAGGCTTAAAGAATGAAAGAAGAGTTGCTGTGTACACTTGGCAGCAATTATATGTTGTAACTTGTGGGTTTTGTCTGCAGACTACTGTGATCTCACGCATTACTGCTTGAAATGGAAGAGGGTTTTGTACTCTGCTTTTTGACTGTGTGATCCCCATGTCATGTGAATCCTGACTTGGTACTTAAGAATTGACTTGAGCTCCAGCAAAAAACGCAAATGCAAAACTCTCCTGGAAGGACTGATACTGAAAGACATTTTCTTCCAGCACTGTTCATGCTTTATGCAGGGGACAGTACCATTTGCAGGAGTTCAGAGCACCTCAGATTCCCAGAGATTCAGTGGGAAACGAGCATTCTCAGGACTCCCAAAAACTGAGCTGAGAAGACAGCATTTTTGCTGTCTCACCCTCTTTTCAGCTAGGTTTTCTGCATCCACCTGGGGATTGTTCAGTAACTGGCACAGCCAGTTAAAATATCGTTAAGAATCCAGACATCCACTCTTGTTTCTACCTACCCATCCATCCATAATCTGCCTGGTTTTTAATCTTAACACACAGAGGAAAGCTTTCTTTTTCTTCTTTAAATGGATTGCTTTTGATTATAGTGGCATGAAAGATTTCTTGAGCTTTCCTCATGTTGTACTGTAGAGTGTGTTTCCAGTGAGAAGACGGCTGCAATGGTTCTTATCTTAATCAGCTACTGTGTTTATTCACTTGAAATATGTGAAAATCTAAAGAAACATCTTCTATTAGCAGGGATCAAGCCAAACTACAAAAAAAAAAAAAAAAAGAATCTGGTCTTTTAGCAGTTCATGGGATTTCCACATTAGATTTCTATTAGCTCTCCTTCGCAGAGTTCATTGTAAGAAATAATAAAATGGCAGCAAAATGGCAAATAATCTTGCATATTTTAAAAACAAAAAAAGGTCTTAAACTAGAATCTAGTCATCAAAACATGAACATTGTGACTCGCAAACATAAATTACTTAATAGCAGTTGGTGAAAATTAAAGGAAACTTTTTTTTTTTTTCTTTCCAAGAAGCTATTCTGTGGTACTTGCAATTTGTTCTTTATAGTTTGTTGTAATTTAATTGTCTTCATGTTTGTAGTTCACTTTTTTTATATTGGCCCTCACAATAGTTCTCATAAACAGTTCCCATTAGTCCTTTTACATCATTCCTCATAAAACTTACGGTCTTGCAGTGTAAACTTAGAAGTATGTATACAAATACTGTTGGTAACAAATATCATGATAATCAAATGCTATGCAAGTCAACTTTGTATGGCCAAGGTAGTCTATAAATTCAAGAACGAGTTACCTGAAATGCAAGGAGATAATCTGCACCATTAGATACCACTGTTGGGCTATTCTTACCGATTTGTCAACAATTATGAAAAACACTGAAGGTCAATATGCCCAGTCTAAACACTGATCTAGTGAGTATGTTCCCATACGGACCTTGCTTGGGGTTATGGTGTACATTACACATACAGAGTTTTCAGTAAGATTAACAATTCATCTGCTATGTTTTTAAAGTAAAATGCAAATCCATGAGGGTTGCCCCCTTAAAGTTATAATATAAATGTCAAATAGTAATAATGGTGGTATTTTATTATTTTTCTCCATGTAGCGTGATCTTTCATAAGTAAACTAATACTAGTTATCATCATATCTCACTGGGGATATATTGTCTGGATGTAGGATCGGACATTAGCCTGTGCTTGTGTATTGCCATAAATAAAGTTACTTGACTTGTTCTTTGGCACTACTTTAAAAATGCAATTAATATAAATTATATGTGATAAAAATGATTGACAAAAATGTCTATAAAACATCATATGCTTATGTTGCAACTTAAACTTTAATACAGGAAAATGTTGAGCTAAACTTTTAGAACAGTTTAAGGGCAAATATGCATACGGAAACCTGTTAATGTGTATATTTGGATTGTGCAGGTGGATCTCTAGTACTGTCTGTGAGCACTGAGAGATTTATAAGTCCGGCCCAATAGCACGGAGCCTTTGTCCACACTTTAAGTAAATTATGTTCTTGAGTATGGGCTGCTTTGGTCATGGAAAAATACATATGTATGAGACTTGAATAAATAATGTTTTTCATTGTGAGCACCTTTTTATCAGCAGCAATATGAGAGGTTGGAGTGAATATCCAGGCTCCCAATTACATACGGATGTTGCCACTTCCCTGTAAAAAACCACAGTACGTTTATTTCTGAAATGTCACATTCTATTAAATGTCTCTTACTTGTCTGTTACTGCTTTAAAGTAACACAACCCTTCATTCATACTGATTCTGACAGAGTAAAACATTTGCATTTTTTTACTTTCTAGTAATTGCCTGTCTCATGTGGAGGTGAGGAAAAGATTTGGATTCAGCTAGTGAACTGGAATAGAGAATGATAATCTAGAATCAGCCCTTGCTACTTTGGTTGAAATGTCAGAGACCTGTGTGGTGGAAATAAAGGCATAAACCAGTGGGGTAGGTTTCCTTTGATTGTCACACAATGGTGGTTTTCAAAGTTTGACTTATTTTAAATAACAGAATAAAGCTTTAGGAAGAAAATCTTACAAAGAAAATACTAAGGTTGGAAAGCTGGCAATTCAATAATTTAGAAATAACAGAATTGAAGAATTCAGGTTGGCTATGGAATTTTCCATTTTCACATCCACCATGATGATGCAGGTTTTAATTACAGTCACCTCCTTTTTGTCACTGGCATCCAGATTTGTACAGAGCAGATGTGCTATGAGGCTGAAAGCAAACATGGTTTTTAAGGCCTTTGCTGAGTATGTGGCCAAAGGTAGAGTATGTACACTAAACAAGGCATTGGTTTGCAAGAAGATCTCATGGCTAGGGTGGTTGAAGGCTGTGCTAGAAAACTGAATGCTGTCTCTGACTCTTCTCTGTTAGGGGTGGCTGAGCAAATGAATTTCATGGCTGTCTTTAATGTGTCTCATTTTCTGTGCCTAATTTAAAGCTATAGAGTGATTTGCATCTATAATTGCAGTTGAAGTTAATAGGAACCGTGTTTGACTATATTAACCTCTATATAAAGCTGCAAATCATGAATAAGTTAGGTCTTGTGTGTCTGAAATTTAGACACCTAACATCAGAGGATTCTTTCCATCTTGATATTCACCAACTACTCTTCTATAAAATGAATTTAAGAACACTTGTTCCCTCACAGTCATATAGTAAGTTTTTAATTAATAACTGTTGGAGAAACATTCAGATGTTATACTAAAGAACACCATAGAAGAGCTCACGAGGAAATTAGTGATTCTGTCTCAGGAGAGGACTGGAATTGCTGCAAGGCTGAGGGTCACACATCGAAGAACAGAGGTAAAGCAGGATACTGAAAAGTTGCTTATTTCATGGGATTTGTCCTTCCTGTGCACTGAGTGAGGTCCTGCAAAAACGGTAGTGTGTGATTATGTAATTGAACATTTTTTTTCAATTATTTATGCACAAAGGCCAAAGAAAGGTTAACTCTGGCATTTCCTAACTTGAATAGTCCTTGATTGTGCAATTCTAATGGTGTCTGCATGTTTCTGGGAGGGGTTTATAATGTTGGTATGTGTGTGTATATGCAGATAAAAATATAATTACTGTTAGAGATGCTTACTCAGAATTTTTATTTAACCCATATGCAGAGCAGAAAGTCTTGTTAACAAAATGTTATTTGCTAATTTTTCTTGTTTCATTCTTTCTCACTTAATCAGGATGTTCTCCACCATATTTCTGAGACAGTTTAAGGAGGCTGAGATTGACAGTGATTGGAGTAATCAAGCCACTTCACTATGAAGCAATTTGCTTAGGAGTAGAAGAACTTCCCTTTTAATTTAATTATTTATTGCGGCCTTTGAATGACCCAGCAGTTAGAACAATAGCAACCTGGTTCTGTACGACCTATGTAACACCAAAACATAGTATGTCATAATGAGAAAGAAAAAAGGAAAAGAGAGGTATTCTGTTGTAGTACTTCCTACATGCTGCTACCACTTGTAGATTCTCCCTGCACACACACCCCCCTTTCAATTTTTTTATTCCATCTGTAACTTCAAGGGGATTTCTGGTTACACATTTGAAATATATTCTTTTTCCGTCTTCTCTAATGTTCTTTCCAGGGCAATACTGTGCATGGGGGTTTTGTTTTGGTGGGGGGAGTGGGTGGGGTTTTTTTTAAGGCACTGTAATTCTTACTTTATTGGTGATTGATTTGTGTCATCCTGTTGGAAAAAAAAAAAAAAAAACACTTTGCATTTGGAACAGAGGATTCAATGTTACACTTGGCAAAAGAGAGACAAGAAAATACCTATCTAGAGATGTTAAGGCTTCTACTTCTGCAGTGTTATTTTTTGGAGGAGCAGTGGGGGAATGTTGGAGTCTGGATGAGTAGATCCTGTATGGACTGAGGTTTGAATGAAGGCGGCATTTTGCTAGGAAGTGGGGTTCTCTGAAACACATAAAATCTTTCTGTGTAACTGAAGGAATGGCAGGGTGCCAAGAGCTTTGTGGAAAGATGCCAACTTCATCAGCAATAAATAAAATAAGTAAATCAATAAATACATTTAGTCAAGGGTAGGATACCTTTGATGTGAAGATCTTCTGCTAGATGAAAGACTGCAACTGGCATGCAGTGCCAAGCGTCCCCCTTCCTTAACGCCTTTGGTGCCAACATCCTCAAAAAGAACAAGGACTGTAATCCTTAAAACATCAGATTGGAAAAAGGATTTCCTTTAGAGCTATGGTTGTTTTTCTTACCCTCCAGCCATGTAGCTAGTGGTAGGACAAATGAGTCTTCCAGAAATTAAGAAACGTTTAATAACTATGGCAGTTTTCAGATCACAAGTCATCAAATAATTTAATTTTCCTGTAACCATGGACAAGATCCTGATGCCTATCTGCCCTTGGAACAGAAGTAGGTCTGTTACTGGTTTAAGCCAGGGGTCCAAGCAGCCCAGTGTTCACAGGCAGGTACCTGGAATAGAAGAGTTAAAACAAGGCTTAAGTACATCATGCTTCCCCTCAAAACTCTCCCAGTCTTCAACTGTTTCCATTTTGGGAATGAAAATCTCACCGGGGCTGGTGTGGCTTGCCTGTTTATTAGTCTGCAATACATTTCTGCCAATTAGTTGCCCAGTCTCCCTTTGAGCTCGCACATCCACACTTCTCCTCAGGCAGGGAATGCCACATGTCCACTTCTTGCTGCATGAAGAACCACCTTGTTCTCCTTTCTTTGAACCTGGCTTCTATAACAAGGGCCCACCAAGTGAAGACAGTGAGCAGATACCCCCTTTCTCCCTTTTCCCTGTCACCCACAGACCTTTTGTCAGATCTCCATTACACCATCTCTTTCCCAGCTTGAAGAGTACTTGACTACTCCCTTGCTTGCCCTGACCATCCCCACCCAGGATCCCCACCCAGGCCTCCTCTGTCTGTGGCTCAAGGGCTTCGTTTAAGCCCAGGCTAGGACACCCACACATGCCCTGGGCTTTCAGCAGCAGGAGCTGGGTGGCCCATGATGGAGGAGGATCTGGGAGCCCGGGCGATCCCAGAGCAGACAGGGCCCTCACTGACTGGGCACAGTCCCACCATGTCTGAGCTGGGTTAGCAGATTGGGTGAAGCAATGAACCAGGTCCAGGGTCTATCCAGGGAGTCGGGTCAGGAGCAGCCAGAGACAGATGCACCTACAGTGTATGTCCATCAAGAACGGAAAGCCAGTTAAGGGCTTTTAGTGCACTCAGGGCACTGTCACACTTACCTACGTTGAATTTTACTTGTCATTTTATTACCAGTCACTCTGAGAGACTCATTTTTCAGTTCTTTACAGTTTGCCTTCAAAGTGTCTACTATCTGGAGTAGATTTCTATTGTCAGCAAACTTTGTCTGTACTCTTCTACTGTTTTTCCAGATACTTTCTGGATATGTTAAGTAATGTGTATCCCAGCAAAGAACCCTGTGGAACTCTGCTGGTGACTTTCTTGCCTTTTTACAGCTTCAGAATTGCTCCTATGCCCTACCTCTTAACCAGTTGTTTATCCATGCCAGAACCTTCCTTATTATGTAATGGCTGCTTAGTTTCCTTTAAAGCCTTTGGTGAAAGTCTTCGCCAGAAACTTTTTGGATATCCAAGTGAACTATGTCAACTGGGTCACATTTAGCCACATAGCACAACTGAACCCTGGAGAGAACTTCAAGAGGTTTGTAAGACAAAACATCACTTTACAGAAGTCATGTTGACTCTCCCAAATAGATTTTATTTATCCAGGTGTCCACTAATTCTAGCATTTCTTATACCACAGATCCCTTGTGGTAGCCAAGGCACTGGTCTGCTCAGTGAGAAAAATAAAATTGGAGTAAACCAGTTTTACCTGACTGCCAGTTACAGGCAACCTTTACAGGTGTTAACATTCTTAGCAAATCTTCAGGGTGTATGACTTGTAATTACACTGCTGTTCCAGTGCTCTAGACTAAGACTGCATTTTGCAGAAATGGGCTCAGAAATAATAGGATGTGTTTGATCATGTTGACAAGCAATGGAAAGGACTGAGTGGTACTTCTAGTACTTTATTAAAATGTAATGAAAGGTTTGAGCAGCTTACTCGAGTGCTAGTTCCTCATTATAATTTTGTCCTAGAGCCACTCTTGCAGCTCACAGCGGTGACCATTAGCAGAAAACATTTTCAGTTGTAGCAAATATCTAGACCACAGTTTGACCATCTTGAGGACGGAATCAAATGTCTGTTTTTCTATGACATTGAGGGTGTATCCTGCTCCCCTCAGACTGTGAAGGGGAGAAAAGAACCATCACTGGAAAATGAAAGCATGAATTTCTGCTTTCTTCTGAAATGTAGAAGAGACAGGAATAAACTAAAATGCTGAAGCAACTGAGACAGTCTGCAATTCATCATGTATGCTATACATTCTATCTCACAAAGTTAGAGACAAACCTGTTAACTCTGCACAGTGCAGATCTGGTAGTCATGGGACTAACAGTCCTACTTCTCCCTAGAAGGATGGAGCACATCTGCATATCTTCATATCGACTCAGATATGGTCACATAAACAGAATAGATTATTTCTTATTGATGGGCAGTTCAGAAAGCAGCTAGTGCAGAGATCAGAGGTTTTTATACCTTTCTGTTTGAAAGACCATGCAGAAGTCAGTTCTAAGTGGAAGATAACACTGCTGTGCTAGTTTTCGTTTTTTAGTAAACCCAAATGCCGAGAAACTTCTCATACTATTACTTCCTGGAAAGTAACTGTTTTCTTAGAACAGGAAGGCTTGTAACTTGTAAATGAAGTTTTTGCATTTGTGGGGAATAACAAAATTGGTTTAAAACAGATTTAAGTATAAGACAAATTAGTGTGAATGAGAATACCCAAATTATTTAATGTATTTAAACTATTAGGCTTTTAAATTCTTTCGGGCTATCAGCATTACAACTGGAACAGTAGCTTTTCATACATTCCACTTTACAAAATAATATATAAAAGATACGTATAAAGATAGTGTGCATGATTCATAGCTAGAATTTCTTAGAATTCTTTTAAAATTAATTGTGTTACTGATGTGCAAGGGTAGTCTCATGGGCAAGAAGTCAGAAGTATCTCTTTTTATACCTGCCTGGTATCTTGTTTAGAATGTATTTTCTACATTATATTTTACCACTTTAAGTGCCAAAAAGGAGGAAAATCATGTATTTCTGATTATTGTAATACATTTCTAATATACCTTTTTTCCATAGTATCTTCGTCCTCTACAATCTTTACCACCACTTTGACTCCCTGAGGTTAACAAATTTCTACACTGGAACTACTGTTTTCTTATTGTCACTGTCATTTGCCATGAAATAATACATCTTTCACGTTGCCTCTGTGCTGAGAGTCATGGATTACAACCAGAACAAGGTGACTTCCCATTATAACTCCTGCTTTGGCTTTTGAAGTGAAACTAGGCCTTTGGTTAGTCTTGGAGACACAGTCCTGGGTGAAGGACCAGCTTCAGAGCAGAAAGTTGCTTTGAGCAGAAGTCTGCTATGAGCCACAGAGCAGCTGTACTCCTGCTACATATGGCCCAAGGTGGCCTCGCTGCCATTAAGGAACAGATGTGAATGTGTGGTTCATGATGGAGGAGGTGGGACCACCCCTGCAGGCAGCAGCAGTAACACCTCGTACTGATAGAAGCAGTAGGTGCTGCAAGGTTGGCTTTCCAGACCTGTCATGACAACTCTTCATCACACCTGTATCACTTAACCCACTCTGTCCCTTATACTTTGCTGGAGCGGCTTCATCACAGCCCTTGCTCCACAGACAGGCAAAACAAGATCATTCTTACTCTACTGAGAAGATTTGAATGTAGGTGTGGTGGTGTTTATTTTTGTTGATTTGTCCCATTTGAAAAGTTGGTATGATCAGCTGGTTTAGGCTACGGTATTCATATTTTTGTCTCATATTTTGCAGTTGTTTTGTTAGTAGGTTCAGCCTCAGAGGTAGCACTTGTGAACAGCCAAGAAGTTTGAAAATAAAAGGTGCAATTGTGTGTCTAGTCATAAATAAAAGAAGACACTTCTGGCAAAAGTTTGCAAGTCGTACCTGGATGAATCTAAGAGTTGCCTGATTACTTACAAACAATCCCCTGCCATTTCCATAACTAAAAACTGCTTAAAGTTGCTTCTGGCACTACATTTTAGTTAAGTTTAGAGTTCAGGCTGGAGCAGATTTACCAGATGAGCCAAAAATGTGTTTAGACTGCCACCATTACTAGGGTAATTAATACATTTAACTGCTAACCATTACTACACGTAGGGCAGCATGTGATTCAGTAGTGGAAGATGTAGTCACAGTTTCATTGTCATTTAGATCGGGATTACATCAACCTTTTATTTCTATGACATAGTATAGATACGAGTGGGTAGCTGAATGGGTCTGTTCAGCGTTGTAGGCCTTCCTCAACTGGAAGGAAGGCATTTCACCCAACTGTGTCCTAGGCAGACCGTCAAGCAGTGCTCTGCCATTTTCATAACTGATCCAGACTTGACTAAAGAAAATATGCAAGCAGTTGTCATCTGAGCTATTGTAAGCATTTTCCTTCTTGTAGTTGTCGCAGCCTGATCATAATGACTCAATTATCCCGTGCTATAAAATGTTGTAATTGCTGTTAGTACTGTGTACTGTCAGAGCCTGTTTTGGCTGTTCTGGCTGAGTAGTCTTGAGATTGAACACAGGAGGGGATGGGACCGGCCTGGATGGAGAAATCCCTGTAGTCATGAAAGTCAGAGGACAGCTGTCTAGCACATCTGAAGGGTTTTCAGACTACAGATGGATCTCCAGCACTCTGTCTCACCACAGAGTTTACTGCACAGTAACACTTAAGAAAACTATAAAGAGGAAAGTATCAGAATTCCTGGAGAGCTGTTTGGATGAGGCATACAGTTGTTATTAAATCAGACTGCTTTTTCTTTTTTCTTCAAAGGTATTGCTTTTGTTGAAACTGAAAAGTATATCAATTTTGAAGAAAAGTGACAAGATAAAAATTCTAGCTGAAAAGTTCTGATGATGGATGAAAAAATACTGCTTTGAAAATTCACTGTTCTGAATTGACTCCAATATTTAAAAAAGGTTTCCTAAAAATTTTAAAGGCAATAACAGTGAAATGTTTTGATTTGCTCAAAGTGACTTATTTGGCATTATTTTGCAGAATATTTTTTGAAGGAGGTTTCTTAATTTTTCCTTTTTTTTTGGAAATAAAATTTCCTGTCGAGTTATTCCTATGCTACTTGTTGTCAGGAGGTCCAATTAGCAGCTATCATATTTTACATCTTCCAGCTATTCTTGGCTACACCAAATCAACATGTCTGGGTCAACTGACCAGGTATTAGGCTCATATTGGACTTAATACCTGCAGGTATTAAAAGTTTCTCGACTCTTGACCAAAGACCTACTCTTAACAAAGGGGATCTGTCATAAATCAAAATTAAACTCAGATGATCTGCCTAAAAATTCTGCCATTCCTGCCACGGGAGCCTACCATAGTTCTAGGCTTAGTTGCTGACTTGTGTTGAAGAAACAATGCTGTCATAGGACTGTAGCAAGGTGGATTTAGGTTGACATGACAGCATGCAGAATACAATGACTACTCGGTTATGTACATAGGTAGTGTGAAAGGAATTGTTTAATTTTTCTTATCCATGGCAATTAGACACTGTGGTCAGGGTGAAATGCAAGACTTCCTTTATTTCCTGTTTACACAGACTCTATCCTCTTTACTCTGTGCTTCTTAATGATGGTTTTGGACTCTTTCTCCTTGTTCCTCAGTGCTCTGACAGCCTGTCCAGCTTAGTTCTCCCACAGCTACGGTGTTGGACTAATTTCTGCAGAGCTGTTATGAAATCTTTCATGACTCATTCTTCTCTTGCTTGCATGAGTGAAATATGCCTACTAAAAAAATCTTACCATGGAATGGCAAGGAACACTTACCAACTTGTTAAATATGCTGAGCTGTGTTTTAGCAGGTCTGTACAGCTGGTTCCAATCTATACATTGTAGCCTTAATATGCCTCTTCCTAATTCCTACCTGTGGGGTGGCCTCATGGATGTTTTGGAATATCCTTGCTCTTGCGATACAGTATGTCATTGTCCTGGTTTCAGCTGGGATGTAGTTAGCTGTCTTCCTAGTAGCTGGTACAGTGCTATGTTTTGAGTTCAGTATGTGAAGAATGTTGATAACACTGATGTTTTCAGTTGTTGCTCAGTAGTGTTTAGACTAGAGTCAAGGATTTTTCAGCTTCTCATGCCCAGCCAGGGCACCTGACCCAAACTGGCCAACAGTGTATTCCATACCATGGGACGTCCCATCTAGTTTAGGAACTGGGAAGTGGGGGGGCAGGGATTCGCCGCTCGGGGACTGGCTGGGTGTCGGTCAGCGGGTGGTGAGCAATTGCCCTGCGCATCGTTTGTACATTTCAATCCTTTTATTACTACTGTTGTCATTTTATTAGTGTTATCATTATCATTATTAGTTTCTTCTTTTCTGTTCTATTAAACCGTTCTTATCTCAACCCATGAGTTTCACTTCTTTTCCCGATTTTCTCCCCCATCCCACTGGATGGGGGGGGAGTGAGTGAGCAGCTGCGTGGTGCTTAGTTGCTGGCTGGGGTTAAACCACGACAGTCATATTCAGAAGGAGATACTGTTAAGAGAAAGGGAGAGTCATATATAGCCCTTATCATTTTTTCACCAGGATTTGTCTGCCTTTTACTGTTCCACCCTTGTGTAAGTACAATGATACAATCATTTAACAAGCAAAGCGGTGTCATGGTGTGCCTTACCTTATTTTCCATGTCTGTAGCTCTCCCATCGTGACTCTGTGTTACAGCTAGGACTCACCAAACAACAGTTAGTTCTATGTTTTTAGGCCACTTCTTGCCTTTTCTGACACTACCTCTATGAAGGTAACATATTGCCCAGATTAGGCCTTGGATTTGTGTTTTTCTTTCCCTCCAGAAATCTTCTGTGATCTGCTTCATTATCTTACAGTTTTTATTACTTTCTGTGTTCAGATAGGTATTGAACTTTGTATGTTAAGATAGTAAAGTAGGTCATTTCTTTCTGTTTCGGAAACTGTATGTGACCAGCAGTCAGATCACCCTCTGAGGTTACCTTATTTTCAACTATGGTTTTTCATGTTTGAGTCTATAGAATTTGATCCAAATTGCACTGCAAACAGTGAGAACATTTCTTTGAGTTAAAAGAGTTTTGGATGTAGCCTAAATCTAGATGATCTGGCCAAGGACCGTGAAAGGAGAAAAGCTTCTGGTAAGCATAGAATCTCAAAAAAAAAAAAAAAGAGAATTAGATATATTTTATATATGTTATTTATTTAACATATTTAAACATAACTTCTTCAAAACTTGAAATTTTTTACCCTGAATTCTTGCTTTTAAGTGTTTCTCTGGACTTTAGATTAAAATATCTAGAACATCTGGGTGGACAACAGTGAATATACTTCACCCTAACTTTGTACTTGACAGGATGATAGGATGCGGATCTGGGAGATGGACGCTATTCCCCACCAGTCTCCTCAGACTGCTTTTGTACACTTTACTGATATGCTTCATTAACCCCTGAAGTGAATTTTCAATGCAGGGAAATGTTCACTGAGATAAGTCCTAAAAGAGCTGAGGTAAAAGTCATTGATGGGTTCACTTATGAACCCAAGTTTACAGTTTGCAGTTTAATAGTTTATACAGCATATGTGAAGAAGTTAGGTGAAAAAAAAGAGAACCCCAAGAACACTGCTTTATTCCACTTATTGAATGAGGTAAGTTTAAATACCTTGCTGCTCTACTTAGTACATTGTGAAGGGTTATACTGGTAACATGATGGTATGTGCCATAGCAATTGGCATATGCTTTATATTTTGCTACTTTTTTATTAATTGTCACACATAGAAAATTCCTTTTCTGTTAATCATTCTGTGCCATAACACCAAGATATTTCTCTCAACTTCTCCCTCCAGACTTGGCAGTTAACTCTGCATAATCACAAACCTGTACTCATGGGTAAAAACATACTGACTTTTAACTGGTTGCTTCTAACTCTCGTTATTGATTGTTACTGCAAAGTAAATCTACATTCAGGAGGCAAAATCCCCTCCCTCTTTTTGAGAAGTATGCGTGCACTCTCCGTGCCAGTACGTTTACATCTTTGGGCTTGCACCATTGCTTGTTCAAATGCTAGCTCAAAAGTTACAGCATCATGAACTTTAA
This sequence comes from Haliaeetus albicilla, assembly GCF_947461875.1. NCBI lineage: Eukaryota > Metazoa > Chordata > Aves > Accipitriformes > Accipitridae > Haliaeetus > Haliaeetus albicilla. The sequence continues at coordinate 19,032,430 of NC_091489.1, read as the reverse complement.
GATTTTGAGTATTTGTGGAATCAGAGTAATTGTGATTAAGAACTACAATAAAAGGTAAGTAATGTGAAAGCAGTGGGAATCGTAAGCACTTTCGGAACTTCAAAGAGTCAGGTGTTCAATATTAGAGATTGATTAGTGTCTCTTCCATATTTTCTCTTTTTATTAAGCCCATTTTATTTTAGATGTCAGTCAGGCTCCATCACTGGAAGGCCCAGGACTTAGTATCTTGAAGGAATCAGTCTCTGAGGCTTTGAAAATTTCAGCAATAGTAAACTTGCAGTCAAACTGCGGTTTGATTCTCAGAGGGGTCCAGATATTCTGTCTAGGTATTCAATACTGATGGCAGATCTTAAAAAATTACTTTCATATAGTTATTAGTTCCTATTTCAGGTTCAAAGACAGAGAAAATTGATAAATGGACTCCAATGCTAAACAAGAATATATCTTTTTCACTGTGGCTTTGAAATAGGCTTTCCTTGAGAACAGTTGAAATGTAGTAAAAAATGGTGTTGGAAATGGTGTTAAGGAGGAGAGCATCATGGTCAGTGGTGTTCTCTGAGGGTGGGTTTTTCTACAAACATTAGATTAAAAATTACAAGGTGAGAATGTTAAGTTTTGAGATGATGACATGTGTTGGCTTGCTTGAACTTCAAGGCTTTGTTGAATAAAAAACAACTGCAGAGTTTAATATTTCAGGAAAATATTTTAAAAAATAACCTCAGACAGAAGGAATATGGGAGCAACCCGGGGCTTGGCTGTCATTAATTGAATAGTTAAGGCAATTAATGCAGTACAATGTGTTAAAGGTCAAGTAAAGGTACAATACTTGGTTGTAAATGTTAGTGTATAGTCATTATTAGGAGAGAACAGTTTGTCCATTTAGTTTTATAGAAGGATGATGCCATAAAGTTCTGTCTCGTACTCACTTCCTGTCTCATTTCAAGGAACACTGTGCACCTGTCATTATAATTCCTAATCTTTTAAAACCTCCTTAAACTGTGTCTCCAGAGCTAACAAAATACCTTTTTCCTGTCTGCTTTATATGTAAATAACAGATTCATGAAAGAGGTTTCCTTTGGTTGATTGGCTTGGTTTGGTTTCAGAAATTACAGAGCAAGTCAATTGTAAAACTCTGTAGGTTCCATTACGTGACAAGTGTTTTAGGTGTTGTTTCCAAATAATGCTGATGACTGCAGAACCATCACAGAAAATAAAATAAATTCCTTCACATGAAGCAAGTTCTGTTGACTAAGAAAGCGTTCTTGTTCTTATAATAAGCTGAATAACTTGCTGATTTCAATTTGGGGAAACAAGAAGTTGTAAGTCTATTTGCAGAATTCCTCTTTCAGTGAAGAGCTGATTTCTCCTGGTATCTGAGATTGAAGCTGTACACTATTGCATAATTAAATGCTGTACATGTTTTGAACATAGAGACCAGTTTAGTTTTGTAGCAGACATGTTAAAAAACATCACATGAGTATCTGGAGACCTGTTCATTAAGATGTAGAGTAGACAAATAATAAAAGCAAGACATAAAGCATTTTGAAACCTAACAGGGAGGTTTTCAAGCCAAACTGAGTCAAATCTATCATAGGTTCCTTGCTAAAGAGAGAATATTTTCAGGGTTTGTGTTAAGCAGTTATAGTTGACAAAAAAGACACAGATCAGTTATTTATTTCTGATTTGATCACTGTAAATTTATTTTCTTCCTTTCAGTAAAGAAGCAAGACACAAAAAGAGAAGTGGGGCACACACTGTCCATCCTCAAGGAGTTAAATACATGTAGTTTGATCAGAATCAAATTCCTAACTTTGAAGTCCCTTCACCCATGGAATATTTTTTTCTAGGGAACTGAGAAAAAGCTGACAGAGTTGGAAAAAGCACTGGAATGAGTAGGGAGGCTTCTTGATTGATTGCAGTGGGAGTTCAGTGGCTAGAGCAGTTGGAGAACTGGATGGAGGTTAGAAAAATAAATCACATAGCCCAGACTGACAAAAATAAAAGGTTCAGGTGTAGTCACACAAAGATCAGTCATTGTAAGCTGAATGGAAGCAGTAAGGAGACACTTGACTGTTTAATATAAGACTGCTGTCCACATTCATAATGTTTTCTTTTCTGTTCTTATGTAAAGGAGAAATACACCAACAAACCAGGGGTGGAAATTAGTAATACAACAGTGAAGGAATTACTGTTTTGAGCTAGGTATGCCATTCCATTCCATCTTTACATCTGACAGAAACACCGCGATAAAGCAGTTCTAAATGCTGTATCACTGCAATTATTCAAAATTACACTGAATAGCTTGTTTGAGAATATAGAGCAAAAAACAGCATTAGAGATGTCAGAGTAACACTAAATGTCAAAAATGTACGCACTTGCCCCCCAGCAATAGATATTAGTTTGCCGTATTGTAGATAGCATTATTCTGTTCTTAGCAATGCAAACTATTGAGAAGTAATTTCTGATCTCACTTTCACTTGTGTAGCTTCACTGTTTGCAGCACGTGCCTTAATGAAGTATGAGAGGTGAAAGCTTCAATTAGCAAAGAGGCTCTAACCCCTTTCTAGTCTCCTGACCCCTCCGTTAATAATGTAAAAGAAAATAACTGATATCATTATTCAGAACATCATTTCTGTTTGCTGTGGGCAGAACTGTTTGAATAATAAGTGTTAACACTGACTATGTTATTGTCTTTGGAAGGTGAAAGCATGACTGATTTTCTATGATGGAGTAGAAGACAATATTTCTCTGTGTGATAGAAGAACTCTTTATTATTTTGTGATGTTAAAACATTACAAATAGTTTGACTTAGATTGCTCCTTCTTGCAGATCAGATGACAGATATATTACTGACAGTATCTATTTTTCAATAGCTTACTGAAAGGAACCAGAAAGTACTGAAGTGCTAAAGTATAAGTAGCCCAAATCATATTGGAATAGATACTTTGAAAACTAGTAGAAAGGACAGGTAATAAAACCCTAAAAAAGATTCAAAAGCTCTGTATGAAATCAGTTTTGAGTTGGTGTTTCCCAGTATGTCTAGAATGCCTTGGTATTATATTATAACAGTGATTTCCAGTGTAAAGTAATTGTGCACGATTTCTGTATCTTGTTAAACACCAGCAAACCGTAGTTTCAACCTCTACTGCAAGAGATCCGTGTCATTAATAGCAGGTTTTCTGGGATAGCTAAAAAATCCTAAAAAAACTTCTAGACCCAAAATTTGGCCTATAAACACAAATAGGTTGAAGAATATCACTGACTAGCAGTACAATAACCCCTCTACTTTGTGTTTTCTAGAGGCCTTCATAAGAGTTAAGAATGATGCTTATTCAGAACACTGATAGTAGCAGCCAGAAAAGGCATTCTAACATTGCAGCCTGGGAAAGAAAACTCTGCAACTGAATTGTCCTCTACAAGCAATAAAAGATGTTGAATGCATCATGGGTCAAATGGAAACTGCTTTGGATACTGGGTGTGTGTTAGATTTGTTGAGTAAAGCAGCCAGTGAAGAGGCAGTATTTTCTACTTTCACTGCACAAAGTATTCTGTTACCCAGAAATTTCATCCTAACAATTTCTTTAGTCTGTGTCCAATGTATATGTAGAGGAAATGTATTTCTTGTATGCATCTGTATGACTGAATTTTACTAAGAATATGTTTGGTGGGGTCTCAAATTCCTACAAACCATACCTCACTAAAAGATTGTCAGTTGTTTTCCCATTCATTTTTTGAACAGCTTCCCAAGCAAACATGACACTTGCTTGCACAAATGATACCCAAGAAATTATTTGGCCCTACAGCTCCTCAGCTTGTACAGCCTGGTATAGTTGTGTGGAAGCTAACTCCGCTCATGGATCTACTTCAGCTGAGCATGTGACCCTCTTTGTAACATATAGCAACTGAACAGCTAGAAGCTTGCAGCCAGAACTTCTTGCTGGAGTGGACAAAAATATTACATTCTTGATGACCATTCCTCTGGTAAATCTCAGCATGATTTGTGATGGAGTGTGATATTTAGATCTCAGTTTGAGACCGTTATGTTACATGCAGCAACCTCACAAAACCTCACCTATTCCCACCCTATCCCTTCCCTAACATAATCTTCTCTTTACTGACATGTGTGTTAGCTTATGTGCTTATTGTACTAGCCTGTATACTTACTAGTTAATACTTTTTTAACCAGCATATCTAAACTGAACTGTCAATACCACTCTTTGTCCCAAACTTCTGCTACTTTGTGGAAAAAAAAATCCAACTCAGGCCAAAACTAGCGAGTCAATTCTGTTATTTTTATAAGATTATCACAGGAATGCCAATGAAAATATTCTTAAGTTACAATGGGTGTAACACAGGATTTTCACATTACCCCCTCCCTCTGGGGGAAATCCATAACTTTGTCTACAGTGTGAACTCCACTCATATGGGTCAGGGCAGATTTACCCAGTCAGTGTGTTTATTTCTACTTCCATTTTCATTGGCACGAACCCAACAACTAAGGGGAAACAGGCAGTGCAGGGCCCCCACCCTGGCTCTGAACGTATTTTCTTCTATTGTAGCTAGTTCCCTCAATTTCCCAGATCAATCAAAACCTGCAGGAGTCACTGCCGTGATAAAGTCGGTCGCTGTCAGGAGGTAGGATATTTGTGCTAGAGCGATCAAGAGGGGTCAGAGCTTTTAGTGGCAATGATAACCCAACAGAAATAAATACCTACTGAATTCCAGCATAAAATGGGGCCTGGGGGTGGTATGGAATACCTGGAAACACACTGAATTTCTAATGGTCTCTAGGCTGTGCTAGCATCCCAGTCTGAGAGACTGAAGAGCATCAGCTCTAATCTTTCCAAGGCTATCATAAAGTTTTGGAGATCTGGTGCATAACAAATGCTAATAGTATCAATACTTGGATGATACTTAGCCCCGCCATTTGAGGGCTGGTTAGGAAGCTAGTCTTGAGAAGTCAAGAGGTCAGTTCCCTGAAATGTCCTGTCCAAAGTCTCAACAGCCTGCACGTGAATGGTACACCCTGCATCGGTGTAAAGTTCCAGTCCATCTATTTCCCTTATAAAGAGGACCAAGAATTGTGCTGTGTTTTATATATTTATTTATGAGAAAATAAATAACAAAATCTTTCTTGAAAATAAATAACAAAATCTTTCTTGGTGTAGGACCATGGTATACAGTTGTGTCATGAGGAAATGCAGCTCAGCTTCTGCTGTCTTGGTTTTAGTGAAAAATTTGCTGCTAGGTTTAGTAGTAGCTGGTTACTGCCTGCGTTCACAGTAAATGCTTCCTGAGTCACTAGTTTACTATTCTCACTTCTGTTTTCCTAATCTTAACCTCAGATTTGAAAATTAAGTTTTGCTTTTCCTGATTTTTTTGGTACCTTATTACTGTTACTGACCTCAAGTGTATCCTGAAAGATAATTTTGATTATCATGTTAGAAACAGGATGTACTACCACCTGTTTCTCCCGGATTTACGTGTAGTGTTTGAACCACCAAAACTGGCGAGAACTACTCTATTGGCTCCTATGTAAGACACACAAGATAGGGCCTTGTGCTCTGCCTTGCATGGCTGCTTTCCCTTTCCCACACATGCACTGGCCACCTCTATTGCAGTAAATGAGACGTGCCCAGGGCAGTTCTCTGCCGCAGAGGCCAGCTCACGCCGTGTCCCATATGCACACGGTTTTAAGAACTAGGGTAGCTGTATTCATGTTGCATACTGGGAAAGGTCCCTGGCCTGTGCCGGCTGCTGAGCCACGTGCAGAAAGTTTGGAGAAGAGCTGGCTGGGCTGGCCTGAGCACAGTGGCCGAACGGGCAGTCAAGTCCCAGAGCCTGGGATGGTGCCTAGCATCAAGGTGGAGCTATTAGTACTGTTCTTCATCAGTTGGTTGAGGTTAATTTCAAGCATAAGCTATGAGGTTTGCAGTTCCTTATGGTTATGTGTCTTCTTATCAATTATTATATAACTGGAGGGATTCAGAGGTCTTATTAGATACTTGAAAAAATGTCTGTTGGCTTTCCGAATTTTATGTTCCCTGCTTTGATACTTTTCAGGTCAGAGTTCCACAGGCTGACGTTGTAACGTAAGAGAAAATACTGTCTTTTATCAGTTTTCAATTTGCCACATAAAATTTTATTAAGTGCCTTGTTCTTGTCTTACAAAAGAAAGAAAGTAACCGGTTCTAATTCCATGTGACAAAAAATTTAATTTGTTAATAATCTGATAAGCAGTAAGGGTTAGAGCAACAGGAAGCAGGATTAATAAGTGACTTCACAGACAACAGTTACACTTTCATATATGTCAATATATTAGCCTGTCCTGTGAGGAGGGTTTTTTTTCCTACCATTTCATTATTCTTAGGTGCACCAACCGGTTCAGCCATTTAAAGCATATGCTGCAGGACATAATGCAGCAGCAAAAGAAGATGCGAGGCAAGCTGATATGACTGGTCAGGGCATAGTACTCTCTTTGTCTCCTGGCTTCAGTGGCCAAAACCCAATTGTTGAATTATTTTGTGAGAGCACAATCTTGTCTTTCATTGAATTATAAAAGGCTCTGCCAGGGTTATGTGCTATTTCCAGTCAGGAATATGGAGGCTTTAAATTGTTGCTGGGTACAAGGAGTACTATGCAGATGATGCAATGGGAATGATGCAGAATGAGAGTCAGGACTGAGTTTTTAATAGTGCTTAAAATAGTGTTTTCTTAGAAATCAACAAAAAAAGTCACAGTTGCAAACTAAGAATAATGGAGAGATGAAAGATTCTTCCTAATTGCATCTTTATTATGCTGTGCAAAATGCACTTAAGTGTTGCAGCTTTAAGTAGGATAATATAAAATTTCACTCATATAAAGCTTATAAGATTTTTATTTTTTTAATTATGCTGGTTATATTGCTGATGATTCTATGCAGCTGGTTTCACATAAAAACTGGTAATGTTTATCTTGTTGGGGATTCTATATATTCTACACCTATTAATATAAATAAGTATTTTAGGAATATTTTAGAGAATTATTTAAATTGTACTGGTATTTTAGTGACCAGCAGTTTAACTGTTCAGTGTTTGGAGAAATTTAAAACCCCTCAAAGGTGAGCTGAAATACAATTCTCCACACACAAGTTGTCCAGCATCAAGCCTGCTACTAATGCCTTTGCAGAGCTGGAAGTTAATATAACATCCTGCTAACAAAGGGTGATGGGACAGGTTTGAACCCTACCCAGAGGAGAAATGCTTCTATTTTTAAGTGGGGAGGGCAGGGAATAAGAGACTTTGACATGGTGACATATTTAGAAAGTTCATGACTGAATTAGAAGCAAACCTGACTTTGCCTTTCGTGGTCTTTAGGCAGAAAGTAATTTGGGAAGAAAATTCAAAGATTGGAAGGAACTATTTCTGTGACAGATTGATATAAAAGATCAACCTCTCGCTCCCCCCAAATTCAGTCAGCAACCTGGAAATCTAGAATATGCCCAGTGGGTTGGCAAAGAAGGGGAGGAAGAATATGGACTGCAGTGTGGACGTTAGGCCAGGTGTAAAATGGTTCATGTTAATTACTTAATCACACAGTAAGCAGCTTTTCATATGCAACCTGCGTGTCTGAGAGTGGGTCTCCCCGAATGGGTGTTTGTGTAGCTTGGTCCAGTTATTACTGCTTTCCTTAAAAGGAAAAGAAAATGATCAAACTAGAGAAGATAGCACACCTTCCTCACTGCTCGGGTCCAGGCAGTGATTCCCCTTTTGTTTTCATACCGCAACAGTTATGGAGTCATGCCCTCCCGTTCTTCCGTGAGGGGGCTGCAAGGCTGAAGACGGGATTGTAAAGCTTCAAATACAGGACTCAAAGGCATCATTGTGCAAGAAAAGACTTTAAACAGTTGCTGAATTTTAAGTCCATGCTTAAATCCAAATCATATCTGTGAGATTTTAAGATTTACTCAAGATTTTTGTGAATTTAGGGTTGTGCACACTGTAGAAATGCTGAAGTAGAAATGGTTCCACATTATCATTACACATCAGGGGACATTTACATTTATACACAATCACAATCATATTTCCAGACAGTAGACCTCAGCCCTGTAACACCGTATGAGCAGGGACAAACTTTTATATACATCAGTCTTACTTCCCTTCTTTTTATTGCAGAGATAATCCTTTTTTGTTGTTTTTGGTTTTTATTTTTGTCCTCTTTTTTTTTTTTAAATACACACATTTAAATAGTTAGGATTGTTTGTTTAATTTGAAGATTATTATGTGTTGTGTATAGTAATTTTTATCAGGCGAGCATACTGTAGAAAAATAAGGATCTTTTGGGGAGATCAAACAGCTTCTACAATTTGGAAAGTAAATAAAGAAGCAAAAATAAACCTACCAAACCTCCTCATTTGCACTTTCTCAGAACTCGGTCAAATTGTGGGTTGCACAGAGAGCAGACAACGTGGTTTGGTGTGCAGAGGCTCCAGAAGAGTGCTCTGCTTAATGTTTTGCATAAAAAATTTGTATATGTCTTATAACTAACTTATAAGTGAGTAAGCAGAGTGTTACTTTATGTCCAGAGCAAATGACATGACACTTTTTTGCAATTAATACATTCACATTTTGTGTATAGGTATTTCTGTAGATCTACAGATCCCCTTTACGTCCAAAATGATTTTTTTTAAGTGAAGATAAGCTAGTGTTGAAGCCTTTGCCATGTGATAGCTGTTCTGGGTTTAGTGTTTGTGTCTCGTTGAAATAACATGGGTTTGTTTGTTCTGTAGCCATTCCAGCCCACCCACATCTTGGTGGTTTGGCCCTTCCTCTTGCTTGTCTGCAGGTGTGCCCATTGCTGACATCATTCACCTATCTATTTGGAGTCATAAATATGTTTAACCTAACGTTTGGCCGTATCTCTGTTATGACATCCTTGAAATAGAAAAAAAACTCCCAACAATTAATTGCTTATTATAAAGCAAGATTTTTTCCTGCCTAATGTTCATCAAAATAGGTATTTTTTCGTGCTGTCACAGTAAATGATTGTAAGGTTTCACTTCTGATTTGGGCTTTGCCACATGCTTGCAAGGGCCTACATCATGTCACCTCCCCGTACTTCTCTCTTACTCACTTCAAAACTACCATCCTTGTAAGTGCTACCTCTTCAAATGTATGTGAAATGCTTAAATGTTCTCAGATGTCTACATGAAAGCAAATTACAATTCATTTTGTACTGCTTTTTTATGTCTAAAGTGCTAAGTACTATAGCTAAGATTTTCTGTGGTTTAGGATTGGCCTAATTCTGTCAGGCAGGGGAGATTTTATTGTTCACTTGAATAAGACCAGAGTTAACATAAACTGTTTTGTGCTGTTTTCTGCAAATTCGATCCCAGAGCTACATAGATTTATTTCAGGATATTTTCATATGAAAGTTGTGTCCTCTACAGGGAGAAGTAGAGTTAATTTTCATGCCAAAATGAAATCCAGCAGCATGCTATCTTACTTTTATGGTGGACTTTTTTTGGATTTTTTTTTTATTTAAATGGATTTTTAATGGATTTTAATGGATTAAAAAAAATACCAGTAGTGTTAATTCAACCCACACTGGCTATTGTTGGTATCCTGTGCCACCGCCTACACATATGTAGTCATTTACACTTCTGTCAGGTGGAAAATGCTGCACAGAAAGCCAGCTGCATGCTACAGCTGGAAAAAGAAAAACCCAATGCAAGGTGTAACTTAGCGTGAAAACAAACTGAATAATGCTCGAATTGCAAGGGCAGACTTTTTCCCAGAGACCCTGTTTTCTTTTGATCCTAACCTTCACAGACTTTAAGTCTTTAGGGCTGAAATAGGCAGTGTCCCAAGCTGGATTGCTTTTGCTCTTTTAAAAAAAATTCTTGGCCAAACAAAACTTGTTGTCCGGCATTTCTCCAAGGTTGGGTAAGTGCAGAAATAAAAGCAGGTGGAGAGGTTGAAATCGAAACTGATGCCTGAGAAAGAAGTGCAGAGCACAGTACGGCAAAAGATGAGGGTTTGGGGGGAAATGATGACAATGGAGAGAAGTAGAGAAGTGTGAGGAGCTAGAGGAAAATACGAGTATTAGCACAGATTTTGGAGGCAAGTGCTGGAATGTGTTAGTCATGTAAGAAGAAATCAAAAAAAGAGAAGTGTGAACGTATGGGACGAGGTTATATACAGAATGTTTCCTTCCCAAATCTGCAGTTCAGCATTGTAGATCTGGGTCTGACTGTGGCTTCAGCTGCTGACAAATGGCTTGTGAAAATCACTTTCAAATTGTATATCTCAGTGCCTACAGGTGTCTTCATGAGTTCAAATGGTAGAATTCTGTGCTGGGGCTATAAAGAGACAAAATTGGTAGACAGGACAAACTGGGCGATTAATTTCATTCCATAGGATATGAGGTTTGCATGTGCACATGTCTGTTTGTATGGTGCAATCTTTAATGAGTCACATACTGTTTCCCTTAGCCCCTTAGTTTTAGGACAGTCTTCAGATGATTCAACATGGTGTAGAAAGACTAGTTTAAGGTTCTTTCCTCTTCATAGCAATTAAAAGGTATATATGTGAAATAGGCAGGAGACTCACAGAAGAGAGGGAATGGTCTCATGGTTAGGAAAGTTGGCAACCATGAGAACAGGATTCTATCCTTGCCTTTACCGATAAGTTCCTATTAAAGATGGCCAAATTGCTTTGACCAAAATTTTCCATTGGCCACTAAGTACTCATTTGTGGATTTTCTACAATGGGCCAGATTGGCAGACTGCTCTCCCAGCTGCAGTTTGAAGTCATTGATAGTGTGCTTTGGACATATAAAACCCTCTGCAAATACTAAGTAGTTAAGGAAAATCAGTACTCTCATTTCTTAAATTAGGAACCCAAAATCCATGGAAACTTTTGCCATTTTTGCCCATTATCTCCATGCCTAACTTTATCCTTATAAAATGGGCATCATAGGAGGGAAAAAGCCATTTCCCCTACAGTCACTTCCCCTTCTGAAGTTATTTAACATTTGTGAATCACTTAGAAAACTTTGGTGAAAGCTCTAACATACTCCAGAGGAATTTATTAATTTTCCTTTTTAGTATACGGCTACCATACTCCAGGGTATTCTCATGATGGAGACAAATGAATTGCACAGTGAAACTTTCAATTTAGCAAATGTTGAAATTAAGTGCTTGATTGCACTCTATGGGGAGGGTGTTCATTTTGGTTTGGGGAACAAGAGAGAGGGAGAAAAGATGAAGGCTTTTATTGGATAAAATATATTTAGAGAGTGAATTTCCTGACGCCTAGGGCGATAAAAAATACTCGACAGGCAGATTCTGGGTATGTGGGGTTCCTGACCAAAAATATCATACCTAAATTTGTTCCCATTAAAATCAATAAAATATCTCAGATTCTTGTAGAAATCCTTGTGGTGTGTATTGCAACAAGTATTCAGTGTCCACAGTTCAGAACTGTTCTGGGCCAATGGGATTGCAAAATAGCTGTCAGCTTTGGCTGACAGCCTAAGGTTGCCACAGCAATTCCTCTCTTTAATGAGTAAAATAGGTGGTGTTTATAGAAAAATAACTGTCATCTCATGAGAAGCTGTGCAAAAAGTTCCATTCAAAACCATTCTGTTTATATATAGTTTTGTTGTTTGTTTTCTTTTCTTTTTACTTACTACTGTGGACATTTGCATGAAAACAGGATATTTCTCCTTCAAATTGCAGTCATGGACAGAATAGCAACTATGCCAAAATGGAGCCAACCCACTTCAAAAAAGTAAACTATTTTGCTCACCAAATCTGTTTCTTCTGTGTATGTAAAGTTTTGAGCACTTATTTTCCTACCTAAATTTAGGGGCTGTTTTTTTACGTTATTTCTGTAAAACCAACAAAACAATATGGATATAATAAAATGAGATTATGTTAGTGAAAAGATTAAAAGAGTAAAAAAACAAATAACATTTCTGGTTTAGTGTTTACAGTGACAGACAGCAGGGATAAAAGTATTTTTGTTACGTGTACTGATGGGGGTTTTTACACAACTTAGAAACAATGATAAATACTCAAGAGAGAGATAAGTAGAAGAGCTGAGTCCTGTTTTGGCTGATGGTGATAAATAGAGTTAATAAAGGTGGGCCTCTCTGAAGAATGTCCGTGTTCCTTCTCATGGACAAATACGACTTTTCCAATCTCATGTTGAATGTAATATTCTACCAATTTGAGAGATACACTTTTACTGACAAGCGGCATATTTTTTCTGGTCCAGCAATGTTTTGTAATGCCCTTGAGATTTACTTTAGGGGTCCAAGGCTGAATGAGCGTACATTAACACCCGTGTTCCTGCATGTATTTATATCACTTAACAGCTTCGTCCCTGGCTTCAGGTCCATCTGGGTGTGCAGGGAAAGCTCTCAATTGTCCCAATAGCTCTGTGTCATTTATTTCTCTGACAGAAATGAGTAGGAGAGTCAGCGCGGTGTGCTGCCAAATCCTCAGCCCCTGTAGCCCTCATCCTAGCAATAAGAAAGGCAGGAGTGCGAATGACTGAGCCTTCCAGCTGGAGGCAGCTCCGGCTGGAGCTGTCTTACAGCTCCTCTGCCCCATAGAGCTCACTCACCCTTGGCTTGGAGACCGCAGTGGCTTGTGGCTTAGAGCGTGCTTTTCCTGTTTCTCCTCCTCTCAGTCTAGGGTGGTTCTCTGAGGACTGATACCTATCTGTGCAAAAAACACTGGATGAAGCTGTCATCTGTTTGTACAACTGCAGGATTTATAGTTACCGTACTAATAAGTAAATATTCCCTTTCTGGTTGATAAATGGAACAGCAGCATTTCAGGGCAGGTAAGCATAGTCCTCCAATTGTAAAGATTTGCAGAGAAATTAAGAGTGGACAGGGTCCTGTTTGTACTACACGGATCAAGTTTTCTTGTGTCATGAGTGCCACTTCTTCCCAAAGCTACTTGCAAATCTTTCGGACAATTTTTTTTCTCATTTGAACAAATAAGCATCCCACTGATCTTTTCTAATGCAACCAGCCTGTATTTGGCTCTGAGACCCCGATTAATTTATAGTCTCTTTACCTCTTTGGGGCCATATGAATTCATGATTTGGAAATAAAAATTATAAAAACTCTGTAAAATACACCTCACGATTCTCCCTGCAGATGTAAACTGCTTCTTTTTTTGCCATGCCAGTTCACAGAGTCAGTGTCCGTTTGTGTCCTGGCTTCAGCTGGGATAGAGTTAATTGTCTTCCTAGTAGCTGGTATAGTGTTATGGTTTGGATTCAGTATGAGAAGAATGCTGATAACACACTCATGTTTTCAGTTGTTGCTAAGTCCTGTTTAGACTAAGTCAAGGGTTTTTCAGCTTCTCATGCCCAGCCAGCGAGAAGGCTGGAGGGGCACAGGAAGTTGGGAGGGGACACAGCCAGGACAGCTGACCCAAACTGGCCAAAGGGATATTCCATACCATGTGCCATCATGCCCAGTATATAAACTGGGGGAAGTGGGGCTGAGGGGGATCACCGCTCGGTAACTAACTGGGCATCGGTCTGCAAGTGGTGAGAATTGTATTGTGCATCACTTGTACCGTATATTCCAATTCTTTTATTATTCTTATTGTCATTTTATTACTGCTATTATTAATTTCTTCCTTTCTGTTCTATTAAACTGTTCTTATCTCAACTCACGAGTTTTACTTTTTTTTTTCTCATTCTCTACCCCATCCCACTGTGGGGGGAGAGGTGAGTGAGCAGCTGCATGGTGCTTAGTTGTCGGCTGGAGTTAAACCATGACAATTTGCTTAGGCCAAACACCATTTGAATGTGACTGAACAATATCAGGACCCAAGCAGTGGAAAGAAACATCAAGGGTTCTTTGGAGAAGTTTGTTGCATTTGTTCCTGTTTTATGGCTGCTCCATATGTAGTTTACACTTGGCAACTTTTTTAGTTGCTTTTAGCTTGGGCAACTAATAATGCATGTTCACATTGTTCTATTCTTTTTCATACTTGTAGTACTTGATGCAGGATTGTGGCCTAAAGAAATGTTTGCAAAGTAATTCAGCGTAAATGTGCCAGTTAGTTTCTTTGGTTATCTATTGGCAATATTCAGTTCCCACCTAGTTTGTTCAGTGCTGCTTTGGTAAACTGTTACAGATTTTAGCAGCAGGCAGTTCACAGTAATTATATCATATAATACACTAAGTAAATATATGATAAATGAGCTAATGTAAACCAAACAAGAAACGCAACTCTGGGGACTAACTGGGCCTGAAATTTTGGTGGATAAGCACAGCAGGTGAGCAAAGGAGTATGAGGAATAAGACAAGAATTTCTTAGAGCCTGCCTGCCACAAATATGTCAATGGAGCTGAGTCAGCATGGGAAGAGTGCAGTAATTTGCTGTTGATTCAAAAAACAGTAGCTCACTGCTACCCTTCTGGGTGATGTGGACAGCATTTGCCAGAAATGCTGATGACTAACCTTTCAGAGTTCTGCAGAGCTACTGCTTCTGCCACTCTTCAACCCGTCTCTTGTGCTGCTGCATTCCAGGGACATTCCACTGGTAACAATAGCATGGCACATTGCTGCTGCAATAGCCACCAGTCAGCATCAGACCAGCAGCCAAAAAATGTAAATGATACCAGTCATCTTTTTTGAAGTCGCAGTTTAGGAATTCGTTTGCCTTTCTGAATTCAAAAATGTTGCTTTTGCTTCACCTTTGTCAGGTCAATATACATAGCAGATATTTTGTGTGCACAAATGAATATTTAGCAGCATAATTTATATTTCTTTTGTGTAGTATTTCTTCTACAAAATATTCTTATGCTGTACTATTCCTCCAGCATTTTGCCCACTAGAAACCATGCCTTTTTCTGCCTTTCTTCCTCCTATCTCTGTTTATATTTTTCTGTATAGAAATACATTTAGTTATTGTGTTGATGATAGCTTTCCTGTTAAGTTATCTCTCTTCCTGACCTCCAGCCTTTCTCCATTTTTATTGCCAGCTCACGGATGCTACGACTGTAGGATCGTGCTAACTGACCCCTCTGGAGTTTTCACTTCTCCATGCTTCCCCAGTGATTATCCCAACAGCCAAGCGTGCAAGTGGATCATCCGAGCACCTCATGGATTCATCATACAGCTAACATTTATCGATTTTGACATTGAAGAAGCTCCAGGCTGTATTTATGATTCACTGACATTAGACAATGGAGAAAGCCCAATGAACCTTTGTGGCATCACTGCCAAAGGATTATCCTATAACTCTACCGGCAATGAAATGATCGTGTCATTTAAAAGCGACTTCAGTATCCAAAAGAAAGGTTTTAATGCCAGCTATGTACGAAGTGAGTAGACCCAAAGCATTTCATCCCTCTTATAGATGTTAGAAGGAAATGTCCTATAAGGATTAGAACAAAACTTCCCAAAGGAGAAGGGAAAGGATGGGGAGGCTGCAGGGTAAAACTACAGAGTTCTCTTGTATGTTTTTTTTTAACTAATCTATTTTTCTTTGCATGAAAAGAAATTATTTAATTCTGGGACATGACATCAAGTGTGTTAGAAAAACTTTTCACATGCAAAGACCTCAGGTCTAATTAATAGTGCGTTTCCCTGCAGATTTACGCTGGAGTGTTTGGAAGCAGGACACCTGTCCTTCAGGTCAGCGTACCTGCAGAAGGACATAGAAGCCTAAAGGACAATGTGAGAGGGAACTCAGCTGAGCCAGAAACAAGGCCGGCCTGGACCTCTGTCCCACTGAAATGCCCAACAGTGAGAAGGAGTTTGTGCAGAAGGCAGAACTTCTCAGAGCTTCTTCTAGCCTCTAGAACAAACTCCCAGGGATGAACTGGCATTGCAAAATGGCAAATGGCTACCTTTCACTGCAGTTCCTTGACCTTTCTTTCCCTTCCTTAAATACATAGCAATGCCTAGATTTTAAAAAGCCTAACAACTGCAAAAAAAAAAAAAAAAAAAGGCACTCATGCTTTTCCCCCTAGAAGATAAGGGTACAAATAACATGTGATTCATGTTTGTTTTGTTGTTTAAAGCATTAATTAGAAGTTGCTCTCACATGACTCTAAAGGGCCGCACGGTAACGGAGGGCATTAGGATGATCACTTACAGGCCCCATATGCTACGCACAGTTCGTTCCCCTTAAGGGTTATAATTTACAGTTACATGCTCTCAGTTCGCTTTCTTTTTGTTGAAATCACACACCTTAGACTGAATACCACTATCGCATTGAGCATTTATATTACTGTAGTATGCTTACGTTCTGTTGGTTAGCTGGCTGCTGTAAAAACACAGAGCAGGGAGCTTTGCAGTTATCTCTTCAGTCACAAGCACATCTTCCTCGTGATTTTTTTTTTTTTATATTTACTAAACATATATATTTTAAAATCATTAAGATAGTAAACCCCAGGAATCATAAGACAAAAGTAGTCCTGATTATGCCAGCAAAACTTGTGTGCAGTTCTGAAAAGAAAAAAGGTTACATTATACCAGAGGAGCTAAAAATACTTCTTTCTGCTGAGGTCCTTTCATGCTCACAAAATGAATGTAGTTATAATTCTAGGAGCACCTGTTCTCTTGTGAAAGTGGAAGAAAATTTCCTGAAAGGTTTCTCTGTTTGAAAATAGCAGCTCTTGCTGTATTGTAAGAAGTTGTAAAATCAAGTGGATCATAAAAAAGTGACATGCAATCAGATTATGCAAAATGATTTACTTCTTTATTCCTCTTTAATATTTTAAAGTTTAAGTATAAGTGACAAGATGACTTAGAATTGGAATTGAAAGATGCAATGTTACCCTCGGATGTGTTCACTGAGGAGCAGAGGAAAGGTCCACAGACATAGTCAGAGAACCCTTTGTGTATATATACCTATAGGTAATGTATTTTTATGAAAGCAAAATATTACTTCCATGCCAAATTGAATAGTACCTTACGTTCATGGATAGCACCATTAAAGTTAAATAGTCTTGGAAGATATCCTTTTATTTTGAATGAGAAGACTACTCCCCAGTGTGAGTAAAGGTGTCAGTGACCTTCACCAGTGACTTATATTTTAACGTTTTGCATATATATTAGCTCAGAAACCCTATGTCTAGGCTTTCTGTTAAGCATCTAGGCTAAGGCTGCTGAATTTTGTTTCATTATTGCAAATCTGTAACTCTCACCTGACATCTTGATTTTGACCATGGATGCCAGGAGAGCTGGCTGCATGCATTTAGGGCAAATTATAACTGTATTCTGCTTACTGCCTGCAGTTGTGCAATTACATTGGGTTCAGAAGATAGTTACAGACAAAGATCATGGCAGTGTTTAACCTGGCAATGGATACAGAAAAAAGGGCTTGGTAAAGGGATGACAATATACTGCTTTATACTTTCAAGTTATAAAAGCATATAGACAATAGGACATCGATGCACACACACACACTGAAATTACAATGCATCTGCATGGCAGATGTCAGTGCTACACATTCCTGTCCTTGCAAAGAGTTCCCAAAGCCATTGGAGAGATTGCACATCCCCTCACTTCAGGTCCCCAATGGCTTTTCAAAGCTCCTTTGTCAAGGTGACACCATTGTTACTACTATGAACATGATACCTGGGCAAAATCATTAATTTCTCCCAGAGCAAGAGGAACAGCGTTACCTTCATATTTTCTTTCATTTCTCAGAAACAATCATAGGTAAATAACAAAATTAAGTAGTTTAGTTTGTTCAATTTTGAGTTTCACAGAATAATGCAAAGTTGGAAAGTAAAGGGCTGTTCAAAGACGCACACCAATTTACTATCTAGAAATGGCATTTAAAAAGGTATTAGTGGTATATCCTAATACACAGTATGTACACAAAACAAAATATATTTGGGAAAAGACAAATATAAGAGAGTAAGTGAGTTTGGGGAGGGAATTAACTGAGAATAGAACAGCTTTTGTGTGACTGCTTGGTTTTATGTAAGAGCAGTTTCAAACTGAGTTTCACAGAGCACATCTTGTTATCCATAACAAGTTTGCCACCGGTGCAAATGTTGCCTTTCCTGATTGTCACCTCCTGCAAAACACCAACAGCAGATGGATGGGCCATATCCTCAGCTGCAGTACATGAATGTAGCTTTGCTAGTCTTGGGGGAATTATGTCAATTTACACCAGCTGAAGAGCTGGCATGTTTAATAATTTTCTAGTAATAGTTAACTGCGTAAGTAATAGCTCCACTGGTGAGTGAAAGTCACTCAGTCACCAAAAAGAGAGGAAGGAGAGCTGACAGACCTCTGTTAGTACAGAAATGCTTAAGACAATGTCATGTAAAACTAACACACAGTTGAGTAGTACTGCAGTAGCCCAGATTAAAAGCACAATTCAGTGCGGTAGTAACAAAATACTCTTAAACAGGTATTTGGTATGTAGACACTCGCAGACCTCATTAAGTTGATGCATTTCTTCCAGCATCAGTGAAAGGACAGTTGAAAGCAGTGAAGCTAGGAACAGTAGAAGCCACTGCTCAAGCACCAAACCATGCTGAAAAGCCCATCAACTGGAAGGAAAGCCATTTTCCCTGAAAGGGATTGTAAAATACAATCTAGGGACTCCTGGTTTGCTTATGTGTAAAGGGGTGTATGAGATGTGGGACAGTGAGCTGCAAGTAAGCTAGGGGCTCTAAAAAGCAGCAGAGGCGGGCTTTGTGCATCCCAGCGCTCCTGTAAAAGCAGATGTGGATCTCAGAACAGTGAGCTGCCTGTTGCTGGTCGCTCCTGTGTCCAGGCTGCCAAGACTTTTGTACATTCTTCATGCGTAAATAGCAATGTGTCCAAAAAAGCCCCCGTGCATTGTAATCCAGTTATATTCCTAACAGAAACAATTTAACATCATTCCGAAAGTAGTCTAAACACTTGGATGAATATTCCAAGAATATATGTGTATTCTTCCTCAGAGAATAACGGGTTTCTCCAATACTAACATCTGAAATTCATCAGTATGATGACTGGCTGTGCAACAGTAATCAGGAAAGAGATCTGCGCTTAATGTCGATGGCAGGATTCTGTTTTCTCCACATGGACAAAATACTTGTCAGTTTTGTCCTTTCACTGTATGGGGAAGGTGCCAGTGGCTAAATCTCTCAGATGAGTACAGCAAAGTTGAATAGACTTGTTCAGTACTGGAGCAACATCCTGCCTGTTTATTTCTCTTCCTATACTGTTTAAATGTGACCAGGTGGTCCATAACTCTCCTGACCACCCTAACACAGGCTGGACAGTGCTTGTATGAATAAGCTTTATTCTTTTTCCAGTCTTGAATCCTTATACTTCTTCTGGAACTCTTTCCATGTTACATAAAGAAGCTTACAGTATAATTAACCCATGAAAAAAAATACCCCTGTTTTCAATGGAGAGTTGAACACATTTTCTATCTATAAAATTCTTACAACATACTTCTGCCCTTGGGAAGAAAAAAAAAATCTATGAAGTAAATCCAGTAACTATAAAAGTCCAGTATTTTTCTCGCTTCCCTCCCATTCTCCACATGCTGGGTTGGCGGATAATGTGCAATGCTTTATGTTATTTTACTATATAATATATTGGTCAAATTATGTCCTTGTGTATATCCGAATAGGGTAGTTTGGAGCTCAGAGTCTTTGCAAGCAGCTGGCAAAGGGAATTTGCACCACCACAGACTACACAGAATCCTTATACCCCATATATCTGTCTCATTTTCTGAGTGCGGTGTGACAGTCACCCTTCCCTCACATATCTCACTCTCTCATGTTGAAAGGCTTTTATTTCATTCTGAGAAGGGAACAGGTGTAGTAATTAAAATATGCGTTGTGGCATCACTTAAAAATCCCAGGGGAGACTACTGTGGCAGTTATTCTTCAGGTCTAGCAAAAAACAGTTTCACTTCCAGCATATACACTGTGAAAATGTATAAAAGACGTAGCAGACATTTGCTGGAGATGTGGTCTGCCACAGAACTGCAGAGCCAGAAATAAAACTGAGGGCTGCTGCAATGTGGCCTTGTTGACCTCGATGCCTTTGTGTGACTGATAACCTAAAACTTCTTTCTGTGGAGAAATTTACTAGGAGAATTTTGTGGCTATAAATGTGCCAGTAAAACTGAGCATATGGACACTTTATTTTGAAAAATAATGTTCTCCAAAGTAGACTGAACAGAATTCTCATTAATGTACCCATGGAGAAGAAGCATATGTTGTGTGATACTGTTTTTCACATCTGGTGGCAGCCATTTTGTCAGTGCAAATGAGAATACTTAATAATGATTAGAGATGGAGTAATTCTGCCCATGCCTAAATACCCTTACTGCAGTGCATATTTGCAAGAGAACTAGCTATTTCTAGACACTTGTGCAAAATCCAAAGCTGCTGACCCAAATACTAGCAAATAGTGAACAGCTTGGATATAAATATTCATGAACATGTGATTGCAGTAGTCAACCAAAAGGCTGCTGGGGACAAAATGAGAAGATGCCTAACGTTTTGCAGAAACCCATTAGCTGAATTCAGGAACAAAAGGCTTCAGTTTGCCAAGGAATGTAATGGGGGCTTTCTTCTATTGCGATATTTAAAAGAAGCAAGGCCTGAACTTCATTGGTGTAATGCAGTCATGCAGACAAGTAATTAAAATAATATATCTTAAAAGCAAGTCATACTGTGTTTTTTCAAATAACTGGTTTATTCCATTGCCTAATGCATCCTTACTAGATGAATGAGTATTAATTTTTATAGAGTGAGCCGAGGCAGAGTTGGAAGTTAGTAGGTAATATGTCCTAATATCACTCTTAATGCAACCTGAGGGGTTGTTAACTGTGTGTAGCACAGCATTCTCTGTGCCGTTGAAAAGGAACTCTGCATATTTTCAGCTGAGTGCACTCCCAAACCAAATTCCACTTCGTGTGTGCTATCACTATATTACAGTGATAAAAAACACCTGACAAATGTTTGATTTGAATGTTACTTTAACCCCTGCTGCCAGTCTGCCTTTGTTTCTATAGGATGAACTTATTTTTTTTGTTAATTTATTTATCTGCTCTTGGTTCTAGTCGCTGTGTCTCTGAGGAATCAGAAAGTCATCATTCCCCAGGTTCCCGACGTCGATGCTGTGTCCGTGGCAGAGACTGTCTCAGTGCCAGAGCTTAGCCAGTTTACACTGTGCTTTGAAGCAACCAAGGGCAGCAGCGATGACAATGATGACTGGAAGGTTTTCTCCTACACCGATGCATTGTCAACAGAATTCTTCAGCTTTGGGAAGACCACAAAAGGCCATTTTCTGTCCTTTTCAGGCACACAGTGCATCCTTGAGAATGCATTGCCCCGAAATGCAGAGTTTTTCACAGGAACCTTTCAACAGCTCTGTGTTGTAGCGGATAGCTTCTCGGGCAGTGTAGGTATATATGCCAAAAGCACCTATCATATAGTGTACTGTCCAGGTATCTTTGGCAAAGTTATCCCTGGAAACGGGAGGCTGGTGCTGGGCTCTAACAGCAATGAAGTGAGCTCTCTAAATGGGGACATTTACAACTTCCGCCTCTGGAATTTCACCATGAATGCGCAAACACTGGCCAACCTCAGCTGTGATGTGAAAGGAAACATTGTAGACTGGGAAAATGAATTCTGGAGTATTCCAACTTCAGCACTGAAAGCAGAAAACAATTTGAGTTGTGGTGAGTACGCCTTGCCAAATCTTTTTTGCTTATTTTCCCCCCACATTTCTGCATTGTGCTGAACATATCATATACCAGCACAGAAGAAAAAGAGATTTCCTGTGAAAGAAAAACAGCTAGGTCTTACCTTTCTTAGACTTTAGCTCAACTCTTACCATACACAGAGGCTTTGAAAGGGTATAGAGTTGATTTCCGAAAGAACAACTCCCCTAAGTATATGGGAGTTGCTGCTTGAAATGGTCTGCAGACTAAAGCTTTTCCTAAACAGTTTGTTTATTGGCCATCTACTCATATGAAATGGGGGTAACAGGCAAGCACCTGCTAGCCTCAAGTAAGATTATGGTGGTCTCTGGAAAAAAAAAAGTGTGTTAACTAACCATTTAGTAAATGTTTTTGTACCTGCTCTTTGGCCCTTTGATTAGCCGGAAGGAGCACTTGCTAGCCTTGTGCTGTGTGTGCAGAGCCAGCAAAAGCAGTGACAAACAGCAATGCATAAGACAGAAAAAGTACAAGAAAAGATTAAATTAGAGGAGGCAGACAGGAAGGAAGATTTTAGATCAAAATCATCATGTTTTATCTTCCTGATGACATATTATCAGTCCTTCTTTTAATTGGTAATTACTGAAGGTCTTTCTTCCTGTAGATTACTCCAGAAGATAAATTTCAATATATTGTCCAACCTATTCTCATTTCATGGCTCAGGCACTTGATCCTCATAAATGTCCAGGTGTAATTTTTATATATGTATATTTTATTACAGTTGGTTGATAATTTTCTACTGGAACATTTTTTCCAGATGAAAAAAAAATCAAAAGTGAAAAATCTTCGTCACTTTGGACCAGTATTTTTTTTTTAAGAATATTTTGGTTAGTAACAACTTTAGAGATATTTGGATAATTATAAAATGCATAGGGGAAAATCTGAATCATGGCCAGCAGTAGCCTATACACATGCATATGATGCTTGTGAAAATCAACTGCTATCAAACTCCATGTCCACAGAGTTTGAGCCCTCCTATTGTAGCAAATATACATTTGTTAAAAAAAACAAACAAACAAAAAAAAGACAAAGTAAACAGTTAAAAATCTTGGTTCTTTCTGAACCACGTGGGGTCTCTTCCTGTCTAATGTTGTCCTCTCCAATTTTGCCTTCTTGCTCCTCTGGCACCTGACTAATTATTCATTTAAACATAGTTTAAATAGTGTCAATATAAGCATCTCCTGACAGAGCATCTGTCAGCGGTCTGAGAATCCTTAGCTTAAAAGAGAAGCTGGCATCATTAAGGCATGCTAGTTGTATCTAATAGCTCATGAGGGATTAAGGTGGCTAAAAAAACCATCTTGCTTGCTTTAGTTTACTCAAACCAAAACGTGAGGTACTCATTCACAGCTAGACTCTCTGGGACAGCTCTCAGCATGCCTCTGCTAAAAAAAAATTAAGCAACACCTCTATAAAAGCACAAGCAACTAGATGCCTTCACCCCTCTGCCAGAGCAAAGAAAAGGCTGATCTAAACATTGACCATGACTGACAAAGGTGTTCTGGACAAAAATGTTGTTGCTTTTCTATCAGTACAAACTGATCTGACAGAAAATAACTTCCCAGAAAATCTTACTCCTCTTACACTGTTATACCGTGAAGACTACCACAATACTTTTGCTAAACAACCTACCAAGACCTCTATAAATGTTGCGGTGTCATTTAATTTTGACTGGAGTATGGGTCTTGTCATTCTTTCTGTTAAAGACTGTATAGTCCTGTGACACAAATGTAACAACACAGCTATGGTCATAGAAACAATATACTTGCTTTCATTTGACAGCTTTATTCCTTGGGATGTCATTGTTCAGCAGTTTCCTTACAGCAGAACATTATTCTAGAAAATGTATATTGGCATTCCTATGTTAGGCCCAGGTGTCTGTACAAGCCACTTCAAATGTATCTATATATAAGCATCATTATTTCCTCTAACTAAGCCTAGGAGAAAACTAACTCACTAGACAGTCTTTTTCTTTTAAAGATATTAAATCACCCTCTATGATACAGGCTTTCCTGAACCAGAGTATTTCCTAACAGAAAGTACTGGGTGCAGTGTCATTTCAAAAATGGTTACTCATTCCAGAGAAGGAATTGTTAGAATTTTCTTCCCTTCATCTTCTTGAATAAAAGCCTTCATTGTAAAACCAGCCTTCAACAGGAGAGTTGATGAGTCAGGCTATCAACCATGAATAAACCGTTGGCAGTGGGGGGATGACTCTAACTGATTGGGCTTCATGTAGCAGCAATGGAAGGATTTATGCAGAAAGGAGGTTTTCACACAGCTCCAATAACGCTTCCCCAGGAAGCAGCATGTAACTTAAAAAAAACCAAACCAAGCATTTAGCAGTGATCTCAACATATCTGTGCCTGAACAGTGCTTACATTTTTCAAGGGGTATTATTTTCATGGTTTTTCAGACAAACCTTTTACAAGTAGATTTATGGAGCGTAAAAACACTGGCAAATTGTTCCAGATAATCTTTTCATAGTTTTACCTTCTCTTAGTTTATTCCTTAGACTAATGTTTTCACAGCTGTGCAGTCATGGTGGGGTGTTTCTGTAAGACTTGTCGGAATTCTGTTTTTATTGCCGTACCTTCGCACAGCTTGCATTTAAAGGTATATGTACACAGCCTGGGTATCCAGAATAATTTTAAAACAAGTAGCCTAGGTAATGACAGTGGTGTAACAACGCCAGTTCAGAGCTCAGGGCAGGCAAACTGAGGAGCATTTAATCAGCCTCTGGTACTGATTTTGGAGCCTGCACTGGCTACACCTATAGCAGGATATGATCTACTCAGTTTAAGGGTAATGTGACTGCATGTCTGTCTATGCCTGCAATTGCATTTGCTTCATGTACACTTTGTATGAGTCCTTCATTCCCAAAGGCCAGAGGAATTCTTAATTTCACTGTCAGATTCAACTCAGGGTGGGATCTGTCTGCCTTAGGCAGCTGAATGATGTTTCAGGCTGAGCTAATTGCCCTCAGTGGTGTTTATGAATAGTGGAATGAAAAAGGCTGTTCCAAAGGTCAGTGCATCTCATACTGGAGAAGATGTCTCAGTGAAGTCAGAAGTTTTTTGCTGTGGGAGTGCCTGTTCCTCCCCATTGACTATAAAGAAAGTCCAGCGTGACGAGCAGATACGGATGTCTGAGTTTTAAACATTTGAAGTGAGTGAGATATATCACACAAAGTGTCCATAATACAGGTCCATATCTGCTGTTCACATTACTGATCATGCCATTTGGCTTCATAAAGTACCTTTTGGCAAGTATCTGTTTGCATCCAAATCATATTTTCTTTAGTGGACACTGAAGGAATGCCTAGTCTGGCAAGAATTCAACCAAATTAAAACTTTAAAACCTTACTGAATATATTTATTGAAAATATTCCTCTTTAAAGCATACAGCTGGGGTGTGTTGACCCTGACTGGAAGCCAGGTGCCGCCAAAGCTGCTCCATGACTCCCCTCCTCAGCTGGACAGTGGAGAGAAAATATAATGAAAGGCTTGTGGGTTGAGATAAGGACAGGGAGGGATCACTCACCAATTACTGTCATGGGCAAAACACACTCAACTTGGGGAAATTAGTTTAATTTATTATAAATCAAATCACAGCAGGGTAATGAGAAATAAAACCAAATCTTAAAAACACCTTCCCCCCATGCCTCCCTTCTTCCCAGGCTTAACTTCACTCCTGATTTTCTCTACCTCCTCCCGCCAGCAGTGCAGGGGGATGGCAATGGGGGTTGCGGTCAGTCCATCACACTTTGTCTCTGCCGCTCTTTCCTCCTCAGGGCAAGGACTCCTCACTCTTCCCCTGCTCCAGCGTGGGGTACCTCCCACAGGAGATGGTCCTCCACAAACTTCTCCAACGTGGGTCCTTCCCACGGGCTGCAGTTCTTCACGAACTGCTCCAGTATGGGTTCCTTCCATGGGGTACAGTCCTTCAGGCACAGACTGCTCCACCGTTGGTCCCCCACAGGGTCACAAGTCCTGCCAGAAAACCTGCTCCAGCGTGGGCTTCTCTTTTCACGGGTCCACAGGTCCTGCCAGGAGCCTGCTCCAGGGTGGGCTTCCCACGGGGTCACAGCCTCCTTTGGGCATCCCCCTGCTCTGGCGTGGGGTCCTCCCTGGGCTGCAGGTGGAGATCTGCTCCAGCGTGGACCTCCCTGGGCTCCGGGGGGACAGCCTGCCTCACCATGGTCTTCCCCAGGGGCTGCAGGGGAATCTCTGCTCCAGCGCCTGGAGCATCTCCTCCCCCTCCTTCTGCACTGACCTGGGGGTCTGCAGGGTTGTTTCTCTCACATATTCTCACTCATCTCTCCCAGCTGCAATTGCTGTTGCACAGGTTCTTTTTCCCCCCTTCTTAAATACATTATCCTAGATGCGTGACCACCATCGCTGATGGGCTCGGCCTTGGCCAGCAGTGGGTCCATCTTGGAGCCGGCTGGCATTGGCTCTGTCAGACATGGGGGAAGCTTCCAGCAGTTTCTCACAGAAGCCACCCCTGTAGCCCCCCTGCTACCAAAACCTTGCCATGCAAACCCAATACAGTCTTCTGACTTAAGTGTTTTGTAAAGTTGGATTGGATTTTTTTTAGCTTCACCAAATAAAATCACAATCTTTTTTTAAATACTCACTGAAGAAAATATGAAGGTCCACAGATTTTCCAAGCCAACTTTCAGGTGATCCTTCCATGATACAAAGCGAAGAGGACATTAGCAGGTTTTGATGTTGACTGTTTAATATTAGCAAATATATTTGGGGGGGGGGGGAATCTCACACAGGAGCTAGTATGTTCACTTGGAACATCGTTCCTGGAGTTCATAGGAAGTGTACCAAGGAAGTGAATTTGCCTGTATCTCTTAATCTATTTAAAAAACAAAAACAAAAAGAAAAATGCCAAAAAAAAACCCCAACCCTGAGCTTTAATATTTGTTGAGGATTGCAGGTTTTAAATTCTGCCCTATTTTTGTCGGCAATAAATGTAATGGTATCTGTGGCATGACATGATTTCTGTGTCGAGGCCCCATGCTTCATCTGTTCTTGCACCACAGGAAATATTTTCCTAGCTATCTTTACGAGCTGATGGGTGGTGGCTCTGTAATTTTATGGAAGGATACAATGTTTCATGAGAGAACCTCATTAAGTCAATATGATTCTGAAGTGGTAAAGCAAAAGCCAAAAGGGCAATGCTCCCAGTAGGTTCATATTATGCCACGCTCTACAGCCCGATTATTTTCAACAGAGTGTGCAAAAGCAGCTGTATCTGCAGCTGAACCACTGGGATGCACAAAGTGTAATTAATGCAGTTTCACCAGTTGTTTTTCTGTAGCCATTCTTACATGCCCTGGTTTTGCCTCCAGATCATCAAAGTGTGTGCATGTTGTTATGAATAATTCACTAGAGATACAGACTTGTAACATTATCTGCTTATAAATCATGCATACCAGAATATTAATCATGCCCACACCCTGGGCAGAGGAACAAGTTTAATCACCTTTTATCTGGCTGGTGTCTGTCACAGGCAGATTACTCAGAAGCGTGTGCTGGGTAGGTAACCTGTGCTATAGCAGCGGAGCGTGGTTGCTTCTCCCAAGGTGTGCATTACTACTCATGAAGATTGCATAAATCCTATGGCCATACTGACCCCTCCGCTTAACGCTGTTTCACAGAGTACACGCGAGCTGCATTCATTTAATGGGATGTTATTTAGCGAAAGCTAAGAAAACTGGGGGAGGATATGTAAGTGGCTGTAACTTGTAAATCAATGGGGTTTTTGTGGATCCCTCAGCCGCAAGAGAAAATTAAAACACATAAATCTTATAGGCAAATGGCAGTATCGGTTTTGCCACTGAGAGAAATTAGGAAAAGGACTGTGTCACTGCAAGATATAACATATTTTCAGACTTTATAGTTTTATGCCCAGTAGCCAAACCTTTCTGATTCTTTTACTTCGTTTTTCTAAAGGGTCATACCTAATTCCCTCTTCTGCAATCGAACCAACCAGTTGTGCAAACCTGGGAAGCCTTTGCCAAGGTAAGAAGCCTGGGTCATTTTTGCAGTTTCATCTTAGGGAAATCTTTATTTTCCTGGGGTTTTTATTCCATTTCTTTTTATTATTGTTTCTAAAAGGGTGAACTGCAGTAAAAAAATAGCAAGGAAAGGAATTCTTTAGTCCCATCAAGTGTGTGGGTGTCCTGTACATACAATATGTGGAAAAAATGTGATCACTCCCTTGATAATACATTTTCCAAATAGTGTCCATTATATCAAAACTGAATTAATTGACTGCTTTCATTTCTTTCTCCATCTCTTTTCCTCCTGCACATTTTGACAGTAAAATATTAACCAGGATAAGAAGTGGGTATATCTGTAAGTAAGAAATGAGCAGATGTAAATAAAGGAACTGACTATTATTCATTCTTTTTCCAATAAGCTATTTTGAAGCTAGATACTTTGAGATTAACAGGTAAAAATTTAACATCAAACTGCAAAATCCAGCAGCTATTAGTCAATGAAACACTTGTAACATCACTTAGTGATGGTTTAATAGTGTAAAAATCACCACATATAAGAATTCATTAGATGTTTTTAAAGGTCAGCTCAGCTGAATGCAAGGAATAGGTGAACCCTAAAGATTTCCATGCCATGTGAATCATTGGACATGCAAGGACAGTTAGTTCCTTCTGCTCTACTTAGAGGCTGAAGTTCTGTAAAAATGCTTGACATGAACAACATCAGCCCGTTTCCACAATACCTTTGTGAACACAGACTTGCTAATGAGGGGTGGCATGCTATGTTAAACTTTAATCACAGCAGCAGCTGCACCAAAAATAATGTCTAGCTCTGTAACCCTTTTCAGGCTGAATGGTGGAAGAAGAAGACAGGAAAGAATAAAATATAAAAGGGGAAGAGGAATTCTCAGAACTCTTTCAAAACCAACATTTACAAGTAAATCAGATTTAGCTTAAAAATAAAAAGGAAAATGCACTCTGCTTGGGAAGCCAGTAAGAGATTTATGTCAGTCTTCAGTGTACTTCCAGATTTTCCTGAGGTAAATTTGGTTCAGGTTCTTGGACCATGTTGTACTGGTCTCCACCGGGAAAGGGAAATGCCAGTTATGTCCATAATCAGATTTCAAACTAATTTTCAGGCATCATATTCACAAAGCACAATATGATCTAAATACTACTACTGGAATACCTTAGGTAAATGTGACAGGAACAATTATTCAGTGTTAGTCTTTTTATATGTAGAGTAATAGAGCCACCATGTAAAGAACTTTGTGTATTCTCTTTGAAGAACTCTGAGTGTTTTCATCTATCAAAATGGTGTGGTGTGAAAGGAGGGAGAATATCTTTCATTAGGTCAGCTAATATGGCTGCAGAAATGGACACACTTTCAGCCAAACAACCCTGCTTTTCTAAAAGCTTCATCCTTTTTTCCAGCTTTATTAACTTGTCTAGTAGAAGATATTACCTCTAATAAAAGATGCTACCTTTCAAACTTGCCTTTCTTAACTTCTTAGACCATCGCATCTTCAAGAAAGACTATGAGTACTTTCATGAAGGTAATGCTCTTTCCTTCTCTGAAAACTGTTTGGTGAAGCGTCACTGGTGTTCTGTGTTTGTCACTCTGGAAGTGACAGATCAGATTTACCCTGTTCCTCATCATTATTGTCATAATAATGAAAATCATAAAAAGTTGTCTGTCTGTCTATTTTTGTCAGCACTGCAGACTTATTTTACACTGAGAGGCCAGTTTGGATTCCTTTTTTGTTTGTTTGTTGTGTGTTGTGCAATAGCACCAGTAACAAAGTTTGTGGATGCCAGATTATGTCAGCTACAGTCCGATAAAAGAGTCGTTTTCTCCATTATGCTTAGCAAATATTTTCATTCATTAGAAGATGTCCCCTTTAACAGTATTGACTGGAAGATATAATCAGTAAGAAGCCCTATAACTTTTTTCTCAGACAATATAGCCCTGAAGTTTCAAGGAAGAAGAGCTTTTTTGTATTATAGGATGTCACTTTATACTCATTTTCCAGTTAGAACCTGTTTGCAGCAGTGTCCAACTCTTCCTTCTCTTTCCCTAAGTTTCTTGTTTCGCTGAAACCTGAACATGAATCTGCTCGCTAAGCTGAGACCTGAGTTTATGACTTTCAGACTCAAAAGGTTAGCTAAAACAACCTCACAAAAAATCAGAAGTGCAATTTCTTGCCTAAAATACAATTGTTTAACCTTTCCAGGTTGGTTCTTCATCAAAATCTGCAAAAGCCATGTAACACTGTGAGATTATACTGCACCAACCTTCAGATTTTAAAAAGAGTTTTCAGGAAAAAATAAATCTGTCAGTGAGTGGATTTGCATTCTCTGGGAGTTACTAGATAAAATTAAATTGTTTTCCAAACTATTATTTGAAAACTTAGTGGCATGATCTTTGACTTTCTCTAGCATGTATACCCTCCCACAGTCTGCTGGGGGGGAAATTTGCAGTTTTGGTTCCTCACTCTGATTTTCAAAAGTGTTCTAGCTGGTTCTCCTGGGAAACATTTGCCAGGGTTGTGTGGGGTGACTCCTGTTAGTGTCAGTGGGAACAGTGTAGCTGACATCCTACATGAAGCTTTCAAAATATGTATTCCACTTCAATTATTCCAAGTCTGATTTCAATTCTTTTCATCCCATGGTGTTCAATGGAGTTAATTGGATCCTTACATGGGCAGTTTAGTTTCGTGTTTGTTTGTCATCTTCAGTCCCCGAGTAGGGATAATTATTCTTTTCACAAGCAATATTCTAAGTGTGTGCATCTTAAACTTAGAAGATCTATTTTCTG
Source organism: Haliaeetus albicilla (assembly GCF_947461875.1). NCBI lineage: Eukaryota > Metazoa > Chordata > Aves > Accipitriformes > Accipitridae > Haliaeetus > Haliaeetus albicilla. Next base: position 19,001,884 of record NC_091489.1, on the reverse strand, counting down.
GTCTTTGGACAGCTGTTTGGATCTGAAGCTCTCATAAGAGGATTTTGAGTTTATGAAAGCAGTACAGGACTGATCTTGCAAACCTCACACTGGCAAAACTCCACCTCAAGTCAGTGAAAGTGACAATTGCAGGATTGGGACCTCAGTGCATACCCATTCATCACTTTGTGCAGAAAATAATGATGAGTTTATTTAACATTTATAGCATTGTGTGTAGTTGGTTTCATTTTACATTGTCATGCGTTGTTCCCATTTTGTCTTACCTTATTAACATTCATATTTCATTCAAGTTCACCTCTTTCTCATCTTTATTACCAGCTACTGTAAATGCTACTACTCCTACACCACCCACTGTCACCACTAACATGCCTGATACTAATAGAAACGATAAGCCAAACAATGGTAAGAAATCCTGTGTTACATTTTTCCTTGTACTGTGTCTAGAGCAAATTTATTGTATTTTAAGGTGTGTTTTTTATACTGTCATAATGTCAAGGGTCATGTCTCAGTTCTGATCTCATTTACACTGAAATAAATCAGGGCTAATTTCACTGCACCATGTAAGAATGGTGTAAATGAGAACAGAACCAAACTTTGTGTTTAGTTGTATCATGTTTACCTGGCTCTTGTACGAAAGGGACTCACTTTGTGTCACCCATTGTATTTACCCATGCAAAGAACGAGGGAAAAGAGAGGGATTTTTAAAAAGGGTCCAAAAAGAACCATGCTATTGAAATGTTTTAAGGCTGCAGATTATGAGGCATTGTGTAGCTCCTGCTTGTGCATCCAGGGTGGTAGTATGCTGGGGTTGTCTGTTCCTCACTAGTCAGGCACAGGAGCCAAGTGGAATCATTCCTATGGAGCAAAGCCACTTCCACTGAGTCAACAGGAATCTTTCCACTGACTTCAAGAAGAGCTGGATCAGACTTTACTAGGGAAAATGTTGACAGTATCAGATATCATTTACTTTTCATTTAGAAAGATTAAGGGAAAAAATAAGGTAGTAAATGAGCCTATTATTAGCACAGGAAAAAAGCAGGGATTTCTTTTGAGGTTTTCTCAAATTCTATGATATCACTGTCTCCTGGAGACTGAGCATCATTTTGTGAGGCGCTGCTAAAATATTCATTAGTTTGTTAAAGATAGTCGTTAAACATTATTAACAACACAGAGATAGGTTTCTGCAATTTTCACCTGAGGCTTAAAGATATTTTTGTAAAGATTTAGTTTTTCAGTGTGCACCACAGAAATAAATTAGAACTGGGGGGGGGGGGGGGGGGGGGGTGTGGTTTGGGTTTTTTTTCCAAATGCATCAGTTGTTACTGTAGGATTTAAAATTCTTGGAGTATTTTTTCTTTTGGCAGATCATTTCTTGTACATTGGCAATCAGGCAGTACAGTAGACAATGTGAAAGTATTTATCTGAATTCAGCCTGTTTGGGTTTACTAAGCTGTAGAAGTAAGAAGAAAATATTGAAAATTTCTTCCAAATTGTGCTTTTTTCTTTTTGTGGATCCACTCACTCTACGTTGACCATGAGCAGTTAACTCTGATTTTTGTAACTGCAGAAGGAACTGAATGCCTTATTAATGTTAATATGAATAAAAACTGGACAATTAAGTCCTTTCTTTGGCTTTAAAACTCCCAAGAGAAAGTAGAAAGACTAAGAAAAATAAGCCAAATTCATTTACAGTAGAAGCAAATTAAACTTTCACTCAGCTAACTGGCGTCATTTTCCACTCTTGGTAAGCTGATTTTTAAACCAAGAGCAGACAGCCAAGAACAGACAGTTAAGTTGCATATATTTTCTTTAATCCATTAACTATGTGGCTTACTACACACAGACCTGCAGGAATTCAGAGTTCCTGCTACGGTTATCTTCAGAATGAAGAGAAATTCACCTGAATCCTCCCATTCACAACCACAGAGGCAGCAAGAGTCTAAGATAGAAGGGGTCAAAACCATAGGAATTATCTCAACCCCAATTATTTGGCCAGTGAAGCAAAGGCCTCTCCGTTTCAGTAAAAACTCAGCAGATGAGAACCCAGAGAGAAAAAACATGTACAGCTTGTTTCTTCCAACTACATCCACATCAGCTGATTCTGAGGAGACCGGCAACGATACCTTGGCTACTTTTACAGAAAAAACTGACCTAGATAATACTGTGATGAATCAATTACCAAATGAAAATATTTTGAATAATTCTAGAAGTTCATTCCATGGAATTTCTGATGCAGCAGGTGCTGTTACAGAGCCTTCTTTGAATGCAGCAGTTCCTTCTCTTCAAAGCAGAAGTCCTAATGCAGAGCTAGCACGGATTTTGGCAGATGGGCTAGATCATTCTGAGTCTGAGTCAGCGGTCCACTCTCCCATTAGCAGCGGCAGCACTGCTTATGAACACAGAAAAGAAACTGTGTGGCTTTCGTCCTCCAACAGTGGCACAAGCAATTTCATGCCTATAAGCAATGTCCTGGAGCCTGTGAGTTGGTGGAGTGAGCCTGTATTTCATCATATCACCTCTGGCATTCAAAAAGACAGACATCATTTTCTTTCTAGCTTATCTATATCACCCACAGAGGAGAAATCATCATTCCAAAAAAGTAGGCTAGATTTGCTGGACTTCACACCTGAAGATTTTTACCTGAAAATGATAGAAGGCAATGCTGATAGGAAAACTTTTTCTATGTTAGCAGAATTTCAGTTTAGAAAATCTACACACATTAAGGAACATCACTCAGGAGGCATTACAGATGTAACGTCTGTGGAGACTCCATGTGCAAACCCAACAACTTTTTTTCAAAACATGAAAAAAGCATACACAAAATTTATGCCTGACATCCAACAGACAAATTCAGTCCTAGGACACAGTAGAGAACTACAGACATTTTCAGCACTTCTGGTAGGAACAGGCTGGACAAGCTCAGCATATAAGCATGTTGTAAAGACCCTGCCTGTTTATCAACAATCGTTGACTGACATATATTTGGAAAGTGACAGCATATTTATATCTAATAGCAATTACTGGCCTCATTATTTAAAACATTCAGTATATTTTCAAAAGCCAAGTGAGACCCTCAGAAATGGAGTACTGGAGAACAATTTAGATGCATTTCATGGTAGCAATGAAAACAAAGAGTCAGCTTTTTCCATATTAGAGCCAGAGAACATGAATAGAGTTGGCAAATCCTCAGACTCAGGTTACTTGGATTTTCCAACAAAATATGTAGATATTTCCCCTTCTTTAACACCACGTTTCTGGACTGTTTCCTATCATTTGAAAGAAGAATCTCAAGTGTTTTCTGGGGATCCATCAGAAAATTGGTGGCTCTCATTTAATAAGCTGCTTTCTTCCCCAACAGAGAGATTGCTATCCATTAGTTCACCTGCTAACTCTGACAGTATCTCTGAACGAACATCTGCCATTAGATTATTAGGTCACAGGGCTGAAGAAATTAACTTCTCTAGTCATGCATCAGCTTTAGAAACACAAATCTTTAGTTCATTTATTCCAGGCCTTTCAAAGAGAATTTCAGAAAGTAATGGCAGGACAATATCACAGTTGCAGTCAACAATGAACTTTGCAAACCTAACTGTGTCTTCCAACAGTGAATTTTATTTTGATTTTCCTTTCCCTTCCCTGGAAGCACCTTTGAGTCAACCCTCAGTACAGGTACAGGTAAGTCCCTTTGATAAGGTACTTGAAAACTCCACAGAAGAATTAATGATATTTGATAGTTTACACATGCAAATTGGAACTGACACAGTGAGTGATAAAACCATGGCCTTCCTAAACAATAGGCAGCAGCTTGTTTCTGTCCTTCCAACACATTCAGGTACCCAGCCTTCACATTCAAGGGATAGCCAAGCTGCTTCCTTGATCAGCACACCAGTTAAGAGTTTGGTAAACTGTACAAGAACACATGGATCACTGCAGTCTCAAAGTCTTTCAGCAAATGATGCTGTAACAAATACTATTGATAAAGCAAGAAGTAAAGTTCATATAGATGCAGGTGTTTTTTTAAAAAACATCAGTTCAATGAATTCTGACTTCCTTCCAATGACATTGTCTTTGGAATTAAGGCACCTTCTTCATTCAGACTCAAAATTCAGAGTCAGCGTACCTCCTAACAGCTACTCCACACCTCCACTCCCACAAAGTTTTCAGAACCATCTTGATAAAATTTCTCCAAGCCTGATCCCTCAGTGGGATGTAGCAGAGTTAAGCTTGCCAACAACAGTAACACCGAGAAGTCACCTAACTGTTTTACTACAAAACTCCGTTGAAAATCAAGGGGACAGTCTGAGATATTCTCTGTGGGCAGTAGAACAAAAAATCATTGGTGATAATGAAGACATAAGGAATTCTGTTGTTCTGACATCAACAAACATGCTGAGGCTTTCCAAATGGGCTTCAGAAGGGGAAGTGTATGGATCCTTTAGTAAGCACAGAGAAGGAATGTCTTCTCTGAATATTGTTAGTACTCGTGCCTTGGATTTTGACAATGCTGATTATGGACGTTTTGCAAATCTCCCTTCTATTTTGGAGTCATCAAGAACTGCAGTAATGAATGATGCAATACCTTTGCCATCTTCATACAGTGGAGTTGTTATTCAGCACAAAGAGACCATCCTGAAGGGCACTCTGACAACACCTGCAGCAGCAATCCAGCACACTTTCATGCAGTCCCAAATGCCAGTTTCTTCTGTAATGTACGACCAGTCATCAGTTTTGACACATGTTCATTCCTTGGCCAACTTACCATCTGGGACAAGCCAAAATATCACCCTTTACCCACCACTGAATCAACTTACTAGCTCTCCTGCAGTCTTTTTATCTTGTTTATGTTACTCCTTCACTGAGCTGGGCTGCCTGTGTCCACCTGAGGTCAACTACAGTATGTCAAGCCGTTAAGTTAGATGTAGAAAAAAACTAGATCATCTTATCTATTAGATATTCAGTTGGTAGACTGAACATAGAAGTAGCTGGCTTTCACCCTTTAGATATAGATCCATTGAGCATATGAAAAGATCTTGGAATAGTAATTTAATTACAGTAGAAGGGAATTTGTAACATCTTGGTGATAGTAAATGTCATTAACATGTGATTTCTAATTTTTGTGCACTTCTCTAAGACAGCTCTCATGAGACTGTGAGGATAATATATTGGGTTGCCATGTATTTTATATATTTTTATGCCATTTTATTGTTTGAGATTGTATGAATGTTTTTCACAGTATTCCTATATTTTTGAGGATTTAACTTTCAAAAAGCAAAGATTTTCCAAAGGAAACTTTTGGATAATTTGCCTAACAGAATTAAAAAAAAAAAAAAATCCTGGTATTTCATTGATCATTATATTTTTATAGTTGGTGGTAGGTGTGGGGAGAATTGTTTTTCCAGGCTCTTTTTCCCTCTTTTTTCAAATTATCTTTGGCGACTTTTCATCAATTTTCTGCCCATAAAAACATTTTTTTTTTTTCATTCAGCATTTTGAGGTGGGTTTTCCACTGTTTAATTTGGAGAGTGAGAAATCATTTTTAGTTTTCACTATCTGCCACTGCAGTCTCCTGAGAGTTTTTAAAAGCATAGATTAGTTCTTTGTTCTCGTTCTTTTTTTGCCTCATTAAACCATGCTTTGGGTCACCATCTGGTGGAGATCTTGAAGCTGTTGACTAGTTTGTAGTTACTATGTTTGATTTTAAAAATACTTTGCATATTCCTATATTAAGGTGATTTGTCCATATACATAATTATATAAATAAGTTTATAATTATATATATGATTATATATGAATGTGTGAGAATATATATAATGCACACTTTCTGTATGTGTGTATCTGTATAGCACATATAAAAGGTACCTTATACGTACAAAATTGAATATATGTATATACAGAGATATATACATATAAATGAGATCCAAGTCTTGCAAGTGTTTTCAACCTGTCCAAAGTCCAGTCTTCTACTTCCAAAGACTTATATTTTTTTTTCTCTTTTTTATTTGAAACTATCACAGTAATAATAACAACTAAAATACATTTTTAGATTAAACTGCACACCAAATTTGTGTATCTGCTGAGTTAAGGAAGGAAAAAAGACAATAAATCAAAAAGCAAGTTCATTCTACTCATATCTAAAATTTGATCATAGCTTACCAAAGAAGGTAACTGGTAAACCATCTTCCAGCAAGAAATTGATTCTTTAGTATTTTATCACAGAGGAATTTTCACACTAGTCTCAGTGATCATACAATCAATTCCATAATGAAAAGAAAGAATAAAACTCAAGCCAGCTCATGAATAGGATAGTAACCAATATGTTAAATTTCCACAATTAAATTGGAAAATACTGACTTCAAAGTTTTTTCTAGATACTTTTATTTCAAACTCTTTTAAAATTATTATCTATGAAGTAGCAAAATTATAAAATTTGCTCCACTTAGAATGAAAGGTCCTTTATTTAGACTCAGAAAGAGCAGTTCCTTTACAATCAAGAGACAGAAGGGGATTTCTGTATAACTGTTGTCATGTTCTGTTCTGTCCTGTGTAGTGTCTCTGTAAGATTTACATAAGATTTCTATAAATACATGTATCTGTGATCAAGACCCACAAGTTCATTTGGTAACAGCCCTGAACGAAGCAATGCCACATGTGCGTATACATGCAAGTGAATTGATCCAGAAGTTCTTAAACCTCCCCCACATCCTGGGAAATTCAATCCAAGTAGAGTGCACAGAATTTATAGTAGCTTAATGAAAAAAATTTTACTTGTGAAAAGTATAAACTTTTAACACAGAGCATAACTATGAGACAATTTGATGTTATTTGTTAGATGTGAAATCTTGTAATGCAGCCTACCAACTCATGAGCTTAAAGAGAATTTATATTTACCTGCTGCCATTTCAAAACAATTTTACTGAATATAAAATTGCTCCAAGACAAGTGTTACACATTTTGTGACTGAAAGATGGTTTGTTCAGCTGCCGTTTTTGTAAAACTAATGTAGGTTCTTCTACTATCTGGCCATTGCCAGGCCTGAGAGCAAAGACTGCTGTGAAAACAAGAGCTGGATATCCCTTCTCCCACCTAATTCTGTCCTCAGTTAACTTGTTACTTTCAATTGATGAGCCTTATCTACTATCACAAAGTTTTAAGTCTAACCTGCAGTGGTTGAATTCTGGATTATAACAACAAGACTGAGCGCAGAATTTATGTGTGTTACATACTTTAGTAATTATGATTATTTTTTAAATTCATGACACTTTCATGAGCTTGCTTTTACATACCACATTAAAGGCATATGCAAAATACTATTTTATATGTACATTGTGAGTTTCCATGTCACATTTAAAGTGTCTCTAAAAACATGGAGGGGGAGGGAATTCTTGTCTAATTTGACAGGACTAGTGAGAATGGGCCCAAGCCTGCAGGGCTTGTTTACTCCAAACTTGTATAATGCCAACAGGAGCTTGAGGTGTCCTTGTATCTGGGGTTCAGCCCAATCTTTATATTCATCAGGAAACTGAAGTCTCATTATTAAAGAGGTAAATTTGCTCAGTTTCTAACATTATAATGCTGTTTTTAATGGACAGGTGGGCTATTCTACAGGATATCTATAACTGTCTTTAGTTCCAACTCCAACTCAGTGTCGAAAGTACATGATGTGGTTGCAGAATGGGTAAGTTAAGTTTTCTCTCCTGTGTGATTACATATATGAATCTGCCCCACTGATGATATCAACCAGAAAAGGAAAAAAAAAGAGACAATACCAAATAAATTCTTAAATTAATATGTGTTCTCTGAAGATCTTTCTAGTATTGATTTGCACAGTAATGAATTCAGGTCTAGCTGGAGCTATTGGGCACTATGGATAAAATTTTGAAATGTCTCCACTATACTAGCCAGCTTCTTAAGAAATGTAGATACTGGTTGAGATTTTGGAAACTATGGAGAAATCAGAATTGTCCACTGAAAGAAGTAAATGTCTAAGTTCCAACATCACTATACAGACCAAAATTTTTCTCCCCAAATACTAATGTGGTTTTGAAGCTATATTATGATAGAAATAATAAAAAAATAGGCAGTACACACAGTATTCATTTGTGTGAGGCAATACACTTTTCCAATTTACCTTAATATTTTTTACTTTACATGTCTTCTGCCATAGGTCAGTTGTTGGGGTTTCTATTAGCCCCTGGTTTTTCAGCCCATTTTAGCAGATATAAGCTCCTTTCTGGGCCCTCCGGGTGGAGTATTCTTGAAGTTCTTGCCTCTGAAAGTTCCTCCCATCCGAATAGAGATATTCTTTGTCATTTTTGACAGTTCACATTGTGGCACTCACACAATCTGTAAGTAGTCTTTATATCAACTACTTACATGAAAATAGGATATCATAAATATATGGCAGTTGTTCTTTATTTTCCTTTTAATAAACCGGAGGCTTTCAGCTTTCAGAAACTAAGGAAATCACCTATAGTCATCTACAAAACAGAAATGCAGCCATCCACATCTGCCAAGGTTGTTCTCTTAGCAGCAGTAGCCCAGCGAAGGACCTAGGTGGCTGAGCCAAAGAATCTAGAAAGGTGTCACCTGGCCCTAGCAGAGTATGCAAAAGTGTCTCCCAGGGAGAAAACTGAGCAACCATTGCCCACTCAGAATAAATAGTACAAAGGTCTGAAAAAAAGATCATCATAAGGCTGTAGACTTTTAGGTGAAAATTGACCCTGTAGTTTTGTCAGTAAATCTTTTCTAATCAAAATGTTTCTAAGAATTTAAGATGAGGAAGAGAGGGAGAAAAGGAAAGTTTCAGCATCCTGTGCACTCACCTATTCACTGCATCATGACCTTACAGAGATTTCCTTCTGCAGTAAAAAAGCCCACATCTCTCGCTACCAGTTGTACATTTAATACAACAATCACCTCAATGAAATGGGAGAGTGTTCTCTTTGCTTTGAAAAACCAAAGAGGACTTCTCAAGGGGGAGAAGGGTGAAATTCCAACTCTGTCTTAAGCAGCAAAGAGCCCCATTAACATTTCACCATTCATGTGATCAATGTCTTCCTGTTTTTCAGCTAAACCGTACTTTCCAGAACTGGAATTATACTGTGTATGTGGTCAATATCAGGTAAATGAAGGGGGAAGATGTTTATGCTATGTTCCTTTTGAGAATTAGCCCACCCTAATTGATGTTAATTTCTTTTATAGCATCCAGCCTGGCTCCACAGAAGAGGGAGTAAGAGAAAAAAGAAGTATTAAAAGGTAACATTTAAAAATACATTTTCTTGAAAGAGGCAATGGCTGTTATTACAAGTGGCTTTACAACAGGCTTTATTGTCTATTATTGGATTAATTGTCTATTATTGGATTAATTGTCTATTATTGGGCATATGCTGCCAGTCTGTAAATATATGACTGCTGGCAAGCTGAGTGTTCTGGATGTGCTCAGAAACCTAATACTGGATATTGTGTTTGTTTTGGTTTAAACCTACTGAGCTTTAAACCTTAACAGATCATTTTTTCAGCGCTCAGGTTTCATTTGTCACAAAACTGAATAGACATATCATATATATGTGGTACGGCACACCCAGCTTTCTTTAGCAACAAGCTTTGGTACACTGGTATCTATCCACTGTCACTGCATTTATTCTCTTGAACCAGAGTCTTTTGAGTTAACAGACATGTTACGAGATGCAAAACACTGACAAATCAGGCTAGAATTGAAAGCCAAACTAGTGTGAGTTAAACTATTTACCATATGCTCTCATTTCCTGACTTCTGCTGCGTTTGGAGGCACTGGAGTTGTGATGGCCTCAAAGGCAGCCAAAGAAAGTTAGATGGGTCACACCCCCTGAAAATTGGGCCTCAGGGGATTTCTTTGAAAGCAGCAGGCTGATTTCTGAGGGATATATGGTGAGGGAGTGAATCTTAGGACTAAATTAAGGAGAGGAAACCAAAACATAAGTATTCTTGTGAAGAAGGGGTAGCAAATGGGTATGGGATGTATCTGCAGCGTAGGCAAAAGTCCCATAGGAAAGGACTTTAACTGCTGATTCTTGAGAACTGCCATGATAACAGCTGGGCTTTCGAATTTCAGAGATAGCCCAGTATTCCCAATTTACCATCAGGAAGTAGTTACTGATGCTTCCAGTTTTCTACAGAGTTTACCTAGATGTGAAAAGATTTGTAAAAGGTACTATCTCCTTCCCACACACCCACAGCAGAAAGGCAGCTGTTATTGGCAAAACGATTTAACTGGTATAGTGTAAATCCAGTCTCTGAATGGGCTATTTTGCTGCTTGACCTACATTTACAGTAGGGTGTAGTGATGTGGGTGGGAATTTTTTTCACACTTCTAAATGATATGGTTATGCCAGCAAAACCTTTTAAGTGGAGATCATGCCTCAGGTCTTACCAACAATCCAAGACTGCTGAGAAATGTAAAGTTTTCCCCATCCTTATTCCTGCAGCTTTTAGGAGGCTAGCAGCCCAGCTTGCCAGCATCTGTTCTTCCCAGATCTGCACACCCAATTTCTTCTCATCTCACCTCCCCACTATTCTGTCCTCTGGATTTTGTTTCTTCTTCCTGGTCTATTAAAAAAAGGAGGTGAAGAGGGAGAAATTATTCTTGTAATTCCCTTTTCCCTTTCCTTTCCCTCCCTTTCTGACATACAGTGAATATGGCACTAAATTACTTCTAATAATGTATCACTGTTACGGCAAAGTAACCCCATTCCTATTTACTTTGTTCATCTTATGTAATTTCAGAGGCAATGGAATTACATGTTTGTAATATGTCATAAAGTTTTTCAAAGGGAGGCCTGGTCTAATGAGAAACTAGTCTTCTCATAGGCTCTAGTGCACTTTGTGTCAAGGCCAAATGGCATTTTGTCATCACTCTGAATACTTTAGTATAAATGCTAATCATGTCACAAAAAATGCTACTGTTCTCCAAATAATCAGAATTCTTCCACTGTGCATGTTTTCTTAGAAAAGAAAAAAAAAAAGAGAAGTCAAGATTCTGCCCAACCTAGCAACCCATTTGGTGTAACACAGGGATAATTAAAAATTTAATTGAGCTACATGATATATGACTAACAAAAATTACACTTCTTACACATTACATATGCACATATACCTATATAAAAATATATATACACAGGTTTTTTGTTGTTTTTTATGTATTTTTCATGGCTTGCATATATTTTCATGCATAATTTACCTCTTACAAGAGAAACATTTGGGAAAAGTTGGTGTTCTCCTAGCTTTAGGTCTTCTGAATATATGTCTATCATCGTACATTGCTTCCCTTCTGAAACAAAAGAAGGATCAGCTTCCCAGTACTCTTCAGTGTTCCTTGGTTTAGTCACCAGGTTTCCAGTTCTTTGAGGTTCACACAGCTGTTTCTAGATTTTGCAAGGAAGAAATCTGTTGAATCTCGAAGATCCAGAAAGCAAACTTTTTTTCCTACTACTTTCTGATCGTTGCTTTCAAGATACTGTATTAGTTTTTCCACTTTCTTGGATTTGTCCCAGGTAGCATTTTAAGGCAATCTTACAAGACACCAGAGTAACATTTTGGGGTATAAAAAATTAGCAGGTTACATGTTGGAAGTTTTTAATTTCTAATGGAAATAAGGTTAATTTCTCACTGCTCAGGTGATCCACTGAAATGTTACGGCTGAGGTCTTGTACATAACTTGCTTACAGTGTGATTTCATACAGTTTCTATTAATTAAATATTCCTACAAATTATTTCTGTGAATAGTTGTCCATTTTTTGTTGTCCATTATTTCTCCCCTTTGGATACTCAAGAATAAATCTGCTGCAGTTTTAGACATTCCACTATTTCCCTTAGTTTTTAAGTACTTTATATTCTTTTTACCTTCATGTTCATCTGAACAGAATTTCACTCCACAGTTAAAATTTAAGACCTAACCCGTAAGTATCATGGTCTTAACTTTGTCTTTTACAGAACTTAACATATTAGTCTAACTCACTAAACCTTATCTCTCTTTTCTGAATTTTCCACAAGATCATAGCCTTCTTATTTCTAAGATTTCATAATTCCTTAAATTTCTCTTTGAGAAGTTTTCCCTCTCTTTATATGAATTCATATTCTTATCATTCAGATCGCATCTTTTTTCCTTACCTTTTGGATTAGTATTTTATACAATGGTCAAAAAACAAACAAACAAACAACAAAACAACCTTTCCCAACCTTTTCTATGCATTTTGCTTTGCTTCAACCCTTATTTACCACAGTGCTACCTTATCAAGGAACTTCTGTTATCAGTCTCCCCACCTAGTCTTCTTGCAAGTGAAAGAGGAAGAATCATTACAGAGAATGTTTCAGAGAAGAAATAGAAGCTGAAAGTGGGAGGTAGGAAGCTGGCTTTTTTTGGCATGTTAAAAATAGGTGTTTTCCAAATAAATATTTTAAACTCTACTGCATTCTGGAGAAGAGCAAAACAAAACAAAAATATGGAAGTGGATTGTTATTCTTTCATTGCTGTGTCCTATGAGCTGCAGAAATCCAAAGTACACTGTGCTTATTAGGCATTTATGTACACGGTGATGAGAGACAAACAGTGTGCCAAGTCCAAAAGTGCATATTACTATCAGCACCTTTAATACTGTGAGATCTCTGGATGACAGCAGTGTATCAAGATAATATTTTGGTATATTATTAACTACTTTAATAGACAGAATTTTATCATGCTATACTTGACTTTGTGTTTAAGTTTTTCCTCTGGTCATACTGTTCCCATCTCTTAATGAAAGCACAGCTGTTCAAAATAAAGTAGACAGGAGTTCAGAATGTGCTATGGACATAGCTGTTTCTTTGTCCACCATTATTTTGCACAAACCTTTGAAAGTGAAGCCGATTTATGGATTTTATGTAGATAAATTATAAATGTGTTTGTTTCATTAATTCTTTGCCTTTTAGCACTCTGCAGCTTTGTCAAAACTTTCTATGACTGCTGCTGCTGCTTTTCTCAGAAAGGTCCTACTGATCCTAGGTCTTGCCAGATGACTATATAGGGCTGCCTCAGTAGGGGAATTAGTCTTTAAGAAGCAGCTCAGCTCCCCTGCTTCTCCTTTCTTCTTTTATTTTGCAAGCAATTTTGCGAATTCAGGCCCCAATTCATTTATAACCTTTTCTCCACTTAACACACAAATAAGATTATGTTTGCTCCAACTTCCACTACTTGATTGTCACAATTTTGGCATATTTCCTGCGTTCAGTTGCTTCTACTATGTGAAACAAATTAATGTTAGTACTGTTAAACAACTCATCCAAATTAAAAACCACAGTGGCAGCCACCTGTGTAAAGACCGCTAAATTTAAACTGAAATCCCTTCTCTTAGGAATGAAAATAGAGTGGAAAGCAGGAAATCAGAGCTGCCCTTGCCTAGTCCCACTTTTTTTAAGTCCATGGGAGTTTTGCCACCAGTATCAGTGAGGCAGATTCAGGCTCCTGCATGCTGTGTTCTTGGGTCCCGTGTTGCTTAATGGAAAGTTTAATGCACTTGAATAAAACTTAAGCTAATTAGGTTGTGTAATAGTTTTCAACAGGAGTTAGCAACATTGGAGGAGCATAATTTTGCTTTTATAAGTATCTTTACAGAGTAAAGTATTAGGCCTTTGCATTCTTTGTAGATTACTTCAAATTATTTGTTATGAAATAATAATGCTATTCTTGTTGTAAGTGAACACATCTGTGATGCCTATTCGTATTTTAAAAATTTTCCTGGTTTCTTCTGGTGCGGTTTTAGGAATAACTTGGACCGGGCCCACTTCTACTCCCCCCAACTTCAACTTCATTGTTACCAAAGGCAATAAGGGACAGCTTTGACCAGTGCTGAGCAACATTTTAAAATGCCACATAGTGTGTACATTATGGGTAATATTTCTGCTTGAAAAATTGACCAACAAAGAGCCAAGCAGAAATCTACAGGTTTCTCCACAGTGCCCTGCTGGCATCTTGTGTCCATGACCTGTAAAGAAAGCCTTCATCACAGATGGAGGAATTTGGGAATTCTTCCCAAGTGACTCAAGGATGATCCCTTCTTAGTCTCCTGCTGAAGCTGCCTGTTCTTGATCCAGTTTCCAATGACTGCCTTTGTCTTTCCACTGACTTTAACCGGATTTAGTGTAAACCTGACATTGTTAGATGCCATTTTTAGGAAAGTAGTGTATTGGGGAATGGGGGTTTTCTTTGTTGTTTTGGAACATAGTTCAAGCATAACCAAAAACTCATTTCAGTGAAGACCAGCTGTTGAAATGTGAGGGATTCCAGCCCTTTCTGTTTTGCTTTTCTGCTACATTCTCTAATAACGAATAGTCTTCATACCAAATCATCACATATTATAAGTGCTTTCTGTTGAAAAGCCATAGTTGTTTTCATTCCCACTCCAGATCTGCAAGGAGGAGCAAGGCCCGGAGACATAAGGACAGGCACAGAGGGGTGCCTCGCAGCACTGTTCTGATACAGTGGCCATTAACTTAAAAGGAAGGCTTAGGAAGCTTTTATTTTTAGTAGTCCAAAAAGTAGGTGCCATTTTTAGTCTTGTGCCCTGAAGTCTCAGATACTATTTTTTTTTCTATAACATCATGTTCTGCTGAGAAAGGAAGCTCTTCACCCTTGGCATTACTTTGAATGTGTCTATTATGCCCAGTCCTATTTTTTTGCTCTCTGTTCTGAACATTTTAAAGGTATCACAGTCAAAATCACCTCAACTAAAAGTTTACCCAAAACTCAGATGCTTTTGTGGAATGCTTTTAATTTCCCTCTACTTTCATATTTCTTTCTGTCTCATTCAGTGTGTTTTCTAACATTTTGTCTGCTGTTTGTATTACATTTTCACTGAGTGACTTCTGCAATAGTCAGCTCTTTTTTTGTCTGTCCAGTTAACGTGAAGAAGTCAGTAGTGTTTACAGGTGACTATGTGGGTCTACCTGTGCTGCCAGTCTTGAGTTACAGCTACCCATCACTGCTTATCTTCAAAGCCAATGTAACAGCAAGATTGGTAAAGAATTTAATGCTGACATCTTAAAACTTTTTAAAATATGCCAAGGTAGTTAGGAGTGAAATTCCCAGTGCCTTTTAGTGGAAAATTAGACTCCCTGACTGTTTAGGTGCTTTAAAAATGATTCTTTATATACTTTACATCAACTAACATTAACTACGAAAGAAATTAACAGTGAATTGTTGAAGAGTTTGACAACCACAGTGATTCAGTATTAGTTCAGCCTGTCTGTAGAACTGAAATGAGAGGAGAAATATGCGTTGCTAATCATCAACCACATATCTTCAGGTATGAGACAGTTCGTGCTGCACGGTTCGCATGGTTTGTTAATGCTTCCTTCAGGCTCCTCGCATCGCATAGCAGTAAGACCACAGCCTGTGTGTAGGCACACTGTCCTGGAATAGCTCTGAGTCACGCTGCCAGAGAAGAAAGCCGGCTTTGTGGTATGTGCCATGGCAGTGCAGGCACCCCCACCGCCTCCTTTGCCTCTGATGAGGATGCAGCTCCGTAAACTCCTCTCTCAGAGCCAGCTTAGCTCAACAGACCAGGACAAAGTGGGATAGGCGCCGGTCTTCCCCTGCTTTCCTGTTTGCTCCAGCTGTCACCGTTTCAGTCAAAGAGAAGAGAGGCATAAATACTTATCCCCATTGTGTTTACCTACACCACAGTCCATTTTTTTATATTGACAGCAGTAATACTAGCAGTACAGGTTACTGCAGGGGATGTGTAATTTGTAATTGATTACTGCTGTGAGAATCTGTCTGGTTTTATATGGCACACAATAAAAGATGTAAGGTTGGGTGTAGCAAATCTGGTGACACCAGAAGAGCATGGCAGTGTTGCCATTTATCTGAGTGTAGGCCTACTGTTTCCGAAATCAAGAACTTTGTTCTTCACCATTAAAATGTTTTCTTTTGGGGATCTGAGTGTGACAAAAGTGGAAGGAAGCACTCAGCTTCATATTGCGTCAGCTGTCAAGTTAAAAGGTATTTATTTACTTTGGGAAGCTAGCATGAGTCATTCTGAAAAGTTTATAGAAAATGTTTTCATCATAATATGGAACAGGCTCCTATTACACAGTATATATGACTTGTGGTCTAAGAGTTTCTCAGAAAACAAATAACGAAGTTGTTTAACAAATTATTTTTATCAGGGCTTCATAATCAATACTTTTCTCTATAATTGTTTGAGATAACTGTAACCAGTTCTACCTCATCTATCATTATCCCTTCTGTTTTGTTGCCATTATCCCTCTGCATGGTTATGGGTACTAAATATCATTTTGGTTAGTTGGGAGTCCTGCAATAGGCACCATAGCAGTAGCAGTGACTGTTAACTTATGACTTCTGTTTTGCAGCCAAAGTGCTGAGGTAGGGAGTGGCATCAGTATATTAAGTTTTCCTCTTCTGAAGTAAAGGGAATAGATGAGTGAAGCCAGAATCTTTTAGGAAAGATGGTTAAGTGCCAGGAGACTCTGGGGCTGAAGTACTGGAGGGTTGAGGGAATTGGCAATCCCCTAGGCAATTTCCATGCTTCTGCTAAAAATAAATGCCATAATAAACTTGTGCCTTGTAATATATACAAGGCATACAGCAAAAGCCTGCTAATGCACATTCACCCTAATGAGGCTATTGCCATATTTTAAACACTCCACAGAGACCAAAGGAATGTTAGGAGGAACTCAGTATCTCTGGGAGCAGGGCAGGAGCAACCTGGCCAGGGATAGCTGGAATTTCTCTGCTAAAATACATCCATTGGGGAAAAAACAAGCCAACCCAGCAGGTAGTCACATTTTTATCTTCTCCAGCAACATGTAACTAGTAAAACAGCAGATATGGCAAGAAAAAAGAGAAGTGTACTGGTATTCAACAACAACAACAGCAAAAAAACCCCAAAAACCAAAAAACCAAACAAAAAAAACCCCACCAACCATGGACTGTGTATATTTATTTGCTTATTTCTTTACAGCTGCAATAGTGAAATGTGTGGAGAATTTAGTTCACATTCATGATTTCTTTCTGAGGTTTGGGCTTTGCTTTTCTTTTTTTCTTTTTTTTCCTAGACTGAAAGGTTGTTTTCTAATGTCAGCTCTTTTAATGCCATTTCACTAGTGAGAATACTTCAGAATTATTGGTTGGAGTTACTCAGTTTTCAGATTGATGACTGACAGAAAGAGAATTAACTCTGCCATCTAAGAGGAACATCTGTACACTAAGGTACAGTTTTATACTGTACCAGATTAGGCACCTCTGGAAAGTGCAACTCTGAGCTGTCATCATGGGGATGTCTTTCTGGAAGATTTTTGGAAATGGAGTCCTGGTCTGTCTAGGAAGGGGTACCTGAAAACCCTACTAGCTCTCTCCCATACAGCACACCTACAGATTTTTTCTCCTACTCTTCCTCAAGAAGACCGCAAGACCTTTTAGGTCACTGCTGCTTTCTCGCATGGGGGGGCCACTGGTGAAGCACCTCTGTTCAGTGTGTGCCCTTCTCACTGTATGTGTGCTGGCAGTGCTGCCACTTCCCAGGCTGCCAGGAACTGCTCACACACCGCGAAGGTCTGCCTTTATTCAGGCTGCTGGGTATCCAAGGGCAAGGCTAAGATGAAGACAGCCCAAAGCAGGCTTGCTTTTTCCTTTTTTCCACATTTTGGCTCCCATGGAGATCCAATGTTCCATGCTTCAGTGGCGTCACCTCCTACTAGCCAGAGCCAAGCAATGCTCTTGGGTACCGGCATATTCTCTTCTCCAACATGTGTTTTCTGTGTCCCAGGAGGAAATTTTTGAGCCTTCTACTCTGGGCTGCTTTCCTGTGTCCTGCTAGAACTGCTTTTCTGTTCATTATTTCCCTTCCAGAAAAGCTATGTTTTTGGACGAGGGTGGGGACTGTTTTATTTCTCTCACAGGAAAGAGACTTGGGCACTCTGAACTACTTCTTATGCCCAAGAAAGTAGCAGTGGGCTACAGTACAAAACAGCTATTACTGCTCAAACTTGAATTACTCATCTGAGCAACTAGACTTTCCTAATTAGGACTAAAAGTTTCAGAAGTATGTCAGGGTGTTTTTCTCTCCATCAAAATTTAAACATTTAAATGTTAGGCATCTGTTATTTATTAATCTTCTAGTCTTCCTCTGTAGACTGTGAAGAGATAGACCCTCTGGAGGTTGACTTGTCCCATCCTGACAAGATTTGTAAGGTGGGATGAATCAGCTCTTAAGTTCCTAAGCCATCAGCAACCAGATTTTTAAAATCAATTGGGGCCCATTTAGAACTCACAACTTTCAACTTTATACTTTCATCTTTTACTATCTTTTAAAATAATCTAAATATTCTGAAAACATTTCTTAGCTCTGTTGATGAGATGCTTCTTTAATGGTAACTAGAGGATGAAATTTCCCAACCGTACTTTCTTGTTGTGGTCCTATATATACAAAAATAATAATTTACAGATAATGAGCAACATTGTCTTGGTGACATTGTTCCATACGCAGAAAACCAGAGTTTGTCAGATATTTTTATTTCCACACATTTGGCTTCTGCTGTTCT
The DNA here is from genome assembly GCF_947461875.1 of Haliaeetus albicilla. Classification (NCBI taxonomy): domain Eukaryota; kingdom Metazoa; phylum Chordata; class Aves; order Accipitriformes; family Accipitridae; genus Haliaeetus; species Haliaeetus albicilla. Next base: position 18,983,311 of record NC_091489.1, on the reverse strand, counting down.
GACTCAAACACTCAGATAATTTTCCTTGCAGTTTTCGGGTTTTGGCTCTTCTGGTTTATAATTCTACCAACAACATCAATTTAGAAGAGGAAGACATCCGACAGAAGCTCATAAATAATAATGGGACCATAGAAGGAGGATACAAGCTTGATAGTGTGAAAGTTGATCCAGTGGGTAAGTAGTTTTCAGCTTTGTTACACAACAGAGTTTGTTTGCTTGTCCATAAATAAGCATCTTTGTGTTAAAATAATCACAATTTCCAAACAGTATGACTGTTTCAGATTTTAAACTGTCCCTTTAAGCCTCAGTGTTCCACTAATCTGAGAGAGCTGTGCTCAAGATACCTCTTTTAACACAAACACAGTTGTCCACATTGCTTTTGTTAGTGTTTTGCTGTCTGGTTCAAAGAGGCTGGGACAGTTCCTGACAGCTCCTCTGGTAGTTTGAGGATGAAGAAATATTATTTACAGCCAGAGCTATAAAGAGACATTTTGGACCTCCAAGGCCCCTCATGCCCGCTCCTCAACTCTGTTGCTTGTGCTTCTGCCAGCTGCTGCCTTTAATCAATTTTCTTCTAGCTCTCATCTTTTCCCATTCACCTTCTTTCAGTCAGAGATTGCCCTTCCCTTGGGAAGGAGGAGGTAGGGGCTGGTGGAGTGCAGTGGATGCAGCATGCACGTTTAATCCTTTCCCTTGAGCAGCAGCAGGATATGTTGTCCCCTGTTGTGCGCTCCTCTATTGCCACTACTCCATAGATAACAACCAAGCATTTCATTTGAAGACAGCTTTGTGCTGTAGACTGGTTGATGAGCTGAGGACAAGAAATGGAAAATTATTAGATCAAGAAATTTACCATTAACACTGATATACTTTTATTTTTACAGAAAAATGTTTAGCTGAAGAAAACCCTCCGAACTATTTTTGGCCAGATACCAGACCAACTGTGACCAATTTCACGTTATGCCATGGGAGCTCAGTTCAGACTGCATCAAGAACCTGGTAGGTATTCAAATATCTGAGAAGCCGAGAGCTTCAAATGCAACTTTCTGGTTATATAGTTAAACTGCATCCCCCATAATGGTTGCCATTGGCTGGTATTGTATTTCAGGAAGATGGTTTCTATACTGTGAGAGATTATGTGTGTGCAGTAAGAGTATGTACTTCATTGGTAAGAAAAAAAAGCTCATCAACCACTTCTGCAGGGCATATTGAGGGTCACAATCAATATATGTTCAAAGGGACTATAAAAATAGCACCTTCTTACAGAATGAAACGGCTTTCTTCAAGTCATGCTGTTTATGTTACTGAAACCAAAGTTTCACATTTGCTACCACTCCTCTACTACTATCTGACTTGTATGAGAAATTCTCAACAAAATTCTATGAAGATGAGATGTGTATTTGATTTAAATCAGAACCTCTCATCTCATTAAGGAAAAGTAAAAGAAATTCTGTGAAACAAGTATTTTGCCAGTAGTTAGTCATGACTGAAGGTGGGGATAATCTTATGCTTAAAGATTTGATCTTGTGTTTTTAAGGTTTATGATAAATGTTCCCTAATGTAAGCTTTCTTTGGGAACATGTACAGAAGATTTAGACACTGTATCTCTATTTCCCATTTGTAAAATGGGAATATTATTACTTCCTTTCATATATTACCAAAACAATATGGTTTTGATCTCCTTTGAGTGCCTTAAACATGGCTATGATGATGCAATGTTAATTAATTTCTTCAGTATTTAGGATAATCACCATTACATGCAATATAGTAGTCTTATCTGCCTACATTGCATCTGGAACATGTTCTGAGAAGACCATATCTTTTACTTTTTGAAAACAATATGGCAACATGGATATGAATCAGCTTTGAGGTTCTGTGCCAAACAGGAAAGCAACCAGCATTATATTTAACTAACTCACTTCCTCAGCCTCTTAATCTTGTACAAGAACTGCTCGATTCTGATTGACCAGATTTTGTTGTAGAGAGAATAGTGCAGAAGCCAAATTGTTTTGTCAGAGCCTCAGAATCATTAAAAATTAAGGTTTCTGGCCTTTGCTGCCCCAGTATTGCTTATCTTCATTGTTCATTTGTGGTCTACACAATACCATTGATTGTCCATGTGCAGCACTTCTCTTAAAAAAAATTACTGTGTTCTGCACTGTGCTATTCTTTCCTTGCCTCTGCCTCCACTAGCTTTTGCCAATATGGAGCACAGGTGGGATGTGTTTTGAAAGAAGAGGAAGCTCTTCTAATGGTCTCCTCTAGTCCTGCGCATCCCACAGTAGAAGGTTACCTGCTAGTGTGCTGCTATAATAGCGATCAACTGAGGAATAACTTTATTCTATCATGTGCTGAGTGAAAGGATAACTTTCTCGCATCCTCCATCCTGCCTTTGACATGCTATGATAACATGACTGTCTTTAAAGAAAACTGAGGGAAAAGTGTGTTTAATTTTGGAGCCACATCTGGGTATTTTTCTATGGTAAGGCTTTTTAAAAAAGCATTTTGAAAAAATAAACCTTTATATCTGCCCCTCACCTTGGACCTGGATCTGATCGTGACCTGCCCTAGTTTTCATGGGTAGCATAAGTTTATATCTCCGCATAGCTCCTCTGCATGTTCTTCTGAGAGGTATTATGGCCTGCTATTGACTTGAGCAAAGCCCTTTATATCAAAGGGTAATTATAGGAACAGCATCCAATTAGGCCATAATAGGGGCATAATAGTTTGTGGCAACATTTGGGTCTTTCCTGAAATACAAGGCCAGAATTTCCACTGATGCAGTTTATCAGATCAGTACAGGAATCAGCTGGGAATTTGTCCAAAAGAACTAGGGTTTCTCTCAGCACTGTTACTTAATTGATCACATAATTCCACATATTTCATTTTACTAGGGGCCAAGTTGCTAGGAAAATTGTGAATTGAGAAGAGTAGACCACTGTGACACCTACAAAAGAAATATGAAACATTTACATAATTTTGCTATCGTATTCATGTGAATTTTGTAATTTTTCCTCTTTAGCTATTTGGGTCTGCAGAATTATACATCATACTGGGGCCAGCCTGATCTTAGAAATTGCACAGGTGAGTATATTGATGTTGGCCATTGGCTAAAGGAATAGTTTTGTAGACTTTGGTTACTGCTTACTATAAGGAGGTTACATTAAGGAAGAATATCTTCCTCCTTTATGTTAAGTTATTTAAAATCTTTCTAAAAAATCAGTGCAAAGTAAATATTTAAACTCTGGGGAAGTGCACCAAGTTGAACTCAGCCCAATTCTGGATACCAATTAATGAAATAAATCAAACTCTTCAGGTAATTTAAGCAAGAATAGAGTCAGGTGGTAGCTTGCCTCAATTTGATATTCAGGTTCAGACAAATTTTTAAATGTTTCCAATGCCTGTAGGTGCCAGTGGAAAGACTCCCACTCTCTTCACTGGGCTTACGATCAGATATTTTCAGATTTATTCTCAGTTTGCAAAACACCCCTTGATGTCATTCTGTCCTTAAAGGAGTAATAAAATAAATAGACGACAATTTTATGGCCCCGTTATTCAGTGCCAGAGCTAGAGAAGAGAATGATACTTTCATAAGTAATTCAGAGCACCTACAGTAAGCTCCTATTCTGAATTGCTTTCTTGGAGAAGCCTCTTTTTCTTTCTCCACTGATAGAGGGGTCCTAGGGAGCCTGGCTACCTACCTTAGTTGATTGAGTATTTGCAGTCAGGCTATATGAAAACATCATTTAATGTAAAATAACATGCTACAGTAAATGTAGCAAAAGCTATATTACAAAACACAACCTTAAAAAAGCACAGCCAGTTGCAGACTAAAGAAGGCTGATCTTCTTTCAAGATCTTATTTGCGAATTGCAATAAATCTCACATATTTTGATATTGTAAATTGTTAGTGTTTACATTAGTTTTCTATCCAGGTGGCATCAAACTTAGAGTTTAACATGTGATTTACACTAATGTATCGCCATTGGACACACTGTCAAACTTTTCTTACCAGGAAGATTCTTCTCATTAAATTTGCTTGTGCATTGCGCTTGCCAACACTCTGAGTAAGAATACAGTCTTCTGAAGGAACTGAAATATTTGCAGTGGGGTCAGACTTTCTCCCCAAAGCTTAAAAGGGTGAATGCTTTCTCAGTAATAGTGACTTTGGATGCATTTCTTTCACTTCAAGAGTGACACTGTTTTTCCCAGTGAAAAAGAAAGGATACCGTAAGGAGAAAAAAAAGAGAGAAAATGTTCTTTTTATTCCTTACTTTCCCTTTTTTTGTTCAATCAGTCCTTTCAATAATAATTCTGATTTACAAACTCAAATCATATTAAGGAAAAGAAAGACACAGCCAATGAGGACAATGTATAATAATCAGCAGGTTCTATATACTTTTTCATAAATTATAAATTTGATAAAATGATAAAATCCCATCTTCATTACAAGTACCACAGAACACGCTTTAGCTTTCCACAATGAGGATAAAAATTTGTATTTCTGAATTTCTTCAGGACTTATATACATTTTTTTCTCTTTTTACTTCATTTTACATGTACACTTACAGAAAACGCAGCTGATATAGCCAATCAGCTTCTGAATCTCACTGGTGAAGGGCAGCAGCTAACCTCAGACAAAGTAAATGATGTTGTGCAGAAGCTCAAAAAAATTGTGAATGATGAAGAAATTGATGAATCTCTGGGTTCTACCGTGGTCACAATTTTTTCCAATATTCTAACCAGTTCAGACAGTGTATTGGCAGCATCATCTTCAGAGTAAGTATTTCTGCATTTGAGACAAGCTTTTGAGAGCAACCTGCAAGCTTGGAAGTGTTCACCCTTCCATATGTAGACAAACAATTGCAGTATAAAAATCAAACTTTTCTGATTTGCATCAAAAAGAATTTTCCAAATTAGATATACAAATATTTCTATTTGTACTAAAATTAATGTGCCTGGCAAAGTTAAAGTATTTGGATGGAAAAGAACTCTCCTGATATATGACACAACATAGATCTAAGTATTGTCGGAAAATTATTTCAGGACCAGTGATATGTAGTCATATCATTTCTGTCAATCAAAAGCTTCTGTTCTCAACAGAGGTGCATAAATTTACAGCCCTACAGTCTCCGTGTGAATACACAGATGGGTGATAGAAACATAGTCAATAATAAGAGGATCGTCTTAAACATGGAAAGCATAGAGCATAGCTTTTTTTTTTCTGTATTCAGTTTTTAGAATAATTTTATTCCTGGTTTTAGAGCTCTGAAAACTATCGATGCCTTGGCTTTAAAGATCCAGTTCACTGGACCATCCATGAGTATTTCAACACGAAACCTCGCACTTGGAGTGTCTTCTATAAACTCAACTTCATTCAGAGGTGGTTCTTTCAGTGTCAGTCCACAGAATAATGCATCCGATTTCCAGGTATGGAACAAGCAGTTGTATTTGAACATGAAATGTTCCTGTTGTTCCAAGTGTGTTTACTGTGGTTCCTATAAAACCACTTACAACTCCCAATTCTCCCCCTACTATTTCCTTTTTTCCTGCAATCATCCAAACAGATTAATGTATTTCCTTGAGTGACAGGAAACCCAGATAAACTCACATGTTCCATACGGATGAAAAGTAATTTGCTTACAAATCCAGAACAGAATTTTTTCCGTTTCAGGAGGTTTTTTTTTTTACTAATGAAAAGGGAACAATTTAATAATATGAAAAGGGAAAATAAAAGTCTGCTGTGTTACCCATTGTACACTAGCTAACAACTCCACTGATGCATTTCAGCTTTAGAATAAGACACCTAAAGGTAGGTATCTACACATAGATTTATGCAGATACAATAGGTCTTCAACCTTCCAGTAGAGTTTAAACACCTACTGCTAACAGAGACCTAAGGGTGATCCAGTTGTCCACACATAGGTTGATAGGCTTATGCCATTTGGGATGTCCGAGGCAGTTCAAGACATTCATGTGGAGCTTGACCAGCCTAGACACGAAAAATAAAAGAAACACAGGTCACTCAAAATACAGAATGGTCTCCAGTGCTACAGTATCTAGACAGGCTGCTATAGTTAAGATATTTATCATCACCTCAAAAATATTTTTTCTTCTTTTTTCACAAATATAGAAGCTCAGGCATTTAAAAGCTATGAAATAGCATTTGAGATGCACATGAGCACCTACTGGGATTTTCCAAAGGCTCTGTTGAAATCAGTAGCAATGAGGCACGGAGACTTTTTAAATTTCACTATATGCCTGTCTGCATTTTATGGCACCTAAATGCTTTTAAAAATGTAGTACAATGTATTTTTTTCACAGTTATATAAGAAGTCTATGACAGAGTTAACGTAATCTCAGTTTCCTGGGAGTCTAACCATTCAAATACAGAGAGCCTTACTTGGAGAAACACACAGAAAAGATTAAACAGAAAATTCAAGGAATATGCTATCATTTGGGCCAGAGGAACCAAAACTGAATTAAAATAAAACATGGCATTATGAAAAGTGTTAAAGACTATCACTGGAGTATAAGCATCTTATGGAACCAAATTAATTCCTGCTGCAAATTGGCAAGACAACAATCCTAATAAATGTCTGATCATTTTATAAAGTACTATGTACTGTAAAAATCAAAAACAGTAATGAAGGCAGTGCTAGAAAAAGTAGTAGTAATATAATAGGCTGCAGGCCTTTTATGTGTTGTGTGTATAGAATTTAGATCAAAACCCAAATGCTGGTTGAAATAGATACAAATGGATTTAATGTAATTGAGTTTTCACATGTTTATATTCATAGATATTTTGGCTAAAATTCTTTGAATCAATTTTATTAGAAATTTTTTATGATTGTAAATCTACTTTTTTTAGCTCTCTTATTATGAAGGTCAATAGCTGATTGTTCTTTGATTGTTATCAAATGAACGTTTCTCCTCCAGGTTTCATCCTGTATTTATGGAAAGAGGAAAGGAAAAATTCTGAAGCCAGGTTTGGGATGTTCGCATGTATAATAAGAATTACCATCTGTGGCTTGAGGACATCCAGGAATTTTTTTGCCCTGGAATCATTCATTACAGCACTGTCTAAATAATCATAAAACCCAAACTCTGTCAAATTATTTATAATGTTCCTATTGGAACATGAGTTTATTCTCAGACTTTCACATTTCCAACAGCTGACTGAGAATTCTTAGCATCCTTCCTACCAGAAAAGTCTGCAGCAGCTGTGGTCACTGCTTATATTTTCCATGCCTATCAGGAAAGATACTTGCTATCCCTGCTGGAGGGAGATTCCCTTCTGAAAGCCCAGGTTTTTCACCAGCGATGTGATGATCTATCCCAGGCTCATCAGGGAGCATTAAACTCTTCAAGCTGTATGTCAGAGTGTTTCCAGATTTTATTTCATATTTTTTTCTTAAAGTAGATATCAAGCAAATGTATCCATGGCAATTTGGAAAGATTCTTTTTCGGTCCCCTGTGTCTTTATGTTTCTTGCCAAACCTTTGACTGACTTAGCCCTTGGTCTTTCATATTATTAAATTGTTCCTGTAATATATCCACACTTCTTTATAGAAGCCTCTTCCACTCTATTTGCAGACAATACCTAATGGGACATCTTTATCACACACACTTTCTGTTTAATGTGGCAGAATTGTCCTTTGAAAACCTTTTATTCAACTGTATTTAGCCCTGTCAGAAGATACCTATGAACCACTTCTCACTAATTTCCAAAGGTGCCTGTTATTCACAGTAAATCAGTGAAAATTTAGAAGTTAAATAAATCTATCAGTAGCCTATGGCTTTTAACTTTCTATTAGCTAATGGTGCTTTTAGAATCATACAGCTGATCATGAGAGGCATAAATACATGAGCAAGTTGCCTCTGGAGAAGTCAGGAGTGTGAGTTTCCTAATCTCACAGTGAAATTCTTAAATGCTTTTACTACAGAGCCACTGTGAGATGGCTTGCTCCCCTTCCTTTGATGGGTAGGGTGGCATGAGTGTGTCACCAAGGGAGACGATGCAGTCATAGAATTACTGCCTGGTAGCTAATGAAATGCGAGTTTTCACCCTCATTTATTTCCTGCTCACTAGTTATATCCCTGTGCCATAGAGGGCTTTCAGCTGTCTGACAGGTTGCCAGTATAGATTAAGCTTACATTGATGGCAGAAAATGTCTTTTTTGTGCTACATAGCACAATAAATATAGAGAGATGACATTAATCATTATTTTAAAATCTCCGTTCTCTAACAGAGAAACTAGAAAAGCTCCTAAGAGAATTAATTCAGATGTGCAGATCAAACTAAGTAATACAACTCAAGAAAGAAGGATTTGGAGCATATTTTTCAGTTCTCAACGTTTTTTGGTATGAGGAAAAGTGTCTTGAAGTTTACTGAAAATTATGACTGCCATTATTGCCATCTCATTATGTCCAAATCATCATTATAGCAGTGGAGCTGTTTGTTTGTTTGTTTGTTTGTTTTATCTAATAGCTTTTTTTGTAGCAGAAGACTGATCTCATGCTTGAAGGGTGGGAAAACTTCATAAGCCTTTTTTTATTTATTTATTGCATCAACTCTTACATAGGTACGGGTCATATTAGTGTTGATTGGTTCTAGACCCATGTTGAGATATCTTTGTGTAAGGGTGTGAACCCAGTTGTGACAATGGATGGTTTGATTTTTGTTTGAACATGTTCTTCTGTTGTTTTTATTTAACAGATAGATTTTGACAAGGATCAGACAAATGCCTTCGCTTCTGTTGTTCTGCCACCAAGTTTATTGAAGAATTTAAGTCAAGATGAGTTTGAAGTTATATCCAGGGCTCAATTTACTTTCTTCAATAAAAATGGTCTTTTTCAGGTAAACTTTAATGTGTTTGAAGTCATTTCAGTTAGGGTGAGACAAAGCCAGCTGCTAAAAGTTTCCTGTAGTATAATCATTTCACAGCATCTCATGAGTTACAGGAATGACAAGGTGATAACAGATGTAGGCACTAGAGACAGTGTTATGTTCAGAATGACAAAATAGTCCAAGTGCCCAAGTTGAATTAAAGTCAGTGATTTGACTGCAAATTCCTGTCATATGTGAGATAAACTCTTTCTCAGGTTAATCTATGGAAAACTGTATCCCAGCTGCGTATAATCAGAGTGAAGTAGCAAGGCCTCTTAAAGGGCATAACTCCGTTTAAAATGCATTAATATAGGTCCTTGATGTTCAGTGGAGCCAGATTCTTTTCTATCAGAAGAGAATTTGGCCTATAACGCTGTCAAGTACTCTTTCTTTCTCTTTTCCTTGGTTGGCACTCATATCCAGCTGACTACTTAACATTCAGCTGGAAACTCTGGGCTGATGGTCATCAGCCAGAGAACATTTGTTTCTATACATAATATTCTTCTTTTCATACATGTATTCTCACAAGCACACTGTATTTTAATATGGAATAAGGATAACAATACTTGTACCTGAAAACTAAAGGAACTCAGGTAGATTTGTTTTTTTCTCCTTTGGGTCCCATCACATGCTACTTATAAATAGTTCCTGCACGGTAGATGCCAAAAAAATTAGGAAGAGTTTGCAGCTTGGAAAAAAAACAACCAAAAGCATACCTATTTTGAAAAAAAATAAAAATGAGTTAATTAAGAAGGAAGCATTGTTTCATAGTGAACTGTAGACTGAGCCTCAGAAGACTTGAGTTTGTTTTCCCATTAGTATTTCAGGTGACCTTTGGCTCTTGTGCATCCGCAGAACTCTGTAGTATTGTATTGTCCCTATATTATCGTTTTTATTGGCAGTGTATCCAGATTCTTCAGATAATCTAGGCAAGAAAATACCCATGACCCTCAGTTGCCTTCTGAAATACACCCCAAAGTATCTTTAACTATTTAAAATAGTATTCATTTTAAGCCTGCTTTTATGAAAAACAGGATGGATATATTTAATAAAGAAACCAGAAGAATACAGATGTAGGCTTGTCATAATGACATAAAATCATATGAAGTAAGAATGTGTCCTTTAATGATGCTAGAATGTGTTTCTAAGGGATACTTAATAAGTCATTGAAAAGCAAAAAACAGGAAAATTTGCACCTACATTTGCAACTAAAATTCTTTTCCTTTTTCTGTGTGTTTTTCAAGCTATTCATGGGTGACGTGTAAAACTTGCATTTTAGTGAGTCTAAAAATAAAGTAAGTCTAAAAAAAAAAAAAGGCTAAAAATAAATTGTTCTACATGCCATCTCAAACCCAATAACTTTATCCATTAGTATAAAAGTATTTCATAACTATATTTATTCCAATTGCAATTTAAAAAATTCCCAAAGCTATTAGCTGTATTTCTTATAAACATTCAACATAACAGTGAAACATCATACTTCACAGCACTGGAGGGTTTTTTTTATTGCAACTGAGGGAATGCTAGTAAATTTTATCTTGTCATTCATTAAAATCAGATGATTACATTATTTAGAAGACTATATGAAAAATTGATGTAGGCTATTCAGGGTGGGATTCATTTCACCAAAGGCCGGTGTGTTCAATGCGCATACCTGTGCCTGAACTGTTATCCAAAAGCTGCCTTCAAAGCCAGTTGATGGAAAAGAATGGACACCACTGAGGTGTGACACGTCTCATCCTAGTGCAGGACTAGGCGTCAGTTGCCCAGACAAAGGAGTGTAGTGCAATTTCAGACACGCCAAGGTGCAAAGGTACTATTGGCCAACAGAGGTGACAACAAACCTGTAAGAGATGTGAGATCTTCTGCAGTAGCAGCTGGAGACTGGGCAGGATACCTTAAAGCCTCTGAAATTACTTACTTTTATGCAACCAGTATTCGACCTAGATGTATAGAATAGGTAAAATGGATTATGCCCTGGATGTGCCAGTTTCCTTTCATTGACTATCTTAAGAAATTCTAGAATGGCTACTTCAGTTCTAGACCTTCTTTTTACATGTCTAAAGTTAGGTTGGAAGGATCATCCTCATGAGTTCTGAGGACATGAAAATAATGTGCAAATATGGTAAATATGTGAATTGTAATGATTGTCTAGACTAGACCAGATTTATATCACTGACACTAGCCTCAGCATTGCTTTACCTTGTACCTCTATATATTTTATTGGCTAAAACCTTACCCCTAACTGTAGCTAAGCACAGCCTTATAGCTAAATAAGCAGTCATCTGTATTTTACTTCAATGCACACATTATTTCTTTTCCTTTCTAAGGACAAGTAAGAATAAATTGCCTTCCTTAAAAAGACCACCTGATATTTATTTCTAGTTTTTGTTATCTGCTAGAGACAGAATCCACTGAAACCCATAGAAATCTGTCCAAAGGTTTTCATAGACTTCGTCAGATGTTGAAATTTAGGTGGTAGTCAAGAGGTTTTCTCTTGTTTGAATGCTCAAGAACTGTCTAGAAAACTGTATTTTTATTCCTTTGCAACTTTTAAGTTTTTAGGAAATTATGTCACAAAGCTCCAGTATAATCTGAAATACTGTGTTTGAAAACTCTTGCATATGGTTCTTAAATGAAATGTTCTTCTCAGGATAATGTGCACTTAATAACTGAAGCTATTCTGTCTCTCATAAGTGGTGGGATCTCATGAGCCCAGTGCTAAGCTGATACCTGATACCTTGTCAGGCTAACAAAACTGATAAAGTGAAGGAATCAGGGGGCTTCAGGAGTTTGGCAGCCCAGATTTTTGGAGGGAAAGTGAGTGGCAATAGACTTCATTTGACCTAAAATCTGCTGCAGGCAGTGACCAAGCTTCCCAGCTTCCCACAAGGCTAACCAGGCATGTGACTATGCAAGTTTCAATGGAAGCTCACTTCCATTTTCATAAATCATCAGTTTCCAAGGAAAACTTCTCATTTGGAAAATTCTCAACCTGGTGCTTTCTCACTGCAGGTTAGAAATGGTATTTCTCAGTGATAACATCAGTCTTCTATTTAAATTCCAATTAAATAAGACCTTGTAGGAAATATTATCTCCTACAGTATGTTACACTGCTTTGAATTTGTTTACTACTTCTTAGTCATTCATTGTAAGATAGAGGATGATTTAGCAACTATACATAGAAAACACGTTATTCCCAAAAAACTTTGCATCTACTAAAAAGGACAGCATCGACAATAAGATAAGAAAGCTAGTTCATTCTTGTTTAGGGAAGTGAGCTAATCTTATAATGGGTTGTTATCTGCTACACTGTTTGAGTTATAATTTTGTTGGCATCAGACATAACGATTAAAAGGGGAACTTATGCCTTCTAACCTCTCTCTATAATTGTGCCTATATGTTTATGACTATAAGGAAAATAGGGAAACTTCCATGAGGCAAACCCATAATTTGATTTTATAAACATAATGTTCTTATATTGCATAATCAAAAGTGTAGAAATGCTGACAACTTATTTATTCTGGCACGCTGCAAAAAATGAAACTGTGTGCTCTAGCTTTTATGTTATGTGCTGTCTAAGCATTTATTATATTTTTCTGAATCTTTCAAAGGACGCAGAAAATCCTGCCAATTTGACCAGTTTTGTGGTGGCATGCAGTATTGGAAACATAACCATCCAGGATCTTCAGGATTATGTGAAGGTTACAATTAAGCACACCAAAATTCAGGTAAAACAAAACTGGTTATTCAGAGGAACAGGAATGCAGATTATATATAGTAAAGGCTAAGCATATAGCCTGATTGATTTGGGTGGATTTTGAGTAAGAACATAAACTCAAATGGAAATAAAAACTCTAGAACAAAAGCAAGTAAGCAAAAAGTAAAAAGAAATAAACTCTCCTATCCTCACACATTCCTGCTCTGTTCATGATCTAGCATCTATCTGAAAGACTATTGATTCTGCCACTCAGAGGCAATTTCTGTGCCAATAACTGGAGGCAAAACCTCTATTCATGACCATGTTCATGACCAGTGACCAGGGACACAATTTATTACACTGGAACTTTAGAATGACTTAAATTATTTGATCAAACATCAATTGCTTTGTTAATAGTTCCCCGAGTTATTTTGTTGTTATGTGGTTTTCAGCAAAGGAAGAATGGACAGAACCATGTTGTTAAAAGATGACTACAATTAATTTAGGGAAATACAGACCAAATGCAACCTTTTGGCACATAGTGTTTCAGTCAAAAAACGTGTGAGCTTGACTCTGTTCTCAGACATGTTGTCAGTAGCTACTCCAAAAGAGACGATAGCACTAGAGAAGTTAAGAAAGAAGCTGTGAAAATGCAATACCTAAGTAAATTGTTTAGGTAATGAGAACCTGGTTTGTAATTTTCACAGTTCAATTAACTTTATCTTGCATTTCATTATAATGATAATTTTAAGGTCAGACAAAACAACCTCCACTTAGGTTCAGCAGGCTTTTGCACATTTTCAAGGCCAGTTACATAGAGGATTCACTGAGAAGTCCTAAGAAAGTGAACATTAAAAAGTATTTAGACTCTGTAAAGACATCATACTCGTGGATAACTTTAGTGAGACAATAAAACTTCATTATTTGGAGGATGTGGAAAAGGAACAGTGCAGAGGAACAGTACTCTAGATTTTATAATCTGAGTAGATCTGTCTTTCCAGCAGAACAAGTTCTAATTTGACAGTAAACAAAATTTCAACAATCCAAATGATATTTATTCTTCTGCTCATTAAATGAAAAGATATGTAGGAAAACATCTCTTGTAAATGCATATGTTGATGAGGTTTATGTCTGAAGAGGCATACAAAGTCTACTTTTGCATGTGTTCTTAGGAAGATCCTAAGCCTACCTGTGTCTTCTGGGATATGAACAAAAATGGTAAGTTTAAAAATACTGTAATTGGGGGGGGGGGGGGGGGGAATAAAGTTTTAAAATCAGTCACAGTCTTGGCCATTTTGCTTCTTAATCAATCCTTGCAGAATTTGATGAAGTTTTTAGACTGTATCGTTTCTTCTGGTTAGTACAGTTGCTTGTAACAGCAGATGTTAAATATTCTTTTAAAAAGTTTTTTTATGTAAATTTGTTTAACATTTTAAATTCGTAAATTAAGTTTCTCTTCTGTATCTGATAGCAGTTTTTCACTGATCTGTCTGTGCGTGCAAATTAAATAGTGATGCTACTCAAACACATTAATGGTTCTTAGCCATACTTTTAATTGGTAATTTTTAAAATGTTGGGTTATTTGAATGCGAGATTGTGCCTGTTACAAACCTTAAGCTGGTTTTTCCTCCATGGAAGGTTAGGAACTACATTACACAAACTTCAACCACCTTGTAAATAGATGACAGTCAGCATGGTGAGGTCCCATATGGAGACACACGTTAATGAGGCAGCATTTTAGCCCATTCTTCATTGCTACTGCCTAACCCATGTGTGATGTTACACTCAGGCTCTTCATCCTTTGCACAAAGTCATTCTCTGGGATGACTTTCCAGATCCTTCTATTTTAGAGATCACTACTGAGATGTTACTCTTCCTTACGATGAAACAGATAGAGGGAAGAAATAACTGTCCTTGTCCTGGTTTCAGCTGGGATGTAGTTAACTGTCTTCCTAGTAGCTGGTACGGTGCTATGTTTTGAGTTCAGTATGTGAAGAATGTTGATAACACTGATGTTTTCAGTTGTTGCTCAGTAGTGTTTAGACTATAGTCAAGCATTTTTCAGCTTCTCATGCCCAGCCAGGGCACCTGACCCAAACTGGCCAACAGTGTATTCCATACCATGTGACGTCCCATCTAGTTTAGGAACTGGGAAGTGGGGGCGGGGCATCACCGCTGGGGACTGGCTGGGTGTCGGTCGGCGGGTGGTGAGCAATTGCCCTGCACATCATTTGTACATTTCAATCCTTTTATTACTACTGTTGTCATTTTATTAGTGTTATCGTTATCATTATTAGTTTCTTCTTTTCTGTTCTATTAAATCGTTCTTATCTCAACCCAGGAGTTTTACTTCTTTTCCTGATTCTCTCCCCCATCCCACTGGGTGGTGGGGGAGTGAGTGAGCGTCTGCGTGGTGCTTAGTTGCTGGCTGGGGTTAAACCACGACAGTCCTTAGCAGCAGGATTTCGGGTGGAGGTGTTTAGTACAAAGTCTTGCAAGAAGTGAAGTTTACCATCCAAAGTTGTACTCATAAGGATAAAAATAAGCAAAAAAAAAAAATAAAAAAAAGAATCCAGTTAGGAAGATAAACTTAAAAAGCACATTAAAGGAGAAACACACAGGGAGGAAATTATTTTCAGTGGCTGCTGCTTGAGTGGGGGAGAGTTTTAAGTGGTTTTGGAATATCTTGACAGTCTTTTGAGAGATTCTGTCTTGAATTTGAGGTAAAGTTATAGGGCCAGTCAGATAATTTGCTGGATTTTGCCTGGAGTTGTGCAAAAATGTCTTTAAGGGTTCAGAGAATATGAACTATTTGACAAAATTAGTTAGTATTTTAGCAGAGAAAAATGAAAGACGTAAAGAGAAATACAAATTCTAGTCTTTAACATTTAATTTTTTAAAATAAAATCTTTCTACTTATTTTTCAGAATGGCCTTTTCAGGTGGGTCGAGAAGGGGGTAGTTTACTTCATGTTGTTTCTTAAGGCCACAAAGGATCATCAGGATTACCCCCTCCGACCTTCTGTATTACACGTGGCAGAGAGGAAGGGCGGGACCCTCTGCTCCTGGGCCATAAATGCTTTCATGTGCCTGGGGATATATGAGTAGGAGGGAGGCAGGTGCAGACATTGCATCAGTGTGGTAAAAGGGAGTTCTAAAACCATCTTATTGTTGGGTAAAACTAAGGTGTGTCTTAATGCGTGATCCACATAGTATGTCTTATTCAACCCTTATTAACCAAAAAGCTCCCTACCTTTATTATATATCTCCATCTATTGCTTCTGCTCAGTAGTCCACCACTCATCTGGTGCCATTCTCTGCAGAAACCAGGAAATCTGACACTTGCTTCTCTCCTGATTGTTTCTAATGTTCACTCATTCAGTTTGAGAAAGCACTTCTGCATTTGCACCAGATGAAGTGAGAAATCTGTTAAAAGAGAGGGTGACATGAGTTTGTTGGAAAGTACAGTTTCTCCTGTTTCATTTCCACAGGTGGCAATGGTGGCTGGAACCCTGCAGGCTGCCAAGTGCACACAGAGTCCAATGAAAATGAGACAGTTTGCTTATGCAACCACCTCACGCACTTCGGGGTCCTAATGGTAGGCAAACTCGCTGTTCACTAAGTTATCTTTCCTAGGAACTCAATGCAGTCTTCATCTTGGGTTAAGACAACTCTCATTTTTGTTACTTGGGTTATTCCTTTTGCACGTGATTTTTAATAATGATACATCATTTTGCCCCTTATTGTCATAAAGTTATCTTTTCATAACAAAATAGCTAGTCATAAGGATTCTGGACTGAGATAACGAATAAAGTTAGTAATGAAAGTTGTTGTTGTTGTTATGTTCTTTACAAGTGGCTAAATATTGTAAAATAAAAACTAAAATGTGCCCATAAGAGTATTCCAAATTTTGAAAATACTGTGCCACAGAAGACCTGGGGTTGAGACTTCTGAGCGATACCAAAATACAAATAGCATGTTATAACATCCAACTTCAAAGCTGGGACATGGCTGGGCAAAAAAGAAAGTCAGGGACTGTAAAACCAAGGCCCAGCACTACAACTTCCATAGTGAAACAGAAAAAATTGATCTTAATGAGTCCTAAGGTGCAGGGGGTCTGTGTCATTTCCCTTAACAATATAATCTGACAAAAATGACCTGCAGCTGAAACAGGAAGGTGTAACGAGGGAAATTAATGAGAAACAAGCCTAGGTAGATTTTAAATTTCAAGATCAGGAAAGTGGGAAGTTGTTTGCAGAAAAAAAAAAAAAATAGGATAAAACGTTGAGGTACTGTTTTCAGAACAACAAAAAAGAGAGACTCATATTGTCAGGGAAAGAGAAATGCCCTACAGTCAGTAAAACTGCTAATGAGGATGAAAAGTCAAGGAAACTCAATAATTCCCTTTCATCAGGATGAATCCTGAGATTCAAGAAGCTAAATTGTCCCTTGCAAATTTAGGTTGCAAATTAACAAGTTTTATATTTATTTAATGTCAAAAAAGTATAAAGAAGTATCTTCTTTCATGAAATGTGTAAGTCTGTATTTGCTGTGTTCTTATAAATGGCTTTAACCAGCTTTGGGGGGCCTTGCAGTACAGGCCTTCTCTTGGAAAAGGTCTGCCACAGAAGGGTGGTACAAAACATGTAACTTGGACTCTATCAGACCCTTAAGGAGAGTCTGCAGGCTGGGTGGCTGAGATAGGTAGAGCCTATCAGGGAGATGAAAGTGGGAACCATATAGAGCACTTCAGCCCCAGTAGCGTAATTTGTCTAGCATTCAGGTGCCTCCAGCAATTCACATGTGTGAAGTGTTTTTGAGAGAAAATAATTCCAACATGAAAAAGATGGAACACTGCTATCTTTTCTTAACATTTGGTGATTTTTTTATATTCAGTAATGGGCTGAAACATTTCTTTCCATCTGAAATTAACATTCTTTGGCCTGTAAAACATACCTGCAGAAAAGTTGTTTGCTCCTGGTCACAGCAATACTCCTACACAAAGTATTTGGGTTTTGATTTAACTTGTTGCAATGACACAACCACACAGGGAACTGCATGCACTGACTTTTTCAGCTTTGGCCTTCCAGACCCTTCTTAATAGAGCTGCTGTCTTCACGTCATGCTTAAATGTAGATATGAAAAAGCCATAAGCTCTTTGTCTTTTTTGCAAGCTAAATTGTGGTCTTGTTTCTCTTTTCATCCTTGAAGGGAGAAAAAAGGGCTTTCTTTAGGATATAGTCAATGAGTCCCTTCTCTTCTCCAAATGCATTTGTGGCAGTAGGAAATAAGGCAGAAGTTCTTTGAATTTGGGCTGTGTTCCAATAGATTTTTACACAGTTTTGACCCTTCCAATTGCTTTTCCATTGTAATAATCTTTTCTGACTTTTATTTAGGCATTAAATTGTTTTCAAATAACATGCTCCTTATATGTATAAACTGTTATATAAGGTTGGAACAGGGTGTAAAAAACCTGCTCCTTCCTTTTCCTATGAAGAATGGCAAGTTTTGCAGCCTTTTATTAATTTCTTTTTGCTAGATAGTTTTGCTAGGGACAACAGTGACATTGACTGTAGAATGGACACCATTATGTGTCAGTATTTGCTCACATTTACTCCACAGTGATATAGATCCAAACATTCTAATTTTTTCTTGTCCTTAAAAAAGGAAATAACACTGGCATGCATTCTCAGACGGTACTATGTGGCAATTACAGTTGGACAGAAAATTGGAAAAAAAATCCTCAGAATGTTCCTGCTTCATTTCCAATTTTTTTTTTATGTTGTCTTTGTCACTATTTTTCTGACCAATTCTATTTATAACTGTAGTTTGCATGTCAAAACAGACCATAAAACCAAAAAGCAGTATCTTACCCTTGGTTTCACCCATAGATGATTAGCTACCTTGACTCTTACGAAGTTTTAATAATGAGAATTGATGTCAGAAGCTCCTCAGAATGTTGCACATTTCAGTATGAATACTTTTAAATTACATTTTCCTAAATCTTACATCTTCTTAAAGTTAGTTGTCTATAAGCAACAGAACTAAAAAGTTTGAAAAGGGGAGATTTTTCCAGAGAAGGACAATTTGAAGTCCTGGTACTGAATTTAAGGATCAGTATCAGGCTCTGTCTATCTGCTAATCTCAGCAGTTTTAATACTTAAAAGTGCAATGTTTTGAAGAACTATGGGAAGGAAGCCAGAGGTGTAACTATAGACTAAGTATACTCAGTAAACATGAACCCTAATGTCAGGGTTATAGGGGTATTGCTAAAGTGCTTTTGAGTTTTACTTGACTAATTACCGAGAAAGAATGTTGTGCTCATGGAAAAGGTGTTTGCTATAACTGATGCCTCTTCCTCCTCTCTCCTGTAGGACCTTCAGAGAACCGTTACACAAATAGACCCACAGAATACCAAGGTCCTCACCTTTATCTCTTACATAGGCTGTGGGATATCTGCTATATTTTCAGCTGCAACTCTTCTGACATATATTGCATTTGAGTAAGTATTAGTTCTGTGAAAAACATCACAAAGGATGTACCTGTATGTGATGAATAAAATAAATTAGTTACATGGTTAATGTGGTTTATTTGTCTAGGAAAGGCAATCTGTGTTAAAAAAACAAACAAAACAAAACTGCAAAATCATGGTCACAATGTTGTAAGTGGAAATTTTTTTCAAGGGGACCTAAGTTCAGACTCTTTCCTCCTGTTTCCAATGTGTTGTGCTGCTCAGGTCTCGGAATAAGACTAATGTGTCTCAGAATTTTCTCTTTTGGGAGTACAGTATCCTCTAGATTCTGAACAGATATGTATTATTTTAAAGTCCTCAACCGGGCTTTTTGTAAAAACAAAACAAAATTTGCCTGTGTGAGCATAACAAGTCCTAAGTATAAAAAGAGAAATTTCCAACTAGAACAATTACATTCTAGAGCCCTTCAGAAAGAAGTGGGAAGAGAATTAAAATGAAAATTGTGAAGTGTTACAACAATTTCAACAGCAGTCCTACTGAAATGTGAAAGTGACTCAACAGAATGCAAAAGTTCTGAAGTGATACAGTTCTGTGAACAGTGAAAAGAGAAAATGAAGTCATTTAAACACAAAGGAACCATTCTGCCTGTAACAGGACAGGACAGAGTAGCTGCTAAAGAGGGATAGTTTGCTGGCAGGGGGAGGGTTTGAGTTCTAAATATCTCCAATGATTGCATTCCTATTGCATTACCTACAGTATAGTGTTCTGGTCCAAGATGGCAGAAATTGTTGGCTTGCCCCTCAGTTCATATATTTCAATGTGTATCAGTTAAGAAAGAAAATTGACCTCATCTTCCGTCTTCCTATGCTATTAAAAAAGCCAAACAGAAAATAACATGCACTGGACAATATATTCCAAAAATTAAGCCAAGATTTACATATAAAACGGTCAGAGATAAGCTTCTGCTCAGCTGTATTTTGAAAGTTTTCTTTTCATTTTCTTCAGGTTTTGTTTGAAGTACAAAAACACATTGTATTATATTTAATTTGAAATGTTTTTAATAATAAATCAGTTGCTAAAATATTGTGGCAATTAATTAGCTCATTAAGGACCCAAAGAAGTGGTAGCTTTCCTACACTACATATCACAGAGAGGTACACATCACTATGCCTTACTGCCATAAAAGCTTACAGCTGGGAGGAGATCCCTGTGCTTTTATTTACTTTGTAAACTGGTAAACCCAGCTGCTTTAAGTGGCTTGGGTGATTGAAGCCAATTAATCATATGTACCTGTATTTCTCTCATTAGGAAGCTGCGAAGAGATTATCCATCCAAAATCCTGATGAATTTGAGCACAGCCCTGCTCTTTCTTAACCTCATCTTCTTGCTTGATGGTTGGATTGCATCGTTTGACATAGGTGGCCTCTGCATAGCTGTAGCTGCACTTTTGCACTTTTTTCTTCTGGCCACCTTTACGTGGATGGGACTAGAAGCTGTTCATATGTACATTGCTCTAGTGAAAGTGTTCAACACATATATACGGCGATACATACTGAAGTTTTGCATCATTGGCTGGGGTGAGTTCAGTAGATGCAATATTTACATAGCATGTATATTGAAATGATGCCATATAAAAGCTCTTTATCATAAATGAAGAGCAGAATCAAAATCAGCATAGCATTTCCTTCCCCCCACCCCATGGCAGTGCCAGCATGCAGCCAGCCCTCTCTGTCCCCGAGTTCCCCTGTATAATTCTGCGCAAATACACCATAACTGGCACTCTCTGCCCAGAGCAGCTTACAGCCGGAGGAGGAGCGGAGAGACCAGATAAACTGGTCTTACTTTCCAGGGAGGCCAGAATGGGAGAGAGGAAATGTCACATGAGAGATGGAGAACCATGGCACACAATGAATTCAGAAACTCTTGAAGTTACTACAAAGCCTATGGGGATCTTTGCATTGACTTTCAAAAAGGTTTAAATCCAGCTTAAAGTTTCTTGCCAACAAGTACAAAGCCTATGGTGGAATTAGAAACAACCAAACTTTCCTGAGCTTCAGCACAGTGTTTAAACCACAGAGAGATCCTGCCTACCCTAAGCAGTATACACAGCAGGACTGAAATGGAAAATGTAATACTGAAAAATAACTGCAAGGCTCAGGCAGCAAGGCTTTTATTCTTCATTTTTTTCTATATCAGGAATCTGTGCCTTCTGCTTGAATGCACATATTGTGTTTGAAATAATACAACACAATACAAAACCATTAACCTCATGGCTAGAGCACTGACCTCAGTCCAGCTGATAATTGATGTCTTTCCATTGGCAACTAGCATCCTCTTTGGCAACCTCAGCAGAGGACAAGGGCTGAGTGGTCGGAAAAGCAAATTAACCTCTTCCCCTTTGAATCTCTTTTGTCATAGCAAGGATAAGACAAGTAAATAAGGCATGTCAGGAAACATACATTTCTTTTGTGGGAGCTGTACCTCTTTGCACAGAGTTCTCTTCTGCATAGTTGTCTATTTGCCCAAAATATTCCCTTTATCTTATTATTAAAAAATACACAGTTTGCTTCATTTTGGGGGGGACATGTTTAAGTAAAGGATATATAATGCTGTAGAAAAAGAGAAGACATTTACTGTTGAGAGAAGCAGTGGAGAAATTACAGGTTCAAGTTCATCTTCCCCAGTTCCCCAGCCTAATCCAGTGACATTAGCACCTCCAAAAAAATATCCCTCAAAAAAATCCCAATACCATCCCTCCATTAGATCTTATTTTTGTAATAGTTTGTTAATCTTCTCACTATATAATGAGAGTCTGTGTGCAATTGCAAATTTAACTTTGGGTAATTAAGGGTGATTATTTTACTTTAGTTTCCATATCACATACTAAAATAACATTTTCTACCTTGCAGAACATTATGAGGTTTATTCATTAATGCCCATTAAGTGCTTTGCAAGTTTCATACATTTGTACTGTTTGAAAAATTGTTTCCTTCTACTTCTCTGTGCAGTTTTCTCACATAGAACTCAGGATACTTTGTACTAAAGCAATAGGGATGGAGACATCAATAATTCAGCTTTGCATGGTGATTTTGAAGGTTTAGGAGATTTGAAAGCAAGCTGCAAGTTTTCTTGTGTTACAGGTTTGCCAGCTCTGGTGATAGCAATTGTTTTAGCGAGTGCTAATACAAATGCAAGTCACGTTTATGGCAAAGAGTTATACGGCAAAGATGCTACCGGGCAAGGAGGAGACGACTTGTGAGTATTTCTTCTAATCTCTTACAATTTAGCATTTACAGTCTGGAAAAAAAAAACAAAAAAACAAAAAATAGCATCGGTCAGATTGCTTTGGAAAAGTCAGAGGTGCATTAAACAAGCAAAGTGGGCAAAATTGTTTTCTAAATTATTTGAATCTGAGGTGCGAAGAAGGCTGTAAGAAAAATTGGAGGGAAATCTGCATTACCCAATGCCAGCTACAAACACTCCTCTGGCAAAAGAATAATTCATAAGTTTTGTCAAGAAAATAAAATAAAAGTACCTGGGTTTGTTTATCTTAAATGATAGCTATATCTTCTAGGTAAGAGCAAAGAAAAAAGTCGTATAAAAGTAGTCTCCTTTGCAAATAAACCAGCCTTTTGTCAATGTAGTTCAACAGCTTTCTATGTTCTTCTCTTGATGTCCAGATAGTAATCTCCAATTGCCAAAATTTTTATATGACTGTTACCTCATTTTCTGTTCCTTGCCTGGCAAAGCTTCATCATGATAAATGAAAATGTCATTCGGTATTTTTATTATCATTATCATTTTAGTATCATGCTAAGCATTCTGGCCATTTGCTGCTAGAGGAAAAAGATAGATCTCTCACATGGCTGACTGTCAAATGGCTACCTCAAAGGACTACCCGTCCTGTTTCTTCTCCGGAGATATATATATACGAGTTCTCCTTTAGCTCAAGTGGCAGAAACTTGAGATTTTGACGCTGAAGATCCAAGTTTGCTCAGTTACTAAAGCGTCATATGCTTCACACAGATGAAAGTGGTGAAGCTACTCATGCTGAGTCTAAACTTTCCCTGATGGGGTTGCAGTTCCCACAACTTGTATCTGAGGTCAGATTTCCTTTTAAATTAGTTTTAACTAAAATATGGTACAAGCCTCAGATTTCTGACATGATAATCCTATAGGCCATAGTCACTTAAGATGCCACTGGGCTTCATCCTATTTACAAACAGAAAATGGACAAAGGTTTCATTTTAAAGTATAGCTCTGCATCAGTGGTATCAGACATAGTCTGATTTTCCTTGTCATCATGTAAATAATTGGAGGATAGTTTGCCTTATCTAAAAATGATCATATTTTCATATTTTTTTACAGCTGCTGGATCAAGAATGAAGTCGTCTTTTATGTGACTTGTGCTGGCTACTTTGGAATCATGTTTCTGATGAATGTTGCCATGTTTATTGTGGTGATGGTGCAGATATGTGGGAGGAATGGGAAAAGAACTAATCGGAGCCTGAAGGAAGAGATCCTGAGGAACCTCCGTAGCGTTGTCAGCCTGACCTTCCTCCTGGGCATGACATGGGGCTTTGCCTTTTTTGCCTGGGGTCCCTTAACTCTTCCTTTCCTGTACCTCTTCTCAATTTTTAATTCATTGCAAGGTAAGCTGAATTTCTATTCTGTGAACAAATAATATTTGAGCTGTTGCTGTTCTGGGACATATTATGTCCAGTTATTTGACTAGGAAGCTCAGATCCAAGCTCTCTAGGTTTTTCCTTGATACAAACCATCATTGGTTTCCCCGTATCTGGAATAATGATACCAACTACATATGGGTTGAATATCTTAGGTAAATTAGTTAATGTTTCAAGGTCTTTTCCATAAAATTCACTGTATTATAAATAGTGCTATTCCTAACTAACAGTCTGCAGTGATCTCTGTTGAGATAGATGCTGTATGACCTTCAGCATTTCCTTTCACTAATTATAACAAATATAGAAAGCCTCTTTCCTTAATTTATTCCCTTAAAGAATCTGTAAAGCTCATAACTATTTTGTTAAGGCATGAGAAGCTCATGAAACAAAATTCAGTCCTGTTTCAGTGTGGAGAGATAGCACAGAGGTATGGGATATTCTTTGGTTCTTTAAGGAAAATTCAGTGACTGTTATAGTCAACTTATTTTTGTTTCCTTTACTGACATTTTAAATATTTTACTTTTCCAACATACTTCATCCTTCTGAAAAAATGTTGTAAATTGTAATCAAATGGTTATAAATTACAGAATTATATAGCTGACATTTAAAATATTTTCAGCTCAGAGCTGAAATTTGCATATGTACCAAATGACATAAGAATCACCACCTCCGCTTGCTCTACCCACTAATAAAGAAAAACTAAAAACGTAACAAGAAGAAAAAACCAAGAAGGTCATTGGATGGGCATGTGTTATACCACACACATATTGATATAAATAATAAATTTGCCTGGAAAAAAAAACAAAACAAACAAACAAACAAAAAAACCCCAACCAAACCCAAGAATGTCATTGGAGGAGCATGTGTTGTGCTGCACAAATATTGATATAAAAAATAAATTTTCCCAGGATCAGCAAAATATATTCCCTTTATGGAAAAAGTACTTAATGTTACACCGTGTGGATTTTATCTGTTACAGTTGAGATGTATTTACTGTGCTAAAAGATTTATTGAGCTTTCGCGGAAAGAGAATAATGTTGTGGGTTTTGGTTTGGTTCAGTTTCAACCTAAAATGCTAGGCAAAACGGCAAAAGTTGTTTGGATGTAGAGTTCATACTAAAGACTTTTTTTCCAAAGGACAGATTCTGATACTCCCCTAGCAGCATAATGAAGTATTTGCTGCAATGTCTATGTTAGAAATTCAGAAGGGCCTAGAGAGGTTAAAAGTATGGGAAGAACATGAAAAAAGATTAAAAGTCTGAAAAGCATGCCAAGGATCAAATTGAACAAGTTCTCTGTAACCAGAATTTCCAGTGCAATCAATTAAGCTTGTATTTGCAGAGTGCACACAAAGTTGACCACCACTGCTTAAGTCTCTGTGGGGTAATAGCACTGTTCAATGGAAAATGGACATTTGGAAGACAGTTAAGTCAGAAGATGAAACTGAAAAACCTGAGAAGTAAATGCAAAAAGAAGAGTGATGAGCTCTCCATGGATCATGGTAGCAATGATGACACAGTATATGCTCAGGCATGTCATACCAAGCACAGGAAGATAACAATCCCGTACCTGAAAATGCTTATTGCTGCATCAGAAAGAGCTAGGCAAAGCTAAAGAAATGAGGAAGAGGATGTTTAAAATCACATATAACTGGTGCGGTGCACATGTAGCAGTAAGGGGATGGAATGGAGCAAAGAAAAAATTAGGATTTGTATCAGGAAATATTTCCTAGCAGCAAAAAGCAGTTCAGTATGGCAAGTCTTTCATCAGTATTAGCATGAGCGTAATTATTGAGATTTCAGTAAATATGTTTATTCTCTCTTTCAAGTTTTTCAAAACTGCACAGTTATTTTAAGCTATACCAGCAGCCTCCATCAACAGTTTTCAGGGCACTGGAAGTGAAAAAGTAAATTGCAGCAACTACTGGTATTACTGTACTTTGCTATTTCATCTACATAGGAAATGATTTTTCTTTCTTTGACACTCAGAGTAAAAAAACTGGGAACATCTCTTTTTTGGCTGCTCATTTTATATATATGCCTGGGCAAGCCAAATACTTTCAAGTCAGAGCCAAGCTAGAACCAAGCCTAGGGTCTGATTTGGCTCTGGGAAACAAAACCAAAGCTGTATTACTAAAGCACATTGTAAACTTAATGAATAATGAAATACAGAGAAAAAAATTTTGGAGACCAAGCCCAGACAGCGCAAAGGCAAAGTACTTAATGCAGTACATTTGTTTTGTATTACTATAGACATATGCATTTTCTTTTTTAACCATTCAGAATGTTCCAAACATTAACCACAATTTAATTAAGCATCAATCTAGTAAGTTTGTAGCTGTGCAGAAGTCCTAAGAGGTACTTTGGGACACAAACAACTGCATATCTCTAAGCCTGTAAGAGCTGCTAGTGATTGCATTGGAATTACTCTGTGTTTAAAACAAATCACACAGAAATGTTTTACTGAACACAAACACAGTAACCATAATGCAACAGAGCTTGCATATGGGATGCATTAAGGTATGTTTGCCTTTCTTAAATTGTGCTTTTCCTTTTTTTTTTCCCCATAAGGTCTTGAAAAATTTTGCAAAAAAATGTGTTTCATGACACAACCTTTACCTAAAGTAAACTGATCTCAGTGGTCTTAGTGTAGCCTGATGGCTATAAGCAAATACATGTCCAGTTCAATGATATGTTTTCATGCAAAATTAGACCTCAGGACTTTGGAGGAAAGAGGATAATTTTATGCTCCAGGGCATTTTTTTCCAAGCTGTACCCTGCCATTTTGTTCTACCAGCTGAAACATAGTATGCATTAATATATGGAACTATTCAGTGATCATAAAGGAATGGGTTTAGAGGATGGCACTTAACCATGTTTGCCCATATTATGTAGCATTTATTCATGTTTAAGGTATAATCATGAGGGATTTGGCAGTAACATTTTGCCATCAGGTGTTCAGCCTCAGGTTGGCTGTTTCCCAGAGAATAAGAGTAAAACAAGAACAGGCCAAGCCAGAGAACGATGGAAGATTCCACAGCCAGTGCCTGCCTGGGAAGAGCCAGGAGCATATGAGATTTCCAACTTCTATATTTAGCTCCAAAGCATCTCTGTAGAATGATGAAATCATACCATACGCCCAGTTAAGACCTTCTTTACCACATGGTAGATGCTTACTGTCTTGAAAACAAAGATTATACAATTGCATGAGAAAAATGAACTCTGCAAAAACATTCTTAAAACACATTTATTGCAATTGCATGCACAAAGCAGGTAATTTTCTTCAGCAGTAAGTAGCTGGACACCTAATTAGTACTTACGAACATATTCTTAACATTTTCATAATCATTTCAAGTACATGCATGTGATGCACATAAATCCAAGTGTGTTTTTTAAGGGCACTCTTTAGTGCCAGTTACAAGACTTCTGGTTTTAAAAGAATGTAGCCCACAGCTCTGTAGATATGGAACAGGAGGAGATAAATTATCTTCTTGCGAATATGATAGTATCTGTATTTACTTTGCAATCTGGCTCTTGTAGTCTTGTTCGGTGCAAAATATTCATTTGGTTCAAAGACAGAACCTTTTAATTATTTTCCTCTAAGACAAAAAGAATAATAAAAAGACCCACACTGAGCTGGATCTAAATCAACAGTGTCAATAAAAGGGGTCCTATTCTCTCTGTTCTGATATCCCAGACGCTTATATAGCAGCTAGAGGATGAGAAAGCTTTAATTAATTTCCATAGCTCTTAAATGAGGCATAGATGACAGTAAGAAAATGTTAAGATTATTTTCCTTTGCTTGTACTTCATAGTCTTTTGTTAGCAGATTTTAGTTAATCTGTTTGTCTATCTATAAATACATGCTTCACTTGCTGTTTATTTGCTTTTGTCGCAGGTTTATTTATATTTGTATTCCATTGCGCTATGAAAGAAAACGTGCAGAAACAATGGAGGAGACATCTCTGTTGTGGCAGATTCCGACTGGCAGACAATTCAGGTAAAAACAATTCACAGCTCCCCTCCTTAGATGCTGCAGTAGTTCACAAAAGCCCAGGTGAACAGCTTGCTGTGTTATTTTTAATATAATACAATGTAAGCCAGAGATGTGGAAAAATAGATTAATCATAGGCTGTCACTTCACTTCAGTACTAACAATTGCCAAGGGACTTCTCAGATATCACTTCATAAAAATTTTCAAGTCTTCTCTTTCAGTTTTCCACTGAAGACAGCTGGTAAATTTTGTAGTGCTATGAGAATGGTTTTGGAAGGCCCTTTGGACCCTGGAAAAAAAAAAAAATTCAAATTAAGATCCAGGATTCAAACTCTGTCATTCAAAAGACAATCTTATTCCTTTTCTCCTACATTACAGTATGTTGACTGAATTGTGTGGACTGTTAAGTTGACATAGGAGCAATTCTTAATAGGCAGATAGAAATACTCTGAGGTCTTTTGCCTTTATCTTTGCCTTTTCAAACTGTTCTGTCCTTCACCATATAATTCAGGGAGACCATTAGAGACTCAAAAACATAGCAAATTCCTTTAGCAGAAGCCTGATTAGGTTCCAGGACTGAAGTTCATCTTTATCTGTGACTCTCAGAGAGAAGGGAGAGCAGTTGGTTTGGACACTTTGAAGTGCAACACTTGGGACACTGTGTTTATAGTCTCCGGCACCTTTGGCCATCTCAGATGGCGTTAGACTCCCCTTTTTAGGCAACTGGATCTTGGTTTGCTTTATGATGTATGACTGTGGACCATATAATTCTTGCCCATATGGTTCTTGCTCAATGACCAGGGTTGAAATCTACAGTTGATGTAAGGTGGCATCAGCTCACTGCCTAATAAGGTAAGCCAGTCTATCCCAGATAATAACAGTGTTCCAAATACTCTTGTGTCTTTTCTCTCTTGGCATCCAGGGTTTGTTTCAAGGTTTTAAGTAACTGCTTTGCCATCAAAACTTTTGTTTCTTCTTGCTCTGTTTTGTTTTAGAGAATGCATTCTCATTGTACACTGTAAAATATTTATGCTTTCACTTTGTAGTAGGACAACCTGATTCATGATTTCAAAGAGTTAATACAAGTTAGGAAAAGCATATTCATTCAGATCAGGCATCCAGATTGTTTCATATGTTCAGTTTCCATGGGGTTCATGCTGTAACTCCTGAACTGGAAAACACAGATGGATCAAATTATTTCCAGATTTTTATGCTGCTGTTGGGCAGCTTGTGGGTATGATAGAAATAAAAACCTGAAGGATTTGAGTACCTCGGTGGTATAGTTAATGTGCTGTCATTACACCTAGCATTAACCGGTCCATCACCACCCGCTGGTTTTATTCTCCATGAACCTGACACAGTTTGCAGGCAGAACAGTGAAATATAAGCCAAATGTGAACTTGCATACCTGTCCAATTAAGTGTACTTTAGGGCACGTTATAATAAAGCAAAGAAACAAACAAGCCAAAGCCTTGCAACACTGCCATAGCTGGGTTGGAGAAATAGTAACCTATACGCTATAGTAATGATTAAGGACAAAATCCTTGTCTTGATCTACATCAAGACTAAAGCGGCCCATGTGTCTTTGGTTTGGACTTCTCTTCCGTTTTGTGAATCCCATTGCAGTACACTGAATAACGGCAACAAGACTAACATGTGAAACTACCCATACCTACCTGCAAGTATATGATATAAAAGTAGTTAGATACATTTACTCTACTGGCATTGGGACACTTGTGATGAGTTTTTCAGTATTAGTTATTTAATTTAATTTTGGAAGTTCTTCCAGTATAAGAGCCTATGGTGTTAATGGTTCAGACAAAACTCTTCAAATGTGAACTACTGAATAACCATTATTATTCATTGTTATTAATAGTGCACCAATATGTTAAACCCTGTAACAGCAAGTGCAAATCCACTAGTATGTAGTATCTACCTCAGCAGATCAAGCCCTCAAATGATAAGACCTCTGTAAATACTCCTATCCCTCCCTTTCCTATCCATCCCCTTTGGATTTCTCTCTTGAGGTGATGAAACTTTGGCATCCTTATACCGCTACAGATGTTCACTGCTCTCCTGCATCCTGGAAAGCCAAATCTTATGGTTCTGCCATCCAGTCAAAATACTGTTAGAGTGTTAGAGCCACCAATTTTAGCTACTGTGGTAAACAGCAAAGTAAATCAAGTTGGAATAATTCTTGTGTTTCTTAAGAACCAAAGAGGCTACCTGACAGGAAGATGATAGGCTGTTTGTTATAAGCAAGACTAAGAAATGCATCTGATACTTGAAATGTTCATAACTGAATAAATTAGGGATTTAGTACCTATGGTAATTATTTATGTAAAACTTTTCAATCATTTTTAGATTGGAGCAAAACAGCAACCAATATTATAAAGAAGAGTTCTGATAATCTTGGGAAATCCTTATCCTCTAGTTCCATCGGCTCCAATTCAACCTACTTAACATCCAAATCGAAATCGACAACGAATACATATTGTAAACGAAACAGCCATACAGGTGAGTTCTTGCACTGTAACACAGTGCCTCTGTAAATATGTAGTTTCATGTTAAAGGTACAGTAGGGATTTCTACCCAAAGGTTAATGTGAAAAAAATTCACCAATTTATATAGTTTTAGTGCTTTAAAATATATTTAACTGTTTAATAGGAATCTTAACCTAATATACAATACAACCAATATATAGTTCTGATCTCAGTATGTTCCCATACTAAACAAAGTAGGCATGACAAAAGCAAATCTTGCTTTTTCTATAACACTTTCACCTTTTTCGCTGTAAGAAGGTGAGTCTTATTACCCCATTGTAAATGTAGGGTAGCCAAAGCACATAGAGATGACATTCATCACTCAAGGTAACATGAAAGCTAGCAGCACAGCTGCAAATAGGAATCAAGTCTTCTGACTCCAAGTCCACAGCTGATTCACTTGGTCAAATTGCTTCCATTTAACACATTTATGGGTAAAGTCACAAATGGAGGCTACTTGGAAATGGATGCTGTGTTCCCAGAGTATGCATTGTCTTTCCCTTCTACAAATAGCATGCCATATCTACTGCTTTTTTATTTAGATGTCAGTCATGTATGTAATAAAAGGCATCATCTGTATTCCACTCATGCCATAAAAATGTGCTCATTTTAAGAACACTTTAAAGGAGCACAAAAAGAGAGGAGATGGAATGATTTGCAAGTCTGTTGCTTAGGTCTGATATAGTATTTCAGAAAATCACTTAAATAGCTCAGATGTTTTTGTTACTGGGTTTTTATGAACTCATGCTTTTGTACTGTATAAAGTCACGTAACATTATCACAGAATCCTCTTCTAAACCATAGAGAAAATAAAGTCTGCAAACATATTTAACCCAAAGATTTATGTTCTATCTTTAAAATATTTGTTAGAAGCACTGTTTTGGATATGAAATAGATTATTTTAGCGAAAGGAAAGTTCCACTGTTTCTTAAGAATAAATTATTTTCAGAAGCCCCAGGGTCTCATTCATGATGGTACAGTCTTCTTTCTTGATATGTGGCATAGTCCCCAGGAAATATCTTCCTGTTTTTATTGATGACCATTAACTGGCTCAGTTAGGCACACAATTTTTGTCTAGAAAGCCCCTTTTTTTAAGAATTACATTGTTATTTTCTCACTAAACAATATTCAGTGCATCCATTAGCATGACGGGTTGTGCATCAGGTATTTTAAGAGTGTAAATCTTTTTTGGTTATTGAGAATGTACATGAAGTACATTTGCTTCGAATACAGTAAAAATGAGTGGTATCTTAGAAATTCCCCGGTGCAGCTGAGCTTGCTCTCAGGACTGCTGTTCACAGCCACGCTGGGAGCGCACAGCAGTCATCTGCCTCACCAGGGTGTCCGTCCCTGCTGCCATCTCAGGTTTGATGCGCCAGGCACCCAGCTGCCCTGCGCAAGCTGTCTTCAGCTCTCTTCCTTATGAAGGGACACTTTTGTCAGCAGTCTTCCACGAACAGTGTCTATAATATCCACCGGTCACAGTGCTACTATTAATTTAATAGTGGAGGAGGAGAGAATTGTGCCCTTTCTGCAGCAGAGTATTCTCCATTCTGCAGACAGAGAATTCCCATTTGTACTCATGGCAGATCAACCTCTACCCCCTTGGTATTGGGATTAATGCTAAAAATATGCTTAAATGTTTTGTTAGACTCAGGGCTTTTTGTCAGTCTGACAATTAAAGAGACTTAGTGCTGGAGTTTTTGCAATGTGTTCTTGAAGCAAAACAATAGAACAGTTCCAGATAAGAAGATATAAGTTTTAAGAAACTTGCAGTTAGGAACATGCTTATGTACTTTCTTCAAAACTAGTGAGCTTAATCCCACGCATAAATTATTTCCTAAAAGGGATTGCAGTTGGTAATGTAATCATAACTTGTAATGTGATGGCTTATTGGACATTAAGGGAATACCACATTTTTCTCCATATTTTTTAAATTTTTATACATTTTGCTTTGACCTCTGAAAATACAGATTTATTGTGACACTCCAAAGGAATTTTTGCTAATATTAGGTTTTTAAATACTGACACATCTTCTCACATGTTAAAATAATAGAAAATAACATTAAGATTCTGATTTTTAATACAGCTAAAGTTCTCGGTTTGATGTCTTAGCTAAATTGCAAGCAAATAATGTAATAGCAACATGTCTTGGCAACTCTTGTTAATATGGTTATAACATGCTCCCTGGAACTGACACAAGCATTCATGTGTTTGTGGTATAGATAATGTCTTCTAAGGCCCTTTCCTCATCAGTGGTGGAGCATTACAGGTAAAGTGAGAATTGCTTTTGCTGAATGCATGGTTTGAACAGGGTGGAGGGATGCCACTTGCATGATGTCCTCATTGACACAAAGGACTTTGCTAATCAGAAACGCTGCTTGTTTCCCACTATTACATCTTGCATCATTGGTGCTGAATCAAAGGATAAATGTGCTTCAAACTCTGGGTGTCTGCACTCTGCATGGGGCATGAAGCATTTGGAAGATACCATTTTAGAAAACAGACCATGTCCTGACATTAATGCCTGTGTACAGTAGTCTGGGGAAAGGACATTAAGTTGAAACACCCATACACAAAGCATACATTAAAAAGCAAAAACAATCTGATTGAGTCCTAGAATTATTTTTAGTATTTTTAAAAGTTGTTACAAGAATTTTAAGATACTGTATTTCTATTTGGTCTATGGCCACTATGGAATTAGTCTTCTAGCTATTGTTTTTTCATATCCAGTCACACCCAAAATAACTCTGAATGACAAAATATATATGCCTGAAAGACGCGCTAGGAACTGCTGGTTGACTGCAGAATGCACCAACTGGGACACGAATATTGGGTGGACCCTACTGGGTATACAAAAGTAATCACTTTGACATCTTGTGGCCGTGCTATTTATAAGTCTGAAACAAACGTGTTGTAGATAATACTTAAATCCCGTATATAACACCTCTATGAATTAGAAGTTAGGATTATTTCTGCAGAGAATTTGGTGGTACAACTCCCATTTACTTCAGTGATACAGGATTTTAACCCTGTACTTAGGTGTGAAGCCCACTGAGCTAAAAAACAGAGGGGCCCACTAGTTTCAACAGCAGTACATAATTACTGTGCATGCAAATTTCATGAGGAAATAGCTGGTATTTAACAATGTAATGATGACTTGTGAAAAAAGTATACATATCTGCAAGGAATTTCAAAAACTTTCCCTAGAGACTGAGAATTAAATTTTCATCTTTGTAATAAGATGTTCAATATGTAGAAAAACTTCAAAATGTAGTACTATTGGCTAGTAAATGCATACCTTTGAAAGGCACACAGTACTCAGCAGTTTGCTATTGGACATGGAGTTATTTGCTGCAATTCATGGATGTTCTTGTGTGCTTTGAAAAAATCATCCTGATATGCCTGAACATGCCTGTTTCTTTTTTCATGAGTGAAACTGTTTTGATTTCTCACTCTGCAATCCATTTCTCCCTTGCAATACTTCATACTCTGTTATGGCTTGATATCATGACTTCTGCAGGGGCGGGTTACTTTTCTGTTTGGTTTTGGTTAATTTATTTCTATAAGAAAAAAGGTTTGTATGAAATAATAGTTAAATTAATATGCTAAATTCTTAAATGATCCTTTACCAAGGAATTTTTGAAGGTGATTTCACCAAGGTCTTGTAAACAGCCATCAAAAATGTCACTTGTAGAAAACGTTGCTCCACAGGATACTCCATCTTACTGTCGGCATGCGATGGTCCAGACCTTGACTGGGTTAAAAGAATTAATTCCAGATTTATTCACTACAGTGGAAGAGATAAGAAAGCTCATTAGGACTATATTTGAGAAAATGAGACACAGGCTCTCTTCTTCTCATTGCTCGCTACATGAGCTCTACCTGCTGACAGTTCTCCGAACAGCAGTACTGTTAGCTGAAGGAGACTTTCCCAGCCCAGCTGGGAATTGCCTAGCTCCTTTTTCTATTCAGCTCCACCCTTGGCTTATAGCACATGAACTCTGAAGGGATGCCACTTTTCTGCATCTTTTCCTCCCCACAGTTGTTCAGTCCATACCCTTTTTATGGAAAAAACAAAGTGGTGTTAGGCAAGCACAAAGTGTTTTAGGGTGCAAACCATCTCCTGCTACATTCTGTGCAGAGTAATTATTTCTGTGCACAGCTTAAAACCTCCAATGTTGAAATAATTAAATCCGTTTATTGTCATTTTCCACTACTTTATTATGTGGAGTTGTTATTTACCAGATGTTATGGAGGTCACCCCTATTCCAGTGTTATCAAAATCTTTTTAGTTTGTAAGATTCAAAGCATCAACAATAAATTAGTATGTTAAAAGGTCATAGGGTTCAGTTACACTTTAGGCAAAAGAATAGGGGGATGATTTCAAGAGAGACTTGAGAGGTCTGCCCACAAAACTAGGCATCTCAAAAGAATTTAGAAGCAGTAGCGCCAAGTCAAAAAGTTGTTTGCTGGCTTTTAGGGCAGTAATTTCATTCAGCAGTAGCGGCAATTGAAGGCATATCTATACGGGAGTGACACACCACTTAAACTGTGAGTTTGCTTAAGAAGCCCTAACTACTTGTTGCTTTTTCCTCTTCCTAGAGAATGTTTTTCTTGACAAGCCATCTTCAAAATTTGCCCAAGAGGATGGAGAACAGACATCAATCATCCCTGTCCACCAGGTTATTGACAAGGTCAAGGGATACTGCAATCCTCACTCCGATAACTTCTATAAAAACATCATCATGTCTGACACATTTAGTCACAGCACAAAGTTCTAACTGAGCTTCTGAATTTTTTAAACCAAAGGAAGACAAAAAGTCTGCCTGGCATTGAGAGTACTGGATGTCGTAGAATGTGACCTGTTTAGGGGTTTTTTTTCCCCCCATTTATAATGTTCTTCTGTTAACAGCTGCCACTCGAGGACCAATTTCTCTACCTTTTTACTGTTGTGGAAGAAGACAATTTTCTACCATGGTATTGAGCTGTTTCTAAATGTGTGCCAGCCAGCATGATGCTTGGACAGCTAATTGTAATCCTGTGTAAATATTTTTTAAGACTGAAGGACCACAAGCCTAACTCTAAATTATATAGTTCAAACAGAAGCAAGCCTTGACTCCTTGAGAAAATAGCAGACGTGTCACGCAGTACAGGCAAGCTCTTATTGAACAGTCTACTTACGGTCTTTTTCTTTTGAAAAATATGGATTTTCCCTATGACACTTGTTAGATTCTTGCTTCTTGACTGTCTAGTGCTGTCTGTTCTTTATTAGTAAGTGAATAAAACCCTAACACCCACATTAAAGGGTTATTTTAAACCATTTTTTACTAAA
Source organism: Haliaeetus albicilla (assembly GCF_947461875.1). NCBI lineage: Eukaryota > Metazoa > Chordata > Aves > Accipitriformes > Accipitridae > Haliaeetus > Haliaeetus albicilla. The sequence continues at coordinate 18,947,694 of NC_091489.1, read as the reverse complement.
TAGACCTAATCACGCAAATCTTGCTTACCAGAGCAGTATGTGCTGTAAACTCAGGCTATTTTGTATCCATGTACATAGAAACACACTTATTACATAGATGTGCTGGCTGAGAAGGGCGTGCAGGTTGCTAGTAATGCTTGCAAATTTTAAGTCCATTGATACGTATGGAAACAGACAGTCATACCTATCATTTGCGTCTGTGCAGAACAAGTACACAGGTAAACCCAAAGTTTACACAAAGTCACGTTTCAACATTTATTGATTGGTATGTATGAAATGCAGCATCTCCCATTGCAATTCTATGTTTACTGTTCTTTTCCACTAAACAAAATAGAAGACATTCAACTATATAGAGACATAAAAATATATACCTAGATCTCTCTCCACACATATTTTTATAATAATGCACACAATAAATATGACAGAGGAAACCACAATGTGTACCACAGACAATCTAAGAACAATGAACGGTGCTAAAACTCAAGTTTAAGTATTTAAATACAAGATGAATACTTTGTAAACCCATGGGGTCATTTGTCAGTCTCTGTACTTCAGAAATACTGTATGTATAGACACCTCCATCAGATGGCATTGCAGCATTAGAATAACCTGGAATACGTTCACCAGTAATAAATAAATAACATCTTTCTGGGGACATAACGTTATCAGTATCAGTATCCCTCTCCTGCCCCGCTCTTGGTTGACTTGATTGAGGTTGTTGGAGGCACAGAGTTTAAACAGTGTTCAGGCAACATTAAGGCTTTTTGCATTGCTATACTGTGTGCATAATGACACAGAGCTGTGTGTGTGCAGAGAACAGACAAGAGCATAAAATACTTACTTGTTTTAATCTCTATAAATGTGTGGCACATAAGCATGTGGCCATGACTGCCAAAAGCGCACCTCTTCATGATGCGTGTTTCGCCCAATGACAGGTTTTATAACAATTGTAACTGCACATGTCACTGAAGGCATGGGCCAAAACATCAAAGGTATTTTCAAATACTGTTTTCAGAGGAGAATGTCTCCTAATGGAAATTTTCATTTTAAAAAGGCTTTTTTTTTTTAACCAAAATATTTTTAGCCAAATATTTAATTAATTGTATTCAGAAGGTGACCAGAAAGTTATGCTGAGATTTTTTCAGTTGCCAAGCAGGTGGATGTTCAGTGATTAGGGATGTGGGTTTGTGCCTTTCCTTGCTCTCTGCACACACTTTGTGTGCAGAGGTCATTTAATGCTGTGACCGCACAAATGGCGTATTTTCCCTGGCTGCAAACACCTGGTGGGAGGAGGATGTCCTGATGGTATTCCGTCCAGAAACACTGCTGTCGCTACACGGACCTTAATGAAACCTCAGTCTCATAACTGCAAATACTTACATGGTGGTATGAATGAAAGTCAACCCAGTTCGCTTAAAATGTAATTATGAACAGGAATGAGTGTTGTCAGGTATCTTTAATAAGGGAAATAATTTAGGGAGAGATTATGTACAAGCATTTGCTGAACTTACATTTTATCATCCCACTTGCTTAACTACTGTAGATAATAGTGTTCACATAGCAGCTTACTGTGAGATTTCTACCTGATTAAGGTGTTCAGAAGTGAAGACAAGGAAAAACAAACATTCCTGAAAAAATGAGGAATCAATAAAACAAAATAGGTTAGTAAAATATAAATAAAAAGCAAACACAGTATCCTGACTGAAGCTGAGCTGTATCCTATCAGTTTAAAGTACAGCTACCTATGTTTTTGCTGAATTAAGATTTTTTTCTCTTTTTTTACTACCATGTAGTAATCTTAAACTGTCTGTGTCAGTTAGATGCTCTTGAATGCTCTCAATTCTACAATGTAAAGCTTCTATTTTGTAGTTGACATGCTGTAACCTCCCTTGTATATATTTATTTATTTGTGAGGTTAAATATGTCAAATCTATTTAGCTCTACAATGTCTGTTCTTGTTACTTTAAAATTAAGCTTCTGTTTCATCATAGAAGAAGGAAAGAATAATTTCTTATATATGGTTTTTCCAAATGCCTTGTGAAACAATTTACTGTAGTTCTATCTTTTACAAGTATAAGGAAACATGTCAGTGTAATTTGTAATACTAGTCAGTGGAATATAGTGTAACAGGTTTAAAGATGGACTAAAGTGGAAAGAAACATTTTCAAGTAAACATTCTTGATGTTAGTGTTCCAAATAATTAAAGTCTTTTAATAGTGAATCGTTGGGGTTTTTGTTTTGTTGGGTTTTTTTTCTTTTTTAGTGTTTAATGGGAAAAATTACTCAGTGGAATTCTGGAAAATAATCTTGTGTTTATTAAGTATGTGAGACAGGTACGTGCCTAGCCAAAATGTTGGAAATAAATGTGCAAGACTAACTCCCTCTCATCAGAGTAACACAGTTTGCAGAATATGTTTTTCCCTTTTGTGATTTACTCAATGCCACATTCAGTGAATGATCTGAAAGTTATGCAAGTTCATTTATTTATGGTAGCAGTCATGTCATAGAAATGAAAGGAAAATCAAGGCAATGGACAATATGCTGGGATGATCTTCTAGAAGTAATACAAATTAATAATCTAAAACTCAGGAGTTATTTCTATTCGTATGTTTCTTTTCAGCTGAATGTCATCCCTCATTATCAGTAACTTGATCCAACTTGTAATCATACTTTGACTGATCACTGTTGAAATATTTTAGTCAGCCAATCACTTGATTAATACACACCAAAGTATAAATATTAAATGTAACACAATAATGGCCTACCTTTAAATGTTTACTTTTAAAGAACACGGAAACCTACTGAAATATGTCAGATCTGCTCCCCTGTATTTAAGTCTCATCACAGAAAATGCACAGAATGTGAAGATTCAGCAGTAATGTTTTTTAGAAAGCAATCAAAACAGCCCCATGTGATAAGCGGCATTTATTAATGAGGATGCTGTGTGTGCCTGCGGATGGTCTGTCCATGTGGACAGTGAATACTACCCTTGAGCTTTATGCCTTGAACAGTGTGGGAGGACCCTCTGAGGGAAGGAGCACATTTTTTTTTTCCAAGTAGGATCTTTGCAGATGCCAAACTTGGAAGAAGTGATTTGCAGCGTTTGGGGGTGGATTTATTTTTCTCTTCGTTTCATCACTTTTTAAATATCAAGAACAATTTTATTTTAATCCTCTACTGTTAACAGCTTCCTACTGTAACCCATTGAGTTACATAAAATGCCACTTCATTTTATTACTTTTAAAAGGCTGATCTATAATCAGACACATCTCTGTAACCACAGGGACAGCTAACGAGTTACAGGGCAGCAGTGTGTCATTCATGGAGCCATTATAAAGCATAAAAGCATTCACTGTATATAAAGACAGAAAACCATATATGGGTCAGCAAATTAGGCAAAGGGCTTAGAAGTTATGTCAGGGAAAACAATCATGCAAACCAGTCTCTGGAGCAGCTGTTTCATGCTCAGTGCTCCAGCTGCTGCTACGCTAAGGAGGCTTTCCCCTTCACCCTCTGCTTAGCTGGTCTTTGGTTACTTGGGCCATGTAATTTTCAGATCTCCTGGCCCCATCATGGCACTCCCATCCTCAGGACAATAATTTGCTCAGTGCTAGGGAAAGGGAAAGGGAAAAAGAAAGAAGAGAAAGAGAAACTGAAAGGGAAAGAAGGGGAAAGGGAAAGGGAAAGGGAAAGAGAAAAGGTAGTTGTCAAAGCCTGCTCTGCATCTTCTTACATTTGCCACGTGATTTCTTGCCCCTTCCCCAGGATATGTCACCCTGACCAGTGATGGAGGCAGGCCATTGGAGTAAGTAAGACACACCAGCATGACTATTTGTGCACCTGTCAATTAAAACTAATATTTTTGACCCTCCAGCTTTAAGCCCTGGTTCTTCAAGGCAGTAACTCCAGTATTTCCATGCTTGGAGACTAACCTAGCAATAATATCTCTATAGTTCAACAAGAACCTAATGCCCCTCATAGTGAGAAATCAGTTTGATAAGGTTCAACCACCACACCAGAAATAGCTAAATAAATCTCACAGAAACCTTTTCTGGAAAGATAGCCCTTCCTCAGATATGTCTGCTCACTCAAAGCCAGTGCTGCTATTGGTCTTAGGTTAAGCCCGGATTTAGTACTCCTGAGGAGTGATGATGTCCATATGGCTTGTATAACCACAGCTGCCTGACAGCACTTTGAATGACATGGTTTTCCTCGAGATGTGATGAATGACCTACCCTACAAAATAAATGCCAGCTTGAATCTTTAGCATGTACTAGATAGCCTAAACTGGGCACTTTCTATCCAGACTATTCTAGTGAGAGTTCTCAAAAAACATAGCTTTAGATAGAAAAGAGTTCTCAAAAATCCGACTGCATTCCACATGTGAACTGCATGAGAAAGAGTGAATGCTGATAACTCTGGTCTGGCGTTTCCTTCCACTGCCAGGTTTTTCCCACCCTGGGAGCCCACTAAAGCAAGGGAAGAAGAGGGCTGAGGTAAAGGAGTACAACCTGCTCTGCCTGCCGGCAGGAGGGCTCCTGCTGTCCCTGTCATGCTGCACTTCACAGCGCTCCGGGGCCAAGGGCAGTAAATGCAACTAACATTACAAAGTTACAAAATTCCACTCTGGTTTTCTTTCCCACTCGCCTGGCACGACTGCTCATGCTTTTCCAGCAGAGGGCAGTGGCATATTGCTAGTTGTAAAGCTGTTAAGCGAAAAATGCAACAAGATTCTTCCACATGTAAGCACAGGCGCAGAGATAAGTAGGAGAGTTCATATCAGGTTTGTCTATTATTTAGCAATCTGTTACATCACCGGATAAAGCAAACACTCTGCGCTCGGGGAAGCGAGGGGAGAGCGCTGTCTGCCTGCATTTGGGCATATTTAGTGGAAAGAGCAATACAGAGTCTCTCTGTATTTTCTCTTGCTGGTTGCTACATTTTCTCCTTTTTTGCTCCGAGGAGATGCAATAGAATTAGCAACTGCTACGCTGCTGTCAGCTGAGCAAACAGAGCCAGCTCACCATTTCAGGCTTGCACACCAGCTTATTCCAGTACTGGGCAAATGATTTGATCTGCTGGGCTGCCACCCTGTGACTCAGAAATTCACTGTATGCATAATTATCCAGGGAGGGGAAAAAAACCAGCAGCCCTCTGCTGATTGTGGCACGCAGGCCCATACCTCCCTACCACCTTTTCCCACAAGAGCACAGGGACAGATCTGCTGTCAGCTGGATCCTCTGCTCCACATAATCTTTCCCCATGGCACGTATTACCAGGTCAGCTCGAGCAAGGTGCAGAACCGCTCAGCTACATGCTCAGCTGTATAGCTGCACCCAAGGCTGCTCCGTCACGGGGCAGGACTGACCAGAAAGCTGTTCTATTGGAAAACAGCACCGTGTTGAAATTAAAATGTCTCATGTGCAATTCTAGCAAGATCTTCGGGGAAAATATTCTGAAACCGTTTGAATCCCCCCGTCTGTGCTTGTCCCAGGAGTGTCACCGGCATGGCCCTCTCACCCCACACCTGCCCCAGCACCAAGCTAAGGGGAGAGGGGTGGTCTGGGGTGGATGGGGTGGGGAAGGCAGGGAAGGACATGACCTGCTTTAGCCTCACTTGCTGTTTTTGGAGAGAGCCCGTAGGCGTGGCTGCCCTGGCCGTGGGAAGAAGGAGCAGTGGGAAGGGAGGCCCAGGAACAGTCAGGACGTGGTATACAGAGCAGGGCACAAGACTAGTATGACAGACATCATGACACCATCCCTTCTCCAAAACACTTGTGGCATTGGTATTGCCCAAGTTCAGAGTCATGGCACAGCTGCATTACTGGCACATCACTTCTCAGTGAACTTGCACAAGCACAGCTCTGCACAAGGCAGGAGCCAGCGTGAGTTCCCTGCCGCTTCTCTGTGCTCCCTACGACCAACACTCACTTCCCAGGAAAGTAGACGTGCCAGCATGCCTCTCAGTCTGGCTGCAAGCGTCTTGTTGCTCAGACGTGATCATTTTGTAGAATTACGCAAGGTACAGGGTGAGCTGGGCATTATGCAGACACTGACACCACCACCCAGATCACAGAGCTGCAATGGACAGTTTAGGACGGTGAGGGTGCTCAGGAAAGGAAGGCGAGCATGGGAAACCAGCACTTACAAAGCTTTGCAGGGGCGCTGGAGGACAGGGGCTGAAATACTGTGGTTTCCCATGCAGAGTGCAATTCAAAGAGCTCTCAGAGGAGTTTTGTGTGTGTTTGCAACAACTGGGTGTGGGATGGGCCCAGGCTGAGCTCTGCAGGGAGGGCAGTTCAAGGGGCTGCAGCTCCAGCAGCCTAGCTGGACCACGACCCACGGATGGCTTCTTCGCTGTTTCTTTGTCATAGCCTAGAGATGGTGGTACCTGTGGAGTAAGATTTGAAGCAGTCAGGCTAATACCTCTTGCAGGTTAGCAGGATGTATTTAGGCAGACTGGGCCTTAAAATGGTCATCCAAACCAGCCCCCACCCCCCTGGTCTGGTTAGGTGGCAGATCTCACTGGAGGTGAGGAACTTACATTTATTTTAGCTACATTAGATGGAAGAGAAGCTGGGGCCAAGCCTGCCAGTTCCTAGTAGGTGACTCTAAGGATTACACTGTGGAGGTACTTCACTGGGTTTTCAAAGAAAAGGTGAGCCTGTTCAAGCCTTACACTGCACACCTCCAGATCTTTGTACCAGCTTCAGCTAGAGGCATAGTGAAACGAGTCTGTCGTGGTACTTCTGAGGTGGCTGGGTAGAACTGAGAGAAAAGCCAAATGCACATTTCATTGCAGAAAAGATCAACCCGAAAAAGATCAGCATAGGCAGAAGCAGCCTGTCCATGAGCGTGTGACTGTCAGATACTGTTGCTGGGTTACAGCCAGCTGACTTTAACGCATCCCGCTCTTTTATTCACATTGATTTTTAATGCCTCCCAAAGATGGGTCTTTTTCGATTTGCCTGTTGTTTTCACCCAAACTGATGCATGCTCTGGTTCAGCAAATAAGCGATCTTCTGACCATATTTTAGCCTACCAGACGCTGTATATGATGCTTCCTACATTCAAGCAAAGAGATCCTCTCACTGCAATTGGACTGGACATCGGTTGGAGACTGGTGTAAGGATAGTGTATAAATTGCCTCCTGAACAAGGCAAAGGTGAAGGATATGTCCTAGTGAAGCACTGGAAGACTTTCAGGACAGAGGAGGCCCCCTGTCACTGGAGGTGTCTAAGAACAGTCTGAACCTGGGCTTCCTAAACCCACTCATGTGGGTGACATCAACACCGACAGCAGTATCAGATGACACACAGAGACAACCTCCTGCCCTGTGATCCTCTTTAATTTCACGTAACTATTTTTACTAACACTGTACACTGCATGAGAAGGAAGGTGCTCCCACAATAAATTCATATCAGTACCCTATCTCCACGGCTTATCTTCTTCTCCCCCCTAATGTCTCAGCTGTAAACCCTTTGCCCATAACAACTGCCTCATCCACCCTCCCAACAGCTTCACCCTCCCAAACAAGGACCCCACACCCACCACGCTTCCAAACTACCATCAATCACCCCAGTCGCCAGCCTCCCCCCGCTGCAGCGACAGCCCCCACCCCTTCACTTACCGAAGCCCATGCTGTAGATGTAAAGCAGAGATGGCCCCAAGAGCAACAGGTCGCAGCTCTTGAGCAGCCTGGCGCTGGCGCGGTGCTGTGGTGCAGCCGGTCAGCAGCAGTAACCTGCTGTGTGCAGGCAACACGTGTGCTGGAGGAGCAGTTGCAGGCACCGTTGAGACCACCACCTCTGAGCCCCGGTCCCTGTTAGGGGTGGGTTGCAAACCTCGGGATTAGGCATATGTAGCTCAGGGTTGATTTTGACACAGGTAAGTTTGCCTTAAAGTGGAGGGGAAAATTAGGCACCCTCCTGAGAACCTTTCTGGTTCCGTTTTCCTCTTTCATTATTATTTTACTCAGATTAACATCCAGTGTAGGCTTGTGGGGGCTATTTACACTAGAAACCAGGGCTTCTGACTGGTGCCTTTATGGACCGGGTCAAATCTGTGCCAGAGCTTCAGGTATTTGTTTCGCTCCTTAACCTTTGTGCTAAATTCATACGGTTGCCTGGGTGAGCTGCTACCTTGAGCGCGGTGGCCTGCACTTCCTTTGACCCTGCCAGCTAAAATTGACCAGCCCTTTACTTCCCAGTTACAAGAAACCCATCCGTTACTGAAGGTGCTGCAAAAGACATTTCAGTGTTTTCTTTCGGTGAGGCTGAAAAAAGAACTTGAGAAAGAAGCTTCAGGGATAACGTTAACATGAAGAAGTTGGACTCAAAGTGTTGACATTTGCCAGGGATGGCAAGGATTAACTTCTCAAACACTTGGGTATGCATGCGCAGAGGCTGCTGCGGTGCTCCCTGTTTAAGCAGCCATTTCAGCAGGTATTCAGCAGGCAGTAAGTTGGGAAGGATATAAGTAACAACGCATATTGGTAGCACATGTGGAGGCAGGAATATCCTGATGCACATACCCACATCCCAGCCAGGTCTGAAAAACAGGCCATGTGTTTCTTCTCTTCTTTTTTTCTAAACTGCTGCTTTGACAATCAATCACAAAAGCAAAACACTAGCTGCAATTGTCCCAAAGTCAAGGATACAGAAACTAACAGATAGTTTTCCAGGATATTTGCAAGTAAATGTATCAACCCAGTTCCACATTTAGGCATTTAATGAAATGGCTCGATTTTTGTTATTTTTCATACCACAGGAAAAAAATTCTCCCTTTGGCAGAGTCCTTCCTCCTTAGATCTCAATCTCTGCCTAACAGGGCTTCTATGCGCACAAACCTTGAATTGTCTTGGCGCATACAAATCACGAGGTTTTGGCTGCCTGATGATAGGAGTTGCGGTGGCTTATTCCTGTAAACCAGACATTTCAATGTGTGTAGAGCAGCCCTATGACTGTGATTGGCATGTGGCTACTTTCAACCAGCTTGTTTCTCCCATGGCTGGCACAATGCCAAAAGAAGCATTTTAATATTAAGGTGGTTGTGGAAAAGCAGCAGATGCAATAGCTGAGGAACAAAAAAAATATTGCTTTATGAAGTGTTTTGGCTCATTTATGCATTCTAAATAATTACCGATGACTAAAAGTGCCTCAGTTCAGAAAACAAAGGTGGTTTGTCTTGCACAACTTCATTTGTCCAGTTTGGGATGGATAGGGTCCACTGAACCAACACCCACATGTAAGATAGGAAGGTCTCACAGAAATAGTTTTCTTTATATCAGCTAAAACAGGACTAGTTTGCTTTAACTCTTTTGTCATACATTTGTGATTTATTTATTAAGCCACACTGTTGAAGGAGGGTAAGGAGCATAAGCTTTACTCAGGCTGAACAGAGCCCTCCTTCTTTCGCTCCCCAGATGGAGGGCTCAGCCTGAGCCTAGTATTGTGCATAGCCTCCCTATATATTTTTTGGTTTTCTAACATGGATGTCCTTTCAGTGGAGCATTAGTGCAGTGGTTCTCCAGGCCTTGTTCGCATGTTGTAACAAAATGAGCAAACGACCCCTATGGATTATTCATTTTTCCATTTTATCACGATCCATCTAGCTGCACAGCAATAGCTTTTAAATTCAGGTAGTTATGTGATGTATATTCTCGATGTAGAGGTAGCAACAGCTTACAGCCATGGGGCTGATGCTTCACCATATGTAAACTCCTTGGCTGGCCTCTCACATCCGCAAAGTTTGGCATCTTTTCTCAAGCACTCAGCTTTCTCTTTCCATAAATCTTGGGGCTCAGACATACAATCAAGTTATTGCCATTTTAAAAGTTTGCCCAATCCTCCTGAGTCATCAGGACTGCCAAGGTGAAGGTTCTTCATCCACTTCTTCCTTTCTCTAACATGTTTTACATTGCACTTGCCACACGTTAGGAATCGAGCTAGCTGCTACCAGTCCTCACTCAGCTGATGCACATGGATTTGCTATAACAGAACTACATGCCCGGGACCTGAATGCACTGATTTATTGAATGTGACATGCTACTGATGTCTTCTTGTTGTGCCTATGAAGCAGGGTGTAACTAGCTATACAAAAAATTATAAATGATTGCTTATCTTTGGTCATAAGAATAAATTATTTCAGAGTGGTTGAATGAGGCAATTCTCTTTGTAGCCTTTACAGCCAAATGATTTCTATATGTAAGTGAAATTGTCATTTTTAAAAGGCAGGAACATCAACTTACAAGACCATTGGATACATTGGATAACACATACATAGTGTTTAAAAATATCTGTACTTTTTTTTAGTAGCATGGTTTATAATGGGGGGGGGGGGGGAATTCTCTACCATACTGGATTTACCAGAAGTTGGTCAGTAGAATGAATGCTGCTTACAAGTTTATGGCAGTGGAGTTTTAGATTAAAACAGATTTCAAGTCCTAAGTAAGAAAAAGGGAATTGCAGCTAGTCAGTCACTACATGAGAGTGAATGAACAGCACATCTTGCACTTCCCTGTCTGGCAGGACAAAAAAACATTTCCAAGCACACTTACCAAAATGTAAATTGACTGTCTCCACTTGCTGTGATAAATCTATCGATTGCAAGAAACTGTCAGATAGCTTAAACCAAAAAGCAAATTTATAGTTAAAACTCAGGAACGAGCCAAAGCTAAAAATCAAGGCAAAGGGCAGCCTTAAATTGTGCAGACATGAAACACTGGGGTAAAAGCCATCGTGAGTCTGGCCCACAAGACTGTCCCCAGAAAGGGTGGTGGGTGACTCCTGTGACACTGTGTACCAGGCAAACAGCCCTCTGGGTTGCTCTGCTGGAAGAGCACCAGACTTGCAACGAGGGGTCCAGGCTTGAGCGTGGTCCTGGTGGAAGAATTTGTATTTACTGCTCAGTGAGGAGCTTGGCACCTGGCCTGACCCCCAAGGAAGGGACCTACCAGGGCACTCGTCCGAGCAGCCCTTCCCCTGGAAAGCAGGGAGTGAGGGAAGAGAAGGAGGTCGAGCATTCAGCCTGTAGCCCAACATGTGGACAGCATGTGTGTCCTTACTGGGGCTCTGGGAGAGCTCCTGCACTCTGCACTGAGACCAAACGGAGCCCGACACGAGACAGGCATCAAAGCATTATGAGGGCAATAGAGCACTAATAAATCCCGAGTCCTCTGAGCCTGGTTCACGCTGCTCAGTGGGAGTCTGTCTAGAGCACCACAGGATGAGAAGCATTTCCCCTACCAGGAAACTGCATTACAGAGCGAGACACCATCTCGCCTTTCCCTCTCATTCCTGGCCCTTTTCATCTTGTGGTTGCTATGCCACTGAAACAAGACCTTCCTCCTGACAGCAGCATTAGGCAAAGCTCAGTTTCTGCGAGTTCCTAAATCCAACTGTCACCTTGTCCTCAAACTCCCCATGGATCTCCCGGTGAGCACTCCGGCACTCGGAGCACACCGACGCTCGGAGGTAGACACATGGGCAGAAAGGAGATAGTGCTTTCAAAGCGCCCCGCTGGCACCTGAAGAGCCTCGTGCTCTCCATTTCAGCCCCGGGCTTCCTCTGTGACCCTCAGCAGCGTTGAGTTTTTCATTATCTGTTTTCCTTCGGCAGCAGTTTAGAGATAACGCCAGCTAATAGGGCACTATTCTTAGCCGGTGGCCCGGCGGCAGGTGCAGCCGTGGGCACAAAGCCGTGCGTGGGAAGGTGGCAGAGCCACAGCAATACTATCCACTGCGCAGCCCCAGGGCTCCAGGAGAGTCGGGAGCACTCAGAGATGGGCGGATGATTAAAAATAAGCTACATCAGGCCCAGGGTACTGAACAATTAGAGGAAATCCCATCTAGAAATGTTGAGGAATAATCAGCGATAAGCAGCCACGGAGCGAGTCGTGATAAGCCATGGGGAAACCTTTGCCACCAGAAGCCATGCCGCTGGTTGTAACTGCAGCTGTGCCTCCTGTAGCCACAGCAGTGTCAGAAAGGCAAAAGGGGAAGTTTTACTTTTCTTTGAGCTGTTTCCTCTCTGTGAAAAGTGCTGCCACACATGCTTGGCTCAATCAATGTAGTCCAACTTCTGTATGGAGCAGTTCACAAAAGCAGGGAAAGGCAAATGTCACTGAGAGTCACCAGTGACACTAAAGAGCCCTGGACTCATGACCAAAGGTGTTCCTAGGAAATCTGTCACATGCCAAATATTAAACTTCTGCCTGCTATAATTGGCTTCAAATTCAGGTAAAGACACAGGTAAATTGATGCATAAGCTATAAGGCAACGATGACATTCAAGAGAAGTAGAAGAAAATGTTGGAAAAGTTTCATATATTTTTACTGGGATATGTTTACAAATTATATAGTTTTAATTCTTCAACATGTCTTTTAATTTTTAAAACAAAAAACCTGCAGGCACCGACAGATGTTTTCCTTTTATTTATTTATGTTTTCAAAAAGAAAACCACTATGGGAAATACTGGTCAAAATGCAGTTTTATTTTTTGTCAGAAATCACTTTTCATTCCACATTGGTTTCAAGCCTGTGCTTCAGTGTGTTCAGACAAGCCCCTCTATGCCTGAACGGTACAACCTGACTGCAAGCAGCGCCGAGGACAACACAATTTTCCCATTCTGCAAGAATTTCTAGGATTTTTCCTGCTTAATATAGGGAAAATCCACTGAAATGAGAAATCCCAGCAGAGGATCTAATAATTCAAGGCACCAGCATAAGTTCTGAAGTCATCCCGTGCAGAGGTCCAGCAACTGAGGACATTGTGGGCTACAGTGTATGGCTGAATTAAAAATAGTTCTACTGTCCTTTGAGTGGGCAAGTAAGGCTGTAGTAGTCAGTCTAAGAGCAGCGTCTACCTCCTACTGCCCCTTCGGGCAGACTCTTGAATGATCTTATCTATTTTATAGGGTTTCATATGGTTCTCTGCATGCATGAACTTTGTCTCGCCTAGTATCTACAGAATGACTGTTACATGTTGTACATGCAAAACTTAACTCGCAACACTCCCACAAAACCTCTGCCTGCATCCAACTTCCCCATAGCACTGGGGTCCCAGGATGTCACCTGGCTCCTGTGGCACTCTTCAAGGTTGTCACCCCCAAAATACTGTTTGGTTTGTAGGCCATTCTTTGAGGCACTACTCTTCGGTGTTGAGGGGGGCAAGTCAACCCCCGGGATGCTACCTGCTGTTGAATAACTGCTGTTGGGCTCAGCAAAATGAGGATTTCCTAAAGAAAAAGAAGAAAAAAAGAAAAAAATAAATCCATGTGGAGGGACTGAATGATAAATAGTTGCAGCAGAAATGCCTGAGCGGTTGTAGCTGCACGGTCCCCCAGTTCTGGAACACCTGGCTGTGAATAGAAGGGGCCTACAGCTGTCTCAGTGTCAGTTTTGACTCTTTTTGGTATTCTTTAAGAACATTAGGCAGAGAAGAAGTTTTAGATGTCTTTGTGATGTTTATTGCTCATGTGCTACAATCTTCATCACGTCACTGAGTATTTTTTTACACTTACATGGTGTTTGGGGCTTTTTAGCACACCCAGTAGACTGGTCTGTGAAGAAGACAGGCATGTAGGTATCAGACAGGGTTTAGTCTTTTCCCTCCCCTGACCAGTGCCCATGAGAACAGCACACAAACACAGGGCATGGTCACACAGAGATGCAGCACAAAGCTGTTGTGCTCCCCACCTCCCATCTGGGCTTTTCATTCCTCCAAGCCCCTGAGTTCACCCTCTTCCAGGTTTGCACTCTTTGAAAAGTATGAGAAAATAATTGCCTCTTCTCTTTCTGGAGCCCAGGAAAAATGTCCCTAACACTATAGGCTGGCTAAGCAGCAAAACCAGTAATGCAGTGAACATTGGCAGATCACCACTAAAGGCAAGCCATAAAAGAAAAGGTTTGGTAGATTGCACGTGCTGCTTCTTGTTCTGTATCTTGTTGATGGACAGAGAATTCATCCTCTAGTATGACCAAGCCAGCAGACTACCACGTTAAATTGATTGGAAGAAAATCCTCCTGAAAAGAATAAAAAGTTTGTAATTAATTTCAGTGTGGTTATGGATTTCAATTCTTTTCTTTCTGGTCTTTCAGTCACAGGAGGCTTCAACTATTTTGGTGTGAAAGTCTGAGAAAAGATATTTGCAAATTCTAGAGACAAAAATTTCTAAGAATCTTTGTACAGGATGCAATCAATCAATTTCTCCGGGTAAGCAGGGGGTAATTCAGTTACTACATTCACTACATCTGCTACCGTCAAACTTGCCTAATTTTTATGCTAAAGCATTCTTACCTTAAGTAATGTTTGCTGTCTTTTGGCACTGTTTGAAAGATACACAAAAACACAGGGGAAAATACCATTACACAAAACTCCTATCTAATTCTCAAAATAGTCTGAAAAAAATAGGGATAATTTTCTTTAAATACTGCAAAACTAAATAATAATAATTATAATTGTGTTCTGCTTCTTTGAACAATTAGATGCACTTATGTTTTCAAGCACTTCTCTGCAAACATGAGGATTAGAAATGAATACTTTACTTTTTGAATGCAATTAAGACAAGCAAACAAACAGCCCCAGCTTCAGTTGGCATAAATCAGCACAGTCATGCTGGTGGAATTACAATCTATGCTGAATTATTTCAGTTAATAACCACAGGTTCTTCCCATACATCTTTTTGTCACTCCATTTATCTCACATGCTGTTTCTTTCCCAGCCCTGTAATAAATTCTAAAGAATTAAGATACGAATGCTTACAAAGCAACGTGTTTACCCTGGGACAATCTGAACCCTTTGCTTTTAACCATAACTGATGCAGCTACAGGCTAGAAAGTTTGTCACTGCAAGAGGTCTTCTCTTAGTGCCCGTAAGTACTTTTAGTAAACTTTCTCAAAGCTTAAACAGTTAACTCAGGGTCTCACTCTGATCTTGCAGCACATCACAACCGATTGCAGTGTAACAGCAGTGCCATATGACATCAGGTTAAGTCAGAATTAACCCCACAGGCGCCAGTGACCTGATATGCACCTGCAAGGGGCAACCAACACAGTTGTAGGAGTGCCAACGTCTCCATTTCTACCCCTCTGCTAGGCCTGCCTTAATTTTGGTTGTCTTACTACTCTTCCTCCTTTGCTTCTCTGGGTCACTCAGGAGGGGAACAGTGCTGGACCCCAGCCTGGGAAAGCTGCAGTCCCTTTGGTGTTTACCTGTATGGACCTGCTGGTCCTTGGCAGGCACTGTGGGCTCTGTGTGCTATTGTCTCACTGGAAACCAGAGCTAGTCCTTCTTCCATCAGAAAAGATGGCCCAGACCCCAGACTGGAAGAACTGAAGGTAAACTGAGTCAGATTTCTGTGGCCTTGGCACTCAGTTTTTGCCCTTTTTAGGGAGCTTGTTCTGGTTTTCCTTTCTATATCACCATTGTTGGGACAGTAGCAAGCCTAAGTAAGTGGTGTAAGAGGACTCCTCACAAAGTTAATTTTCTCAGCTTATTTAGTCTGTAACTTGAATTTGCTCATAGAATCTTATAGCCACAAATAATGCAACTGTTCAATTGTCTCTTGGTGCATAGCTGCCAAAATAGCAGAGCAGTGTTAAGTGAACAGCCTATTTTACATTAGCCGTAATCCCTTTTAAACTGAATGCTTCAGTTTGTAATTTCCTACCCTATACTACTGGTGGGTTTTTTTCTTTAACTTTTATGTTGAAAATATCTTATTTCAGATATTTCAGCACAGTAATGATTCTACATAGGTTCAAAAATTCCAATTACAATATAATTTTAAAGAGCCCAATATAGTTTTATGGGCTGGCTCACTGCACCTTTTTTTTTTTTTCCTTCTTCTTCTTTTATTCTTTTATAAAAAGCAAATTCCAGTTGTGAGTTCATGAGCTGTAATAGAAAGGAAATAGATATCAAATCTTTGTTCTGGGCTCAATAAACTACAAGTGCAATCTACAGTTTATGAAGGGGAATTCTTTCCATGGATTTTTTTTTCTACTTCACCAGAGAGAAACAATTTTCTGATTTATTCTTCCTCCCTTTCCAGAGGTTCTGTTTCAGCAATAGACCAGGTTCCACTCACTGCCACACAAGGATCGCAAAACGCTAGCAACTCTTGAGCTTATGATTTACACAAGACAATGCTTTTCAAACATGTGCAGCACATTCCAGTATAGAACAGATGACAACACCTAAGGGAAGAGCAATCAGGAGAACTAAAAATCAAGAAACAGGAGAAAAGATGACCCTCACTTTGCAGTACTGCCTGGCCAAGAAGGCAGAGCACGGTAAACAGTATCTGTTCCACTGCAGCTCTTCATATGCAGAGGGAGGTCTAGGGAAAACAGAATATTCTCTGTCTGAGAGGTGGGTATCACGCCTTGATGCCACCTTTCCATCCAACAGTGTGCATGGAGTACAGCAGAGGGAAAGGGACAGCTAGGATGTTTCTAGAGGACAGCCCTGAGTGAGGATGCTGTCCTCAAGTGGCCAGTCCTTCCCGCACCCTGCCTCCTGCCACCGTCAGTGCTGGTGCATAAAGGGCTCTGGCAGACAGGTTTTGGTGTATGACAGCTTGACAGTGTCAGACTGAAAGGCCCTGAACAAGGCACTGATGATGCTGCTTTTCACTTTTGTCCTCCAGAGAAACTTGATCCTTTTGAAAACAGCACAGAAAAGAACTTTTTAAAGCACCAGGGAAATATAACAAATGCAAGTGCAATACAGCATCTGTACAGGAACACTTTTAGGAGTACTGGAAGAAAAAAAAAAAAAAACACAAAGAAAAAAGGTTAAAACTTTCTATAACATTTACATAAATAGAATATAATCATCCATCCTAGATTTAGCCAGGCTAGTATCAAAATTAATTTCTTGCCCAAATCATAATGTTTTATCTGTGTCTCACAGGATAAGAAATGAACTCTCAAGAGATTTAAAACATGATTTTTTATGTCCTTCCTAAAACAGAAGCATTCAAGTATTTACATATGCTTATATTCCTGAATCCTATTACCTTTGCAACGTCATTCAAGTTTCCTCCGCTTTTTTGATTGCATGGTAAGAATGACACCATTTATATGTACCGTCCTGTAAGTCGGTCTTCTGTCAATATTGCAGTACTAATGGTTCAAACCCTTTAAGATAAAATTGATTATCACAGAGAGGATAAGAAAGCAGAAAACATTTAAAGTGGGCTCATGAAGTCTGCATCTCTTCCCAATTTTTCATCAAAATTTCTAAGCACAACAAAATGCCACATGGGTTCAGGCTGAAAATTCATCCAGCTTATTTTTGTCTGGCCAATAGAGGCTATCTGCAGGTACTTTAAGAAAAAGTATAAAAACCAAGCCATGTCTGAAGTGATTGCTGGTAGCTGATTTTGAGCCCATTGACTGGATTTGTCATTTTCCCCCCCCATGCAGTACTTTACATCACATTTCATCTATCATTTTATTTCCCTGTTGCCCAATACTGTGATACAGCTTCTTGCAGCCATCTTTCCGGTTGAGTATCCCAAATCACCTTCAGACTTCATCACCTCTATTTTCCTCACAAGTCATGTATGGGTATATTTAACAGGGCAGCCTGTGGTAATGCACCTCTCATGGGGCTACATCTCATTCCATTGATAAAAGTTTTCATTCTTTATCTTTTAGCAGTTTTTTACCCCTGTCCTGGTTTCAGCTGGGATACAGTTGTCTTCCTAGTAGCTGGTACGGTGCTATGTTTTGAGTTCAGTATGCGAAGAATGTTGATAACACTGATGTTTTCAGTTGTTGCTAAGTAATGTTTAGTCTAAAGTCAAGTGTTTTTCAGCTTCTCATGCCCAGCCGCGAGAAAGATGGAGGGACACAAGAAGTTGGGAGGGGACACAGCCAGGGCAGCTGACCCAAAGTGGCCAATGGGGTATGCCATACCATGGGACGTCATGCCCAGTATATAAACTGGGGGGAGTGGGGGCGGGGGGGGATCACCACTCAGGGACTAACTGGGCGTCGATCAGCGGGTGGTGAGCAATTACACTCTGCATCATTTGTATATTCCAATCCTTTTATTATTACCGTTGTCATTTTATTAGTGTTGTCATTATCATTATTAGTTTGTTCTTTTCTGTTCTGTTAAACCATTCTTATCTTAACCCACGAGTTTTACTTCTTTTTCCGATTTTCTCCCCCATCCTACTGGGTGGGGGGCGAGTGAGTGAGCGGCTGCGTGGTGCTTAGTTGCTGGCTGGGGTTAAACCACAACAACCCCAAAGGGGCATCTTTTCTAGTTGGAGGGGGTTTTAAGAGATTTTAGGGTTTTTAAGACCCCTGGCTAATGATCTTGCTGAAAGCTTTTAGAAAGTCCATATATATTACATGGATCTACATATATTACTGACAAAGGACTCTAACAGCTCTCTGAGGCATAACTGCCTTTGGTAATATCCATATAGCCTCTTCCTTCCTGTTATGTATTATCAGTATCTGTTTATTCTACTCTTTATTAGTTTTTTTACTGATTTCCAAGAATGAAAAATTAGAGCCCCTGGTCTATGTTTTCCAAAACCACTCTTTCATGACTGAAGTTCCCTTTGTCAGCTTTGGTTTCTTTGGTATTGCTGAAGATTTAAGCTATGTGTTATTGCCACAGGTAATAGTTTAGCAATTTTGTGTTTGACATTCTTCAGAACTCACAGCACCAGCATCATCTAGTCCTGGCTATCTGCAAAGTTTGTCCTACTTCACCTGAAAGCCTGAAATGTAAATACCTGCAAGAAATTCTCTTATGGTTTACATGGTAGCAAGACCTGAAAAATATGTGGGTTTTTTTTTCTGTTTTAACAAAGTCTTTCTCATGTTTTATGTGTAAGGCAGTACACTCTTTTGCCAGCAAAAGGAAAATGCATTGTGTTTTTTTCTGGGATCCTCCCTTCCTTCAGGCTGTGCCTCGCTACACAGATGGCATCACCCAGCCAGCAGCTGGCCTACCAGTGGTGCACAGGCGCAGTTCACATCTGGGTCCCTCGCTGTGTCTGGCCAGCCTTGTGTCAGAGCAAACACCTCATGGCATCAGGAGAGGAATAGTTTAATGGCCTTCTCTATTCATCTAATCGCTTTTTGTTTGGGGCTATAAAGTACTCAGGACAGTGCCAGTCATTTAGCCTAAAAATCTATATACAATCTATACATGCTGCCACTCCAGCCGCAGTGTTAACCATAATTTCAGTAAAGTCTGTGTCCATCAAGGTCTGTAACTGGCGCTGCCCCATAGGTATCCCACAGCTAATTGAGTACTGAAGGAATCTTGTTCCATAACAACTAATCAGAAAAAAACATAACTTAGGAATGCTCTATGGAGTACTTAAGGTACAAGACATCAAGAATCATGACATTTGAGAAGCAGGTGAAAAAAGCCCTCATTTTTAAATCAGAAAGGATAAGGGAGCATTCTGCTGGAGCTGAGCCATGCATTCTGATGCAATAAATTTCAACTTCTTAGCAGTTAAGCCTGGGTTTCCATTTTCCATGAGCATGACTCCTAAAAAGCAAGAGACAGTAATAGCCTCATAGATATAAATTTATGTGAGGCTAGATGAGTCACTAGAAAATATCATGAGGGAGCTCTCCTGGAGTGATAACTCTGGATTAGATGGATTAACAAGAGCTTTCCATCTCCAACTTCCATCTATTAACTAAGATTTTCCACAGTTTACTACGAGTGCTAATTCACAGCTTTCCCCTACATACACACTCTTCTTTGGAAAGTCTAACATCGGCTACGTCAGGAGAATAGGTTTTCCCAAGTCTTTGTCCTCATTCAGATTCATCCAATCCCTCTTCCTCAAAGGTGTGTAGAGCAGTCTGTAGCTTGACTATAGATGCTAACTATGCATAGTTTTGAACAACATGGGGGAGTTCATTCTGGATTTTTCTCAGATCTTTTCAGTATTTTCCCCAACTTCCTTATCATTCCCAGCCCAAGATTATCTGGCTTTATTTTTAATTGTCCTGCAAACCTTCTTACTCAGGGAGAAGAAATAATTCACAGCTGGTATGTTCCTTAGTGTCTTTGCCAATCAAAACATACAGCTTGCCATTTACTGGCAACATGGTTATCATGATTCAAGCCACTTGGCTCTTCTGTTAGGTCCCTCTGGCGTGTAAAGGAAAATTCACACCAGTGAAGAAGAAAACCATCAAGTCATTAAATATTTATTTGAATATTTAAATCTTTGGCTGCAGAGAACTGTCTAGGGAGAGTTCCATATTTAATAAGGGGGCTTACTGAAACCATGCCTGCAGACAGCACTCTTGCAATTTGCTGACGCATTTGCTGAACACCTCTCTGTAAAAGAAAGGTGGAACTCTGTATTACAACACACACTAAAGTATAAAAAATTCCTTTCTAATTTGGGACTGCAAGGTGATGCTGGTGGAACAGGAAATCAAATTGCCAATGATACCACATGTGGTGATGAGAAAATCATTCTCCTCTTAGTCAGACAGACTCTGGGTAATAAGCTGGAAGTCAAATGCAGTGATCCAGAGCTTGACTGGAAGTAGAGCGTCACCTGTCATGTCTCACATTGAGCATTTTCAGACTTCAACAATTCATGGTCTTTGGGATCTTTGGGCTTGAGCTGAACCTTGCTCATTTTCAGAGAAGCTGTGTTTGGAGCACAGGCTCAGCAGCTGAAAGACCACTTGGCCACAGTGTTGAAAGAGCTACAGCACATACTAAGAGCTCTACCTGTCACAGATGCTGCCTGGTAACATCGTCCCTCCTCATCCCCCTTCCTTCCTGTAACTGCTATAAGCCAAGGCAGTATCCTTTACGTGCCCTCTTACGACACTGTCTCCTGCCATGAAGCAGAAGAAAACTTACAGGTCTATGAATGAGTTAAAAATGAGAAAGGTAAAATCAAGAGTGTCTACTAGATGTGCAGAGCAAAGAAAACATTTTTTTCCTTCTTTCAAATGAAAGCTATTGTATCATAAGAATTATTACAACATTAAAAAGAGAACTTGGAGAAAATAAAAACCCAGACAGGAAATACAGTAGAGGAATATTTTTGATCCTTCCAAAAGATTTCATTTTGAATTAGGTCTTAAACACGCAAGGGCAGGCAAACATTAATTTTACAGTTGTATTTGTTTAGCAAACCAAATGGGCAAAACTCCTAAAAATAATATGTTCCTAAGGCAGGATCAACTAAATCCTTGGAAATGCTTGGAAAAGGAGGCAGTTTATTCAGAATTGGGAAGGCCATCTTAGGAAGACTGCACTGCTTGTCTAGGTGAGAAAGAATATAATATCATGATGACATAAAAGCCTTTCATTTTTCCTTCTTTACCCATGTAAATTCTAAAAGTTCCTTTCTTATATGACTGAATGTTATAAATTTGTCTATACAAATCTGAACTGACATGACTGACAAACAGGTTCCTTCCTGTGAAGTTGTTCAAGATTCAAACCCCTTTTCCTAATGAGTGTCTTCTTATTAATGACAAGGAAACAAGTCTAATAGGAGAGAGCCATTCCCTGAAATAATCAATACCCATTGGTTACAGTGCTCAGTTATTCTTAGAAAATCAATCTTGATTTTCTAAGAAAATAGACCAGATGTTGGTCGCTGGCACCACTGAGTTCTTAGTCTCACAGCTGACATTGCCCACAGGAATTGTCAGTTTTGTGCTAGACTGACTGGTCAAGTAAAAAAAAAGCACTATATTCAAGGACTCATTACCACACACTTAATCATATTCATAATGCCAGGCTGGCACAGCTGTGTACCAATGCAAATAATGCCTTTCAAAAAACAAGTTAAAATTTAAAAAAATCCCTGACTCAACAGAAGAAAAAAGAATTTTTTTTTAAAATTTTATTTCTTTCTTGGCAAAAGTCTAGCCTTCAGGAGGCCAACAAATAAGTAAGTTTAAGTAAGTTAAATAAGCTTTCAGAATCTCCTTAGTTTTTTCATCATTAAGGGCATAACAAATTAAAATTGGAAATATTCTCCACTGCCCTAAAACATCTCATCAATCACAGACTTGTGTTTGTGTTGACATCTTTTTCTTTTCCCTCCAAAGCAAAGTAGTTGGCTAAACAGAGCATCTGCCTAGAGCCAATCTTTTCCCCAAAGGAATCTGGTGCTTATTGGAGTGAAATGAAACTACCAGTTTCCAACAAATATTTGTGAGAGGGGAATAGGAATAAAAAAAAACCCTTTAGCATGAAAAATAATTGCTTGATCAATTGAAACACTTGCATAAGCCCTCCCCTTTCTCCAAAATGGCAATAATTATAACTTTAAGCCTCTTGATATTAAGTCTTTCTTCTTACTTCCTAACAATTCAGACTAGGGCTATAGATGTGCTTACTACATGTTCAACATACGTCATAAAAGAACTCCATTCCTGAAAAGAATTTTCAAACATTGAGGGACCCAACTTGCAGAAAATGAGCAAAATACACAGGAAGGAGACATATTTGTTTCATCCTGGTTATCTGTTGCACATGAAAGAGAAGTAAACTCAATGGGAGAAGAGAAAGGAAGGCTTAGGATAAAATATGTGATAGCATCTAGCTGATTTGAAGGACCAAATCCTGCTATGGGACTTAGGATCCTAAACCTTACTGTATTCTTCTATCACGTACTTTTAGACTTCATAAAAAACATAATGTAAAAAATTTAGACAAGGACAAATCAGGAATATAATGCCTCCATCTTTGTGCAGGAAAACACTAGAGTCAACTAAAAATCTCTTTTGCTTGCCTCTTTTGAGAGAAGAGAGGACGTATTTGCAGGCAGCACTGAGTACAGGTGAGAGACAGAGGGACAGAGGCTTTGCCTGTCATTTCGCATTTCCTTAGCTTTTGCCAGTTACCACCAGAGCATCTAAATGTCTGCCCCTGGGCCTTGATCATACTGAGGTTCCCAGCACCCGCCTCATACCCAGGCCTCCTAGGGTCCACAAATGGGTGATCCTGGCCATGGTGCCCAGCATGCCCCACTCAAGGTATGCCTGCAGGGAAATATGGAGGGGTCCTCTCTGGCTTTTACTCGGTTTGGCAGTTAAAGCACATGGGAAACATGAGGCTGTGCTTCAAGGTCCTCTTGGCATGGACAAAGCAAAGACAATTTCACTTCAGCTGAATTCAGACCATCCTTCTTTTGCCCCACATTGGAGAGTTTGGGGGTTCTATATCTGATCCTGGACCTTCCCCATCCATCCCATCAAAGTGGTTCCCATGCCATTGCCTCCCTCCTTTTTCTTTTCTCAAATATGTTCCAATGGTCTGTTTGCCTTGCCTCGGTCTTCTGTTTACTGTCATGGGTTGCATAGTCCACTCATAACCATTGCTTTAGATTCAGCACGCAGATCTGAGGATGGAGGGGGACGAGGAGGGACAGTGATGTTCTCTGCTGCTGCTGTCAGCAGTCTGGTCCATGCTTTCTTCTCTCTGCCCCACCAGTGCCACCTCCATCCCTCCAGGCCTTGCCCTGGAAATACATCCCAAAGGAATAACTGTCAGGGAGCTGAGATAGCATTCATGCTTTCACTTATGAACTGAGCACCCCATGAACATTTTATATTTAAAACTTTTGCCTGCAGACCTGATAAAGGCTGATATACAGAGGATTCGGTGAGGTTTGCTTATTTTATAGTGTGAGGGCAATCAGCACTGGCTAAGGTTCACTTTCTTTCTGGCCAAAATTTTGAAAACAAATGAATCTCCAGCATGGATAAGCTTACTGAGAAGTTCCCCTCCATGTTTCAGCACATCTTGATAAAAATCTCATCATTGCTAGGGCCAAGTCTTTGGACAACATTATGTTCCCTTCTTCATTTGCCATCAAAGAAAGGGGCCACCCCACTGCTCTGGGACCTAAGGATGTACACCATGGCATTCCTCAGACCAAAGGGTATTAGTCTTCCTGAAGAGAGGTCCACAGTAGTGGACAAAAATTGTTTCAGCCACAACTGAACTGTCCTACCCACAACTACAAATCTATAATTTTTGCCTTTACAAGGCCATATGCATTTGTTACACAAGGAGTACTGTCACTTCGTGTGTGGTTTGACCAAGAGGAGACTGACACAGTGATCATAAATAGCTGAAGGAAACCTTCAGGCACTCAGCTGTAGCCTGCGATTCAGAGCTGCTCTGGCATTTGAATACTCTGTGCCTGTCTCTCTAGGGCACCCACCACACCCATTATCCCTGCCAGCACGTCCAGACTGCTCCCTGGCCAGTCAAGCCATCAAGGCAAAAGTATTAGTGGGTTAGTACTCAAATAACTGTTCCATCATGTATTTTCATACCCTGGTCATTAGCTGCATGAGTAAAGGTTTGCTGAGTTGTCTATGCAGCATATGACCTTGCCAGGGTCAGCTGAGTTGAGATTTCCAACATTATGATCAGGAGCAGGTGAAAAGCGGCTGCCTTTCTGGCTGTGCCTTAAGGCAGGTTTGCTGTTCTATCTGGGCATCTCCCTCACTTCAAAATTTAACACTGAGCATGCCTGCCTCTATGTTCACTTCTTTACGTAGTACCTCTTCTAACCTCCTAGGATGCACGGTGGCTTTGTATGTTTCAGTCATGCAATTTGAAAGACCTCTTACAACTGCAGTGTCATCACATGACCTTTTTTTGGCCCAAGATGAAATACAGGAAATTCCACTGAAACATAAGAAAACCCTTTTTTTACTGTGGCTAACAGGACATGGGAAGATGCTGCCCAGAGATGTTGTAGCATCTCCATCCTTGCAGAGACTCAAAACCCGACTGGCCATGGCCCTGAGCTCCCTGCTCCAGCTGACCCTGCTCTGAGCGGGGAGGTTGAACCGGTGGTCTCCAGAGGTCTCCAGCCCCAGCCGTTCTGGGATTCTGTTTTACATGAGCCATTGCATGGACATAGAACACAAGAAAATCTTATGGAAGCCTTTCACAGTCTACGATGGTCATTAAGAGTCCCAGTTAAGGCTTTACCTCATGCTTGGTGTTGGAGCTGAGGCCTTGGCTGCAGCTAGAGACCAGAAATAGCTTCTCAGGAAACAGGAATGGAGGGCTGTGTAGCAGCACTGTATTGAAAACATGAAAAAACCTGATGTAAAGATTTTGAAGTCTCTACTATATCAGAATGCAAAGCATATGTTGAAGAAGTTTTAAATTAAAAAAAACTTATGGATATTCACCACTTCAAAAAAGGTTGATTTGTTTTTCCAGACTAAAAATGTTTTTCCTGCTGCCATCAGTGAAGAATGCATTAATGAAAACAAATTTCCCATGGACTTTTGATGCCATCTGAAAGCAAGAAGTGAAATTGCTGTTCCTATTCAGAATTTGGTTTCCATGACGCAAGCTGTCACTGGTAATGATGTTATACCACCACTTCCACAGCGTATATTTATCCGGCACTCGCATATCCTGACTGGGTTATAAAATTTCATTAATTCCTTCTGCATCCCACACAAAAATGCCAGGGTCACTTGCATTACGGGAACACAATGACAATTCCTTGCACATTGTTTGTGCTTCTATTAATGAAATGTAGTTCCCCACCCCTCAAAATGTCCACCAGGGCATTGGATAAGAAAATCATACACTTAATACAATATATACATTATTCCAGAATATCTTCTGTAATGTTTGTGTTTCAGTGAACTGAAATTACTTACAGTATGTTTTTAATCATAAGCAAAGATGATCACCCTGACAATGAATAACAGCAAATTAATCCCACGTACTGCCTTAAGATGAGGGAAATATTTGGTAAACAATGTATTACTGAAGTGAAGTGAAACAGCTTTCAAAGAGACATTTGTAAGTAATTTGTATAACTTCATGCTCATTAACAGTAGCATAAAAGCTGAGAAAATCTGTTAAAAAATACTTTGATAAATAATTACCTTATTTTCCCACAGCTGTATCTTTTGTCCCTTGCCTACTATTTTTAATGGCTCTGGAAAGTAATTCCTTTCTATTTTCTATTTATTTGCATCCTCATCTGTGAACCAGAATTGCTGATGATATCAGGATAGACTTTGGAACAAAGCTCATTAAATACCGTTAGCGTAACCTTGCAATCCCTAAATGACTGAAGTTTCTTTTGAAATTAATGTGAGGTTGCTCTGTGAGAGGACTTAGCATTATTATTGTACTGCAGTATTCTTCATTGTTCTGGACACCGCTAAGCACCGTGCACAAACATATGGTGGAAAACTGCAGAGCATGAGGAGCAGGTCCGTGAAAGCCGCAAAAATACTTAATACTGGTGATGCTTCACTCTACAACTCTAATAATCATTATGATAGGTACTTGATAGAAATGTTGGTGTATATTTTTTGTTGTTAGATCTAGCATACATGTAATCAAGAGTAATTTTTTTCCTTCTTAGGGGAAATGATTGCAAAAACAAAAGTGGAAAAAAAACCCTCAAAATGCTATTACCTTAGCTATAGAGAAAAACAGTCCTTTGCCTCACCAGTGTACGAAAGATGACATGAATGGGGCAGGCCCCGCACGATGCTGTTAGAAGTAGGAAATGTGGAAGGATGAAGGACACGTTTATATCTTTACCTGGAGCACTCCTAGCCTGCCGCATACCGGCTCCAGTGGAGTGGAAACACAACTTTCAGAAGCTTTCTAGCAATAAGATGCAGACATTTATACAAATATCCTGTGCAATTCCTTAGGTGGGATAACCTTTAAGACCTGATAGTCCTGATGCGTCAGGGTGTAATGCAGCCACCGCCTGGGACAGTAACCTCTCTTTCTGCAGGCTGCCGCTCAAGGACAATGGGTGCTTTGGGGTGAGAGGCTTCCCGGAGCCAGCCCCTTTGCGGTGCTGGATCCAGCGGGGCCTTCGGAGCCCCAGCTACGCCTGGCGTAGCAGGGATGCCTCAAAGCAGAGCCTGCTGCGTGCTGGCGACCCGCTCACGGACCTCAGCACAAAACCCTGGCTGCCGGCGTGAAAAAAGTCAAGCTGAGGCTGAAACCCAAACAGACAGCTGGCGGGGCAGCCCAAGGGAGCCTGCGTACCCTGACCTGTTCCCAGAGCTGGGAATCCCTGCCCCGTCCAGCACGGGCCCTTGCAGCCACCAGGCATCACAGGGAGGGGGCTCTGGGGACCGTAAAGGCACCGTACCGCCCTCCTGGCAACGTGGGATACCCGAGAGGGACATAGCCTAAGAGGGAGAACACAGACTCCCCGCCTGAGATCTTCCCAGTAGTTTTAACACCTTCCTTGGACCACGCCGCACAGCCCTTAGACACGGTCTAATAGGGAAATGTCCCTGTCCCTCTGCTGCCCTTCGCCTTCTGCACCGCTGCCAGCTCGGGAAGCCCAGTTCGGATTGCAGTGTCACGGTCCCAGGAAGAACAGCAGGTTTGTTCTGTGTCCTTTCCCCTGGGACTGAGCTTTAAACTGCTTGGATGCTATTTAGGCCTAGAGAATCTGGGCCACTTTAGAGAGCAGTAAGTTACATGCTAAGCAGTGCATAATGAGAAACCAGAATTATTTACGAGAAGAATGACTTGGAGTTTATTTTATTTTATAATGCTTTTATGAAATGGCATGTTTTCTTGTTTTAAATAAAGATATGTATTTTAAACAATGAAATTACAGGACCTTTTTGTTTAATACACAATCCTAGAAATTCTGTTCTAAAATGTGTACAGGTTGAAAATGTCTTTGGTCTAGAGTGGGCTCTTCAGTCCTGGGCATTGCATTAAAAAGTAATTCTAAACCAAAGTGATTTGTCCCCCCATTCATCTGCTAAATTTCCATGTATGATTACTTTACCCAATTCTGGAATTCCTGGATGCCAGACTTCAAGTTTCACAGAAATATTAGTTTCTGAGTTGCAATCTTAACTGATTGTGAGGTATCACAATGTCACAAAATATCATCTCATAATTTGGCTTGGTTTATGTCAACATTTTCTCTCCAACGTAAATGTCTAAAGAACCAATAAACATAGGACTCCATGCCCTTTTTCATAAGAAAATCTTCCATTTTAAGAATATTGGCTGTTTAAATTATTAGTGGTCATATGCACCACCACTATACATAGAAATCTTCTAGTGACTTATGGATGAAATTTTATCTGGCAACAAATGTTGTTTTGTTTGCACTGCCCATGTCCTTCATATTCTACTGATTAATTAACATTAATTGGATAATAAAAACAAGGGGGGGGGGTCTAGAAATTATATTTGCCACAGAATATGGCTGATCCAACAGGTCTAGTACTCAGACAAAAACCTCAGAAATCCATGCTGAATTAATCCTTAAACTAAAGTCAAGGAAGATGATACAGAAACTTTCTGGTTAGTCATTTGAGCTTCCACTTAGTTCAATACTACCACAGATGCTGCTTTATAGTAGATGCCATGATGGATTTCAGACCCTGTTGAAAAGTAACAAAAGTTTATTCTGAAAATGTCCTAACTGGCAAAAAGGTCCAAGGTACAAGAGAAGGAATTTACTATTCAATATTTTTCTAAGTAAAAGCTTTCAGGCATTGATCCAGAGTTGGTGAAAGCATTTGCTATCCTTCTACTGACTGTAGAGGAGTTTAGATCAGCTTTTAAGACTGGCGTAGTGGTCATCAGGGCTAAGATTTCTTTCAGCTGAAAAATAACAGACTGAGGAATTAGAAACCTACAATAATTTGATTCTGTAGGCATTTTCTAATTATTTAAATGGAAAAATGCTATTAATAAATATTTGCTTTTGTAGCATACTTTCACATTGTATTACTTTCCTTTAATTCTTTTTACTTGAAAATTTACAACTGCTTGAAAAACATTAATCAAAGTTAATAGAATAAACAATACAGAATCTCACTGTCTGAAACAGAGCCAAATATCTGATTTGCAAATTGATTGCAAAAATGGGGAGAAAGAGTTGTAATTAATTTTATTCCGAGTTCTTGAGCTGATGCCTAACACATTTTGGACGTCGACACAACAGTTTTGGTTTTATGGTTACATAACTATGTTAAAAAAAAAGGAAAATGCACACTCTGCTAAAAAGGCTATACATAGATTGAAAAATGGGATCAAAAGTTGCCAAATAATAAAGTCTTGGACCTTTCCTGCTTGGCAAGCTCACATATAATGTAAACTGATTTTTATCTGTTTGGAACAATTTTAGTTATTATCACTTTTAACAGTCACTCTACTACATGGATCAACTTACCAATACCAAAAGCCTCTTGAGTATTGTTTGTGCATAGAACATTTATTTGGCCTCACTTTTAAAGATCTCCTTCTAATAGGACTCTAATGAAAATCATCTGTATTATGCAGGTGCTCTACAACTGGACATGATGGGAAACAAAATTGAATTTCTAGGGTCTGTGGCACCAAGACAGCTAGCGATGCCAGGACCCCCCAGGAGCTCTGCCATGGAGATGGGTACCTGCAAGCCCATGGACTTTCCTGCTAGCTGGAAGATCCACATTTGGAAAAAAAAGCAACCCGCTCTTTTTGGCCAACTATTTAAAAAAATGGCTGGCCACAAGAGTAAGCCGTCTAGAGTAAATTTCTCTCTAGAGGCATGAAGGCTTAGCAGAAACAGTGAAAAGGACCCGGCCTAAAGACCCAGAAAAACACACTTGATCAATTCCTTTAAATTTACAAAATATGACAGAAGACCACACACTTGGTCCGGTACATCATAATCTGGGATATGATTCCTGATGTGTGGTTTCAGGAAAATGGTTTTGATAAGTAATGGCATGTGATTCAGTGGATGGGTTTGGTTTGGGTTTTTGGGTTTTGGGGGTTTTTTTGGAGTGATTGCCACTGGAAACATATCAACCCCTATTTGGAGGAACTGATTCAAACTTTCATTAGGAAAATTCTAACACTTCCAAGATAATGAATCCCCATCTCTCTTTCCTTCACAGAAATTAAGAGACTGGTGAAGAGTGATACCAAAATTATTGGTTAGCTAGCAACATCAGAATCAAATGATCCAGTTGCAGAAGCCATATGGAACATATAAAGGTCATATAATAATGTCTAACAACCAAGTGCCAGCTCACTGGAAGAGAATGCAAAAAGAACAGGGCACGGGTTTCCCCCAAAAAACTGCCATTGCCAATGGAAACCTGACTGCTGGGATCCTCCCCTTGCTGAATCTCTCTGTATGTATTCTGTCAAAGAGTACCTCTGGCTACCAGAACTTCTTGTGTAACTTCAGAGTCTAAATTCTCAGCTAAGAAATTGCCAGTTTGCTTTTTTCAGACAAGACCTGCTAACAGTGAGCCTTTTAAGGAGAGCAGGGGGGGGTTCCTTAGTGTTTGATGCAAAGCATATGCTTCTGGAAAGGGTCTTCTCAATAAACAATAGCCCATATAATCTAAACCCTCCCCCCATTAGCAGTAGATTTGCAGATTCCCTTGCTGCAAAAAAAGAGAACAAAAAGAGATTGTATCTTGTAGTTGGGTTGCTATGATGGTCTAAAGCTTGCATTCATTGAATCTGATTCTTTCTACACTCACTGCAAAGTATCTCTTGTGACTTCATTGGAGCTACTGCAGACTTTAAAAAATGTAAATGCCAGGAGAAGCCATCTCAGTCTACTGGCAGGGTGCTTCAGAAAGATAATTTGGTGGTTTAAGGTGTTTATTCCAGGAGGGGAATGTGTATGAAAAATTGTTTTGCAATCTAATCTGAGTCATTTCCATGAGATTATTGATGGATGTCTCCCACTGATCATTGTAAAAAAAAAAAGGAAGTGGAAATTGCCCTGAGAAAACATAATGCAGACCCAAGGATGCTTAGAAAATGCATCTGGGTTATAACGTCTGTCAAAAGCAAGTGAAATGTAAGTAACAGGTGATTCTTCAGTCTTGTTAGAGATGTAAATGTGCAGTGTTGAATCAGAGAAAGGAAAATAGAAATGTATTTTCTATTGCCTCATCTGTAATAAGTTAGACTGGCAGCCTAGATCGTCAAATAACTCAACATGACCAGAATTTATGTGGATCATTTTAAGTGGATCTTGAACAGTCACTGTGGTGAGTAATGAGTTTTGAGCTGGAACAAAACAAACTGTTCTCAAGCAATTTCTCTTGTTCCCCTGCCGCAATTTCCCATTCCCTTTCCCCTACCCCAGGAAAGCTTTCCAACAGATTCCTTGTATAAATGTAGATGTTAGTGGCAGAATTCTGTCTGTCAAATGTAAGGAAAGTTCTGCCCTTCACTTCAAAGTAATTGGGATTTTCCCCTGGAAGTGATGTTCGGATTACTGCTGAAGCTTGCATTCTTGGGTTGATCTAAGGTGGTTGTTACTTCTTTTTTATGTCAAGTGGAAATATTTGCATAAAAAATTTCTTTCACTATTATTGAAAGTGCATCCTGTATTATTGCTTGCTAAAGTATTTTTTAAGTTCTTTGCATATCCAGTTGATGAAGTTAAAGCACACTGGTAAACAGAGCTGCAGAAAACCATGAACAATGGCAGTGTAGCATTTTGACCTGGAGCGCAATATACACAGCAGGACACTATAGATGCTCTGACTTACAGTGTTGAACTGAATGGGACAAGAAAATGCTGTGTGTTCACAAGGCAATTATTTGTACCTGGCTGATTGTAGCTGACTGCAAAGTGCCTCTCTGAAGCTCTCCGTCAAGGCTGAGTACCGGTGCTGAAAATTACAACGCAGTATGTGTATAACAAAGAGCAGCATGGTTAAGAAGTACAAGCACAGAAATGGGAGATAAAAACTGCTAATTCCCATTTGGCCTTGGATCTTTGTGTAGCTTTTGGCAGATTTCTTCAGTCCAGGCCTTGATTTCTTCATTTGCAATGCAGAGGTAACAGTTTCCACCTATTGTATTGCCCCAGTTGTCACAAAGAACATGTGATTCTTGTATCACACTTTGGAGGCATACTTACTTGTATTATTTACATTTTTCTCTTTTTAATAAAGCTTACGCTCAGCCACACTGCGCAGTCTAGAATTTTTAAGCACCTTCTTGCCATAGCACCAAATATGTAAAGAAGACATCAGACAGTGTCTGATGTCTGGAAACAGACTCTGGAAACCTGCCCAAATCTGGTCATAATAGCAACTCTCATGCGTCAACTGCTCTATGTGGGAGGCAGCCTGAAGGGGACTGGGCGTGCTGCACTCCAAAGCTGCACGGAGTGAATGGGCCCCTTCTCCCAGGGTCTCCCAACCTCTGTGTCTAGGAGAATGCCATGGGAACTGCACAGGGAGATTGGTGCCTCTGTCTTGCATGGGCCTTACGAAGATGTGATGATCACAACATGCTTTATAGGAATCTTACAACTCCACTTACCTGTGTGCATGTGTGATTATGTTCATATATGGCGAGAGAGACAATCGATCAGTCTTTCTGAAGCACTAATTTTCTTAAGCAAGCCTAGCAGAAGAAGATCTACCAGGAAATGTACAGTCCTGCATTCAGATTGTGTCTTCATGAGCTACACACACACTACAATAGAGGCAGAACAAATTTAGCCACTCACTAAGTTGCCATTGATGAACACATCCATGGAAAAATCATATCTGAACGTATGACTATCTTATAATGTAACTGTAACATGGTAGGTACTAGGGGAGTTGTACTGAAGCTGATTGGTCCATTTCAGTTCTACCGTTTCCTAAATTTTGCATGCTTGGCTTTGCAGTCTTAGTGTTTCTTTAATGAAGTTTGCTCATTTGAAATAAATTATTTGTTTAGATAATATTACCTAGATGATTCATAGCAACAGACCCATCATCCATATTTGTACTCAACATGTTGCCACAAGTGCTAGTTACAGACAGCACTCGTTGCTTACACTCTTACTTAAAGGTCAAAACAGAAGGAAGAGCATTGTAATGGTCTTGCTGGCTGAAGTCAGATTTTATACTTTGCAGCTTCATTAGATGGCATTACATCACAGGATACAGACAAGCAAAGCCTGAATTGATCCTACTTGACTGAATTCTAAATGAATGGAAAATGACTGCATGGTTTGCCAAGGAGCAGCAATAATGGCATGACAAATCTATGATTTCTGTGAGATTTATGGCTTTATAGCACTTCTTTGCAGTTTATGTGTTTCAGCTGTGGTCATGGAACTTGAAAAATGAAGACTCTTTTGCAAGACGATTTTTCAAGCAAACTAAAAAAATATATTGATTTCTCAGTGTTTAATTTTAGAGATTTTTCTTTTCACTTAAAGACTCGTGCCTTATCACAAGCACAGAAACCTCATGGTACTTTGGAAGATTGTTTCATTGCTTTGATAATTACCAGTTATAAAAATGGCTTCTCCATCCCCCCCTGAAAGAGATGGGAGCAGGAAAAAATTGAGCATATATGTTGTAGGAATGTATCTGGAGAGGGTGAATCCTTTAATGAGTTGATATTCAGGACAAAGTGTGAGGAATCTGGTCTTGTGGACTTTACTTCAGTATGATTTTGAGTCATCCATCTCACCTTTAGTACTGATTTTACCCTTCCACTGAAAATCTCATAAGAAGGATACTCTCACAAAAAGTATCTCCAGAAAACCTCAGAAACCAGATTATTCAGAGGACGTAGAGAAGATATGACATCTCAGTTTACTACTGTCATCACCATAACAATTTGGATTTCTGAAGAAGTTCTGTGCAATAAGGAATACACTATAATTTTTACATGAGTTCTTCAGTGTGTGATGAACAGACAATTTTATTCTCTTACACTTCCTGCCATATTCTTTCATGCAGACTCTGATCACACAAAGTAAAAACAGTGTCCAAAACCAATTTTATTAAACACACTAACTGGGAGGTTCACTTGCAGAGAGTACCCTAAATACACAGATCTGGCTACAAAAGGGCAGAATAACCCTCTCTTCTGACAAAACTCATTCCCAGATAAAATCCCACATTTTTGTCTCAAGGTGAAGAATAGTTTACTTTGGAATTCAGGAAGTTATACTTCTCAACCACTTGCAATGGCAAAGGATAGTTCGGGAAGAATCAGACATTAAGGAACCCTTCCATCGCCAAAACGAATGTGCTTGCACATGCTGGGATTTGAAGTTCTACATTTTCTTTGCTCGTCTCTCTTAAAATATGTTTTGACCAGATTGGGTGAAAATAAGGAACAAGATGTCATCTGTCGCGTCCTGTGGGCGTGTTTTGAGTGGTGTGGGGTTTATTAATAGAAGGTTAGTGTTACCTCTTATATTAAACTTTCCTCCTTTTTCCATTTGAGAAAACAGATTACTCAACTAGCCAGACAAGTCTAACCTTGTGACATGGTTGTATGATTAAAGTAGAATCTAAGTCCACAAATCTGGCTATGACTTACAAATTTTGTGTCCAAAAATAAATGAAAGGGTACCATGACCAGACAGAGCAATGCCTGCTCTAGAGCTGGAGAATGGAGAGCATGTCGGGAGGAAGGTGTCCAGCAACTACACTGCTCAGCCCTAACACCCCAGGCTTTTTCAGGAGACACCCTGAGGAGGACAAAAGAATACATACAGGTCAGTGGAAAAGAAATGAGAGTCCTACAGAAGCAAGAAAAAAGATTTTGAATTTATTCATAAACAAGAGCTCTAAACCTTTGAACTGCTCTAAAAAGTATCATTTTTCTTAAATATGGAAGAGTAGTTCAGTACTAGTAGGGGGCCTGTATTGTTTTATGCAACAGAAATTCAGCTGTTCAGCTGTACCAATGACCGACCTGGATCCAAACCAGGTGCTATGGCAATGCACAAAACAGATCAGAAAATGGAAAAATGGCCAAGTTAAGGAGAAAGATGAAATCTAGAGTAGATTGCTAAAATGGAAAAACAAAGAAGGAAGTGTTTTCAAATGCTAATCAATTCCTTCAGCAATTCCATTTTCCTCCTATTTCACCATCAAATAACATACTGTCTTGTTAGGGGATGTCAACAAGTCTGGAAAAGAAGTACAAAGTCGTGGCATTGCACAGCAACATAGTCCATTTTCAAAGGATGAAATCAAGAAGAAACTTGCAGATAGCAAGGAGGAGGCTTTTTAAAAGAAATGAGAGATCTGTTCTTTAACAACAGTTTAGCTTTTAAAGAAAGCTGCCTTTTCTGTGTAATAGAAGCAGAGCCATATAGGCTTCTGTACTGGCACTCTGCTAGGGCACTAGGATGCTGTACATGCAGGACCATCCCAAGGTTTCCAAGAAATCAGCTAAACAGCTTACAAGAGGGGAAAGGGGGAATAATGAAGTCCCAAGACCTAGCAGCTGTGGGATTCCATTTCTCCCACAGAGAATATTTTCCACCTTTCCTCATACAAAGAAGATAAAATATGTATGAGAAAAGTTTAGTCTCTTATTATATTAAGTCATGAATATAATTTTTCCCTGTGGCTTTCCAAACTGGAGCCTTAAAAAAATATTTGAATGGTAAGGTACCAATGCATGCCACCCATAAAATAGCTTTATCACAGATTAAGTCCAAGTCATGAAAGCCATTTTTTACTTGGATTAAGGTTTAGTGGCTAACCTATTGCAGTTCGGTTTCGTAACAGACAAGGTCATTTTTCATGAGAAATCCCTAACATTGCTTTCTTGCTATATTTTGGAGACGTGTACTTGTCTTTTTCTAACATTACGTGCAACAGGAGAAATTGGATGATGAATTAGAGAACCTGCTATTAAAATATACATTTTAAAGTTCTGGAAATAAATCTTGCAACCCTTGGCTCCAGGAGTCTGTCAGTGGTAGTGCTACACTGCACCAATCCACAGAGCAAGCATCTGTGCTCAGTTGTTTCATGGCCTGCTGATGGGAAGATGCTACCAGTGAAGTGAGATGTATTTCAGCGTGACTAATGATTACAGGATCAGACTGATATTTATGAGATCGGACATTCCTCAGTCTTGCTGGATCACCAAGCCACTGGTAATAGGAGAAAAGAAGCGTGGAGATCCTGCTGGTCTCCCACCCAGCAACCATCCCTGGGGAAGACAGGTTTGGAAAAAGCAGCGACAAAAGTGCAATGGCCCCGTGTCTGAGAGCTGTAGTGTTACTCTGGGTACATGGTCATGGCTTCACTGATTTATGTATTACATATCAAAATAAAAAAATAAATTAAAAAAACAACAAACAAACAACAACAGGAATGAAGCTGGGCTTTTTGCTGTTTTCTTCCTCCTCTTCTGTGACAGCAAAGAGACTCTGCATCATGAAGACTGTTCTTCTAAACCTTTTCCTGATAGGTAAGTCCCTGGCCACCACTTTTTCCTACCCATAAGGGATTCTTCTGTGTTTGCTCTCGCTACTCAGAACCTCCTTCCTACTCTCTGAGTATACCTCAAAAACACGGTTACCAGGCATCCCCTTTCTCTCCTCTGTATAGATACAAGAGGGGCCTTCAGACATCATCAGGCCAACATCCAGGTATCCTGCTGATCTCCCTTCTTCCTGTCCAGCCCCTCTACCACATATCTCCAGCCCCTTTTTTTGTTATTCTTTGTGTAATACACTTTTTTAATGTCTGGGACTGATACAAAAAGGTCCTCAGTTGCCTGCCTATAAGGAACATTTCTCTTGAGCTGTCCTGTAACGCCCCATGGAGCATTAACCATGTATCCCTCCAGCAAGTTCCTGCAAAATCATGGGAAACAAGGGATGGGGAGAAGAAAGAGCCTGTACCTCATCCTCTGTTCCTCTGTACTCTGCATCTTCTCATAAAACC
The DNA here is from genome assembly GCF_947461875.1 of Haliaeetus albicilla. Classification (NCBI taxonomy): domain Eukaryota; kingdom Metazoa; phylum Chordata; class Aves; order Accipitriformes; family Accipitridae; genus Haliaeetus; species Haliaeetus albicilla. Next base: position 18,910,992 of record NC_091489.1, on the reverse strand, counting down.
ATGTGTCCTTTCCCTGTGCAGGATACACTGCTCTTGTCTCTAAACAAAAAGCTGCAGCACAACTCAGCACGAGGCAAGAATCCTTACGGAGTACTAAAATATCTGGCATTACTGTATGAACCTTTGTGATACCTGAGTTAGTTTTTTAATGTCTTCATTCCTGAATCCACAGTGATGTCAAAACTGAGAAGTGGTCTTTTGGGAATTTTAATCTAAAACATCACTTTTTTTGAAGACAGTGTTTCCTTTGACAGTGACCAGGATTCCTGCCAGCATAAACACAGACTTTTTTTTTTCATTGGACTGTCTGTGTGTGATTCAGTGAAATGGATGCTGTAGTCCGAAGAGAGGTTTAAAACATCAGCTATTGTGCTTCTGGCATTTTCCTCATCTTTCAAAAGGACCATCTTCGGCTCAGAAGTTTTCTACTTTTTTTATGAGTATATTCTAGGCGATGACCTGATTACAAATTGTGGGCAGAGAATAACACAGAAATGTCTTGCTGATTTCTGAAAAAAATTCTGAAGTTACTATTCATTCAATTCCACAGGAAATTAGAAATATTAAGGTCAAACAATTTTCAGCTTCAAAGGTGGAGGGCTCAAGGCACTTACAGTTCTGTATACCTCAAAATATTCTGGTGATTGTGGTGCAACAACAAGATTCACAGAAGTCAATTCAGCAAGAAACTGTTCACATAACGCATAAGGACAGCAAAGTCCATATGGTAATGGTCAATATTGATTGATTCGGTGATTTCTGCAGCTTTCCTGTTCAGGAAAAAAAATTATATATACACTGCAAATTCAAAACCTCTGCAATGTAACAGAACTAACAACATTATCTAGTATGAATATGGTCAGAGACTTTTTTACTGAGAAAAATCCAGCAAACACAGACCAAAAGAATTACTGAGGGAATGTGGCTGGAAAATAAAATCAACAGGGGTGCTGGAGGGAGCACTAAGGAAACTGTTTATTGAACCATAACCTGTTCCATATAGGGTAAAAACTGGTTTACTCTTCCCAAACTTTGTAGGGTTTACTGATTCACTGATTCGGGTCAGAAAAAATAGAGTTAGCTAAAATATGTCTTCTTCAATTTGTATTGCATTAAACAACAACATCTATGTATTTCTTTTAGCTAGCATGTTTATTTGATCAAAGGCTTTTTCTGGGTCCCATTAATTTATGAACGAGATCCCATGATGCTTGAGCACTTATGTTAACTGGCTTAACATAACCTTTGCATGACCTTTGAGCTTGTAAAGTATTTTTTAAAAAATTTTAGCAGTCTTTCTTTGGACTTGTCAGAGATGATTTATATATTTTGCACTTTTACATGTCTGCTTTTAAAATTTGCTAGACGAATACTAGTTATGAAGATTTGTGTGTCTGGTACTTCAGTACTTCTTCATGTAAGATAAGCAGATGAGATTAGCTCCTTTTTATAATGTGCTATAAACAAGTACATATATATATATATATACATACACATATATATGCTGAGCTTGCTCAGTTTCAGTTACTGATAATCCATAAGCACAGAACAAGACTTGCTAATATATACTTAATGGGTTATGGACTTCAGAGACAATCAATAAGGCAGTCGAACACAGCAAGGTTAATTTTCTGGGGTTTTCTTCATACTAGAAATGACAGCCCATGTGGCAGTAATCATCTGACCCCAGCATATCCAGGTTGTAAAAGGTTTTCCCACTGCTGGACTGAGCTGTCTTCCTAAAAGAAAAAAATTAAAAATATTTTAAAGATTATTATAATAGATGGCAAATTTATCACCTTGCTAAACCATCCACAGGTCTAATCATCTCCACCGACAGGACACATATCTAATTTCAAGACTGAATGTTTCTGTCTTCAGAGTCCTTTCATGGATCTAAGCCATATTTATGCGAACTCTTATCACACTGCTATGTATGTTTAACAAAACACTGAAAGCATCTACCCTTTGACATATATAGTCTTCATGTAAGTGACTATAATGTGTTATTAAGGTCATCTCAGCCTTCTTTTCAATACATTGATGAGTCTGAAGAAATATTTACACCATGCAAAAAGGCACAGTGCAGAGACTCCTAACCAATGACCATTATGGGCACCTGCATGGCACACGTGCTTGATGGAGGTAACAGCACAATCTCACAGAAATCTAGCCACATCTTTGCACTTCAGCTCGTTAGTCCAGATGAAAGCATGCAGTAAGTTATCTCTATGGGGTCTGCATTTGGAGATCTAGATGTAACAGCTAAGTCAGCAGTACAACTGGGCAAGTTCCTTTACTCCTGGAATCCAGGCTTGGTCTTCCAGCGTTTTTCAGCTCTCTACAATACCTCTACAACATTTTTTTAATTGTGAACATCTTGAACCGAGTACAATAATTTCCATATAACCTGCCATTTGACCAGCAACTGAACCTGGCAGAGAGCCCCACGTACTGATGCTTCTCTCAGACTACTTCTAAGACTAGGGTAGGGTACCAAACCATGGCCGGGTCCTGTACCTGACCTGTGCCCAAGCATCTCAGAGGGACACAAAGTGACAGAGCACCCAATAGAAGCAGGACAGAGTGGCATTTATAAACGTTTACAAGAAACGATTGAGGTTAGGTAAGGGGAAGGTTGTAGAGTTTTACATAGTAGTATAATCTTTTGCTCTACATACTTTTGACCCTTAATGTTTTGTTTGGAAGATGCTGCTTGTGTGTCACTGGCAGTTAATAGTGACAGTGATTCCCGAAGGAAACTCATCCATCTCCCAAACTCAGATCAGTTTTCCATGTCAATAGGGTTCCAAAACCGCTCACCACTTTGTCATAATAATTCTTTTCCAGTTTCCATGCAAAGAAATGTGTTGTCACCCATGGCTTCAACTCAGTAATGGAATGAAATCAAGAACAGGGTGAAGACGTACAAACACAGATCCAGAGTCTGGTACTCGGCCACCACCTTCTATGCTTCATTTTTCTGTCCATAAAATAGGGAAAGAATTTTCCAATTGATCATGATCCATAAAGGTATGGTCCACTAAGGAGCATTAGTTATTCAGAACCACAATAAAAACAGATATGTAAATTAAGAGAGAAGAGGGGGAAAGGCAGTAAAACAATTATATTTACTACTGAGGGTGCATTGTTCTGGCACAAAAATTTGTATGATAACCATGCAAGCTGTAATACTGGACACAAAACAAACTTGCTAGGCAGAAGCCCTTTAGGACTGATTTACCCTGCAGTAGGGTAGACCCATATCATCCCATAGCTAATGCAGCTATGACAGATTTGGTACCTGGCTACACAGTGCTAGATGCTCCCAGGTAAATATAGCTCAGGTCTCATTTGAATAGCCATAATTTAATTGTAGCTTAATAAAACTACTGGAGAGAATAATTTTTTTTTTTCATTTACTTGAGAAGCTTTGTCAACTGAAATAAATCACTTCATCCTGTTAAACCATTTCACAGTGAATATGCGCAAAGGGGAGCAGAGCCTATTTCAAAGCACTCAGCAGTCAGCCAAAGTGACATCTCTCTGACAGGTGACACATTCCTCCTTGCAAGTTTTGGAAATTTAACACAGTGTGTAGACTCTTGTTCAATAGTTATGTAATGTTCACAGCTCCTAAGGGAAAGACTAGGATATCACACAGAAGGAGAAGTTCTTGTACACATAAAATAAGCCAATATTCAGATTCTGACAATATAAATGAGTTGGTGTCTGTTTCCTAGTCTATTGTAGGAAAGAAAAATTAGGTACACGGCCCCTTCTCTGTCATTTCTAGCCTCCCCTTTTCAGCTAGTCAGCAAGGCAGTACCATATGCAGTGACCTGGCTAATTATTTATTAATGACAATGGTTCATGTATTAAGTAGTCAGAATGCTTAAACAGTAAGGTTGCTTCCTTCCACAACATGTTTGCCATCTGAATTAAATGGATCATAAAAGTAAAGCATAAAAAATGTAGTAAGCTTACATAATTTCCCAATAAAGCTCTGATTCTCAAAGGCATTTAAGCATCTAACTCCCAGTGAAATAAGTGCCTTCCGCTACTTACAGATACAGATCAAAGTTTTGGCATAGGTACCAGAATCCACACATACCTTTTTGGTCCACCAGAGTAGCTCTCTTTTTAATGTTTTAGTCAATGGCAATAGAGTGGAGGAATTCTGAAGAGCAGTTTGAATGAATCAGAGGGATGTTGGTTAATATAAGCTCCGCAGATCCCGCTGGAGAAAAGCAAGTTAAGAATTAATAGATGGAAACACTATGCCCCCAAAAAATGCTTGCTCCATATGATAAAATGTTCTCATTAAGCTCCTTAGCTCGCCTTAATTTTGGTTCCTATTTCTGACTTCAGCATGGACACTGAGTGAGTCACTTCAGTTCTGCACTAATTTCGTCTTCCATCTTTCAGTTTACTTAATGTGGATTTCATCTCTCTCTTGGCTGAAGTGTCAAGCTGCTAAATAAATATCAAGACAGTATTTGCCATGAAATAGTGAGAAATAATTAAGAAAGCCATTCTATATGTAAAGAGAGGAAATACTCTGAAATCTGCAACGTGACAATGGCTCCTGAAAAACTTTTTTCTTTTTTTTTTTTTTTTTCTTTTCCTGAATTCAGAGAAAAACAGAAGGAGCTCATCCTGTTGTTTGGGCTACTGAAGTCACTTTCAGAATATGGGGTAAAAGTGATCATCAAAACAGCACTTTAAGAGAAAGAAAAACAGCACTGGGTAGTCAGAAGTACTCTAATATATTAGGTACAAAATTAGAAGCTTTTTGGTATGTTCCCATAGGCTTTATTCAGGCAAGCCAACTTCTTGAATTGAATTTGTCTGCTTGGAATTATATTTGATTTCACAAAGGTAAAATGCCTGCAAGACATACAGGCATATGGGATTCAGATGATTGCAGCGGGTGACTTCAGGGTCCTTATTTTTAACCTTTTGGGCCATTTCTGCCTGGATCAGACATGGATCCAGCGTTCCACAGAAAATGCTGACACTTCGAGCACAGTGGCACCAGCTTGAGGCTGGAGAGTTTATTCAGGAAACTGTGTGCCCTTCTTTGCTCAATAAAGTAGCATTTTTTTATTTCCAGAAATAATACATATTTCCCAAATAGCTGATAAATATTCTTAAGTCAGAAAAGTCTGCAATGTGGGAAGGACTGTAAGATGCATAGGAAACTCCTCTGCTTCCCACGAGGCCGGCAGCCAGGATTCCCAAGAGGAAGCTCTCTGGGGTTGAGCTGTGGCTGCCTGGTTGCTATTAGACCAAGGCTGTCAGGGAGGGTCTGTTGGCTTCTGCATCCATCAGTTGGTCGTGTTTTTACTGGACTCATCATCTCTCTGCTGGTGTTTGGCTCTGACTGCTCTGTGTTGCTTGGGCAGACACATCAGTTTGGAGAGTTGCTTCTTGCTGACAGTGCCTGGTTTGGTGCAGTCAAGGAGGAATAGCTAGAGCACAGCCTGGGGTTATTGCAGCCACAGCTCCAAACCTATAGTTAACATGAAATGGGGTGCAACTGATCAGAACTTGTGGCTGACCTGCAGAATATGTCACCAGGCATCAGCTGGCCTCTGATAGCAAGGAAGTCAGAGGAACCACCCTGGAAAGGACAACAGCCTACTCCGGGCCCTTATGCCTTTTCCCAGTCATGAAAAATGTTTTCCCTACATACAGGCACCACAGTACTGTCCTCTCACGAAAGGAAGGCACGCGGCCAGCCCAGCCCAACGTTGAAGACCACTGACCAGGACAGTAGGCCAGCTGGTGTGGCTGGGGCCATCCCGGGCTCTAACGGCACAGATTCCAGCTGTGAGAAATAAATACACTGAATTCACAAAGAGTGATTCTCCAGATCAAAATAACAAGTTCTTAGGCATGAACAAAGACTGAGATTTCCAGTGATCAAATGAGTCAATAAGTAAGTGAATCATAGAAAATAGAGCTGGCTGGGTCACCTACTTCATCCAAATGACATCCCAGGACATCCATGTCAGAACTGTTGATGTCAATCTTGTAATGAGTTGGAATTAACTCGATGCAGGACAGGCAGATGAGCAGAGAGCAAGACTTGGAAGAGTTAAACCTCAGGAACAGCCAGGCACTCAGAAGATTTACTGTAGGTGGAATTTCATTACACGGAGAAACTCATGGCTAGAATAAGCTGCCAAAGGAAACAATAGAAGCTACTACCTTACTTTAAAGACTTAAGAAAATATTTTAAAAAAATAAATATTTGGTAGTACATCTGCCATCTCAAAGGATACCTAGCTTCCTTTCATCCTTACAGAGTTCTCTATTCCAGCTGCAGGATATTTTTCCTCGTTGCACTGCTAGTTCTTTTTTTTTTAGGCTTAAAAGCAGCATCTGCTACATTTTAAGTTGGTTCTCTATGCTCACCCAAGCTACCATTAGTACCAATCCCAGCAGAATGGATGTAAAAGCAGCTTTACTCTGCCTTTTGGCCTTTCCTCAGTTTGAGGACAAAGAAAATGGCTGTGTCACCTCCCAGGCTATACCCCAGCAGGCTCAGAGCTGCTCTACTCATTGCCTGGCAGCTATGGAGTATAGGGCACCTCGACAACTGCTCCAGGCTGGAGAACAGGCTGACACTTAACCATCCCTCTCTGCTCGCAATTTGACTTGTAATACTGGAGTTTGGCTTACTTGTCCTGGTGACAGGCAGTGCATAAGGCTCTTCATGGGACCATGAAGGAAGATCCTCTAAATCTCTAACCTTAGCTGTGACAGCAAAAAAGAGTTAAAAAAAAATTTAAGTTCTGAATTTGGAAGTTATGATTAATTTCTGTGTGGGGAAGGAGAATTATACATGTATTAGTTTCACCATGTGAGGAGCATATTTTTGCCATTACCTAAGTAATGAAGCTCCAAGGACAAGAAAAAGGAACTTGGAAGCCCTATTTTTCCCATTTTGATCCAACAGCAGCGGGGGTCGGTGCCTCCTATGTCAGCTTGTTATGAAGAGTTACTAAGAGGTTTTTCTACTTGTCAGCTTTCTGACAACTCTCGAATGTGGTAAAGGTGGGCTAAGAGATGATTAGTCACCACCTGCCTCTAACAAACAAGTTCTCTTGAGTAACTCGTGAAATGTTTAACTATGAATAAACTCATTTAAAGCGCCAGCACTCCCAAAGGCCATCTGATGGCAATCAGGCCATGTTACCCTTTCCAGGAGGTGTCTTGAGCACTGTCCCACAGCGCAGCTCTGCAGCCACAAGCTCCAGTCCTGAGTGCCTCTGGATGCCATTTGGGAGAAAACCAGGGGAAGAGGCACATAGAGCAGTTTATGCTCAGTGCACAAAAAACATTTGACATTTTGCTCCATGTCACATTAGGCATATTTGGACAATACAAGACCACTGGGTGTAGGGACCTGGACACCGTTCCCTGCCCCTGAGCTGCTTCTCCTGCAAGGGGAGCATGTGCATCACGAGTGCAATACAACAGCCACAGCTTGGGATGCTGCCTGTGGCTGTTCTTCAGTGCTACACCTTGCTTCTCAAATGGTGCAAGGAGTTTCAAATGCCCTTCCTGCAAGTTTTTGTGTCAGGTGTGTTTCATATATACATATTATGGATAGGAACAACAAAAACAATAATATGTATTATTTTATTACTTATTGAGTCCCTTTAATTCCTCCACTCTTCTACCATTTTAACTGAGTTCCCAGCCTTGTGCTTTCAGTCCACTACACTTCTTACCTTCTTTCTCCCATCTCCTTTATTTAGGCTCTCCAGTCCCACTGTATGTGTCAACATCAGCATATATTTTGCCCCCAAAGCCCAACATTAAATTTATAGAGCACCTGCACATGTACTCACACACACACAGACACACACAGAAGTATGGAAAGACATTACAAAAAGAAACCTTACATCTGAAGAAGTCAATGTATGTCTTTAGACTCCACACTTTTCTGCCAGAAAATGGTTCCCTAATTTGTTATAATACTTGTCTAATAGTAGCACATAGTCCAAAAGCCAACCCACACAAAACACCACAGTCTGGGCTGCTGGTACCTGAATAAATTATTTTGCACATTGTGCCTTGGGCTGTATTCAAAACCGAGTCTGGCAGCATCCTTTTATCATTTAATTTGGAGTGTCTCATTCCTTTTCTCTGCTGGACTTGTCTTCTAACATATTTCATAAATACACTGGGCACCAAGGGAAAGTTGGCAACATTCATTCAAAAGACCTGCTTGAAGAGAGAGTGGAATATGATAACTGATGCCTGTGTAAGATGATGATGAAAAGGCCCGAAGAGCAACCATGATGGTAAACAAAGGAGTAAGTGGAACTGGCTGTAAAACTCAGAGTTCAGTTGCAGTGGTTGAGACATCGAAAGCTCAATGCACTGCCCTGCATAGTGATGGCATGACAGCTTCCATCCACATTCATCTAAGGATTGAGGTAAACATTACTCTTGCCCCTTTGCTGGGAGGTGGGCTCTGCTCTCTTCTGGGAGGGGGCTGTATTCCCTTTGACATCATCCTGAAGTGTGATGGCAGGCAGCTTGTTACGTTTCTACTTACCTGCTGAAAACCAGATTTCGTGTAGTGTTTTCCTTTCTAAGGAGCTGTAGGATGAGCTAGCAGGCTGCTAGATAAACACCCAGATGTGTATTTGAGAGATCTAAGTGGAGGGAGAGACAGTATTGTAATTCAGCTGTTAAACCAAAGGTTGTACATGTAGCATTAGCTGAGACATTTTCCCAGGTGAGAGAAATGACTACCCAAGCATAGGTACCATTAAAGGAATTCACTTAGTAAGGCAAAAGCAACGCAAGTTTCTGGAATACAGCAGACCAGAACCAACATTGGAATTGTAACAGAGACTCATATCCAGATGAGTCACAGAGAGTTTTAGACCTTTTGAGAATAAGACATATTTTAGCAAGACAGAGCAACACGTTGAATGCATGTTTGTTCATCTGACACTGGGAATGAATGTCTGCCCCTTGTCACTCTGAATTTTGGTTCTCTCCCATTCAGTTCTCCCGTCTTTTCCTACATGATGCTGAACAGAAAACCACTTTCAAGATGTTCACTTCATTGTTCCCAAGGGTCATATGGTTTCATTTAGATAAAAAGGCTAGGTGATTTAGAAGGGACAAGCAATTATCACACATGCTTGTTGCACCAATGCCAGTTCCTTTTGAAGCACAAAATCCCACAGCTGCTGTTCTAAGTTTCCACGTCTGCTCCAGGCTGGAAGAGTGTTTTCAGATCATAAAGGAGAGTGAATCCGCTAAAGAAGAGCAACTTACTCCTTTGGCAAAGGCTAGAGGTACAGGGTGGGTGGAAGCGGGGGCAAGGGGCAGAAAGTGCCATTTCTCCATCAAGCCTGGGGAGATGCTTAGTTTTATGCTAGCCCGGTCACTGGAACACTTCCCCATGAAATACAGTTTGCCATCCATTTTCTGAGAAGCACACTTCTTTGATTCCCACAGAAGTGCATGCTAAAAACTTGATGGTATAATTTTGCCTTCATGTAAATCATCATCCTTCTATATAAAGAATATTTTCAGTATTTTCGGTGTTCAGTTACATTATGGAGTGCGGTTCCTGGCTGCTAAGCTGGACTTTGCTGTCTGTGTTTAAATTCTTCAGGCTGATTTATTTGTGAACAATCCATGTTGCATCCATTTCATGACATGTTGGGGCAGTTATTCATTTAAAACGCTTTGGTTCCAGTTTTGCCCCGGATAAGCAGACACAGCTGCCATTGAACTGTAAGGGCACATGAAAATCAAATGATCCTGACACCCACACCCCTGTAATCCATCCCCTGCTATCCGATACAGGACAGTCAAACAATTGTTGAGTCTGCTTTGAGATTAATCCACTCTTGTTTTAACAGGCAAATAGACTGAGTAGCTTTTTCTGAGACTGGACTTCGTATTTTCTAATACAGGAAAAAAAATCCATTCTGTTCATAGAAAGCTGATCAAAGAGATGAAGAAATCTTCCTTGCACTGATTAGTGAAGAAATCTTCCTTGCACTGAGTAAAACTTTTTAATTTGCTGATTTGCTGAAAGATTCACAGATATGCTAGATAACATCCAGGGTCATAGTAAGGGTCTACAAAACCATCTCTGAAAAGATGCATTAAATAAAAAAATGAAGTACCTTCAGTGCTGGTGAGGGAGAACAATTTGTGCTTCTGCAAGCATAAATAGCTTAAATCCACAAATATTGTGCAATTTATGGACACATGATGATTGCTACAGAACTGACAATTATCTTCACATCACCAATGATGCTTTCAACTATAAAGCCCTCACCTCAGTCCTGGTGTCAGCAAACTCTTTATGACAGAAGGCAAGGTATTTGTTCAACACAAATATAAAATATCACATTGTCCTTCTCTACTAATACTTCCAAGGAAAAGAAAAAAAACCAACAACAATCTGCATAACGTCTTTGCTCTCCTCTGTCACTAAGAGTGAAAACTTCATGGAAGACATAACAAGTCTGCAGGAAACCTTGAAAAGGAAATAAAATTTAGAATTTCTTTATATTCTATACTTAATTGAACTACCTGAAAATGAAGACTAGATGGAAAGAGTGGGTTTTGTTGAAGGTAAAGGAAGGAAAAACCCTTGCTCTACAGTAATTATAGTTTGCAGATCTGAAGTCATCTTCATGTTGATGTTTCTGACCTGAATTGGTACAGTTTGGCTGGTTGACTGAAACCAATACTACCTCAAGCAGAGCTATAACCTGTTACTATTATTGTTAATTAATAACTGCTTGTTCAAAAAGTACTTAATGTATTTTCCCTGTTTCTTTACAGTTAGAATATCCAAAGGGATTTCATGTTTCCATTAGAATTTGAATTGTCTTCAAATGCTTTTCATGTCTTAAAAAGTATTGCAGGAACTTAGAAGTAGCCACTAGATGAGTCCAGGTGTCACAGCTAATATCTGTGAGCCTAACCCAAAGCCACAGACTTCAGCAATTTTTGCATCAGGCTGTGTAAAAGAACAGATCAGGATACAAGAACTCTAACCTAATCTAAAAGCTAAAGCTCAATCAGTATAACTGACTCCGCATAGCCTTATATGCACACTTAATTGCCATACTCAAAAATAAAATAGTAACAATAAATGTGCTAGAATTCAAACATCTCTTTATTCAGCACCCCAACACGCTGCATGCAGTACACAAAGGTAATGAATCCCTGGTCCTTGATGCTAAGCATTTAAATAACATGCCTACATTAAAAGTGTGCTATTCACCTCAGTACTTCTGAAAATTGCCAGAAAACTGCCCAAAGGTGAAAAACATGTAAATGAGCTCACTTTATTTCTTTCCGCAGAAAGTCCCTGTGAAGCTGATTCAAAGCAGTGTTGTCCTCTACAGGGCCAGTTTGCACAACAAAGTGATCCAAATTACATATTGTGCTATTCCTAAATTATCCATGTTCCCAAAAGAATGTTACTTTTTGCCTTTTCTGTTTGCAGGTAAGTTCAGGATGGTGAGGGCAAGACTTCTTGTACCTGTGCTAGGAGTAACTGGACCCGAGAAACAAGCTGGTGTGTCTGTGCTATAAGACATTTCCATGGTATTTCTTTCACTGAAGAAAGAGGAGGATGGATGATTTTTCATTAAAAAATCAGAGTGTCCAATCCAAGCCAGGTAAGTAGCAATGGACCAAGTGGCAAGTGTTCGGTGGCTTTTCAGACAGCTTTAATATCAGCTCAATTCATTACTGTGGACACAGCCTATACAAATATAGCAAGAGAGTCATTGTCAGATTAAAAACCCAGTTTAATGACCCACAGGAGAGACCCTTTTAGGGGTGAGTGGCTGGCTGGAGGGAATGGGGGAAAAGGGATTAGTGGAGAGGTCTGCTCTTCCTCCTTCCTTGCTATAGCTGTTTTGTGGATCAATGGAAAACCTGTTTCCAGTTTTGCCAGTTTGTCATTTGTCAACCTAAGTAAACAGACCATTTAAAGAAACGTCATTGCGTCACAGGAGCCCAGGACTCATTCTGTTCTGCTAGCTCTCTCCAATGCCAAGATTAACACCTGTGGTAGGAAAAGGTAACATAACCACTAACGCTGCGTGTTGGCATTCTCACCAGCCCAGAACAGGCTCTCACTCAGTATAGCCAAGTGCTCTTTCTTTCCCCCCTTCTCCTTCTCCCCAGGAAGGAGAGATTTTTAAAGATTCAAAGGTAGAGAACGACCTTCAGCTAGTGCAAACTGGTGTGGCTTCTCTGACTTTTTACACAAACTAAGGAACTGGTGCCAAGAACAGAGTTATTTTCTGTAGGGAAGCAGGAGAATATAAATTTAATCCTCACACTCTGTTCCACTGAAGCTGGCATGAGAAGCCACTGCTGAGTGACTGCTGTTTACGTGTCCCACTTCCAGCTGGTTTTATGAGCATATGTTATATCTACAGGAGATATGTGTAGGGAGCGGAAACAAAGACACTATGGAGCGATCTGTCTTCATCAACTGGAGAAATGCTTAAAAAGAGTACTTTTTACACATGGAATCAGAGCTGTGCCAGTGCTGAGGAATAATTTTTACAGGCAAATTTGAGGACTAAGGGGGCACAACTAGCAGTGAAACCAGAGAAGTTCTGCTGGGGGTAGTGGAGCAGAGCAGCGATGTCCTAACTCTGCCCTGTCAGGAGCCCAGGTCCTTCCATGAAAACCTCCTCTCCATCACTTCACTATGGGCAGAAAGGACCAGAAGGTGTGGAGGAGACCTTGAAAGTGAAAGATCTGCCAGGGTGGAGACCAGTCACACCCTGCAGCTTGCTGTGGGAGCCCGCTGCCCCCAAAGCCCACGCAACCATCAGAGCTCAGACAGCTGCTTTAGGCGGCCTCTCCGCGGAGCTGCAGATGGGCCTGGGACAAAAAGCACCTTTACAGTCTCTGTGGTTCTGAGCAGCCAGCAAAGAGGAAGGTATTCTGCCTCTTTCCAAGGTCAAAGCTCGTCTGCAGAAAAATCTGTCAGACAGATCCTCACGAATCATATCAGCCGTTCTTCTTTCCCAAGGATTTTGTTACACTTGCTAGTAACAAGATCACTTAAGATTTCAAAATGTTTCATGAAGAAAGGAAACCTTTTGTTTCAGTGCTATTTGTCATCTGGCAATTGGTTACTCTTTACTGCGAGCATTTGATTTATATTGTGACAGCATGAAAAACTCGATGGAAAATAGGTAACTCACTCAGGGTAGTTCATTTTAGATATAAGAGATCCTGCATACCTTGATAAGTCCAGATCAGCAGTTCCTATATTTCTTCAGTTCTTATTCCCCTAAACCAGCTTCACAGGGACACAGAGATAAATCTTAAAGCAGAAAATGGTATTTACATTGCATTCAGACAGTTGAGGACCACCACTGTTAAGCTTTACTAGAGTAAGGACTAAGTCCTGCTAGCTGATATCCAGCAGATTTCAAGAAGGAGCTTAGCTCAACTTATTACCCCAATAAATGACCAGCTTTAACATTTTTGAACAGGCACATAAAGCACATTTTCACCCTTTCTTCTCCCTCCTGCCCCCACCAGTGCAAATACTTTCAAGCTTTTCTCACACAGAGGTAGTTCAGGATTTTGAGGAGAGCTAGTGAAATGATTCATTGGGCAAAAACTCAAATGTAAAATGCCTTACTTTAGGACAGATTTACAAATGCAGCCAGGGAACAGTATTCAAATTCCCAAATCAGTGCAGGAAAAGAGTGCAAGGCAAGGAGAAGAGGGAGTTGCTGGTTTCTGACCTTGCTTTCCACTTGGGGGAAAAAAACTCAATGCTTCCAAAAGACACAGAACTCCCACTCTCTATTCAGACAATTAACGTAAGAACAGTTCTGACATATGTAGAGAAAACTTGCCAGATTTATCTTCTGTACCTTTCTAGTAATTGCTTCCAGTTATGTAGCATGGCTGCAGTATCTGGAAAATGAAGTCAAAAGTAGCAATCAATTAAAAAAAAATCTTCTCTAGTTAAAATGGTTTGTTACAGGATTGTCTTGCAGGAAGATTCACTTGTCCTTTAAAATCAACGCAGATAAATGAAAACCCTGATCCAGAACTTGCTCCAAAAACCTTTGAAATCCTATAGTCAGGCCCTTTAAGTCTGAAATGTTTTCCCATACTCAGCATCTTTTCCTTCTTCTTAGGAACAACTCCAACATTTCTGTCTACACCTGCAATTATCTGAAATAAAGTTCAACATGGAAAACTCATCTAGAGGGGAAGTATGTGTTTAACATATCTAACTCAGGTCATTCAAACACCAAATTTATATTCTCTAATATAATTATATAGTCACAAAGGACCAGACTTTTAAGCTACTTCTAGGTATTTACAGATCAAAAGATCTTTTAGAAAACACCATTTGGCAACCAAATGCCTGTAAAAATGAACTCTGGCATCTACTTTTCAGTGAGCATGGAGGTGATGCTTTTGCCAAGCAGGTGGAGTAATCAGTGACCAAGGGCTTGATTTTCTAATGCCCATAACTGACTTTTTCCAGTGAAATGCATCTGAGCCAGAGGTTTGCAGTGACAGAAACCAGCTATCAACCTCTGATACATCAGCATTAGACTGTAGCTCAGAAGAGCTTAACTCTGAAAGACTATACATCTGTTAAACATCTTGGCATTTCTGAAAAGCTGCCTGAGATTTTATTCCTTGAATCAGCTTCTAGGTACTGGTCTTGTGGCTCTTTTAGCCCAGTCGGGGCAGCACTCTGAATATAGCACATCTTCAGTGAGATATGCTCAGATATTCAGGAATCTGATGGCAAGATGTGGGCCAAAGGAAAATAACACATCCTGGTTTTCTCAATAGTTACTAAGAGGGAAAATTAAATACTTTGGAAGTCTGTAGTGTTCATGTACTTCTTGCCTTTTCTTCCTTTTTCACATACAACTTGCATGTAAAAGTGTGAGCTGAAATTCTCTCATGCTTCAGGATATGAATCACCTGTTGATAGACTTGGAAAGAAAGTTCCTCTAATAACAGTTATATGTAAATATCCTCTGTCGGGTTTCTTGGGCTGGGATTCAATGGTCTTGTTAAAAACAAGTGAAAGGGAAATTCAAATTGTAACTGCTCAGCAGTGGTAATTTGTGATCAAGGTATGATCTGGCATGAAGGGCAAGAAGGCCCAACCACAGAATGGGTTAAACTGGCTGGAAGCAGGAATCCCAGAGACAGAATGACTTCAAGTAAGGGAGTGAGGTTTCCCTTAGTGCTGAGATAAGAAACAGCTGCAGCATTGTCTTGTAGCAGTCCTGGAGTGCCAAGGGGCCACCTTCAGGAAACAGAGCTGGGCTAAGCGATGGACCCAACGCCAGGTTGAAGTGCCTGATGTTGACGCTCACAGGATTGGTGCTGATGCAAGTGTATATAAGGTATTGGCTGGTGCCACGTCTTTGCAGATTCCTTAGATCCACTTATGGTGGTAGGACTCTGTCTGATGCATTGTTCATCAAATCTTTATATTTAAGCACAAACTAGTGATTAATTTTCCCCAAGGGAGACAATACAAATTCCCCAGTGGGTGGACACAAGACTTGTCCAGTTTAACAGCTCACATCTTGCAAGTCAGCTGATGGCCCTCTGACCCAGCAATGCCCTTCTCTGCACTGCCTTGCATACGGTGATGAAAAACTAGTTTTACTTAATCTTTGCATACCTACCTATATTGAAACCATACTCCATTCCAAGTATTTTTATGGTGCTTAGTTAAAGCATGTAACTGGGAAAAAACTTTCTTGATTAAAAATATGGGGAACTCATTAGGTTATGACCATCAAGCCATTTGATTTTCCACCCACAAACCACTATATTGCTCATTTCTCCAGAACAGAACTTGAGTTGAGAGCCCTTACATTGACCACAAGCAACTTGTAGAAGACAGGTGAAATCCTGGTCCTGCAATCCAAGAAAAACGTACACTGTGTCAGGGAGGCCAGAATGTTACCTATTATTTCAGCTTCCATAGAGCAACCAGTGAAAAGTCTTTCTTTTTGCTCTCTACTAGGGATTTTTACCCTGGTTTTCAGCACTGTGCCTTTAAAGTTCAGGGCAGAAAATTGTACCTAAATACAAGAGAGTGAACTAAGGGGAATTTACGCTACAATAAAGACTCTGTACTCCTTCCCAATGTCACTACTCTCAAATCCATCCCAGGAAGAATTAAATACCACCTAATTACATATCTCCAGTCTGTTGAAAAGACCAAGAACCACAGAGGTATGTGTCAAAGAAACTGCACAAGCACCATAAAGAGAGCTGCCTAGGATCAGTTAGTAGGAAGCACCAGGCAAGTCTGCTGGTACAGTTTAGGATATCTGAATGTGGCCTTTAGTATGATTAAGGTAGAAGTTGCCTACCTGACTTTCAAAGGGAGTAAACAAGGGAGACCTAGACTCTAGAAAATTCATGGATCAGCTTGCTCATCTGAATTTAGTGACACAAACTGGCCCCTAGTCTTTGAGAGCTGGGACTGGTGAAACCTCTGTTACCCACATAGTCACTCCCATCATCTGTCTGTGCCAGAGTAAAAGGACTCAAACGCCATAATGTATTACATTAGTGCAAGATTTCTATCTTGCTATCAAACTTGTTATCGAAACTAGATGTACACAGATTGCTCTTGTTTGTCTTTCATTACAAGGAGCTAGGAGACACCAAAATGAGCAAAGTATATGTCTTTAGACAATATAAGATAAAAGCTCACACCTGCAGTAACTCAGTTGCTTGCAGTGGTCTATCCAGGCTCTTGGGCATGTTGAGACATTTTATTAAGTCAGGGAAACCCATTACAGTATGCTGGTCATTAAAATACATGTCCAGGATATACATTAATGTAATGAAGGACTTAATAACAGATTCATTTACTTTTCTGTACCTTAAATAGTCATTTAGAAAAAGGACACTCCACATCTGCTCTCTTGCTGTGCAGAAGAGCCAGCAGGCTGGTGGGTCTGTCCCCAGTGGCACTACTGCTAGTGTAGTGCACATGCATTTTGAAGACAACAAAAACACAGGTAGGTTGGTGTGGTGTTAAAGAGATTTTTAAACACAGATGTATAAACCCATAAATGGATGATTCAGAAGTGATTCAAGCAAAGTATCTCAAACCTTTGGAGAAGGCCATCCCCTGAGCATTTCCTGTATGTGAGAGGATAATTTTGGTTTAATCCTTTACACAGAAGTTAACATCTTAAGACTCACTTGCAACTATCTGCTGGTGACTCTGTTTCCTCTGTTGCCATGAACATATCTTCGTTGCAGAATCAAACCATTTGCCTTGCAGTTAATGCCTTTTGGGCTAGCCTGGCTGGAATGAGAGCACACTGTGAATAACACCTGTACTACACACAGCAACTGGCTTGCCATGCAGAGAGATTGGATTAGCAGCTGGAGAGCTGAGCTAATAAACTGTAGCTAATGTTCCCTTGTGAGCCCACTAATTTGAGTTAAAAATGCCACCCTGCTCGAATTAAGGGGCTTGTGTGTAAAAGGGATTTGCGACGGTAGCAATACACAGATTATAACAGCAAAAAACTCAGACAGTTATAATGACCTTTGAAGCACTGAGAAAAAATACAATTAATAAGTGATATAGCTTATAAAATTATCTAAACTAGAGATTATGTGATATACTTCTCTGAGTGTCACTCGGAGCCAAGGAGAAGGAAGGAGGTCGTATCTTTACAGTGTTGTTAGACCTCTCCAGATGTGCAACCAGTTTGGGAAAGAAAGGGGGCTTGGCAACCTCTGTCAGCAAGGCACATCCCCATCTGCACCAGCCTCTCTGTCCCAAACTCCGCAGAGCCATGGTGACAGCCACCACCCCCTTCTTACGTGCCTCAGACACGAGAAGCCTGAAGATGAGAGCCACAGGATTACCCTCTTGGCCTTTTCCTGCCCTAGAAATCCTACACTTACACACAAGCACAAAGAGGCTTTTCCAAAAGCCTGTGTCAACATCTAAGTCTCCTTGTA
The DNA here is from genome assembly GCF_947461875.1 of Haliaeetus albicilla. Taxonomy (NCBI): domain Eukaryota; kingdom Metazoa; phylum Chordata; class Aves; order Accipitriformes; family Accipitridae; genus Haliaeetus; species Haliaeetus albicilla. The sequence continues at coordinate 18,892,959 of NC_091489.1, read as the reverse complement.
TGCAGCAAAGCCAATTTTTAATACTGTTCTCTATAACTGGGGCCAGAAATACTTCTGTCTTCCAGGACCAGAAATGAGTGCCAGAAGACACTGAGAGTTGCACCTCTGGGATGTATTGACAATCCAAGTTTCACTTTAAATTAAACCAGCAGACAAAGTCCCATAGGACTATTCAAGTCTATGCAGCACAATAATACAGAGTATATAGAGCCCTGAACTGATGCCAACTGAGTCCACAACGGAAGCGGAGCAGGGTAGTTATGGGGCCCAGCCCTGGTCCCCCACTGACGGCGCAGTGCTGTGCTAGCACAGCAGCTTCCAGACCCAACCTAGCACCAACCCCACTACTTCAGGCCAGGGTCAGGGTGCAAAGGATGACGCAAAGGATGCAAAGGATGCAAAGGATGCAAGGATGCAAAGGATGCAAAGGATACAAAGGATGCAGGATCAAGCCCACTGTTTGGGCCACTTTTGGATTCCTATACTTGAAATGTTTCTTAAAATTCTGGAATAGATTGTTTTTTCTTCAGATAAAGTATCTTGTTGACCTGGTATTGATACTGCATCTGCTTGCAATTAGAGGATATGGTGCAAAACTACAGGTTTTATAGAATTAAGCCATGTAGGGAATGCATTTATGATCTTGAGTGAGGCCTAAGCTAGGTTGTGATTAAAGCACAAAACAGTTTAAGAACAGGAAAAAGGCCAGCTACCTTGGTATGTCTACCCTTCTTTCACTTAAATTTCTGTTATGCTTTCTTGCTTTTTACTGTATTCCTCACCTCATCTTTTGTCCAGAAGTAAAGCTAGGTGGCTCTTAAGCTTATTTATGCTCCTTGCTTCAATTTCCTTTCTTGGTAATTTATTCCAAATGTCAACCAAAATTTTTGAATCATAACATTCTCAACTTTTTGGAGCAATTTATAAATTTTAGGTGTTGTCGCAGTAGTGGAAGTCTCACCTGAAAGGGGAAAGCAGGATGTGATATCAAACCCTTAAAGTATGTTTTTCAATTTGACCTTCAGTGCTTCCATTTTATTCTCCAACATATGAATCTACGATGAGCTTATGGCTTTTTTTAAAACCACATGACTGTTCAGAGGAAAAAATACTAATTTGGTAATGAGAGATGTTATGTAGACACCAGGCTCACATTTGTCATTGCAGGCACAGCCTTGGGATATTGTTCGTGTTTCCAAGAGCAAAATGTAGGTGCCGCTAACACTTTCTCATGGAACTGTATATAGTTAAATGAATGTAATCTAGAGGCAGCTTCCTCTAAAGGGAATGAACAATTAGGATTTGCAGATCTCTTCGCTTTCCATGCCTCCAGGTCTAATCTCTTAAGGTAAAGTTGGCTCTTGGGTTCTCAATAAAGCTAAACCAAATATTTTCAGTGATATTTTTTATTTCCAGAATCACCATTCTGCCAAACCGAGAATGTTTTTTTAATCAAAAAAGGTTTCCTATAGCATATCACAGAAGAATGCAGAATGGCCAAAAGTGTTATTTATAAGGTACTCACCTTACCAGGAGCAGCTGTTGTTTTTCCATATGCCAGGTTAATGCCAGGTTCAACTTTTGACTGTTTTCTTTCTCCTGATTCTTCTCTGTTTGTTATTGCTAAAAGACTCTGAAATTTCCATTTTCATTCCACCACATATGGACCAAAACCAAATTTCAAAACCTCAGAAATACTCACCAAAAGAAACTGCTGTTTTCTGGCCAGGAGTAATCAACAACCTTAACTACAAATACTCTTAGCACAATAACCCAATACAAAAGAAGGGGAAATCTCACAACGAGTGTAAACATTCTGATGCTTGCAAACCAGTCCCAAATGTATTTTCAAATACATTCCTTCACCATTGCTTGGGATGCTGCCTAATGACTTGACAGTAAGTCAGTGACAGTCTAACACAGCAAAAGTTTAGTGCTTCCTTTTTTGGACATTCAAGTATTCCCTATTGTTTTGAAACCATTAGTAATGCTGCTTCTTTGCCTCTGCCATCCAATAAGCCCTTCTCTAGCAGTGACTCATTCAGGTTCTGGCACCACGTAGGATAAGGGAGAAGCGTTAATAGAAAATGCTTGGTGACATAGATAGGAGGAGAAGGGGAGGAAGCATGCAAAGCAGAGTTCTGGCTCTGTCACGTTCTCTCTAATTTGTGGAGTTTTCTACTCTTTTGGGAAACTAGAGATGCTAGGGGTCATGTCACTCCATTCCTTGGATATGCAGAACACTGAAATCCCAAAAAGCATAAGTTAGCAAGTACCATGTTATTTCATGCTGTTCCTATTAAAAAGATCCTTTATTTCAATGGTCTGTGTTACTTTTGCTCTCTGTGATGCATGTTGGATTACTTCGCTGTCTCCTATACCATGAAGCTTCATCGTTATGGAACACTAAGGCTGCAGAGCAACACTGCTCTTCCAGGGACCTACCAGCCAGTTACTAGTCTGTAGTGATTTCACCTGACTGGGATGGCCAAGAGCATTACTCTTCAGATGGGACATGACCATTGCACTCCATAGCATCTACACTTTGTATAAAATCCTCTCATACGAAAGGCAAGAGGGAAACTCCCACTGCCTTTATCTGTGCCAGTATTTCACTCTGTAAATGTTAATTTTTTAAAGCTCCATAGGGTTACTGGTGTCTTTGTTCTCTGCAATTTCAGAGCCTTCGGCAAGGTAGATGGGTATGACTAACAACACAAACTGCCTTCAGGAGTTTACCTTCTTTTATTTTCATATTTCCTCCATGTAATTAAAGAATTTAGCCCATTGTCTTCTCCTCCCACTTCAGTTTCACATAGGACTAACCCTTCTGTGTTAAAGAGGTACCTCTAATCTGCAAGTTGAAAGAGTCCCCAGAATACTGGTAGGATAGAATTTTTTGGATAACGTGGATGTGGTTCTCCTTCTTGATGTAGTGCCGACATTTTAATGGAGTCCTGTAGCTAATGGTGTAACATAACCCTGACATTAACAATCTAAAATTGATGCAAGAGGAGAGTCAGGTTCTGTATATTTTATTAGCTCTTAAAACTAAAATGGTAAAAGTAGTTTTGAAAAGAGACAGAGAGGTGAAGAGGTCTGAATAAAACTGAGAGGAGACTAAGTTCAGTTTATTTCTCATGTATTTCTTGACTATATGTCACCTTGAACTCCTACGAAAAGCACACTTTTCTATACTATTGTAGTTTTTCTTGTTTCTGCTCTACAGTCTCTTGGGACACCCACTAAAAGCATGCCAAAGGGGGGTTGGAAGGGTGGGGGCTTAAATATTTTAAATCTATTAAATAAAATAACACTTTTGAAATACTAAAAACATATGGAAATGTGTTTCCCCTCATACGGGAATTCAACTGTTCCCAGGAACAGCCTGGGTGTCAGGAGACCAGAGCAACATATGAGGAATGTATTAAACAAATGATGGAGGGAGGATTGAATAGCTCGGGGAGCTGGAAAAATATTACATAACTTTTCATCTTGAGTCTTCCCCGGACTGACAGTGCAAATGAAAATCATTAGACTCTGAAGACGGTTTGGTGGTCCATGTGGAATCACTTGGTGGTTTCTCTGGAGTTACTAATAGACAGCTTTCTACATCACAGAAACTTCCATACATTTATCACCCTTTTCAGTGATCTTAGTGGAAGCCAAGAATAAGGGTTTAAGAGAGGAAAACATTTAAGCATACGCTTAAAATTAAGCACCTGCTCAAGTACTTTGCTGGATAAGAACCTTAAAAACTGCACTTCTAATACATGTGGTAAAAATATGAAGAGCAGAAAGGAAAGCTGGGCTGTTCATGCAGTACTTGTTCTGGAAAAGATTTTATTTTCATTAAATAGCTTTTAGCAACAACACATTGTGTTTAAAAAAAGGAAAAAAGAAAAAGAAACCAAGGGTATATTCCAAAGGCTATCTGTAATGGACTATCAGAAAGGAGCAAGCGTATCAGTATCCTGTGCTCTCTCACCAGGTGCTGACCATGCTGAGTCCCCTCATGTGCTTGCATTGCAATGTAGATTCAAATAACAGATCCTATCATATTTTCCATTCCTCTACACTGGGCAATGTTACAAATACTGAAGCAACTTCCAGGTAAGTCAGTAGAAGTATACAGTAAAGTGCAGTACCAAAGAGCTCACTGGAGTCCTACCAACAAATACTGTTGTGTTAGCACAGTGCAGGCACATCTACATTGCTTCCAGTTTTGAAGCCAGCTGAAATATCACCGATTAGTGCTGCATGGCAAGGGACAGATATGCCTTCCTCTTCCCACAGAGCAGGGAATGGAGCTGCTCTGGGGATGACAGTGCAGGGCCTCGCAGTAAGTGACAGAAGCAGAGTGCTCATCCATCCCATTTTGAGAGACACCATTTTTCATTTATTTATCACATACTGCAAGGAAGGCTGAATGCACCAATCCAACCTCAGTAGGGGAACGTTGAGCAACATTGGTCATACTTGCTTCCAGTGCAGAATTTACACTAATGCCAAGCTGAAAAAAAAAATAATCTAACAATAAATCAAACTAAAAAGTTCTATCCTTCTTATCTCACACAGACTGCACTTCATTACACTCCTGAAATAGAACTGGAGGGAAATAATTAATTGGCCCACAATTATTTTTTGACTGCACTGAAACTGCATCAGCAGTATTTGAAAAAGTATTCTGTAGTAAAATGGTTTTAATTTTGCCAATGGATGCAAACTTCTTACTAGCAATGGTAATTGTGGCAGACCATTCCTCTACCTAAACTCTCTTCTTTCTACAAATTAACTAGAAACTGAGGAGATACATTTGCTTCCACCTGACTATTAAGTTCATATACTACATTATTCAGCTGAACACACTCGTGATAAAACAACCTTTGATCACCTTTTCCTTACTTTCCCTACAAAAGGATTGAAGAATCACAGGAGCTACCACATTTTGTCAGTCTGAAATGCATGGAAGTAATGAAGCATGTCTTGATTGGCTGTTTTCATCTGTGCTAGCTGTTAGAAATTACCTGACTAGAAAAATCTCTGCTACAATTTTTAAATTCTTTAAGAACAGTAAAAATTGAGAAGATAAACCAAGAGAACGTGTTTATATTTCTTTCATAATTTGCTATTTTTTTATGATACCATTCTAAAATTAGTCTACTCCAGTATTTGCTGAAATTTATGACCTAATGGATTAATTACACGGCAAAGAAAGGGATTCATGACAAATTCTCTGGCCATAAAATGTGATTCTTACTTAAAAATACATTGTGACAAAGCAGAAAAAAAAAAAGGATTTGTTCAGGCATATATATCATGGCTCTCCTTCCTGACTTCACTTTCCACCCTACTTAACACAGTTATCCTACTCCAATTCAGCCAAATTCTCAAACATGAAAGAAGCTGAAAGCATGGTCTTGCATCTTGTCTTGAAGAACAGGTCTCAAAGGTATTTGCAGACAGCAGCGGGGTCAGCACACAGTCCTCTCAGGTCCCATTCCAGCCCTGGAGGCTGAAGCACACTTGGGTGGCTGCAAGCTCTTGTGTCTCTTTTTCATCCCAGCACAACCCCTTCAGCCCAATGCCCTTCAACCTTTTCCTCCTGCACTCTGTTTCCTGACCCTGTCCCTGACCAGTGCTATGGAACACTCGCTGGGTTTCTGGACCCAGTCTTCTTCCCAAGCCCAAGAGAAGCCCAGCCCCAGAATAAGACTTTCTCTCTGGTCCCCATTGAATCTCAGCCTTTCCACACCCTCCCTTCCTGGCTTCCCCTCCCAGTTTCTTTGCCAAGCTCGCATGTCCCCACCCTGATGTCCCCAATGACATTCCTCCCTCCTTAGGTCAGCTTCCCACTTCCCCTGACTCCAACTATTCATTTCATTGCTCTCCGTGTCCTTATCCGCTCCTTTCCTCTCGACTTAAATCACACGGCTCCCTCCTGTCCTACTGCCCGGGCTGACCACAGCGGGGGAATACAGGGACAAAGGGCAAAGGCTCGGGGGTTTGCATCCCACCCCCCTTGGCACGGCAAAGTGAGAAGCTGCCTTTACAAGGAAAGCCCAGCTCCTTTGCTCGACTACAGGCAAGACCTTTCCCAGCTGCTCTCTGCAGCCACGGTGTGATCAGCCACAGGCACTGAGAGGTTCAGACCTGCTCACTGCAGCTGCAGTTTTCAAAGCACTTGTTGGATTTCAGAAGTCTGTAATGAGCAGATATACAGAATTTTTCTCCTCCCAAATCTTGGAACTTCACTGGTTTTCCTGGGGGTTTTACATGGCATTGGGAATGGGCACATTGTGACAGGTTAGGAGCTACTGACAAGAGAGTCTTGTAACAGTAGGTGATGCTACTGATAACCCATGGCCATTCCAGTTTGGCTGGTTACAATTTCTGCTTGAAAAATGTTGCTTGAGTCTAGGGGAACTCTACCAACCTATCTTCTGCTCCATGGTTTCATGTGTCCAGGTGTCCAAGCACATACATAGCTCCAGTCCTCATCAGCTTGCAGTTTATCAAGGAGATAACTAGAATGGAAAATGTAAGAGGATCATCATCTTCTTCCACAAACACTGCAACAGAGGCTTTATAGATTTAATTATAAAGCCTGAAACAAACCAAATAAACCTTAGTCACTGCAGATTACTGTGGAGGGACAAGCATGATTAGCTGAAGATGGGAAGTTGCAAGTTTAGAGTAGCATGACGAAAAGTGTAAAAATGTTAAAAAACACCTTGATTATCAACGTCAATTTTCTTGATTCACTGGAATTACTCCTCATTTACTCCTGTGTAGTGAGGTGGAAATCACAGTCGTGCAGCATGAGCCTTCTCTTGGCAGGCACTTATGGAGCATGCAAGTGTGCTACAAGCCTTGCAAGAGACACAGCAACTTGCAGCACTGCCCTCTGCTATGGGTACTCCACGCATATGACCAATAGGTCCTCCCTCTCCACGGGTTAATAGATACCATATGCCACACTGGTAGCACATTCATTTTTCTTGGGATTGTTCAGTACAGGGAGGTATGCATGCCAATTCCTGCCTTTTCTCTTCCCCTGCTATTTTATGCTAATTTTTGCTGACCTGAACCAGCAGAGCTTCCTGAAACTGGACTAGAGTTTTCAGGAGGAAGATGGTGAAAACAATAAGGAAAATATTTTAATCTACAGACAGATGTTAAGAGCTCTTTAGCTGACACGGTCAGACGCCCACCCTCTCTTTCCTTGCTCCGGGTCTTGCCTAAGGGGACAAAGAGGCAGGGCAAGTCCCAGGTGAATCAGTTATGAAATAACATCTTCCAGCAACCTGGCATTTGCTTCAGGGACAACAATCCTGAAGGAGTGAGGAGCAGGAGCTAGTGAGGAAGCAGAGACCCAGGCCTCCATAGCCCCTCCAAGCAAACCACAGCCCTGATAGACCCCAACAACTCCATCAGGGAAAAGATACGTTCCCAAAGGGAGATGAATACAGCCCTTTGGGCTATTTTGTTCCAGTCATGCCTTTCTGGCCTTACAGAAATACAGGCTGGACTTCGAGAAATTACAGATGGTTCAGGAAGGAGTTAAACACCAAATACAAGACTGCCCCTACTTTCACCCAGGACACTGTGATTTTATTACACTCTTCTCTGAAAGTTGAGAGGCTGCATGCCAAGCACTTTTTAATTTTTTTTTTTTTTTTTTTTTACTTTCTCACACACAGAAATTCTCCTCAAAACCTCTTACTTTTAAGCTAAGTGCCAAAAAATGCTCAAGTGCCAGCCAATGACTCATCCTTTAAAAGCCTGGCTTTTGGAAGGTGGTTTTCATTTCAGGAACTTGGGATTGCTTCCTGGATACTAAACATTGTGGGATCAATAATTAGAGTAGAAAAATGTCAAAAAAGAAGGAGTTTAAATATTTAAACATCAGTCTTCTTTGGGGGTTCTGTTAACTAGAGATACGTGGGAGTTCCAAGCAAAGGAAAAAACAGGAAGGCCAAGAGTTTGGCTGATGACTCAAAATGGCTGACATCCACTTTATTTTTTTTTTAATACTGAAACATATTTTAAATCATTTTAATCTCTTTTTAATAATGGAACCAGACACATACATCACATTGCCTTGGAAAGAGTAGAAACACTATCTTTTTTTTTTTATGTGGGTGCAAATGGAAAGCATATGAAGACATTCCACCTCTTCCTTCCCTGTGCTGTGTTTCACCCATTTCTCAACACACAACGCAGACATACGGCCTTTATTAGTGCTGTAGTTACATGTCATCATTTTGCCATCATGCAAGCCAAACTTCTGAAGTGCTCTTTTGCTTCTAGGGATTTCCTTGTTTACACACCACATAAAACCTTACTTGCACCATGATAAAGGCATGTGGGAGCACAGAAGCCTGTACACAGGTGAGGGTGTCTATCAGCAGGCAGAGTGGAGGAAGGGCACAGATCTGCTTTTAAGCCTGATACAAGCATGGATTGTTTCTGTTCGGAGGCAGTACTGTTTATCAGCCCCAGCAGGACAGCAGCTGGACGACTCAAACAGCAGATTTCTAGAGGCAATAAACAAAGTGGTAGAGGAAAATTTAGAAAGCAGAGGAAAAAAAAAGAGATATTTATTGCTAGCAACTAAACCTGAGTTACCTCTTCCTATGTTTGATGCAGGCTCTCCAGCATAGTATTCAGGGTAACTGTCTTTTTCTTTTAATTTTGATGAGATCCTTTATTCTTTATATATCAAGGCTAGTAATTATGACTCTCAAAAGTTGCTTATAAACACCTTTCACCTCTTATGCATAGGACAATCTGATAGCGTGCAGGTGTCCTTGTCCGTGGGGGTTCTGGGTGAAATATATATAGCTATCTGGTTATTCTGGGACTGGTAACATCCTGAACTGACATTGCAATCTGTTAAGAGGCAGTTTTGAACAAGTTTAATGAGATGGTATAGATTTTCTGGGAGTACAAAGGGCTATCAGAATTCTCTCCCGCCTAATCTGCTCTTCTGTGTCAAAGAGAAACTAGCACCAAAAGTTTCAAAGTAAGGTCAAGAGTCTTTTGTTTAGCTAGTTATAGCAGTAACTGTCCCTAGAGAAAAGTACTCCTAACCACTCAGCTGAAGCATATGTATGTTTAGCAATTAGACGGCGCACCACAACTTTGGGCCCTTTTTATCCATTGGTGTGTTTTGGAGCAACTACTAATGGAACCATAGCTTATTTTTTCTCCTTACACAAATCAGCCACAAAACAGAAATATCTCCTATCCTGTCAAAAAAACCCAACCAACCAGCTGAACACTATATCCATTTAGCCACAGTCCAGTCTTAGTTCCCAGAAATGAAGACTCAAACCAAGTTACTAAGTGACAGAATGCAAACATCCCCTGTTATCTTTTTTTCCCAGTGTGTCGACAGCTGCAAGTTAGGTAACTTTATTCTTTTTCAGTTAAAATATATAAAAACATAGGCCACACAGTTCTCTCTAAAACCTTTCAGTGTGCCACGTTGCAAACACAGCGAGCAGCAAGCGGCACCTACTGCCATGGTGCTGGAGGCAGGTGTTTGTCTGCACTGGTGAGATGCTTCATACAGTGGCAGGCTTCAGACCTCCACTTAATTTCCTGCTTAATGACCCTTGCTTGCAGAGTCCAGTCTCGCAGGATGCGCAGGTCCCAGTTTTGCTCTCAGAAGCAGGAGAGCTGCTTAGCTTCCTACACTAGGTGGCACGGAAGGACTAGTTTTCACCACCCCCACAAACGATGCTGCTGTTCTGTGTCTTGCAATCTCTTTTGCTTGTGTTCTGCAGAAATATTTGGGGTTTAATTTAATCACATGGCAGAATTTTATCGGGATAAATGCTGAAGCTCTTCTTTGAGGGGTTCTCTTGTGACTTTGCCATTCCAACTGAGTGGTGAGCTCTTCAATGTCCTTGGTGGCGTTCCCTCTTGACTTTCCAACGTTGACTTTCAGCAGCCAGATAGTATACACCCTAGCTCTGTATCTTACCCAGTTAAGTCTCAGGTTTCCCATTAGTCCTCTTCATTTCCCCGATATGCAAAGAAACAGCACTGACATCTTTGAACTTTACAATTCAGAGTGGGAACTTGGAAGCCTGTGTCTGAAAACACTTCCAGCTCCTCAGAATCACACAACTTTTGATAACTGTAATAGTCCAACTTCTTGAAAAGGTCAGTTTGCTTTTCACCTTGCTCAACTACTAAGCCGATTACTGCAAATTATTGACCCTATAAAGCAACTAAGCTGGCTCCATCAGTGCCGTCATGGCGAAGGGCAGTATTGCTCAATACTGGGATTGCACTAACAGCACAGCATGTGCACTGCTACAGCCCTACTGCAGCCTTCCTAGTCCTTACCCCTGCCCCACAGCAGATACAGATGTGTAATGAAGACCATCTCAGTCAAGTCAGGATGTCCATCTGGCCCTAAATCATTTGGATGGGAAAACTTAGAGCATAGTGATTACCTTGTATTATTGCCTCTCCGCTGTCACCACAAAGCACCTCATTTCTACCTGGCAGTTTCCAATGCTGTATGCATGCAACGCCATTCCCATTACCTCACCGTTCTCCCAACATGCTACTTAACAGCTTTCCAGCGAATAAACCCTGCCTATGCACTCCCCCCACCCAGCCCATATATGTAATCTGCCCTCCTCTGCCTGGGGGAACAACAGGGGTTAGATTATCTCTTGAGGTGCTTTCCATCCCTGTTTTCTATGATTCCCTGGGGACAGGCTTATCGCTGAGGTAACATCTTGCAGGACTCCAGGGTTACACTGGTGAACGTGTTAAGGCCAGAAACAGGGAGGGAGATGTTTAGCATTAATGGCAGAGGCCTGACTTTTCAAAGTGGAAGATTTTCTCATCATGTGAACGGGGCTGAGTCATTCAGGTTTTGTCAGCTGGAGGTTCAGGAGAAGAGATGTCTCAAGACCATTTACTGTATTTTTTTAATCTGATCCTGCAGTCCCAGCTATTTAACTCTGTCTTGCCCTACTTTCTGCCCTCTTGTCCTTACTGAGGTGATTTTCCTTCCCTCTTCCTCCCTGCTGTACTGAGCTGGCACTTTCTCCCTTCCCTTCTGCCTGGCCCGACCCTCCATGGCCCTCGAGAGGGTACAAGGAGAACCAGAGAGACCACCTGTACCAGGAATAGAAAAAACATAAAAAACACCTGGAAGCAGGTTGAAGCCAAGGCAGGCTAGAGTCAGGCGCAACACTCAAGAGTATGTTTAACCTTAGTTCTGGTTCAAGGAGATGTCTAGTGCATATATTCTATGGCCTTATAAATGTCTGTATTTCATTGCTTGTTATACAGTGATAAGCACCAGTAGTACATTTCAGTTTCCATGGTATCTACAGAAGTATACTTTCTGGAGGAAAAGAGTTCCTATGAGGAGCTATAGACTATGCACTGTCACCGCTTGGCACGGGGGACCCCACTGTGCAGCATGAAAGGAAGAAGGCAGTACTACCGCACAGCTCCCTCCTGGCTTCATGCTGCCCTGTGTTTCGAAACGGCATGAAAAAACTCCAAGAAACTCCAAGGAAGACCTGGGAACAAACTAAATGGAATCGTGTCTCTTGAGTGACCGTATGGCAACACATGCTGTCCTCAGTTTCACCACTGCAGGTGTAAACAAGAGCTAAAAATTACACGTAGGGCACAAACAAGCGCATGACAATGTGAAACACTGTAAAGTTTTAATTGCCACTTATTTGGTTAAGCCCTTCATAGCTCTCTGCTGGTAAGTCTTGAGCAATGTGGTCATTCCATCCTCAGGCTCATAAAAATTTACTGCACGCCTTCACGTGTTCTCCCTATATAGCTCCATTTCATTTCACTGGCAAAATACGGCCAGCTGGAGTTGCAGCTCTGATTAACTGAATGCTCGAGATGCAGAACACAGTCCCCAGAATACATCATATTCATGATAATATTCTGACTGTAAAAAAGGCTTGACTTTTTAAGCTGCTCCAGAGATGCAGATAAATGCAATGTGTCAGAAATAGGGACCACCTACACATCAGATCACACTTACAAGGATAATGTATGCAGGCGTATAAAATTGCCAAGGAACACAAAGCCACCCAGAAAGGGGTACTTCCCCAGGCTACTGACTGGTTTATTCCACATTTCACTGATTTTATAAGGCAGCCGAGTGACATTCGGTTTCAGCAAAGCCACCTGAAGGGATGAAATTGCACTGTTCTTGGACGGTCAGCACCAGGGATGTTATGATTTTAAAATATCTTGCCAAAAGACAAAGCCACAAGCAAACAGAATTGCAAATCAGAACCTTCTTACTTCAAAATCATAAACAAACCCAATGAATATAAGCTTCCTACCAGAGACACTGAAGCAGCTCCATTAATTTTTAAGATTCCAGTTCTTAAGATTGCCAAAGCATTTTTAGGGGAAGGGAATTGAAACGTTTTTCTGATATTCTAAAAAAAAAAAAGGGGGGGGGGAGAAAATGAGGAAGAACATGGTTCTGTGACTCAGATGTGCAACTGAAATAAAAATCTAAACATTGCCACAAGTGGGATCATTGAAGCCCAAAGCAAAACTCTACGTCTTGGAAATTTCCGGACAATCCTGGAAAAATTTGATGCTTTTAGACAAAGAGCAGCAAAATGAAAAGAATGTCAAAAAGTGGACTTCAGGATGAAATAAAATGGAGTAGTTAGAGCTAAATCTTCTCTATTTCTACATTACAGAGAGCAGTAAATATTGATTGATACACAGCTTGCTACTGTAAACTTGTATTTCATGCTTACTGCACTTTTTCTACACATCTGAGGAGCAGAAGACAGGAAGAGTATGGGGCTTCCCATCATCAACATGCTAATGCCTGGCAATTTTTCACTTTTCTCAATAAACCTGAACATGTTCTTGTCTGGTTTCCCAGAATTCCTCTGAAGAGCCCTCAAACAAAAGTAGCCACCTTTGCTTAATCCAGATATGATCCTGTAGTAAGCCTTTGGAAGAACCAGCAGGAATGAAAAAAGTGTAGTGGCACCCCAGCTCCCACCTCAGACACATACATCCATCACCACGGACTGTTTTGCCCAGATGATCTGTGTTGTCAAATTTATACCACATGGTTATTCTGGTGATTGAAACCTTGGATAGTACAAGGGTGTTGTGCTTCAGCCCTGCACATGCCACTGTGTCCCTGCACTTCCCAGGTGAGTGCCCCAGCCCCCCGGGCATCGTCCTCGCTCTTGCTCTCAGCACCTGCGAGAGGAGGGCTTGCAAGGAGCTGCCTGAGACACATAGGTGCCCAGTGGCTCAGACCCTGTGCTGAGGAGCACTGGGTGCCCACTCAAAGCTCTGGTGCGTCCTTTAGACACAGATCTGAATCTAGCTCTTCCACCCGGCAGATGAATGTCTTACAAATCCCTATCTGGTTACTCTAAACTTAGCTGGGTCACCTTAGATACTCCATTTGAAGCCAGTCTACTTGGAATAAAACAATTTGAACAGGTGCTGAAGCAGAAGTCAAATGTGACAATGATTCACACATCTGGGAAGTGGATATTTGGGTTCTAGAGCATGTTGCAGTGAAGCCACATCGTAGTGGATGTCTCATCAGGAGAAACCAAGGTGCAATGCTCCAAGCCTTGCATAGGCACAACCGGCTTGCAAGCAGTTAGTAAAAACATTGTCCTATGCGGCACATGCTCTCAGACTTCTTCAGAGACGGAAACTGAACTAGTTCTCTTAAGGCTTGATGCATGCTCCAGGCTGTTGGGTAATATATTCTCCCACAGCAGCTTTTGTGAATCTAGCATTTATTTCTTTGGTCGGCAAGGACCCAAATCCAAATCTTTTGAACACATTAGACATTCTGAGATTTTGCTTCTCCAAGAAACCAAATTTTTAAAATTTTTTAAGGGTTTTTTTTGTCTTAGAATGAGGGCATGAGCTGGCATCTGAGCCAAAAATTCAGTTAAATGCGCAGCTCTGCTGGTGGCAGATTGTTCCCTGTAGGAGGTCTCTGGTTGTTCTTCACATCTCATGGGTGTTACAGAAGTAGTTCACAGGGAACTATAAAAAAGGAGAAAGGAAGGTTGTTTGGCATATTCAGAATAGAGTGTTCATGTAATCAGAAGAAAATATTGCATTGAGTTCTGTGAATGGTACACAGATACTATGGGCAATTGGAGCCTTATACATTTATATAACTCGTAATTACTTAATTCAATTATTCAAAGAAAATTACTTCACACCCCCACAAAATACCCTGTATCTTACTAAGGAGACAGATATGCCTGGTTTTACACTCAAGTAATGTCACCTCCAGCAGAAGCTCATTTATTAAAATACCAGAATACTGCCGTATGATGCCTATCGTAACACCCACCTCCCACACACGCAGGGCAGCGTGCGTCTTGTAACAAAGGAGGCATTCATAGCTATTATCTTGAAAGGTAGTAGGGGTGATAAATGCATTAAAGGGACCAGAGAAATGTTCATTTCACCAAAGAAAAGTTGAAACAGCTTAGGGGTGTTTTTACTGGAAGTTGAGGTACCTCCACGCTTGCTATCCCGGGACCCTTTGGCTAAGTTGCTTTGCAGCTTCATCCGGACCAGTTACCACTGGGACACATGCTGGCGGTTCGAGCTCTGTTGCAGGCAGGAGCAGGAGCAGGAGCAGGAGCAGGACTCCTGAGAGCCCCTTTGGTTTGGGTGAGACAGATTTGGTGACTGCATTCACTGCTGCCCTGCAGCAGGGTGCTAGCTGCAACTCATTTTGTTTTCAGTATCACTGCAACAGCTCTCAGTCTATTAATATGCCCTTTGTGCAAAAAACAGTCTGGCACCTTCGAGAAGGAAAAGGTGGTAATGAAGAGACTCTCAAGCTCCTAAACTCACTCCAAACTATTAGACAAAATTATTGAGAGCCATAAATTCTTGGGACAGAATTAAAGAAGAAAATGAAAAAAATAAAATCCAGCCTCAGTACTGTCAGGTCACTCTATGCAAAGTGAGATCTCTGATCTTTCCCTCCTCCATTGCTTCTGTTGAATATTTTAAAAAGATAACAGATTTCCAGTGAAGCAGCTTGACTAATGACGCTTTAAATTAGAGGTCAGCCCTCCACACTGGCCACCTGAAGCTGGGGACAACCTGTTTGCCCAGTTGGTAGCTGAAGGTGCTCAGCAGGTTTAACTGCAAAGGCAACAGCTCTGCTTTCTTAGCTGTGATTGTGTTATTCAGAGCAACCCGCCATGTCTCTGGTGTTGAAACTCACAAAGCCCCCTGGGACCCAACCCGGGCACAAGCTGCTTCCAAACCAGAACAGCCAGATTTGGGGGTTTTTACATTAGCCACAGGACAGAGATCAGAGGTCATGAGGTTCACGTAGGTTAGACCTTCACCTTTCCTTTGGTGAGTTTAACTCCTCAAGCACAAGCAGATGCCTGCTTCATCTCAACGCCCTGTCCCAACCGGTGCACGCAGGAAGCAGGAAAACTTAACGTGTGCTATATAAAGAAGCAGAAACACACGCATTGTGTAACAAAAGTCTGTTGAAAGCAGATAAAGAGACAGCCCAATTTCTTTCCCTTTTCTTTTTTTTGTTTGCCTGTGTCCTCATTCCCCTCTGCCCGCCCGCCTTGCTGTCTGGGGGAGGTTTCACATTGCATTAGTGTTACCACCCGTGCCTCAGCCGGCCGTCGCAGAGGCTTCGCCGCCAAGCCACCGCCGCTGGCCGCCTGGCAGCTGGTGCGGGGACAGCCTCCGACAGGCAGGACTTGGACCTCTCTGCAGTGACAGACCCTGAGCCCCAGGGGTGGGAATGGGTCTGGAGGCAGATCTGCTGGGGAGCGGAGCAGCGGCACGGCGGCGCAGCTCTTCTCACGGCTAGCTGCCACTTCCAGCTGCCGTAGGTAGGGTAGCTCTAGTAGCTATCAAAGCCTACTCTTTTAACGCTGATGATCGCCAGCTGGACCTCAACTCTCAGCAGTGAAAAGCTTTCTTCTCCCCCCCTCCCCCCCCAGGGAACTCCATGGTACTGCGCAATGCCTCTGGTATCTAACCTCATTAAAGGCGCTCATCTAACTCCGCCATACTGAGGAAACTCTCACCTCCCTCAAAGGCAATGACTCAAGATACTAATCAGTGCAACGAGGATGTCTGAGGGTTTTTCCATCCCCTACTTCAGTCTGGGCTATACTTTTCCTTCCCCTGTTACTGCAGCCACAAACACTGCACTTGCATTGCAGAGGAAGGCATCCAGCCACTTCTTGTGTGGACAGTCTCCAGTATATTTAAATTTAAGCCAAGTGCCAAACAATTAAAAGTGGCCCTGAGCACAGCGAGAAGAGACTATTTTCTGCCTTTCCATACTCTTCACTCTTTAGTGTTCTCTGTTATTGTTTTCTTTGGTTTCTGTCATCATTTTACCTTTGCAGCCTTTTGGGATTTGAGCAGAGGAAGACACCCCCTTCAAAGAAGACTCTTAAAGGAGATACGGCTCCTACATTTGTCCCTAAAACATAATCACAGCTGCTGACCGTCATGGCTTTATCCCTGGCTGTTGAAGAGAAGAGATAGAATCACCCTCAGGATTCAGGAATATGTCTTAATAAGTCCTGACCTGACAACATCACACTGGTTAAAGTCGTTCTGTTCACATCTCTGGAGATAAATTTGGGAAGTTCTGAATTTCTTGAAGTTATGAGTAGAGAAGGGACTGACAGCAGGCACACACAGAATATGGGGATTTTCTGAAAAAACAAGGACACCCCCACTCCCACTTACTTTCCCTGACGGTGCCTGCCCTGGTCCTTCACGCCCGTACGGTAAATCCTCGTTAGGACTTATTGCTAACAACACTGAGCCACCTCCAAAAGGTTATTATTAAAAGTCATTCATTACATTAATTTGCAGCCCTCATTTAACGTCAGCAGACCTTTATCTTTCAGCCTGGGGGTTTATGCTAGCTCCTGCAAGCCAAAGCCCAATCATAACAAGTGTCTCAGGTTGTAATTACAGGGTGATTTCCAATGATACCAACTGCCTATTTTGCCTCCATACATTTTCAAGGGCAAAGGTTGCCTCCCTATTTCAATTCCTGTGTGTTTACACGGGGGAAAAAAATATCCTTTAATAAACGGATAAATTATTGGAAAGAAAATAGATTATGAATAAATAAACTGGACCACCTATGTCTATGCTCGACACAGGACAAGAGGACACAGGGGCTGGCTGAGGTGGGAGCAGACTGTGCTCTCGGCAGGCGAGGCGAACGCTTGAGAAACTGGCTGCTCTCTCTTTCATTAGGAGGGGAAAGGAGCGGCACAATTTCAGACTTCATTCCTCATGTCTTTGAGGCTGATAAGTTGAAATCAGTTCAGATTCCTCCCACATTTCTCCTCCTCCACCATCACAGTGCGTTAAACCTTCCTGACTCAAAAAACGATGCCTGCTACTCCCTCAACTCCATCCTGCACCCTTCAGCTGAGGGAGAAGCTAGCTCAGGCAGCCACTTAGGCAGGTGCTTAAAGTTAAATACGCAGCTAAGTGCTTGGCTGGGTCAGGGCTCGCCTAGTTTGGAAAAACATGCTTTTACAAGGGTGTTTTAAGAGATTTAGGATGCTGTCTTGATTAAGTTCCTTCATAATTCCCTAGCACAGAGCTAGAATCTCTCAAAATACTCTTGTTAGGTTCTTCTTTTTTCTTCCAAAAATAAATCAAGGTGAAATTATATTTCAAGAAGCAAGCGAAGAAACCAAGGCATATTTATATTCTGATTTACACAACAATTAATGATAAACACCACAATGAAATCCTAGATTAATGGAGGGTGGAAGAGTTATGAATATAAGCACTGCTGAAACATTTTTGATGTATGTTTTCTGGTCAGGATGTACAGTTATGTTTAACCTGAGCCAAATTTCAGCAATGCAATAATTTCCATTGAACATAACATTGTGTTTCACTTTTTTTTTTTAATGGTTATTCAAGTATTTGATAAATACACTGTTGGTGGACTACAAGAAAGACAATATTTTACCTAGCGAAGGTGTACTGAGCCTAAGACACAACAAGGGATAATGAATGATTATGTCAGAGAGTAATTAATTTTATTGGTTGCATACTAAGAATAATTTTTTCTACAACCTGTCACATATACTCCTGTACTGATATCAATTACAAGATAAATAACTTTTTTTTAATCCAAGCTGTAAGAAAAAAAGTTAGAGTAGAGCCTAGAAAGTGGAAATAATTGCAAGAAATTTTTAAGTTAACTATAGGCACAAGGAATTTGGTCAGATGTTAGAAACACATTCGACAAGACGATCCCAGCCTATTTAAAGGTTGTGGAATGTATCTCTTCCTTCAGCAACGCAACTGTTGACAAGCTGCCAAAACTCTGAATTGCAAATCCTCCAACCATGAATAAATCAAAGGAAATTCCAAGAAATAACTAAGGCAGCTTAAATGACTTATTTTGCTATAGTAACTGCAAATTCTCCATGAAGATATATGGGATCTGCCACAAGTCAAACGTATTCAAGCCACCCTCGGTGGGTATTATGACTCTGCTGGTAAAGACACGTTGTATATAATCCAAGCATGCCTGCGAGGACCTGATCTGGTTCCTGCTGAAGACTGAATTTTGCTGTAGACTCAATGAGCTAATTAGAATGAAATGGCCAGTAGGCTGCACTGTTGATCTAGGAACACCATGTACTTTTATTTCAGGGGGTATTTATGTGGCTGGGGAAAATGTTTTGTTCCTAGGGAAGGGACCTCAGGGGAGTGCACTCAAGGAAATGCATTACTTCGAGTAGCACACACATTAAGCAGGCTTTAGCAAGTCAAGCTGCCTGTCACCATCCCGGGCCCTGCTTTGGCCTGAGCAGTTTGCAGTTTGGGCCATGCAGAGTGCTTCCATTAGGATGGCTGACTGGCACAAGTCAAGTGTTTTCTTGGCCATTGACTGTTTTATTTACAAAGAAGGTGCAAAGACCTGTTTCCCCTAACAGGGAGGAAACAATCAGGAAAGCCCTGTAACTAATGAGAAGTGGGATATGCCCAGTCCCAGAGGCACCGTGCTTCACGCTGAAGACAGCCATGCCCAATGAACTCTTCCCCCATCCCATGGAATGCTGGGGTGGGTGGACTGCCAATCCCTCGTATGTTCAAAACCATTTCTGTAGATGACTTTGTCAGATCTGGTCAAGAATTTTATTATTCTCAGACTCTCTTGTCTCCTTCCTGGAGAAACTTCCAACCATTTTGTAAAGTAGTTGGCTGCTGACAGCAAATATTGATTGTGTACTTCTGCCTCAAGCAGAGGCTTACACACATCAAAACCAAAACAAAACAAAGCAAAACCATGATCCATTGATGATCCCATGAGATACAGCTGCACAAGGGCTGCTCTTGTCTTACACGGATGGATCCTTTTTTGTAACACAAACATCACCTCTCCCGTGCCAATGCTCTTTACCCTGCCTGCATTTTATGCAGCTCTTTATGTGAATGGAAATCATTGAGTGACTGCATCGAGTTTGCTGTTGTTGAGGACTTTTTAACCAGGATGCTGAGGGAAGTTGAAGGACAGGGTGATGTTGGGCCACTTCCTACTTTGAAGGGAGACATTTTAATCTCTTTCAACTTTATAGTTTTCTTCTAAATGATCATTTATGAAATCTACTGGCTTACTTTTTCTTTTGTGGTTGTCATAGTTCTCTTTTATATAATAAGCAAAACGTGTGCCTGGATCAGAAGTATTGCACAATCAGGTAAGAATCCATGACCTCTGAGACCTCTGATAGCTAAAATTTAAAATTCATCTGTAAACGTGGACTTCAAAACCAGACTCAGCTGATGGCTGCTTTTTTCTTTTTCTTTTTCCACTCTTTCCTAGTACACTATTGCAATATACAATTTATTATGTCTTCTGCTTTCTGAGGCAGGGCAACTTTACCATAGCAAAACATTTGCCTACAAACTATTTGCTTGATCTGTTCACATGAAAGTCCTCTTTCCTGGCATTTATGACAGAACTCAACAGCAAAGAAATCCACTGCCCCAGCTATCCAGAGATTATTGTTCAAACTTTAGAAGTCCATTTTCCAAATTTCCATAATTTCCCCAGATCTGAACAGTTGCACAACTCCACGTCACATTCTGCATCTGAACCTAATATGAGGCTTATTTTGGGTCCCTTTTGCTCTAGCATTGCTCTGCATGACCCTTCTCACTACAGTCATGTCATGTGTGAGCTGACACCCATATTCCTGTGCAATTCCCAGGTGTTACTGCATTTCAATCCTCAAATTCTCATTCTCGTGTCTTCCTTCTTTGCCCATTGTATTGGGGTACAATTCCCTCAAGTGGCTGAGCGGGATGTTCTGTTGCAAACGGCCTCACCATATGGAAGTCCTTTCATGACCTTTTTTTTTTCCTCACTGCACCCAGTTGATCCACTCACCTCAAGTTTCTGTATCACTGCCAATTTCCATGGGTTTATGAAGCAAATATAGCGCTTTTCTAAAGTCTTACAAAATATCACAGCCCAGTTTCACATCCTCCTTTCCCTCATGTTTATTCAACAGAAAGTTGCCCGTGCCAAGCTTGCAATGATGGGCTGCCGTCCAAGAAGGGGCTCCTTCCACTTCCACTGGGCTACTGCAGGGATTCACCGGTGCATTGCACAAAGCCCTGGCACCTCCTCTCGCCCTCTTCTCACTGGCTTTGCTCTGAAAGGCAAAATGTAGCTCAATACCTAACAGTTGTCCAGAGTCTGTTTATGCTGCAAATCCATGCTAAAATGAAAGTGTGCTCTCTCTCACACACTTGTGTGTGCATGCCCTCACTCCCTCTGAAGGCTGCAAGGGTTAGGTGAGACTTAGTCCCTTGGAAGAGGATTTCCTGGGATGACAAGGATCTCGCTTCCCAGAAGAGATCAGTAGCTTCTCATAATTGTTTTAAGTCGAGTGTATCTAGCGTGCACATCAGTCTCACTGTGTCTGGAGCTGCTGTTGCAACATCTGCCTGAGCACACCTTGATTGAGTGAGCACACAATAGATTGAGTCAGCTGCAACACAGAACCCTTGCGTGTCTTGAGCCTTTGGGGGTGAGCAAGAGTCCAGATGCTCTACCTGTCTCAGGGGTCAATAAACAAATTCTTGAGGAGTAGATCCTCCACCTAGTACTGTTTCCTAAGGACTGAAGCCCACAGGAAGACTACCTGCTCCTGGGGTCCAGACAGAACTTCCAGGGTTTCGCTTTCCCAGAATTTCAGGGGAGAAGAAAGCCTTCTGGTTTCTGTATTAACTCTTCAAAAACACAAATGCAATGTGTAACCAAACATGCAAAAATGAGTAGATACATGCACGTAATTCTTCTGGGGTTTTGTTTACCTTTTTTTTTTAAAGCTTTAATTGAATTCCAAGGAAAAACATCTTCACTGAACAGCTTTTGTCCCTAGCCCCTTGGGTCATTCACCCTCTTGGGTGTCCTTGGTAATTCATGTGCATTCAACAGTGCTGGGGTTTCCCTTTCTCAAGGATTTCTTCTTGCAGGCTGTTTCACAGCTGTATAAGCTGATCGAGGTTTAAAATGATTCAGGAGGGTACATTCTCCATCCTCCGTCAGATCAGTTTCTGATTCACCCCATCTGATGACGACAGTACCTTGCCAGGTGACAGCATTGCCAAATTAAGTTATGCAGCGATGAACCAGTTTGACTTGACAGGAGAGAGCTTATTGCTCAGAATGAGTGCTAATTATCATTGTGAGCCCTGTGCCAGGTTCTCCTAGGAACGTTAGTCCGAGTCAGAGGGTGAAAGGTAGTAGCAACACAAAGATCAACCTTTTGATAAAATGGAGGTTTTCCATATCACACAGATGTACAGGATCCATAACCCATAAACTGTTCTTAGACAGATTCCCCAAATCATCACATCTGCTGTAGACGCCACCTGCCTCCAGCATAGCAAAATATTACAGTACTTAGTCTCTTGTATGTCCTGACTAATATACCTCCCTTGGCTCATTAGAGTGCACTGGATATTAATGTGCCACAAGTACAATGCAGAGAAGAATCCAGCAAAATAAATGTTCAGTACCATGGAAGCAACCTATCTTCCCATGATATCAAGAAGTACTTAGTAAGAGACCAATGACTTGTATCTGTTACCCATGACGCTGGTACTTTAGGATATTGTTCTAAATTAATGCATCTTCTCAGGCAGAATACAGAAAAATAAAGGCAGAATTTTCTAACTTACTCCTGTTCCACAGATCTCATTTTATACTTGAAATTTGAATTCTTCTTCTCATGAGTTAGAGTCTTAAATGAAATATTCTAAACAGAGGCTTGGATTTTTACTTGCTTTTGAGCAGTTGACTTCTCAGTCTATCAGGAACATTCAGTAAACCC
Source organism: Haliaeetus albicilla (assembly GCF_947461875.1). Lineage (NCBI taxonomy): Eukaryota > Metazoa > Chordata > Aves > Accipitriformes > Accipitridae > Haliaeetus > Haliaeetus albicilla. Next base: position 18,870,541 of record NC_091489.1, on the reverse strand, counting down.
AAAGCTTCCAAAAAGCAATTCACTACAAGTTAGAAGTCAGTTTCAATTATTTTACCTGGCCCCATTCTCAGCAGCAGCCAGCTCCTCACGTACAGCTCTTCGTTAGAATATCTCTTCACAAGTTTGGATATCTGAACTTGGTCTCACACACAGACCTGCTGTAATTTCATTGTTCCTTTGAGGGACTGATACCTGAATAGGAACATCATAAAAAGATCATTTAATAGGAAATATAACCTGGTATAAGAAGAGATCCTTCCAGAATTTCTAGAGGGTTTTTTGCTGTTTTGTATATTGTTATCATCTCCCCCTCGTTTGGTTATCAGCTTGCACTTTAAAAAGACCAGTGTCCCATCCCTGACTCTTGGGAAACTGTGAGCTGGGCCCTTTTTTTCGGAGCCTTCCTCTGGCCTGGCCATTTGTAGCCTGGGGCTCCGTCCCTTCAGGCCTCCCTGAATGGCCTTCAGATTTCTGTTCTGATGGGAACAAACACTCCAGAGCCTGCAGTTCTTTCTTGTACCTTACTGTCAGCTGTCAGTAAACTGTCACCAGGCTGGTGATGAAGGACAACCATGAAAAATTGTACCACTGAGACAACAGGAAAATGTTTACAAAACTTAAGCTTGCTGTGACACCGTGAGTTTGCAGCATTGACGGTATGATAGCAACCATCATCACAACGTTATATTTGGCGACGTGGAAACAAATGGATTTTAAAACACAACTGTGTGTGGTTTGTCAAAGCCATGTATAGTCTAAGGACAGATATATTTGGTCCACAAAAGTGCAGATCTGGTTTTGGTTGCTGTTAATACATTTTGTACCCACCTGGAAACCTCAGAAAGTCAAAGCAAAACTCAGCTCCAGGCAGCTTTTTTCATCTAGCTGCTCGTCAAAATCATTCAAAATTAAAAGCCAAATCCTCTGTTGAATTAATTTGTGATAGTTCTGTTATAGGATCCACACCAGCAGAGACGAGGTGCTCTGGAGGGCTGCACAGGAGCGGAGTGCTCCCAAGCCCTCCCCGTCTACTAGGTACGGGCTCACATCTCCCCCAGGGGCCAGGAAGCACGCTCCGCAAGGAAATTTGGCCTCCGGCATACGGTAGAGGGTTATCTAACCCGGGAGCATGGAAACAACTGCTGGGTTTCCTGTGCTATAGAAATAGGGTTACCCATTACACTGCCACAAGTGTTGTGCTTGGAAGGATGCACTGTCTGAAACAAAATCTTGGCCAAAGAGGCAGACAAAATCTGTGACTAAAAGAGCTTACAAGTTAAGGCACAGACCATACAATTATTTCAAATATATTTAGTCAATGGGGCCTCTCCGGGTGTGTAAAGTTAAGCACATACCTCCAGCTTTGTAGGACCAACCCGCCTGAAATTTCTCTCTGTGGGAGTTTGGTATAGAGACATGGTTTTTCCATCCTCTTGGTCTTTTCTTCTTACTGAGCATTTGCATACAAAACCTCCCACAGCTCTTCCTGAGGTAGGAAGCCTTTGGAAGGTATGCTGGAGAGCTCAGTTTTTCCTTCACAATGAGCAAGGCAAGTACAACTAATGCACCGAAAGTAAAGTCTTTCCCCCCAGGAGCTGGAAGCTCCTTTTGTTGGCACTCTCAGCTCTTCTTAGCAAGCACCAAGCATTAGTCATGAACATGAACTCCCCAACCCCCAGCCCAACTGGGGTGCATTTAATGCTACATAGCACAGCCCTTATTCATGTTAATAAACACCCGCTCACTTAAGTAATCCCATTGATGTCATCAGCATGAGCAAGAATTGCAAAATCTAGCTGCTTTTAAGTAGTATTGTGTGTTATAGGGCTGGTTTTAGCGCAGGTATAAATTTTTATCCATTCAGCTTACACAACCTGTCTCATCATCCAGCTGAGCTCTGGGCTCCCCACCAAGGTGAGAGATTCTTGTTCATCCCAGAGGTCATGCAGTCTCCTGAGCTTCCTTCTACCTTCCCAGAGGATTTCTGTGGATACAAAACAACAGCCTTAATAGCAACTCTCCCCTTAGCTTCAGTCCCTGGTATCACTTTCAAAATTACTGACAGCCAACTCTCTTCTATCATTAGGATCATTAGGATCCCAGATGCCATCAGAAACCAGGTGCAAAAGAAGGAAATAACATTTCCAATTCAGATAGGCAATCTGAATTCCTGAAGTGCAAAGGATTGCATGTATGCTGTAATGCAAACCCTGGGAGGTAATGTTTGCCTGTAGTTTGACTTTTCACTAAGGTAACGAGGGAGTAAGCATACACCTGAGTTATGAATTGAGATGGTTCCCCCTCTTCAGCTCAGCCAGCCTGCTCATACGTCAGAGTAGCTGGTAGCTGGGCTGTAGCTTAAACTGTAGTGCAAGAGGCAGGAGCGGATATGACTGCGGCTGGATATTTTGGGCAGGGTATAGCAGTGTACACTGCCTCCAAATGCATTTCCACTGAGAGAAGCAGGTGACTCAGTCAGCTTTGCAGACCAAACAAGGTGAGATGCCGTGGGATCAGATAACCACTTAATTGATACAATAGCTTTTTTCTAAGTACGAAAAAAGCCGCCAAGAAAAGGGCAGTGGTTCGAGCTGTGGTTTAAGCACTGAGTTTTCCAGGTGGGGGACATGAACAAGGCTCTGGGCAGCTCTTGTACATCCTGCTGGAAGAGGGCACAGCACAAAGCAGATGCCTCACAAGTTCTCCAAGGACCTTGCCCACCAGTGAGCAGGGGTCCACCTCCGAGGAGATATGGCAGGGCTGAGCCACATGACAGCCCTGGACTGTGCAAACAAACCCACGCTGGAGGAGCCTTGGAGTGGGATGCAGGGATTGCCAGGGCTGGGAGGACACGTGCAGCAGGGCACGATGTTCCAGTGGGGTGTTCACTGTTTGCTCATCATCTGGTGTCCACCACTGGGTGAAGGAGATTGATTTATAGCCTACCCTACCAACTGGTGTTTGCGCCTGCACTGCTTGCGCTGAGTGGATTGTGTCAGGATTCAAGGGTACGTGACCATTTTTCTCTACAGGACTTGAGTGTGTAAGACATTATTTCCTTTCAGACCAGGGCTAGCTAGGCTTTGCCCAGCAGGGAGCCCCGGAGGATCTGTCTTACCTGTAGTAAGAACTGATTTTATGTGAGAAGGAAGGGGATCTTGCTGACTTAAATTCTGACAAAGTTCTTGATATCCAATGTAAACAGGGAGTGAAGGGCTGGAGCAGTTCGGAGAACAACAACAGGAACAGGGTCAAATATGGACATAAGACTCTGGAAAAAAGAAGACAATATCTAGGGCTCAGGAGTCAAAATTCTTAGAAACCTATGGGTGTCTGTGCTAAAAGCACACCTATGCTGTGGGTGCACAGGCAGGTAGCTCTTTACGTGGTTGCAGAGACCACTTGACACGCAGCAGTGGCAGCAGCTGGGACACCTACTAATGGTGCCAAAATGCCCCCAGTCTGCCCCCACCCCCTGCGGTTCACCGGTCCGGTCCTCCCCTGTTTACCCATTGCCTCGCTACAGGCAGCCGAAGCTCTTGGCCGAAGATGGCCCCTGATGGCTCCCTCCCCATGTCGGCTGTCATTTTCTTGGCACTTGGGTTGGCGCGTGTGTGTACAGGCACATGCATACACACCCTCCTCACAGATATGCGCAGGGTGCGGTTACGAAGCATCCATAGGGTTTCTTCCTCGGCAAGGACATACTTCACGTAGCCTGTATTTACATAGGACTTGGAGAACAAACTAAAGGCCAACCCTGTATATGTTAAGAAACACCCTGAAACCAGGAGAGAAACAAACAGCACTGGCAATCATGTTTTAATACGTCATGAGAAGAAAATAGCTTGTGTAAGGTATGAACTAGCTATATGAGCAGACTAAGCAGACCTATGCCATTGAAGGGCTTTGAAACAAGACAGTCCGTGCTGGAAAAAAGTGTTCACTAATATGCACGTGTAAATTTTTCACAACAAGGTGGAAACATCAGAAATAACAATATCAGCATCTGCCTGAGGACAGTTGCTACCTTCTTACAACCTTTTTTTTTTTTTCTTTTTTGCATCTGGTTCCATTTATGACTCATACTTCCCAAACAAGCCATATGTTGCTGCAGAAGGCCTTTAACTTTTCTTGATTCGTATTGAGCTGTATTCCTGGCTGTCAGCCAAGTAAATGTAATAAAACCACTTTTTCCATCAAAAAATAAAAATGAAATCCCATTTGCAGTGAGATTTAATTAGCAGCCAGTAAGTCATTTTGGTGTTGAAAGCATGCACACTCATGTTTTGTTATAGCCTGATTTGCACCTTCAAACTCCATTGTAGCATTTTATTCGTTATAATACAGAAAGGTTTCCTCTTCCCCCCCAGCCTTCATTTCACTGCAGATCCTGTAGCATTTGAATGATGGTAAATTTTTGGAAAATGTTACACCCTCTGAGCTCTTCTCTTTGGATGTCACATTTTGCATCACCTATTTAGAACATTGTGACATTGATGATTTTAACACCCCGAACACCGAGCTGACAACAGTAATTTCTGCTGAAATAGGCAGTCTATCAAGAAACTTCTGTATAAAATCAGGAGCTGGCATCCCATTAAAGCCCGCAGAATACAGATGACTAAATCATCGTTACTGCTGATGTTTCTGAAACTAACAGGCCAAAGTTGGGGGGGGGGGGGGGCGGGGGGAGAGACTCTAGCCTACCTATTTAAAACAGTCAGAAACTTCCTTCTTCACTGTCCTTTTTAATTTAATGAAATTCTCAGGTAATTCGCATTGTGACAACACATTTTTGGCTCCTGTCTCATGGCCCCAGGGAGGGGTAACGTTTGACACCACTGGCATTATTTTGAATACCTTCTTTTTAAGAAAAACAGCAAACCGAACCTTTGGAGGGTTTAGCTTGTCACCTTTCCTGGAAAATCAGACTGCAGGAGCCAGGAAACTCTGCAAGCTGCAGGACACAGAATTTCCAAGTACTTTTTGGGAGGTCGCGGGCCACTGACCGGCCAGGGCAGCCTCGAGCGGTGCATCCCGCAGGAAGGGCCGCCCTGGAGCCCCCCGCCAGCCCCCCGCCCCGCCGGGCTGAGCCCCCACAGCCAGCGCTGCCCCACGAGTGGCTTTCCTCGCAGCGGCCAAGGCATCGCACAGCTGCGCAGTAGCAGCTAAAGAGCAAGCCCAGCCAAAGTTTAGCCTGCTTAAAGCAGCATTAACTCTCACTTGGATTTCTGCATGGAAATCCAGCGGGTTAGCGCAGGGCAATGCTCTAGACAGTGGCTGATCCTTTGCTCTTGCAGCCTGGCAGGGATCCAGCTCCGCAGAGAGCCAGCAAAACCATTTCACGGGATCCCGCAGAGCAGGGGCAATACCACAGGGGCGTTATCCCCCTCGGCTTCTTCCCGCTGCCTGTGTTAATTGATGAAGCAGGCAGCAGGGCTCAGCTTATAATATCACCCAGCCCCCTTCACCCCCCACCCTGAGAGATCAGCTAGATCTGAATCCCTTCTGCTCGCAGTAGGGCCAGAGGAAATACAGATGGAAAAAACTATTAGACTATTTAGCTCATCTTCTGCCAGAGAAAGACTGCTCCCTGCAGCACACCATGCCTTTGCCTTTTTTCTTTTTTTTTCTTTCGAAGTTAAAAGCCCCCTTCTCTACTGAGTATCCAGAGAAAACTTCTGAAAGATTTAAGATGAGTCCAAGATGTCTCTCTGTGCCAGTCCCATGAGTTAAAATGTCATCAAGAAATACGAAACGGAGAGGAAAAACTTTGTCACAAAACTGGTCGAAGCCTCCACTTTATCATTTTCATTTTTCCTGGCAGTAAAAAGGAACAGGCTATTGCAGCCATGAACGTTTGCTCGTTGTTTCATTCATTTGTTTTTTTCCTTCTTTCTTTCTGGCTAAATATGGATGCTGTGGAGGGAAGAAAGATTGTGAGAAGTAACAAATGGAAGTGAAGTGCCAGACGTCATTAAGTTAGTCATTAAGTTTTTAAGGGCCAGATTTTCACATATGCCCAGAACCCAGCAGTTTCTGCCGAGAACAAGTGCTCAGCACTTTCGAAAACTCTGACCACTTCATCTAAGTGCCTCAGTCAGAGTCCAGCTCTTCAGAAAACCTGGCTTTTCAAACAGTCACTCTTTCAAAGTAACCCTTTGGAGATTATAAGTATCTATCTATTTAGGAAGAACAAGCACACAGGTCCTCCCCCAAGCCTTCATTTGCCTTGCAGACTACACAATGCCACTGTTCAGAGGGCTAACACTAATACGCCCAGAGGATTCAGGGCACTTACACAAGCACCGAGGATATTCAGGGACCAACTCCTTCCACAGCCTGGAGCTGTCCCCCACAGCCCCCCTGCCCCGGCAGAACACAGTTGAACCAGGCAAAGACCTTCGCCTCTCTAGGAGCAGATGGGAACGAAAGAAGTTGAAACGGCAAAATGCCAAGTACTCTGACATCCCTGCAACTTTAGCAGCGAGATTTCTCATCACCTCATGGAAACAAGCCTTTAGAGACTGCACCTCCTGCTGTTAAAATGAATGTGGAAACTCCATTAGTTTCTATGGCATGGTGTCAGCCTCTTCTTATATTCTGGCAGGGGAGAGGGAAAGGAAATGTTGTTCTCCAGTACAGAGCCGGATCTGCCTCCACTGGCTTTCTCCACCTTGCTGGGCGTTCATGGGGCTGTGCACCGCCATGCCTATTCATCCGGGCTGCTTTGCTTAGCAATACTCCTGTCAGCTAAGAGACATGTCACTCATCAGGAAAGAATGTGGAAAGGCAGTTTATGTAGTAATATTGGGTTTGTTTTTGATTAAGCCTGCTGCTGATCAAGCTCCCCTCGTCATGTCAGCTTCAGAATGAATATTCATACAACGCAGAAAAGCAGGGAAACTCACTAGAGCAGAAATTTTTACTGGTTTTCAAAACACTGTTGTTTTCTTCTACCACTGCTCCCACCAGCCTGCAGGCCAGCCTGCAAGCAGCCAAGATCTTGGAGGCTATTTGTATGCTTGAACAGACCTCAGAGGTGTTAGGTTCCCAGGTGCCTCAGCTGCTCTACAGCAGAGGTGCACTGGCACCAAGGAGCTAGCTTGATACGCATTGGGTGAGGAGCTTGCCTGTAGGAGATTATTTTACAACATAAAGCAATGCACAGCACCACAGGAGGCCATCCAGGTTTCTTAAAGCTGCAGGGAAAATGACACCAAGGCACCATGTGCAGCCACTTGCCAGCATGGAAAGCCAGCAGTCCTGGAATGCCAGTTCATCCTTTATGGGGATTCCAGTGGTTCATGGTCCTTGCAGGGGTCAAGTTTAATCCAGCTCTGCCTCCACAGTGGTCCAGCTCAAGATTATCTTGTATAAAAAGACAGAGACATTTTTCCTTTGCTTAAATTCAATCACATGCCTAATAAAGCCCTACACATATGAACCATATGTACAGAGCACCTCTATACTCACAAATTAAAGGAATTCTTTAAGAGTTTTCCTCACCAAGCACAATCATTTGGAAAAGACTTATGTACACACAACAAATCAGCTTATTATAGCTCATGTAGGCATGGCATAGGGGCAAAAGCCAAGTGTTTCACAGTGAAAGCTCTTTCCCACATTCCTGCTGCTATCAGTGGTACCGAATACAGTTAAAAGCAGGCATATTAAAGATAGTGCAAACACACGTGACAGATGTAGCATATGCAAAGCCCCCAAGAATAATTGCAAAACAAGTCAAACTATCCAGCACTTTCATCTTAAATTGAGCCTACAGTAAGCATATGTTCAGAGTCTGTGTTTAGTGTATGTAATCTGTGTATGAGAAAAGGGCACAGGGACATCATCACAGTAATAAACTCAATTAGCACACAGACTGCTGATTTTTTCATGCAAGCAATTTAGCTGAAAAAAAAACCAAAATAGTGGCTAGACTAAAATATATGATGTGCTGTGCAGGTTTTGCATTGAATATCCTGGATTTACTTTCAGGGCATTATTTAGACAGTATTGATTGGGATTTTCTGGGGTGGCTAAATGACTTAAAAGGATAACTCCCATTGACTTGTTCCACTGTGCAATGGAATAAATCAATAAGGCTTGTTCTCCCTGAGCTATTTAGGGCAAAACCCAATAAAGGATTCAGGCATGGCAGCACCTAAATTTTGGGGCTTGGTCCTCACTCTGCGATCCAGAACTGTAAGTCTGTCACCTGCCCCCCTTCCGTTGGACATGGGAGAGTCAGCCACCTCAGAAAGGAGCTGGAAGCTAAGTAGGAAGCATGTCTGAAAACTGTGCTCTCCAAGCTGTCTAGAAGGCTGCAGGCAGGGAGCTGCTTGAGCTCAGTCCTTGTCCTTCGAAGTCTCTGTCACACCACTGTACTCACTGGCCTTCCAGATGGCTCTCTCCCTACTGAGCAGGGCACATCCAAACATCTTCTCTTCTTGGGGACAATAGGCTACAATCTTGAAGAGCCAATGAATCTTGAATTTTTTGCTTCAGCAGGAAAGAAAAGACTCTTCTACTCCTTGTGGGGTACCTAGGGCACTCTCCTAGGAGACTGGAGATGTTGATCTAGCCAGTTTCGACACAGATTTGGGGGGTTTTTTTTAGATATCCAGGGAGGGGGACAAAGTCATTAGCCTAATCTGTAAAAGGGGCTGACAGCACTTGCCGAAAGTATAATTCAACAGGGAGGCAGATTTCATCAGGTATTTTCAAAGACCCACTCGGTAGGGCAGGTCCCTTGGAGAATCTAGGCCAAGAAAAATGTAGTTTCTGGTGTCCAGGTCAGTTTGGGAGGGGAAGAGGCATGAAGCAATTCCGAGAGAAGTTCAGCTCATGCCCAAAAGCAGGAAACAGCCTCAAACAAGGAGGCACCTTGTAAGTGTAGGTGCCGCTGGGGTTAAACAGGAGATGACTGCAGCATTTTTGGATTGAAATTTTTGTACTTGAGTCATTTGAGTTCCTTTGGGTCTGTTACAGCTAACGATGTCCTTTATTGGTGCTAATTCTTATCCACTGCTGGCAATGTGTCCTGCAGCAGAGAAGTCCACACAAAGGTTTTTAACATGCGACAGAGTTACTACCCTGAGTCAGAATCCAAAGCTTCGTAAGAGGATTGTGCAGGCAGTTATATGAGACCAATACACTCTCTGTTTTGCTGACGCAAATAGATCCTGAAGTGACTCTGGTGACAGTATTCTCCAAGAAGGGAATAAAGAGAGCTTGCCAGAGCATCTGTATCTCCCTTGTGCTTTACAGAAAAGACATATGGATCTTCATAGAAAATTATAACCTCCTTGAACAATATAATAGGTAATTATATTCCTGACTTAGAAATTCTATGGCACACTGCATATAAAAATCCTCTTTTGGTTCTGCAGTTTTCTAGAGTGCTGTGTTAAATCTCTTCTTTTCATCCCTTTCAAAAACACAGAACTTTTACATCAGAGACCTGAGTTACTCTTCTCGGTCCCATCAGACCTACGCGCACCCATCACACCAAGTATTTTGGAGGAACCCCCTCCCCATCGCCCTCGGAGGGGTTGTCAGCGCACACAGGCTCCAACAGCCTTGCCGGGAGCCCAACAGCCCCGGCCAGGAGCCGTGCAGGCGCGTTCCTGCAGCACTGAGCCCAAGCCCGTGGGCTCAAGGGGCGGTGTGTTAGCTCAGGGCGCTAAGGCAGCTCCACGCTGTCCTTACCGCCGACGGCTCGGAGCGGGCTGCACCGGGGACAGCAGGCAGAGCGCTCAGGAAATTACCTGCCCCTGGTCCTGGTTGCCGTACCCACCAGGTTCGTTCTGAAAATTGCTCGTGCCCGGGAAAATTCTGTCGGAACATATTTGCCTTCCTCCTCCACGTCCCTTCCAAAGGATGAAAAGTAGTCATCCTTGATGCCTAGGCCTTGTATGAGGATATGTTTTTTTCAAAGCACTGTATAAATATTAACTCATTAAGAAAATACAGTTAAGAGTCTAAGTACCTGCAACCTCTTTAGGGTTGCTCCATTGTAACCCCAAAATATCACATGTAATTCCAGTGATACTTGCTCAATAATTATAAAAAAAAAAAGCCCCAAGGCTGAAAAGGTGCATGGTAAATTGCAGCTGCAAATTAATTAAAAGAATCAAACAAGCCAAAGGTAACTCCCACAGCAAGGGGGTTGCTTATAAAGGCAATGTTAATAGAGCATTTACCATTCCTTTTTGATAAAATATCTGTGATTACCTGATTAGCTGATCATTGTGCTGAGCATTTTGTTCTCAATACAGCCATGCAGCCAAGGAGGAGAGGAGAGAGGCTTTTATCAGATAAGGCTTGTTTATTTAAAATGTGTAATTTACTTCTTTTTTATGGAAGCATGATCCAACAAGCTGCTCGCCTCCAACTACATATATTGCTTCTCCTCTCTGAGATGAGCCAGTTTTCTGGCACGCGCTTATCTTGGCAAGGTTACCATAATGATCTGGAATAAAGGTAGGAACACTGCAATGGATATGAGAAACTAACCTTTAATGGTTAGAAGCGGTCACCGTCCATGATGGTATTACGCTCATCATATGCCATCATGCTAGAATTACGACAACATACCAGCTATGGTTCTGCCCCCACATGGTATTATTGGAGAAGTAACCTGGTTTAGTTTGGTAGTATCTGAGGAGGCCAAAAGATGATCCACACTTTTCACTGCCGCTCACATTCTTAAGGGCACTCCTTGTGCGGGAAAGCAGCGCTTGGGAATAAAAGGTCCTGACAATATACTGGAACATCAATAAACTTGGAAAATTCAAAGAACACATAAAAACTAGACACCTCATCCATGTAACTGTATATTTATTTCTTTTTAAAGAACACTCCTTAAATGTATTGTAAGTAAGTCAATATACAAACTCGGTTTCACAGATTTATAATCCACTAAATAGCACAAAATATAATCCAGGTCGTTGGTTTCTTTCATCTGCGTGCGTGCGAGTGTGTGCGCGCGCATGCGCGTGTGCACGCACGCGTGCTGCTGGTGGTAGCGGTAACCCACCACACGTTCAAACACAAGCCCGGGCTCCTCCTGACTTTCCTCTGGAGCAAACCTCACCCCCATGGAGACCCTGCTCTGGAAGACTGCGACTCTCTTGCCCGTGAACCCCGCTCCTTGAAGAGGCCGGGGTGGCGGTGCTCTCCGCCTCGCCGGCGGGGCCACGCTCCTCCGCCTGCGGGACAGGACGGGACGGGACGGGACGGGACGGGACAGGAGCCTCCTCTGAAGCTGACCCGGGTACCGCAGCAGGGAGTGACCAGCCGTGGTGTTCAAGCGCGAGGAAACACCTTTTTGCCCCGCTGCAAACCCCTCTCTGAGCCCTCCGGGGCACCTCCGCGTGACACCTATGCCCCACGGTCAGCCCTCGCAAGCAGGGGACTGCCGGGGCTCGGCGGGGTGCCGCTCGTCCAGCCAGCGGGCCGGCTCCTCGCCCAGCCCCACGCGGCCGTAGGGGCCTCGCCACCCTGCAGCTGGAGGCAGGGGAGCGGGTCCGGCCGCGGCCGGACTCTGCCTCCCGGCAGCCAGCGGTACCCCGGCTCCTCGCCTCTCCCGGTGAGTTACACAGACGGCACCAGTGATGCACTTGCACATATTTACATGGGGTGGAATGTTTTCCCATAGCTTTTTAAAGGAGTATATAGATCAACATGTTCACATAAGACCAAATACTTTTAATATATTTATAACTGTTTTATAAAGCTTTGAAAAAACTCACAATAGCACATTGTTTTACTTTAATGCTTTACGGTACTATCAGTTTAAAATCACAATCAGCACTTAAGTTATAGTCAATCCGGCAAACAAGAGACAAAAAAAAAATTACAAGAGTTAAGAACTGACTGATACATCCTTTATCTTTTTTTTTTTAACTAATGCATAAGTGCAGAATAAGATAAGATACTCTAGTTTAAATATCTTGTTTTACAATATACATTTTGTTCTAATTACGCAACAGTAATTCCCATGCTTCACATAGAAAAGCAATCCACAACATTAAGAAAAAAATTTACAATTTATGAAACAAAGTAAATAAATATTAGTATTACAGAATCAGAGCTGTACATAAAAGCTGTTCAGTTTTAATCATATAAAAATATGTTTTAGTGCAACCTCACATATATTGATGCTGTTTTGCTTTACATCATTTAGATCCAAGTGTCCAAAAAAGGAAAGAAATTACATTTATTACAAAGCAGATACACAAATTCTAAAATATGTACAAATTACTGCTAAAAAAATGCTTATAAGAATATAAGCAAAGTAAAGAAAAGGCACAAACATCTGTACAATTTAAAAGTACCAGACCCAATAAGAATTTCAAATTTAGTTTTGGTCAGGCTCATGATGACTTGTTATTTTATCTAATTCTTTTGATATAACAAAAGTATATATAATAGCAAACTACTGTAACTTAGAACAGGCATGCTGTAAAGTTGAATACTTCTTCTATCTCTAGAAAAAAAAAAGTGGGGTAAATGTATGGGTGAAAGTCTCCATGCATCTCAGATCAATGTGGCTTGCTCTTCTCAGATGACGGATCTTTTCTTTCCTGTGTGCTTGATGGGGGGTCGCTCCTGCTGTGAAGGCCCAACTGCCGGATGTCCACAAAGCTCTTGCTGTAAAAGGTGGGATGGGCTAACGCAGTCTGTGATGTACCAAAACTGTCCTGTTCACCACCGTGCAAGTCAGGATGGGTGGCTGAGGCACAGGTCTGACCTGGCTCAGATCCACTAAAGTGTTTCAGGCTAAAATGTGCACTTTCTAAGGGTTTCTGGTGAGGCTCAGAAGGCCTCTGCAGCTGCTCCGCCCCGTGCAGAACGGCTTCTTCTGTGGCGATTCGCAGAGAGGCTATGGCTTTTGTACAAGTCTGTATGTTCTCCTCCTGCTCCCTCTCGGTAGCTACGACACTGTCCTCTGACGTGCTCTGTGTCAGCAACAGCAACGGAGAGGAGGGTGCGCTGGAGGGAGCGGTGGGGTGCAAGCTGTGCGGAGAGGTACGTTTCTCGTGGTGCTTAGAAATACTATACGATTCTTTTGTAAGGATTTCCGCAGTTCCTCTTTGCTTCTCCTCAGAGCCTTCCCTCTGCAGGGCCAGCGTGGACGGAGAATGTAAACCTGAAAGGGCCACCGGTACTGAATGGACCATCTGGATACCCCCGATAGGCATCATGGGGATGGGTGCTCGGATCTGTTGCTGGGAGTGTAGTGGAAGATGACTGAAGACGTAGTCACTCGGACCTTCGGGGAACGGGCTAGGCCCGCGGTGCTCCATACCTCCTTTTTCTCCATATACGTTGAAGTAAGGCCCCTGAGACAAGCCCCTTCTCTGTAACCAGAAAAAAACAAAAGAAATGTCAGCGCTGCTACTAGCAAAATTCTTGTCCAGCTGCCAAACCACCTATCTGCTTTCCTGTCTAACACAACCTCCCATTCACATTCACGCAGCACCTTTCATCCAGATGGATCCCAAAGCATTTGGAAAACTCCGCTAATTGCTTATCCAAACAACAGAGGAGGTTTTGCTTAGCTCAGCCCTACAGGGCTCATGCCTCTGAGGTGAAAGGCAGCAGCTAGTTAAGAGTGTTCAGCAACACAATGCAGCGATTTAGGTCAGGAAGTGAAGAGTATTATATTCAATTGAAACTGCGGAGAGAATCTGGGGTAGATTGAGTTTCATTCCCCAGGAGAGATTTGGCCAGGAGATCCATCTTACCCTCTCTTTTGGCAAACTGTGCAAACTGTGCTGGCATTGGCAGCCCACACTGGGTATCGAGACTTTGTTGCAGAGAAATACACATCCGAACACTCCCTGCTCACCACCACTGCTTGGCAGTACAGGAAAAATCTGACTGCATGTACGTATTTTCTGCCTGCTGAAAGATCCTGCTCTGGAGCCCCAGGTAAGGCACTTGCTCCCCATGAGCTTTACCCAATCCTTGATGAAGGAGGGTGGGTATTTCCACGGAAGTTCAAGTGCCTCTCTGCAACGAAGACCCAAACTTTCATAGTCATTAAGACAACGGAGCACCACTCTGGCCTATCTGTAGTGTAAACAATAAGTAATAACAAAAGCACAGGCACTAGCTGTGAGTGAAAGTGATGACTCTGTCACAGGAAGACTCACCCACTCATAATGAGATTGAGAAGAATGAGGGATTTTGTAATGGCTAATGAAAACCAAACTCGCAATATTGACATTTTCAGTGCCTTCCCATTAGCTCCTGCCTTGGAAGACTGAATAGCTCCATCCCCACTCAGTATTAAATATGTCTTGGGCTTTTGGGTTTCTCTTTTTTTCATTCTTAACTTTTAAAATTTGTTTTCCGTCTGATGATTAAGTATCATTTATTGCTGACCAGAGGAACAACGATGACAGAAGTGCAGGATGACATTTTCATAATTGTGCGTGGGATTTGGCCACACAACTCTTGGGGACTCCCATAGGAAATTAAAAGAACGAAACGCTCATCTCTGCTCTGCCAATTGACCAAACACCTATCAGTTGCCCCAGAGCTGTACTGTTACCACAGTCTTGGTGCGGCAGCCCAAGGACTGCGCTGCTAAATGCCAATGCACTTCACTGCTGGGAAATCCTAGCTCTCAAGGCGTTAAGCAACCTCTTGATCCCATCCCAGGGAACTAGTTTAGGGGGCAATTAAAGATACGGTTTATGTGCTACCCAGGGGCTCAGTCTCACTGTGCTCAGATGTTTTGTCCTGTTTGATATAAATCAACGTCAAGACAGGAAGGGTGACCCATAATCATCAGACTTGAACTTAAGAGATGTTATTATTCAGAGGCTAATCTATGTTGGGAATTTTCCTATTCAGAAAGTGAGACACTTGAGTCTCATAGAAGAGAAACTGTCATAAGAAAGCACAGTGACAGCATGCTATACTGCTGAATGGGGAAAAATTTACAGAATAAACTGCAGTTGCCAAGCCACAAAACATAGTTCACCTACCCTGTCAGTCCTTCCTATCACTAACCTCACCTCTGCACAGCTGCTTGCCCCCTTTTTTTTCCACCTTTGGTCTGTCAACCCGTTTCTCAGTCATACTGTCCTCTTGGCTGTTTCCTAAGCCATGACATATCACTATTGCATCTGATGTGAACTTGGGCTAAGGGAAACAGAGCAAAAGCAGCCAAAAAACAGGAGTAAAACTCATCAAAGAACAAGCCTAGTCACACACAAATCTCTAACTGAGAAAGACACTAGCTTCATGTTGTATCCTGCCACAGTTCCAAAAGGGAATAGAGCAACAGTCCTCCTTGTCGGATAGAGGTGGCTAACATGATGGAAACTGCTACATGCTTCAAGATCAGCAGTATCA
Organism: Haliaeetus albicilla; assembly: GCF_947461875.1. Classification (NCBI taxonomy): domain Eukaryota; kingdom Metazoa; phylum Chordata; class Aves; order Accipitriformes; family Accipitridae; genus Haliaeetus; species Haliaeetus albicilla. The sequence goes on along the minus strand of NC_091489.1, from coordinate 18,855,163 downwards.
GCCAATATGTGTCTCATTTGCCTAATTTTTACATAGACAGTGACAGTGTGTTCATGTCCACTGGATGCCTTCCAAGCCTGCCTGAGCACGTATCGGATTATCTTTTTTCTAACTCTGGCAGGTAAGTTTGGAAATGGCCAACATAAATGGTTACAGGCATTAATAACTGTTCATACCTCTTACCCTGCTTTTATTTCCTTTACCAATATCTAGCATTTTCATACCTACAAGCAGAGACACATATATATTGACGGGGAAAGACCAAGTATTAGAGGAGATGTCTTCTTTCAAGAAACATCCTGAAAACCCAAAGACTTTATTCTGGGTGAGTATTGGATCCCATCACTGAGCACAGTGCAGAAAGCCACGGTATTTTTTTGCAGTGCTGTCAGAATGGGTGGCTGCCAGTGCAGTGAGATGAGCTCCTCTCTTTGTCAGGTGATGGGAATCCAGTTCGTTTCCTATTAATTTTCATTTGTTGCAGTTTAGCATATTTTCCTCCAACTCCAGGTGACATATAATTTCCAAAGCAACAACATTCTGGAGGAGCTTTTCACTAAACTCTCTGACCTGGTCATAAAGCTAGACTGCCACACCACACCCCTGAGCAAAGCCATATCCAGCTTCACAGGTCCCCCAGAATGCCTCAGGGATGAGATAGGGTTTACCCTGTATCTGGTACATCACCCAAAACAGGCTGGGGGGGATTAAGAGGAAGATCGCTTTTCAAAGCCAAGCACCCTTCACAGACATCCTCCTGGCGGCCTCAGACCACAGTTTGCAAAAAGATGGTGGGTGGAAAACAACCTCTTTGATTACCATATTGTAATGTACTTGAGGCTTTTTAAAGTTAAAAATGTTGAACTCTGTATAACAGAGCATATTACCGATGTGCCTTCTAAAAGACATGATGCTTAATAAAGTGACTATAAATCTGGGTGGACTTCAGTTTCAGGATCAGCTTGATTTGCAGTCCTACTGAGAACACACCATAGCAGCCCACATACACCAGTGGACCTATTTACAGTTTACCTGGACTTCAGAAATTTTATGCTGGCTCTTCGTATAGGAATGCATTTCACTCAAGATGATAAAGTATTGAGTGCTTGGGAAGGGATTTAATATCCATATGTCTGGGATGATCAAAGGACCTTTATTGACTTTCAAGTGGATATAGAGGTGCCTAACTCCCTTCAACCCTTCTGAACATATCAAGACAGGCTTCAGACTTCAAAATGAATGAGAGGTGCAACAAACCAGCAACACTAGCAAAATCCACTACCTCCCAGAAGATAAAACAGTTGCTAGCGATAAGTTTATACCACTCACAGCAAGATATAGTCACAGTCTCATTGTGCCTAGCCCTGGGACTCGAAGAAGGGGCAAAAGCTCTGGTCTGCACTAGGAAGCAGCGGGATGCACTAGGAGCGGGGACAAGCAGGAACAGAGTGAAACTCGGTGCTGGATCCCATGTTCACAATATAAGTGTTGTCGGGTTGGAGGGGAAGGTTGCTTCAGACTAACCCTATGTGGTCTCTTCTCACTCACTTAAATGCCCGCTTACAGTTTAAGTGCACCTGTTGCACTCCTGCAGCACATTTTTCAGTTTAAGTTCATCTGAGAACAATCCAGGTCACTTACTCCAAGACTGCTCTGCAATGTGAGTCAAAGCACAATAAATGTGACAACAGAGACATATGCCTGATCCAAACTAAAATGCTAACAGAGATGCACTCAGAGTGAACAAAAGCAGCTTTCCTGTCTCTTCTCTTTCCCTTGGGACTGGCATAAAATGACTGGGGAGAAGACTCAGAGCCCTTCAATAATGGCACCAGCCTCCCCAGAAAGGAAAGAAACATCTGGCATTGACAGAAGAGAAGATTCCAAATGTATTTAGAAAGCAATGGAGATCTGCCTTTAAATGTAAAGACGCCAATTTAACTTGCCAAAGCCAAATGTGCACCAGCATCAACCAGAGCGTTAAGCTACTTTGGAGAGAGTATCCTGTTGCAAGAGTGTATCCTGTTATTAACTGCCAAAGAAAAAAAAGTACATTTTTCTGTATTTTTGTACAATCTACAAAAAGACTTACTTTCCCCACGCTCTTTTCCGCTTCCTAAAGAAATAATTTCAATTGCTCTCTATGTGGTGCTTTCAATGCCAGAGCACTTTACAAGCTCTTTGCACAAGACCACCAAAGCGCGTGAACATTCAAGGGGAAGCAACATGAAGGGGAACTAGACCAGCACTGGCCAAAGAGGCTAGAGCAAATACATCAATTTCAGTGGAGAAGAAAGAAAACTGGCCTCTTCTGGGAACTGCAGGTACCAGACGCACAGAACCACTCTTATTCCTGCAGTGACTGGGAACCCAATGCAGCTCTGAAAGAGGAAGCAGGATTGTAAGCTGGCATGTGCATCACTGAATGCTGTTGCTAATCATGTTCTGATTTGCTGGATTTCAATTCTCTGGAAGTGAAAACCAGCCTTTATGCCTTTATTCCTTTTCCTTCTCTGACAGCTTTCATTTATAGCAAACTCAGGTGTTGTCTTCCCACACACCGAGTATAATAACTTGTGTTTCACCTAAACTCAACTACTGTTTGGCTAAAGTATGTCTTCCAGAAAAGCATCGAGAGGTGAGGAATCCATCTTTCCTTCCTTGCAGTCGTCTGTTGAGATGGGCAATTATCCTCACTTGTCATTTCCTCATTTAAATTTGCCTGGGCTCCGCTTCCAGTGATGCTTGTATTCAGTACTGTACTGAGGTGCGGGCTTCTCTCTCAAAACACTCAACATGCCACTGAGTTACCGATGCTTTCTGTAGGATAAATGATCTTTTACATTGGGTTTTTCACTGCCACTTGCCTGATCCTACCTCAAAAATAAGGTAGGTGTTAAAAGTCCATCTGGCATGGTGGACTTTCCAAAATAAGGAGCTAAGGGTGCTAAAAGAGTCCTTACAATGTGCTAAATGCCTTGCTGGAAGGTGTGCATAACACACAAGGCAAACATTACAGCAAGAACTGTCAGATGGCCAAGGGTGACACTTACATATCCTTTTGCCAGCATCATCACACATCCAAAATCTCTACTACAGGATGCCAGTGGAAGTGCCTCATGCAGGACATTAGGGACTGGGGCTCCCTGCACAATGTCAGCTGCAGCATCTCATACAATCCCTTCCATCTGATACTAAGACACAATGACTGTTAAACTGGTGGCTCTTTGTTCTCTCGCTGTGCTTCCTTACTTTGTTGGTAGAACTGCTGGCGGGATTTGTATCCTCCCTCAGCTATGCAGTGGTAGCTCCTATGAGAGTGCAGCAGGGTTTCAGCGTGCCCTTCCTCAAGGACCACTTAGTCAGCCACCCCTCTCTGCTGCTCTCCCCAACAACTTACCAGGCCATGGGGCCACATCTAATATGTGGGAGAAGTACCTGGTTGCTCTCTCCTACACACGTGGTCCCTCACATTGCAGCCTTCCCTTATCCCCTTGAAAAGCTGGGAAACCACTTTTGGATCTGCTAGGCTGGCAGCATCTCGGCTCTGTTCGGTCCATCCCTGCTCCAGCCACCTTTGCCCAGCAGCACCCCTCGCTCCATTCCCAGGCGCAGGTAACAAACACATCAGCCTGGCTCCACAGAGAAATTCACCCCAGAGCTCTGGAAATGCTGATTTTATGAGGTTAAGGTTTAATTCTTAAGCACCACAAAGACTACACAAAGAGCCAAGAAGACTGGCGATGGGTACACCAGGAGGGAGGAGAGCCCTGCCAGGAGGAGGGCAGGGAGGCAGGAGCCCTGAGGCAGGGTGAGCCTGTCACAGCTTGCCAGGGTTGAACCCACACAAACGGGCTGACGAGGCACGCAGTGAGAGGGCAGCAGCAACATCAGATGTGGCGAGGGGAGAGTACTAAATAAATAAATAAATGCATACGTAGTGAGGCCGTTCCTTAACTCTACAGACCAAATTTATTTGTGGAGAGGGTGCTTTGTGAATGCTGGGGCCAGTCAAAAATGCCAAGTCGGCAGTTTTGGAGAGCTGATTTACCGAATGGGAACAGCACAGACACCAGCTGTGCAAGTTTTGCATATTTCCATTTCCACCCAGACAGTTGTGTCCCTGCCGAAACAGCCAGTTGTGATGGTGCATTCTGCAGGCAAACAGCTGCCTGCTCCTGTCACACGATAATATCCTTTAAATTCCAGCCACAGATCCTGATTTCAGTGGGCACCCTGCTTTTCTGAGAGGTTCCATTTATTTTAGCATTTTTATTCCATTAAACAATACTGCAGTGATGGGCACCGTACTGCAGTATCAGGGCCTTAAGCCCTGATCTGGGCTCGATCCCACCAGACAGTCTGGGACGTAAAAGGTTTTACAGAAACAGCAGAAACAGAAACAGCAGAAACAAGCCCCACACACCATGTAAGCTCCCGGGGCTATTTTAAAAGAATATAATATAATATAATATATAAAATAAATATAATAAAGACGGGGGCAGTTAATGTAAGCCAGCCTAATTTCATTGAACTTAATGGAGCTACTCAGGCTTATACCAAGTGAAGATTTGACCCTTAGGCTGACTCTATTGCATCTAACTGAATCAACACCCTTATTTGGTCCCTGCCTATTCCAAATTTCTTGCATTTGTTCCCAGACTTCCCACCAAGGCTCAAAGCTTATGCCGCCTTCTTCTACAAAGCTGCAACATTTTTGAAATACTATGCACAAATTAGATAAGAGCACTGGTTTTGACTACAGGAGTGAAAATATTCTTTCATACTTACTGAATGACCCACTGGAATAGATTCAGACTGTAAATATTGACCCATGGACAACGCTGGATTATGGTATAAGCCCCTCCGGGGAGACGCTGCTCTAACAGAGGCCATATATCTCCTCTCTCGCCTAGGAGACAAATCTCTTCGAACAGACGCATCTTTCCCTGGTGACATTGGTCTTCTTGGCGATAGGTGACGTCTTGGTGACACATCCCGTCTTGGTGATAACTCTCTCCTCAGCACAGCCTCCTTCCGCGGGGAAAGGTGCCTCATGGGTGAAATATCTCTTCGGGGTGACAGATGCCTTCTGGGTGACAAATCCCCTTTTGGCATTAAATACCTCTTTGGTGAGTTATCTCTATAGGGTGAAGAATCGTAGCCAGGTGACGACTGTCGACTGGAAGGTGAGAGGTCTCTCGGAGATGAACTGGGGTCTAACGAAAGCACGTAATCCTCATCCATGTAGCTAGGTATGTCCAACCTGTCTTTATCGGGCTCTGAATCGGTACTCTTACTCTGGAAAAACCTCTGATATTCTGTCATCTGTGAGTCTTCACAGGAGTCACTTGGTGTTACAAGCTGAGTAACCTGAATGCTAGGTAAGGTGACCAAGTAACTGATGAGGGAGGAGTGCCCCACAGAAAGTGAGCCCTCGGGGGAAGCCCCCTGCGACGCCCCAGCCGAGTTCACAGACAGGGAGGAGAACCGAGGGGGCTGTGGGCTGGTGCTTCTTGATCTGGTTTTTGGTGTCGAGTCTCCCTGAGTATCATCAAAATCATCGTCATCTTCATCGTCATCATCATTGTCATCGCCGTCCTCGCCATCTGACTCCTCTGCGTCAGAAAACTGGTGCTCTGCTGACAGGCCTGCCAGGTTACTACTCTTCTCTGCCTCCTGCTGCATGTCCTCCATGTTTTCTGAAACAGCCATGGCAAGTCAAAATGGTGAGCACACACCACACCTCTTACACCTTCCGCCACGTTCATTCCCCACCCAGCACACTCATTGCCATCACTGGATGCTCTTCATCTGGGATGGCTGCATAAAGCCATTCTTCATTGTCTCAAACCACAATTTTTCATAATAATACCTTAAAACTCTATACTTGAAAGGAAGTATAAAAAACAAATTCACCCTACCTCACCTTGCAACTTCGCTAAATGTTGCCACCTCTCACAACTAAACTGAAAAGACTGGGAACTTTGTATGACATAGATGACAACAGGTCATACTTTTATTTCTAGCTCTTCCTCGTGTATGTTAATAAAAAATGTAACTCAGACAAATGGATTGGATTTATTTTTTATACCTCCTGTTTATTAAAAAGATGCCCCTTAATTAAAAAATGCCCCAAATACTCTTAATATTTTTCCCATGCCAGCCACTGTGCTGAAGTGCAATGAGTCATTTGCATACTCCAGAGGCCATTCCAACTAAATTAAATCATTCTGACATACCTGCTTCTTCAGTTTCAGCATCATCTACGGATGTCATTGATACTCCAAGTTCCAGGCATTTTTTCATGTGTGCTTTAGACTTCATATGTTTTGTCAGATTTCCTACGGATCAGAGATTAATCTAATTAACGGACAACAGCAAAGATCACTCTCCAAGTCAGGTTTTGGTGTATCTTAACTCTGTTATCCTGCAGATGGGGGTTTTTTAGTTTAAAAAAAAACACAACAGACAGAGCTGACTCATCCATCCCATTGCCCTCAGAGCCTGTTTTAATGAGAGTGGGATTTTGTATCTTAAAAAAAAAAAAAAAATTCAAATAAACTTAAACTCAGGGCCTGAGAGGTATATAGGCATCTCTCCAATATTCCACGTGACATTTAGGCATCCCAGCAAGCTAAATAACTCACTTCTGGATGTTATCTATCCCTGGGCTCAGTGTTCATGATATGTACAGACTGCCTGGACACCAGCCGTTCAGGGCTCACATTCCTAGTTTCACGGTGGTACTTTCAAGCTAAGGGCTCTCCCATTTACTTCATATGTAGGTTCCAAATGTTCATTGTGTTCGAAGAATTTTGAAGCAAAAGTACCCCACAAAAAAGACATTTACAGAAGACTTCTCTATGTAAGTTTACCATCTAGCTGCAATCTCTGAACTGAGAGGAGCTGTACTTACAGCCTTCACCCAGGATGTGGGAAATCTAGGTTCAGTTCCCTGCTTTGGACTATGGATCTGAACCAGACACAGCAGGGATTTGAAATCAGATCTCCCATTCCCCTGAGGAAGCAATCTAACACTAGACTATTGACTTTCTGGAGTGCCTGTCTTAGTCTGGTTTTTTCACAGATAAGAAAACTGGGTTGAGACTGGCTCCAAGAGACATTTCATGGCAAAGAATCTTGAGCACAAAGCACAAGCTGGAGAAATGAGAATATCACTCTAATCCATTAGCCACTTCAGTCACATTTGCAACACCCAACAGGGAAAGCATGGCGCAAGCAACACCCAACCCACTACCAAGACACAGTGCTTCTTAGCTCAAGGAAAGCACTCTGTGAATGTACCTATGCTGCTTTTGGGACCCCAACCAGCGTCTCCAGATGGTGTGTGTGTGGCACATGCAACCTGGGGGCAGGAACACTGCACCACTCTGCTGGATAGTGGAGGCGTGCTTAGAAGCTCACCAGCCAGGCTCTTCTCCTCTGACTTTCAGTCCCAGCGAGTTCAGGTAATTCCCTTCTCAGTAAGAGTTTCTTATTGTGCCTGTGCACTGCATGAAAAGCCTAACTTAGCCACTGATGCCTCTGGATGGCTAAACGCTCAGGGTGTATACTGAAAACCTAAATACCTCTGAAGGTCTGTCCCCTGCTGTTCTCTGCAAAATAGCAACAATAGTTGTGAGGCTGACAACTGCTCATAAGCAGTAATACGCCAGTTAAACCCTTCTGTACTTCGAAGGCTAACTTAGTTTCTTCCTACTCATGCCCTTCTTGTGCAATAGTATACCATCTCCTCCCTGTTTCTTCTTCTCTGCCAGAAATGACAGCCTCAGCAAGCAATTTCACATTTCTTTCCATGCCATCTCTTCTGCCTGGAATGTACTTTCTGAACACAGCTGCAAAACCACAATCCTCCTTCAAGACCCATTCCTCCAGCAATGTCAAATGTAAACAATGATCCAAGAACAGTTCACCAGATGGTCTATTGGGACTACAAACGAGCAGCTCCTTGTCTTTGTCCCTACACCCCCATGCAAGTTCTCATCTTAAATTAGGTTGATGGGTCTACTACCATCCATCAGCTATTCCCATCTTTGGCAGAAGAAGAAGTGCTGGAGTCATGGAAACTATTACAATCCTCAATCCTCAAAACAGCCATGAAGCTGCACTGGGATCTTGGGAGAAATTTCCTTCAGCTTCCTCTCTCCCCCTTCAAGTAAGTTCACCGCACTGGGACCAGAATCTGTCTCCCTTGTCTGCCAAAGGGAAGCTAAGAAACTGAAAATGTAAGGCTCATTTGGGCTGTGCTACAAAGAAATGCTACCAAAGAGAAGAATTTTTTTCTTTTAAGGAGATGCAATGCAAATCCAAATTCCAAAGAATATCATTATCTGTGGCCTCAGGGTGACAAATGGAAGCTTTTCTCTGTGCTGATAAATACATGTGAACACAAGCTATCAGATCTCTATTCATAATTAATGCCACAGTGGATGGAGTGGCCCATCTGGGAGACATACATTATTTATAAACTTGAAACTGACCCACTGTAAAGCCCATGAAGGCATGTTTTCCTCAGCAGCTGATGCTCTGCTTCTACATTATGTCATAACAAGTGTACTCTCCTGGTAGTATTTAAGTGTTGCTGCAATTAAAATTTTCACCATGTAACAATTTTGGTAGAAAGTATTATTTGTAAGGGCGGTTCTTATGCTACTATATTTTCTCTGCAGACAGATGGACCAGCCAAGAGCCTATAGCCCTTAATGAGACTATCCAAGGAGTCTCAGAGCCTCACAAAATCCCTGGATCAATTAAACAGGAGAGAAAAACCTCTTTCATGAAGTCCTGTATACATAAACACAATAATTTTATTCTGAAGAAAATTCTTTCCTTGATTGCAAAGGGTGCTTGGATCCCAGATGGCAAAATAGCTCCAAATTTGTCTGGGAAGTGGCAAGAGTTCAGCAAAAAGGGTCAAGTACCTTTAGTTTTGAAGGCAAAATTGCACAACTTGCATACATAAGGCCGGACATCAGTATGAGTGCGGATATGTTTTTTGAGCATGCTTGGCTTCTTGCAACGAATTCCACATTCTTCACAAATGTACTTTCCTCGGCCACGACCTCTGACATAGACATAATCCTCATTTGATTTATACCTGTTGGAAGAGAGCAAGCATTTAAATCATACAGACTCTAGGTCACATACATGCACAGACATCACCTCTATGCATCTGATCCTGATCCAGTATACATCTCATCACAAGAAATCCGCAGAAGCCCATAGGAACTACTGAATTTCCAGTTTGGAACTCACAAAGTATTTGCCTTTCAGGGAATGCACTGGTCCCAATGTGTTTAAACAATGTGAGACCAAAGGGTTGCAGTATGAGAACAGTATAAACACCTTGTCAGGAAACAGATTAGCCACCATTCCTATAGACACAGTGCAACTCCAAATACGAGCCTGCAGGTTGGATTTATTTCAGCTAACTGTAGTCTTGTACAACGGAGGCATCTACCACCACTGAAAACAGCGTCATTTTGCAGCATGGTTCATTCAACTATTTGTGTATTTATCCCTTGGGATCAGATAAATCATATCCTGGAAATGCCCGTTTCTCCCCATTAAGCATAAAGGGAATGCAGATGACTAGGGAGGATGTACGCATTTACACTACAGATGCCTGAAGTTCCCAAAGATGGATCCCTCCCTAAGGGACACCAAGTTGAGTTCACTCAGGTACGTGCTGCTTTAGAAATAAAATGGGAAACTTCCAAGCTGCACACTTAACAGAAAGCTGTTAAAAGAATTTTTCTTAGCACAGGCATAAGCGTTCCATGCTATTTTTGCTGATTACATAGTATGTAGATAGATAATAAATAAGATATGCAAATCTATGTAAAGCTGCACATTGCCTTTACTATCATGATAAATTGTTAATACTGAAATCTGAAAGAGCCCAGGGGATCTGCTCAGGCTGTTCTGAGGTTTGAAGAGCACTGGGCGTTCCCCAGAGGGAGAATTTAATCCTCATTCACCCGAAGTAAAATCCAGAAATTGCTAGAACTGAGAAATAATATTTTTTCTGCCCTCTGTCCTCCCTTGCCCTTTCCCTAAGCAGCACAAAGTACTTTCAGTCACCCTGTGGATGCGCAGCCCACAAAACATCGTTGGTACTGACAGCCCTGTAAATAAATAAGGGACTGTGTGAAAGATTCTGTTAATGTGATGATAACTCTACAAGAAGCAAGTGGCAATTTTGGGGTTACAGAGCTGAAACATTTTTAAAGTGTGCTTTTCTTAGATGAACACTTCTTCCATATGTTCAGCTATATCACTGGCAATATAAATAATGAAGCTAATATCTTAGAAATACATAAAACACTGTCCTGTTCTCACATTCATCTTTTTATCTATTAAAAACATCAGCTCCTCTTTCAAATGTGGATGCCTAAATTCAGGTTTTTTCATCTCCTTTCCAATAAAGTTGGCCCTCTCCCTTTTCCTTCATTGTCCCTGGCACCATGGGCAAAACTGGCATAGTCTAATGTCATTTAATATTTAGCCATCTCTCTAGCAGCTTTTTTTTTAATGTATTTCTGGGATTCTGCTTTTCTGTCTGTCCCATTTCCCAGGTTCTCCTTCATACACACATGCCAGTGACTCCTGTGCTTCATCAACTACCTCCAGGCTTTCTCCCACAGACAGAAAAAAAGTCCATTATTGTTTGAAAGACTGCCATTTTATCTTCTTTTCATCTCTCCTTACAGTCTGATTTTGCTGGGATGGAGTCTACCATGTCACCCATGATTGATACTGGTAAGATAAATGCTGTGTTATAACATGTGCTTTTCCGCTGCTCCATCTCTGCTGCTCCTCTTCCTGACCTCATTCCACCAGCTTCTGTCACCTGTCAGATCCCATTGGGTACAAAGACAATTAGACAAGATCTGTCTCTTCATCATTCATATGGATGGTTCTTGGCCATAACTGACCTTGACTCTCTAAGTATGCTTTACTATAACAATGACTGTAAGAGAAATGACACACACAAATTTGACACTCAAAGAAGGCCTGGTCCAAAAACCGAAACACCAGAAGACTGAGTCTATGGTAATTATCTTTCTAGCTCCCAGGAATATTAGATCTTGCTATTAACTCGTACCTCTCAAAGCTTTCAGTAATTTCCCCCTTCCCACTACATAACTTTCATATAAGGACTATGGTCACTGCTGCTCTGAGCTTGATTCGAATGGGATTCCAGAGTTAAAAAGCACTAACAAGCCTCAGAGTCCTGCAATTTCTATCCAAAATGTCATTTTATTGGGGATTTTCAATAAGAGTCTGTTACTGATTGATAGATATAAAAGAGCAACCATAAGCTAACTGTGAACTCTTGCTGTGAGCTGATAATGTCATTAAGCTAGATGCCAGATGAACAGGCATGTTTGCCCTGTCCCTCCTTTCTTTTCACTTCATGCCATTAGTAACCAACTGTACTGCCGCAAGTACTGAACTTCAAATTGCTGCTTTTCTTTGAGGAACACTGCTTCATAACCCATCAGGGTTTTGCAGTTGCAGATGATGGAAAGCAGATTTTGTGATTCAGATAATTTCATTTGAATCAAGCCACCTGCCAGAGGCAATAATATGGTTGTTAGCTTCTTCCTTCAAAACTCCCTCTGCTGCAATGCTTACAAACTGCTCTTGATGGGCTTTGGTGCAGTGAGGTGGTGATGTGCTGTGACATCTCCTTTTTGCCTCAGCTCCATTTATTCTGCTCCTTCAGCTTCTCACTCATCCCCAGCCCTGTCTATTTGCTTTTTGCCCACCTGCCATACGAGCACTTCGGTCCCCTGGCACAAGGCAGCTGCACAACTGCACTTCCCTGCTCAGAGGACAGGCTTTCCCACAAACCGAAAACTGACAACCGCAGATCTTTCTCAGCTATGGATTCTGAATTGCCTTCTTCGTACTTACAAAACAAAAGCAATCAAGAAGCCTAAGCAAATCCACTGACCAAGACAAATGAAAAACAAAATGAAAATACATTATTGAAACAAGGTATCACCATATACATTTGTCTGTCCAGGGGAGAAAACGTGAAATGAAGATGACAGACGTTTGCTGCATCGTTCAGTGCACTACTTGCACCTGCTGAGATGATACAAAGATGAGCTTGATGAGAGTAGAGCAGACTAGAGGAGAACAGAACAGCTCTACGAACAGCCAAGGGCAAGCAATCACGGAAACCCACCCATGTTAAAAACTAGCTTTCGGAAGTCATAAAAAAAAAAACTGAAGAGGATGACAAATTCAATAGTCAGGACAGAAAAAAAAACCCACACGGTTATAATATCTAAAGAATATTAGATCCATTTAAAAAATAGCCAAACTAATGAAAAGAATGAATCTACCCTTCCACAAATAATTCCTATAAAATGTTCGATAAAATTAGACGTACCCATTAACACTACATCATCTCATCCACTGTAGCTTTGCAGGTTATATGCCTCTATTGAGGAAGTCCCAGTCTACTGCATAGATTATTTGTCCCCCCCCCTCCAGAAATTCATGTGCACATCAAGGTTTCTTACGCTTCGTTTTACTCAAAGGATATCTAAACATAGCCAAGTATTACTAGGAGACATTTCTAGGTGACATGTGAATTATATGACTTTACACAAATAGTTTTGTAGACCTCATTGGTATACAGGGAAACTTAAGATGGTGTAAGTAACAACAAAGTTTCTTAAAGAAGGTATTAGATGGTAGAGGTGCTTTATAGAATGATCTGTTTGTTGCAGCTCACACTGATGTGAATCCTCCTTTAAGTTGCTTTTCTTAATACACTTTTACTCTTCTGACCTCTCATCAGGCAGCTTACATCAGTGCAGACTGTCTTCAGATGGGTGATCCAAATTCAGAAATGATACATAGTGGGAAGCAGGCAAATTTTATACTTCAAAGTGGGTGTGAGTTGAAGCAACAGCTCTTTAAATTTCTTGTAAACTTAGGCTCACCCCTGAATTTGGGTCACTCTTGTGTAGCCAGCCTAGTGGCTTGGGTACTAGGACAACATACAACTAGAGAGAACAGCCAGGATCAGGGTATCTGGGCTAGCATACTTATAGCAATCTCCAAAATAACAGTTTCAGTCTTTCAGGCAAGATGTAGGCTATATTCCTTCAGTGTTGCAGACTACAGAGAAACGCCAATGTTCATTTCATGGAGACTATTCAAGTGGAGCCAAAACACATGTTAATGCAGGACAACTGAGATTTTAAAGGGTACAAAGTGATGGGAGAAGGAAATGGATGTACAAATTTCTTACACCTCTATCCTGACCTATTTAGTTACCCTAGTAAAATACTGCTGTGAGACTATCTGACTTCGGTAAGACTGAAAAACACATCTTTTTCAGCCACCTGACTATTCACTATTAACAACTGGCAAATTAATTGCATCGTGTCAGAATTCTGTAAAAGAAATTAAACAATATGTTCCATTTTAGAGTATACTGCAGAGGCAAACAAGTGTCCATTTCATTTGCTTTTTATAACAAGCTTCAGAAGCCTCAAAACAATGTTAATGGACTTGGAGGTCTCCTATTCCCTCTCTCTGTTATTTGTTTCTGTTATCACTTGAGTGACAGATGGCCATGGTAAAATAAAACATTATTTTATCAATCACAGATGACAGAACTATGGATTAGGCTTAGATACCACAGATTTAACTGTCATCTTACATTTTACCTCCAAAATCCAACTTCAGTAAATAATAAAAAATTACAAGATTAAGCGTAAGCATGCCTAGCTAACCCGTTCAAGTGAGTGGAGGTACACAGACTCTAAAAATGGAACGATATCCTCATGGAAGCCATAAAATAAAGAGAAATGGTATAGATAATATCAAAATGTTAACCATTTATCCATTTCTTTATGACTTAAGGAATGAAAGTAACAGTTTTCTGGGAGTGCTCTCACACAGATGGAAAATATAATTGTCCTAACAGCAAAGTAGAGCCAAGAGTAAGTATACAGGTACCCTGCAGATTGTTTTAAGACTGACATATACATAAAAACGAAGAGGCTTGGGAGCTACAAGACATGGCAGGAATACAGGAGACTGTTCACATCCTACTTCATTCATATTCATTTTCAAATCTCTTTAAAATGACAGGCTGAGCTTGAAATTTCCAGTTGCATTTTCTTACCCTCCTTCAAAGATTTTAATTCGTATCGGCTCAGTTTGTTTGGATGTAATGTCTTTATCTCCATGAATGTCTCCTTTTACTCTTTCTTTTATAATATTCCCCACTACTTTCTTTTCAAGCTTGCTGCCAAACAAGAAGAATGGCTCGTGTTTCATCTGTAGAACAAAGTCAAGGAAGGGTGTTACTGCTGGAGCACACAATAAACGCACACTTCATTTCAAGTACTTTTAACATTCCAGGTCAAAGCCAAACTCTCATTTTGGTGCAACTCTGTAAGATGAATTAATTTGTCCCACTTAATTTGACGGAGAATAAGACAGGGGGCAGCACGGACAAAGTTTTATGACAGTCTTGACAGAAAAGACAGCACCATATCTTTCGTCAGAAAAAAATAATGGAAAATAGAGATGGAAAAGCCTTAGAAGGTAATTTATTGCCATTACAGAATTTTCCCTGGCACCATTATCTAACACTTAGTCCATGAGGAAGAGTCAGTATGTAAAAGACATTAAATGGATCTGAAGATCCTTTACTCAATTTTAACTTAATCTTTACTTACGAATGCACGTGGATGTTTCTGTCTGATAATGTTTGAATCAGGACATGGCAAAAAACAAAGGACAAAATAAAAGGAGATAATGTATCAGGCTCTGGCACACATGAAGGGAGGGCTTTAAAAGCCTCACTTTTACATCTGATTTTGAAAACAGAGACAGAGACAGGAGAAGTAGCAGAGCTTGCAGAAGGGTAAACTGAGGTTCAAAAGTTGTCATGGGAAGATGTCAATGTCTAATTTCCCAATAGGGAATCTTTTTTTAAAAAAAATCATTAACTTACATTTCATAGTTTACTAATATTTTCTCAAATAAAGGTATATGAATTTAATTGTATTAAAACCTCTGACTTACCTGAGCAAACTGCTTCCATGCACTTGATGATGTCAGTTTACCAGCTCCAGGTCTATGCATAGCAGCCAGAGTGTAGATTTCCGTGGTGTTTTTTTGCTTGGACCTTAAAAGTGCTAAAGTGGTCTTTGTACTTAGTCCAGATGGGTTTGGGTTACATGAACTTATACACCATGAAGCATAAACAGAAGACTTGAGGGTTGGTTGCTGAATGTAATTGGGTTTCGTATAGTTTAAGAAACACCAGCTCACAGTAGTAGTAGTGCGCAGACTTGGGAACTGAAGGATCTGCTGAAAATCTGCTACGTCTGTCAGGAGAATGGTTGAGCCTGTGACTTTCCCACTGGTATTGGATGACATCTGGACTAACATCCCAAGAGGCAATTTTTGATGTTTCAGTTGGTCTTCTGGCTGAATTTCTCCTGGTGGCAATGAAGACCTCTGTGGGCTCATGCTCATGTCTGAGGCTGTTTCATCCACATCCAGTTCTTCTGGTGAGTCTCTTCCTTCAGAAGGACCACTGGACTTCTGCCCTGGTGATGTGGAATCAAAACTGGAAAGTTTCTCCCTGCTCAGTGGGAAAGCATCAGCTGTTGGCATGCTGACAGGTGGGAAATCTTGAGATGATGAGGACGACAGCGGTGAAGAGGATGACATGGATGGCAGACTTTCTTTTGGCTCGGTAGCACAGCTCTGCCTTACTAGTTGAGGCTTCTGCACTCTTGGAAAATCTTTCTTTATATCTGAGTTAGTTAACTCAACTGCACTTAGCTCCTCAACTATCTGCCCATACATTTTTTCTTCTTTGACTCGTTTCTGCTGCTTGGTCTCCATGAAGAGCTCCAAGCTGCTGGCAGGTGAAAGCATTCGTTTGCTTCCTCCCAGGGTAGAAGCCATGTCAGAACTGGAAGGCAAACACAGGGGAATTGGTGGCTCCAGTCCAAGTGGTAGTGTCTGCGGCACTTTCCACAAAGGATATTTTTCTAGCCCTCCATGCTGACCCAGCATCTGAGCTATGTTAAATCCAATTCCTTGCATGGTTGCATTAGTTGCCAATGTTCTTTGAGAAACAGTCTCATCAACTTTACAAATTACAATTGCAGGACTGTTGCTCTGTCCAAGGATCTGGGAAATGCTTGTGTACATGACACTACCGTAAGATGGCACATGGGTTTGAATCCTGACGGGAACAACTGTTCCTGGCAAAGACTGTACAGATCCATCACTTGGGGAGTCAAAATCTGTCTGAAGATGCTGCTCAGAGGAGGTATCTGTTGGTTTAATGCTATGGTCTGACTGGTACTTAGCAAGAGTATTTTTTGAATACTGCCCAGAAGTTCCTGAGTAATGCTGGTATGCTTGCTCTTTAGCGTGCACATAATCTGCTGGTTTCTTTCCAATAAGCTCTGGCACATGTTCCAGGTGATAACTTGGAGGAACGTCTGTTTGGAAAGGCTGTTTGACATAAGATTTCTGCAGCTGTTGTACAAAATGATGCTGGAAGTGTAGAGGTTCTGTGCATGACTGCCACAAGACAGGCTGCTGAGATGGTGGTAAGTGAACCATGCAGACAGCTGGATAGGGGAACTGAAACATGGTGCTATGAACAGGGGGAAATGGGACTTTTTCCTGATGTGCAAATAGCTGCTGCTGCTCTGATGGATGTTTGTTAGGAATATAAGGTGCTTGTTGGATCAAGGGAGTCCTTAACATTTCCGGGCTGTCTGCAAGAAGAGCCTGTTGCTGGGCAAGGTGGGACGAGCTATTACTAAGCTGAGCACAAGAGCCAATAGCCTGTTTTCCAGAGTCATCTACCTGAATGGGCTGAAGTACAGAGGAAGGGGAGTGATGCCAGGCAAGCTGGGAGGAGCGAAGACCAGCCTGTGCATGTTCCATCTGCTCCTGCTTTATACTTTGTTCTGTGCTCTGATCAGTCTGGGAAATCTCTGGAAAACCACTGAAGGAAGCCTGGCGAACCAAGAAGCATTTCTTCCTTTCTCGGGATGGAGACAGTGCCATAGTAGGTGTCCCAGCTGAAGAGGCATGAGACAGGTTCCCATAATCAAAGGATTTACTTCGGATCTCTGGGATTTCAGCAGCATGAGGACAGGGCATCTGTTCAGATGAGCACCGTCTCATTTCCCTCTGATGGTGATGCCCAGGGACGGAAAGTGAGTAAGCACCAGCTGGAACTGTTAAAAACTCAGACTGTTTTCCAAACTCATCTTGTTTGGGAGGCGTGATGAACTTCATATTCTCTTCTCTTTCAAAGGACATTGAAAAACTAGAACTGTGGGACAAATTGCTTTCTTGGCTAGGGCTGCGAGAGAGGCTTGTACCTGTGGACTCAAAGCTGGATTCTCCAGAGGAGTGCTCCATGTCAGCCAGTCGTAAACGCTTCTTTTTGGGTGGTAGCTTTTCGGCTGGAAGTTGAGAAAGGGTTTCACTTCTCTGGGGCCACTGGAATTCTTCGGTGGGTCTCTCCTGCTCTTTACTCTGCATTTCTTTATCTTTTTCAGGCTTATCTGGCTCCTCCGTGACACGAATTTCAGGTACCTGTATATTGTGCTGGCGAACCAACCTGGGCTGCATATGATACGGCTGAGGCTGTTGGGATGGAGACAGCTTACTGGTGTCAGCATTTTCCATTTGTGGAACTCGGTCTGGGCTCATTGGGGACTCACAAATCTCACTCTCGCATGTTTCAGATGGTGAATAGATTTTTTCCTGCTGGCATGCAATATGTTCTGTAGATTCAGACCTTTCAAATGAGTTTGGCCTGCTCAATGAATTTGTGTGCTGAATGACAGAGATGACATTTCCAGGGGGCTTTCTAGCCAGTGATTCTGCAGTCTTTTCTTGCTCTGCAGTTAAGGATGAGTCTTCCAGAGAAGCTGCCGGGCTTCCAGACTGCAAGTAAGGCCTGCAGATTTCAAAACGCTCTGCATGGCAATGGGCAGCATTGTCCAGGCCTTGAAGGGCAAATCCACTCCTTGGCAATTCCTGAATTTGGGATTTGGGATCAAAGTCCAAAGGCTGAATTCCACCAGTGGTGCCAGTTGTACTGCTGCAAAGCATGGGACTGTCTTCCTCATCTCCAACACTCTCCTCTTTCCTGCGCTTTCTGTTTTCAAAAGTTGTTCCAAGCATGGATGGCACTGCCTGAGATTGTCCAAGTGGATCAACAAAGTACTCTCCCCCCTTGCTCATCACACCTATGGATGGCGAGTCCCTGTAGTTCTGCTTCTGAGCTTCAAATTCTTCCCACTTTCTGTAGTGCTTTCCACTGGCATCGTAGTCATAAAAGGTCTTGTCTCCTTTCTTCTCTTTTAAGGATGGTCCTTTGTCACCTGCTATCTGTCTGTTGGAAGCAATAATGATATTTTTCCCTGGCCTTCCATGATAGTCTGAATCCAAGTGCCCCTCCTGCACAGAGGGCAGTTCAAAGGCAGCCTGTCTTCTCAACATCCTTTGGTGGGATATTCCCACTGTCCCGGGGTAAAATACATCATCTGAGCCAGTCATCTTCTCATCAAATGAATGGCTTCCTCTCAGAGATGGGGGAATACTTAGGCTGTTTGCAGAAGAGGTTGGCATGGAGTTACTTCTAATAAGAGGAGAGGAATCTACTGGGGGCTCTAGAAGGACTGGCACGTCACCCTGCTGACTGACTTGGTACAGGTTGGATTCACTTTTGATGGATGATGTGGTGGTCTGGGATTGTCTAGATTCTGTATTGCTGCCTGGATAAACTTGTGTAGATTTAATAGTGCTCAAATTACTGGAGTCAATGAGTTCTTCTTTATTTGGAGTCAGCTGAGAAATATGTTCCTCAAGCATCTTGATATCTAATCTGTTATTTAAAAGAGTTAATGGCTCTGCTTTGCCCTTTCTATCCATTAAACTGTGTTCCTGATTTGTTGTAGCTACTGTTAGTGCTGTCCTTTGATTAATCCTGTAGAACTTCCCAAAGATGATCTCTTCGTAAGACTTTGCATTAGTATTTGGTGGGCTAATTTGCTGCTCAGCACTTTCTGAGCGGGAAAAATAACCAGAGTCAGTGCTTCCTTTACTGTGTGGGCTCAGGAGGTTTAACGACTGCTCAGAATCTTGCCCTTTTTTCTCTGACAGTCTTAGTGCAAGTCGCTGTTTAACTGTATGAGAGTCATCAGACTTGGTACTTAAGGATGGGTTTTGCAACATATCAGAGCCAATATATGGTGAACTCTCACTGGGTAACTGAATTCCACTTTTAGGGATAATCAAAATGGGCACTTTCATTGGCCCCACCAAGGACTCTTCCATGGAGGAGTGAAAACTGCTCCTGCTAGCAATGTCCAGGGGGAGCTGTGGGACGGGGCTCAGTTTGTCAGACCCTTCCACTAGGAGTGGGGTCTCCTCATCAGTGTCTGTGCTCTGCTCGCCATCTGAATGTATTTCAGCTTCCACGTCGATGTAACTGGCATCTAGGTCCAATTTAGAGACTGCTGACTCTGTGAAAGGTACCAATCCTGCTTTAATTGCATGGGCATGTGACTTCCTGTGCTTGTAAAGGTTGCTCTTCGTCTTGAAGGAGAAACCACAAGGAACACAAGGGTAGGGTCGCTCCCCAGTATGCGACCTAATATGTTTTTTAAGTACGCTAGGTTTGGCACAAGCCCGATTACAGTAAGGACAAATGTACTTGCCAGGCTTTTTGGGTTTGTGCTCCTTTTTGTGAGCATCTTCTGATTGTTCTAAAGATTTCTGTGAATATTGGCTGTATGCAGGGTTCAAACTTGAAATCTTCTTCCTGGAGAAACCTCCGCTATGGCTATGCATATGAAAAGGAAACAAGTCCTCTGAGGCAACTGATTGCAAGTGGCTAGGAAACTGCCATGGAGGGCCTTCCAAGCTCTGATGTGGCTTTATGTTGTGCAAGAAGCCTTGTGGCAATGAATGCTGTGGGAAAGAAAGTGAATGTTGACATGAGTAAGGACTTGGACGATGCTGTGGATATTGCTTCTCCGTGACTTGCTGTGCAGCTTCATTTGATGATACCAGTTTCCCAGAACTAAAAAGTTGTGCTGATGCTGTGTTTCCTATTTGCTCGTGATCTATTTGTGGTTGCCTCTGTACTTCTTGATTGCCAAAAGTGCTCATCTTAATAACAGCTGAATGTTCTTGCCTCCATCTACTTGGTACTTTAGCAGTTTCTCCAGACCTTGAGGTAGCTTTTTGCCCTATAGCTGTGTCCCCAGAGTCCATTTTGTTACACAAGGTCTTAAGTGCTAGTTCACTTGAAAGCTGTGCAGACACATGGAGTGTGTCCAAAGCTGTGCTTTTTAAAGTTTTGTTGCTCCCATTTTTCCAGGGCTGTTGCAAGCTCACAGACTTTTCTTTCTCTTTGGAACTTTCCACGCAGTAGTCTATAGGCATTAGATTTGTGTCTGTACACTAATGTGAGTATTATACAGTTCTGTTCATGGCAGGAACTTTCCTAAACAGTTTATTATACATTTGCAAAGACTTGTTATAGCATTTGGACATTTTCCATTGTTATTAAATACTGAGATGCAGAATGACCCAGAGATGCTTGTGATCTACTAGAGTAAAGTTCTCTTCATCTCTTCCATGGTGACACAGCTATCTGTATGGAAAAATCAAAAAGAAAGAAACCCCACACACCAATTAATAGAGCCATGCTAAATTACATTGATGCAGTCAGTTGCACTTTTATTGAGCCTTACATGAAAAGCATTGAGGGACTTAAGGAAAGGTAACTACATTTCAGAAAACTCCCTTTTGTGAGCAGACACAGTAAAGACTGGCTCCAGAGACTGCACACAAGCATAATCACTACTCAATAAAAACCCTAGGAATAGGAAACAGAGATCCATACTTTCCAAATTAAACAGTAGCTTTAGAAGGCTTTCTGGGGACAGTTTAAAGGCTTGATTCTCAGAAAGTCCACCACCTACTTTCAAAGCTTTTTCAGCAAATCACTGCTGAAAATAGAGTCCTAACACCGTGGGCAGTGTTATCCAGTATTACTCACCTACAGTTCAGACATGCACTTTAGTCACCTGGCCTTCCTCTGAAGTCAGAGGAGGGTGATCAGTACTTCCAGAGGAGAAAGCTTTCCATATCGTGATGGGTGCTTCAGACATAGGGCATGTCTATGCACTTGGCCATCCGCTATGGAGGATGCTTGTTTCTCACTATCAGCTAGGCAGAAATCCTAGATGACTGCCTTGGAGTATATATCAAATTTTAGGATGGCTAAAGTGAGGTACTTCTTACCTTAGATCATCTAACTGGTTTTACAAGAAGGTGTTGATCACCCTTTTAAACTACTTCTAAACAGTCAAAAAAGAGACATAAAATAAGCATTCCAAACACAGCACTATCTATCGGTACCTTTCCACATCTCCATCTTCCAATCACTATATTAAATTTTAGTAAGAATGTCTTTCTAGAGGTAAAACACGTACTAGAGAAATGAGCTACAACTGTGTTTATGTGACTTTAGCATTTTAGATTTCAATGTTGAAACATTTCTACACATGCGTGCTACACATGCACTTTTCATGCTTAAATGCAATAGGTTTCCACAGTTTTATTATAAAGAAGAAAAGCTCAGAGGTATGATTTTCATAGACAAGTACACCATTTGAATTTGAAGAACAATGCAGGCTTCCTGCTTCCATATTATCCAAACACAGGACATTTTCTGGATGGAACAGTGAGAATTATAAAGAAAGACAGTCATGATTTTACAATAGCATGGCAAAGGGGAAAAAAACCAGTATTAGAGATACTGGAATATTTTTCATTCCTACAGTGGAAAAACTGAATTTGGCTTGAAGAAACATTAGCAAAGTGCAGGAAAAAACACTGGTAAGGGGAGTACATGGGGGTTTTTTTCAGTGTAAAACAATTACCTGCATCTTCTAGGCATCTAATAGGCATGACTAGCTTCAAATTTCCTGTAGAAAAAAAAAAATACAGTCATAAGAAATTCTTGATGTTAGGTATTGATGCTGAAGAAAGTTTTCTATTCTTTACAGTAGAGGCCTGAAAATTTCATTTATCCATCCACTGGAAAAAATTCATGTTTTCTTAGAGGTCTGAGCAACCACATTTTGAAGAATATGAGTGTGAGTCTTTTTAAAGTATTTAGGTTTCTACTGTGTAGATGAATAAGTGCAAGTCTAAACTAATGCAGTCCCACCTTCCTGAATTGGTGAAAAGAGAACTGCCAATGGACCTCTTCATTGCTACACCTTTGTTAAGCCTGGATTATCCCTGAATCCCATTGGCAAATCCCCTTTCAATGCCTCTCTCCGGCTAACACTTTTAGACTCCAGGCCTCTCATTAAATGTTTCAGGGACCAGAACAAAATCCTGGTCAGGGTGTCACCACTCAGGTACAAGAAAATACAGTGAAACACAAGTAGGTTTACAAATTGGTTAACACCAGTGGGATACTGCTCAAGAATGTATGGCTTCCTTCGCGAAGTGGAAACCTACAGACCAAATACATGGTTAAAAGACTTCTGTGAATGCCATGATTTGCCACCTGTCTGAATATCACCAGTCTGCACACTACTATCTGTATTGCCAAAAAGACCAGCACAGAGAACAGGGAGCCCGAACATCATCACGCTGCCCTAAAAGCATTTCTCCTGTCAAAGGAGGACTCTCCCTTCCAGTTTTCAACAAATCTTATCTTGAAAACAGATTCTGGCTTTTGTTTCATTAAAAAGGATGTTTGTTCAATTGCGATAACAAAAGCAACAATTATGGCTTTTCTTTATGGCTTTTGTTTGGGACAAAATTCAGAGCATCTCTAAAGAAGAGGTCTTTAGAAATAGCTGGAGTATTAGCTTCAGACTATGGGATATAGGCTGCTATAATGATCCTCAATTCGAAACAGTCAGAAAAACAGCTAGAGCACTCATGCTTTCTCCATTGAATAAAACCAACAGATGATAAAATAGTAAGTCTATAAAAGAAAAAAATCATCAAAACTTGAAAAATAATTTTTAATTCTTTGTAATTAATAACACTTTGAAAGAACAAACGGACATTAGTAAAGCCCCATGACTTGACGTAAGTAGACGCACTACTGTGCCACCTGTTACCAATTATTCATTTAACAGTAGAAATAACATATCAGTAGTTAGGACAGCAATAGATAATGGACTGTTGGTTTAGTCAAATAGGGATAACATATTTTTAAATTGTAACTATAGAGAAATCCCCTATAGGACAAAATAATAGCAAGCTATCAAATACAAACTGGAATATTTTAGGTCATAATGTCATTCAGCTTTGATGTACTAATGGCTTTTTAAATAACTCTCTTGTCTGATTCTCTAAAAGAAAAAAGAAAAAAAAAGTAATCCAAGTAAAACTATTTAATTTTCCTAATCCGCTTCCTTAAATAAAAAGCGTCACTACAAATGGAAAAAGAAATCGTCGTGCGGGATTTACACTATATCAGAAGTGATTACCACAGAGCAGCTCTGCAGTGTCTTATGAGGGAATGGCAGGTAAGTGGCAAACCATTTTCGGCAGGTGAGCTAAACTGAACTGCAGGTCAATAATGATGCCAACATATGAGCAGGGATGTAAAGGAAAATGTGTGGCTTGAGAAGCAAAAACAGGGACAAGAGGGAATGTTCCTCACTGAAAGAGATAAAGTTATTAGCCATCTTCAAAGAAAAATACTTTTCTCCTCATTAGGCAATTTTGCAAATGGCGAAGAAGAAATTTCTAGAAGATGGGAGTACCCCTTCTGTTCCATACTCCCTCTACCGAGAGCACCTTTAGAGAAGAAATCTGCCAGTCATGGAATAGTGACAGCTATGGTTTTATTTGAGCAAAAGATGATGCTAATATACTTCCAACAATTTTCTGTTCTGGACTGAGACCTCCTTTACAGAGTTCAAGCCACTCTGCGGTCCTGCTATTTTCAGAATGTTCTACATAATTTTTCAACCTACACTATGAAACAGGTATAGACTAATTACAGGGATTATTGATGGCTTAAGTTTGGTCAGAGTCATTCTCCTGGGGAAAATAAATCCCTTTCCAGAACCAACATAATCATTTCTGGTTTGGTTTGAGCTGCCATCCATTCTGTGTCAAAGATGGCTTTAATATTATTTCTTTCAGTTTCTTTTTCCCCCTCCCTAATGGGAGACTGGCCTAACTGGAGAAATCTAAGACACTGCAAAACTAGTTTGCATACTGTCTGTTTTTTTCCAGTCAAACCTCTATCTCATCTGCCTGCACCCACAGCCTAGCTTAAGCTGACAACAGATCTCCATTTTTCAACTGATTAATGTTTCTCCTTTAGAAAACACTGTAAATACACTTTTCAATATTGCTCTTCATCAAACATATACTATTCAATCGACAGAAACTCCCTATATTTCAATACTACATATTTCAAACTAAGGAACTAAGGATGATAAAAATGCACATTTTCTTTAATACCTTTGGCATGGTTCAGCTCCGCTGGAGTGACTAAGAGGAGCCCACCTACACGGATCAGAAGCCGTACGGGAGTTGCGCTGAGCACATCGTTTGACAGGAGCTGCAAAGTCTTGCCTGGCTGGGGGCCAAGCCAGGTTTCCCGGTAGGAATGTCGCCTGGGAGCCAGCTCCCCCAGCCACAGTAACTGCACTATCTGCCTGCCTCAAACCAGGACATTTTACTTCTGTGAAAACTTTGAACATGAGAAGATTACTGGGAAACCAGGAGCTGTATTTATGTCAGATGCACCTACTAAATCAAGACTTTTAAAACTTTCTAGAAAGGAGCATTATCCTGTCGCTCCTTCTCCTACGGTGCCTTTGTGAGCTGCATGCAGAGGACATTTATCTGGTTGACTGCAGAGCTCCAAGATTATTCCCTCCTTTCTTTTTTTTCTTCTCTTTTTTTCAGATCATTAAAATGGTTACACTCAACAGCTTTAAAATAAAATTTGGCAAAATACAACTTTTACTACTTCTCAATTTGTAGCTCATATTACAGCTCTTGCAAGTGAACAAATTGGAAGCTTATGTATTCCAGGCTAAATCCTGAGTGCACCATACAGAATAAATATTGACTCTAGCGTAAGGACTAAGGGTCAGATCCAGCCCTGTTTTAAATCTTTTCTGTCCAGCTCTGCCAGCACAAAGCCGGCCTAAAACCACAGTAACTGGCCCCTGAAGAATTCATATTCTATAGGGCAAGCATTAGCACAGACAAGCTGCAGTGGGTCCTGTGAAATCCTTACACTCATGCACAAACCTCTGCCAAGACCCTTATTAGGCAAGTCTAGTTTATGTCTGGGATAAGCCCAGCAGCCAAGCAGCCTTACAAGGAAGAGAGGCCACCTCTGAGCGATTCCCCACCTGCAACTGAGAAGAAAATTGCCTTGGCCTTTTGGGAAGACAGACAGCACACCTTTGGCTTGCTGTCCTACCCCACATTTCCCTCTGCCCCACTAATGATATTCCCCAAAGAGCTGTTTGGTGTTGACATCCCGGTGAAAAGGAAAAAGTCTGGGAACCCTGATAAAACATGGATTTACAGCTTCTTCTACCTAGGCAAAGTCATAGGTGGGCTAAGTTTGAAGAAGAGCTCTCGACCAGCATTCAGTGTGCATCTCTGAACTGAAGGATTTAACTGGCATGAAGATAGATAAACATTTGTTCATCCTTCTTTGCAAGGTTCTGTATTCATTCATGGGCTGAGGATGTTACGTAGCAACATAACAGAAGGAATGCAGTCCTTGGGGTATATACTTTTGGCGTTCTACACAAATGAAAA
Source organism: Haliaeetus albicilla (assembly GCF_947461875.1). NCBI lineage: Eukaryota > Metazoa > Chordata > Aves > Accipitriformes > Accipitridae > Haliaeetus > Haliaeetus albicilla. The sequence continues at coordinate 18,829,267 of NC_091489.1, read as the reverse complement.
AAAAGATGACCAACTGCAAGCTTTTTACACTAGTTGACACCACACTTGCGGTCTTTGAACTGTACTTACTAAAAAGATAAGGAAGAAGAAACACTTCTTAAATTTCCCAGTTTTGTAAAAAGGCTTCCCATTCTTGACCAGAGAGATTCTCTTTGCATTTCCAACAGCCCCTGGTTAGGGGTCCCATCTGACTGTGGTTTTGAGGCTGGCCTTCTACCTGTCTATTTGAACACCTCTAGGAATGACTGTAAATTCCTATGTCAACCACTGGCACTTGGCAAAGTATTGAATTACTGGGGAATGCAAGGATGCCTGTGCTTTTGCTGCAGTTTGGCAGGAGTTATAAGATGTCCTTTTACACATGCAATTCCAAGGCGGCAGCCCTTTTGAAACAGGTTGGTTGTATTTATTTTAATCTACCACTTTCTATATTGTAATTGCTGTTGTTACTTCTTCACATTTGAAGACACTACTCTAATTTGTTCATTTAATTCCACCCCAGATGTTCTGCCTGCCCTCCAGATTTCCATGCTTTATTGAACGTATTGCCATTCTCCAACACCAGCCAGAGAATCACAGTATTGAAAATACCCTGAAACATTTAGAACACATGTATTTTAAATTGGGCAGCTGAACTAATCATTACAATGTATTTTTTTAAATGTAATTTAAAAGTACAAAACCAAATACTGCTCAGCAAGTACACATAGTACACTGTGAATTTACTATTAAATGATCAAACAAACTGTACTAAGCTTACGTGAGGAGAAGCTACAGGACAGGATCTGTTCTCCATTGCTATGTTGGGTAAATACTTGTGTTCACATGGATTCCCCAAGAAGCCAGGAACTGAGGGGACTGACTGAGAGGATCCAGTTACAGATGCATCAAGGGCAGACTGCAAGCTTGTTGTGACCAAACACCAACTTCAAGCTTTTACGCTCAGGTTTTTATGAATGCACATTTGCGTCCCTGGTAGTTGCTGGTTTCAAGGGACAGAATCTGTGCACGTAAAACTAGAAGCGGTATAAAACCTGGCATCCTGATTTGTGCAATTATTATTTCAGTGCTTGCACTAAATCTGGCTCATATTTTGAGAACTATTCGAGAATCTCAGCCATGGAGAGATGGCATATAACAGCACATTTTAGTTAACTGTAGTAGTATTGATTATTTCATTCATTTTAAGGCTTTACCAAACTTAGCTTAATCTTGTTAATTCAGATAATTCAAAACATTATCTGAGAGCATTACCTGACTATGTTGGAGAAAATAACTGAAACCTGTTCTGCTTAAAAGCACGCTGAAGCCAACTAAAGAAAACAAATAAATAATCAAATCTGTTGTACTCTTAACATCCGTTAACCTTAACTGTAGGAACTTACACCTGTCTCAGACATTTCATATACATGTTAATGGGTACATGCCATGAAGAAGAACAAGACTCTGCTTCCCTCCTCTGAATGTGATCCTACTGAATCAGAGGTCAGGCCCGCTCTATCCCCTCTGCGGTGACCTTACAGAAAAATCAGGTATGAGACAAGAGTCTCTCATTTGACTTCAAGGAGCTTTGAAAAGATACAAGGTTTGACTCAGAACAACTAAAAGGAGACAAATTATTCCAACAGCAAGTACAAGTAAGAGCCAAATTCTGCTCTACATTATCTTGGTATGAATCTGAAGCAATGAGTTGCAAATCAAAGGACATAATTCCAGATTTATTCCTCATGAAAACAAGCAGAATCAGACATCACTTAGGTTTAGGCTCTTACATCCTACATACTAAGTATTTGAGGTTATTTGTTACAAGGTGAAAATAAACTAATCCAACACCTCTAACATGTCTACAGAGAAATACGTAACATATATTGCAATAAATGTTCAATTACATGGTAGTAAGAAAACATGAGTGATTTTCTTTAAGACATGCTGGCTTGTATCATAAATGCTTAGAGCACAGCTGCAGCAAAACACTCAGTTTTTGCTATGTTAAGTATCTCAAATATAATTTTAAACTGCCACTCTCTATAGAAAAAAGAGCACCCCCCAAAAAAACTTAAATTCAAGTTGAGTGTATTTTAAGAAGCCATAGAAGAAGCCTACAGCAGAAATGCCTTAACACTGACCTTTTCACTATAATGACAAGGATTGCTCACTCAAAGTACATCACTATTTCCTGTTTCAGCATCATACACAATGTACACATTACTACCGGACGGAAAAAATGTATAAAAAAAGCTTTCACGTTGCCAAAGTCCGACTGAACACAGACTTATTTCCACAGGATGACTATTAAAAAAAAAAGAAAAAAAAAAGAGAGAGAGAGAAAAGGCTACACAGGAGCCAAATTAATCTTAAACGCTTCCTTTATAGGCAGAAATTTGCAAACAAATCACAGTTCTCCTTGAATGGAACAAAAACCTGCTATCAAAGAGATGCCAAAAAAGCCAACAGGACAAACAATCTTGTCAGTCAATTAGCAGCTAATTGATCTCTCTGATCCCACTGCTTTTAACAGAGCAGGTAAATATTTTGTTTCTGGTTGCCTAACCTTGCTGTGCACAGAAGAGTCTGTCAGAAGTGCTTAAGCATGTCAGATAATACAAAATCTACCTGTTCTGGCTGACCATCTTCCAGTGCAGATACTCTGAATCTATCTCTATACAAAAGCAAAGGATTGGGATTATTCAGATATGAAACTAAACAAGAGAATTATATAAACTGCTAATCTTCTCACACTGCTACTTATTTCCTTGGGGAACAAGTTAAAAAATGAAAATGGATGAGTAAAGTACCAATCATTTCCCATGTGGACCTTAAAATGTGATGGCAGAGCAATGGCAGATCTGACAGACAGCACTTCCAGTGTTATTAAAATTTCAGAAGGCAACAGAAATATCACAGTCGTTTTGCCCCCCCCCCTTCTTTTGAATTATAGTATGCAGTGACTTAAAATAGTGAGAGCAGCTCCCATGCAGAGAACAGTCAGAAACAGATGCCCACCACTAAGGTCCTCTGTAAACATTATTTTGATGGCTGAAGTTAGGTTTATATGATGCCTAATCCCATTGGTCCTAACCTGCACAAGAATGAGTTTCTCTCGAAGGTGAGTTAAATAGTAAGGAAACAGTATTTACTAAATGCACATTAACAATGTATAGTAGTATCCAAAGCGGTGCTGAGATACAAATGAGCTCTTAATTCTTGGGCTGCTCTCTTCATCAGCAGAAACTCAACTCTATCTCACTTTCTTCTGAGCCACAGAAATTGAACACAAGGATACTGTGCCAAACCATAGAAGTGTGAAATAGTTTCTGATCACTATTTGTAGAATTACTTTTTTTTTCCACACCTGCATTGTAGAAAAGAAATGGAGCTTTGGCCCTGCTTTTGGCCCCAAATTATTATCATGTAAATGAACAGGCATTATGTACCCCCCAAAAGACTAAATATCTAAAATCTGTGAAAAGCAAAGGCTCAGACACTAACCAATGATGCTATATGATGCCATTGGGATTGCAATGAAAGTTTTGCATTTGCAAGAACTGGTGAAAATTACTGAGATTAAAGAATTTTTTCTCAACTCAACACAAAGAAACGTGTTAATCAGAAAGGGAAATTTCACACCTTATAAAGGACAGATTAACTAAGCAATGAATTTAGCAGCACTTGTGAAAGATGAAGTGTATGCAAAGAGCAAGATTCCTGTGTGGACGTGGTTTATAGTCATTTCTAGATTTATAAAATATCATCTACAGTAAGAAGGGTAAGAAGAGTGTCACTGGTGAGTTCAAACTGCTAAAGTTGTCAGATGTAACAATTTTCCTAACTGAAATGACACGCAAAGGCTGAAATGCCTCTTGGTTTTCACACAAGAACTGCAACCTTGGGCAGCCGCTGGGAAGAACAGACCTGTGCTGGTAAAGTCCCTGCTAAGATACCATACAGCTTCTCCCCAAGTTTTCCCAGGAACAAAAAAATATCAAAATTTGTCTAAATATTGCATCATTTTTAGGTACAAAGTAACTATTATTCTGTTGCCAAATGGAAATATTAGGCAAATATCAGGCCTTTGCCTAGCTTTTTCATCTTAGAGGGAAAATATCGCTGAATTTTCTGGGAAGTGAGACTTTTTTAGTTTAAAAGTTATGCAATCCTAATTATACAACAACGGCAGATTTTGCGAACAGCTATGCCTCCTTTCACACCATGTCAGAAGAAGCCACTTGCATTTCACATGAAAATACCAGTCTCTTTCAAACACTTTTCTTGAATGAGCAAATGCACTGCCTCTGACGGATGCCCTCACCCCAGGAAGAATTACATAGGAAGACATTTATAGTATCTGAGCTTACGTTTGTTTTTCACTCACACCAATTATTATACAAGCTTATTTTAAAACCTGTCATTGTTTACTAAGCCCTGTGGTCACCACATGTCAAAACAAAACCAGATGCATGCTAAACATCAGTAGCATGTTCTTACCATTTTTTTTCCATTTTTTGCACCCAAAGTGGAATGGGCTTTCACAGCAGTTTTATTTCAATCCATTCTGAATACTTTGTTAAAGTTCAGCTGAGATCAGCTATTAAGCTGCAAATCCTATATATCGCACAGATGTCAGAACAGTCACTATTCTGCAGCCAAAATGTTTTGTTTTGACTAGTGATTCAATACAGGCATTTCGCTGTAGCAAATCTAGTCACTTAGCATTGCCTAAAGATTCTGACCACTACAGCTGTAATACAGGATACTTTAATTAGACTGCACATTTAAGGATGCTGCTTTCTTTACAACCCTCAGGATGCCTAGCAGGGGAAAAAAAGAAATAAAAAGCTCTTGAAAATTACTCTGGCCATATTTTACAGTACTTCCTTCTTTTTATTGCATGAAGTATTGAAAGTCAGTATGTACAATATCCAGTTGCATCAGAACACCTCTTAAAACATTCAGTAAAATATGCACACGCTTTCTGCTGCATTTTGTAGGTATACATGAAATTTCACTCTTTGCAGTTAGGTTTATTTCTGCAAAACACAAATCAACTGTGTTTATTAACATGAGCATCACTCTCCTGAGTAAACACCTCTGAAAAGATGAAGGTCGACCAAAATGCCTGAAGCCACATATAAAACCTCTGTTATTCCACAGGGCTGTGTTGACATTTGAGGGGCAGGCCAAGCTGACAGCTCAGTTACAGATTCTCAACAAGCGCAACACAATAAACCCCAAAACATTTCTTGGGAAAGACAGTGCTCAGGTTTCATGATGACTTTATATCAGACAAGGTTAGACCAGGGTGCGGTATTACAGGGCACCCCTAGCACAAACAGCACCTTAAACTTTCATATATGTATGCCACATCACACCAACTTTTGAAACTACTCCAAGGAAACCTGCAACATGAAACCATTATCCTGTACTTAATAAGTGGCACAATTGGATGCCAAATCACTCCTACCTAGGAAAAGTTGAAGTAAGGACAGCAAAAAATCTTCATTGCGAGAGCTCGGCAGGCTCTAAGAGGACATTTTAAGGGCTGATGGCCTACTGAAAGGGAAAACAACTGCTGCTCAGCTCTAGAAAACTCCAGACAACTTTGTACAGGGTTCTCCTCCTGCATCATGCTTGGCACATTCCCCCAAATTTAGTGTTCTTTCCATTGTCAGAAGTAGAAGTGAAATCAGCTAACAATCTAGCCCAAAAGTCTCTTGTGTGCTTGTGATACACTGAGGACACTTGTACACTACAAACAAAAGAAAGCATCAGCAACATACAATCATAGAATGGTTTGGGTTGGAAGGGACCTTTAAAGATTGTTTAGTTCAACTCCCAAACATCCCCTAGTCCAGCCCTCAACATCCCCTTTACAGACATGGAAACGAACCCACAGAGTATGGACAAGCATATAGGACTTCCTGTTTGCTAAGCTACACTTAAACTAATTAATTACTAAATGTTCCTTGGGAAAGCTCCTTACAATCTGAAAAACTGCATTGCAAACCAAAAGCACGTAGGCTATCTTCCTTAAGACTAAAGTGCAATGTTTTAGCATTCGGACCACCTAAGACAATTAATCAACTTGCTTATTCAATTGAACTCTTCCCCCTACTTCTCTCTTCCTAGCCCCCTAGCAGGATTTGAGGACACCCTGTTCGCCTGGAGATGGTGAATCACTACTAAAGCCAGCAGGCCCACTCGGTTCCTCAAAAGACACAAAAGGTGTAAAAATAGCTCGTACTAATGAAGCAAGTACAGCGTCAGCAGCCAGATGAGCGTGGGTGATCAGATAAGGGTCTGTTGTTGCAAAGGGCAAATTATTAAGAGAATGCTTCTCCCTCTCTCTCTTTTTATTAAGCTTTGTTCTTTCTTCGCTGAAACCAGCCCTCTGCAATGCCTGATAAATGACACCTGACAAGATTGACTCCTCCTGTAATTGCAAGTTTCATACTGGTGCAGGAAGTGGTGCCTCACTATGAGCTGAAGGTACGGTGGAGGTGTCACTAAAAAAATATAAATAAAGAGAGGCAAAAATAAAGCCTAAAAATAGCCAGGACTACCCACTGAGTATGACTGTGTGGGTATATTTAGCTGGTCTCACACCAACTTTTCTTGTTAAAAACACAATCTTACCTTTATGCAAAACAGCTTCCTGTTTCTAACATAACTTGAGAACCTTGAGAACACGAGGGGGAAAATTCAGATTTTAAAATTGTCCCTTTTTCACTGAGATTACAAAAAGATTAAATGTGAAAAGACCAGGTAGATCTTCCATGTGGGTTTTGCATCCTGACATCCCATAACGAATAGATGAGAGTTTGCTATTAAGACATCCTAATACAGCCCATTGGACTAGGAAATAGATTTAGAGGCAAAACCAAAGCTGTACCGGCAAACTTCTCTGGGGACTAGAAATGAGACTCTGGCAACTGAAGGAAGGGGGACATGTCCTATGCCAGCTGCACTGCCTGAGCCAGCACTGCCCTCGAGAGACGGCTGTGCCCCACCAGCAGCACACACATGGGCCTAAAGGCTGATGAGATGCAGTTGCACTTTTACAGCCCTGCTCTGCAGGTCTCGTCTACTCTGAGGCCAGTTTACATCAATTTACCAGGTCAAAGGAGCTTTTAGGAAGGGTGTGAATGTAACTTACTCCCATTTAAGGCACTCCTATGCTGCCTAATAAAGTGGCACAAGTATAAATGACCACCTGGCCAAGTGATAGAGTTTAGTATCTTATGAGCAATATCGAGAAGCACTTCCAACCGCACATTTTTATTTCTGATTCCCAAATACCTGTACTTACAGGAATTAATGAATGTGCCTTTAAAGTGCTGGCGCTGTACCTGTGTATGTCAGCTGGCATGCACACCGCAGTGACCGGAGACCAGCGCTCAGAGACCACATGCTGTCTTTCTGCTCCACTCAGCAGCAGCCAAGGGGGTACCATGGAACAGGAGGGCTCACGCCACGTCCCGGCCCACCTCTGCACTGCCGGCGCTTGCTAGCCTTGCTCCCAGTGCCACGCCGACCTCGCTTTGAGCCCACTGCTCACCCCACCTCGCTGCGTCCGGAGCCCTGAAACTTTCATGGGTTTAACTGCAACGGGATGAGCCACAACTGTGTTCAGCGTAGATGTTCAGAGATGCTCAGCAACCTCTCTTTCCAGGGCAACTTTGTGCTTCTGCACAGCATGAGTTTTGTTCTCCCTAACCCAAACGGAAGGGAAGCCAGGTCCCAAGGACTCTCTTAAGAATGTCTGCAACTGCTTGAAGTACATTACTGCAATATTACTGCTGGAGGTAATACACATGCCAACCTTCTAGTGCTCCGCATGAGCCGCGCAAGGAAATGGTCTTTTCTACAGTTATGGTTTTTCTATTTAATATCGTGACTCCTTTGATTTACATGAGGGGTTTGTTTCATTATTATGCAGCCTTCCTGTGTGGCTCCAAATACTGCACATCAGTCGTTCTGGGGCACAGGTTTATACCAGACCTTTTCTCTCATTTGCAACAGAAAAAAAAGCCCACTGTAAAACACTGCCAATTTCACATGCAAGATTCAATAAAAATTATTATTCTGACATCACAATTTTTATTTTCTTCTGATTTTAAAATTTAAAGAAAAGTAATTGAAGTTAATAAGATTATATTTTTTAAATTAAATCCAGTGGGAAATTGAGAGCATGCTCTTTTCTTGATATGCTGTGATTAATTCCCATTGATGTAACCATTCTTTGTTCAGCATCATAGTTTTGTCTTTTCATCCTACGCCTTAGCAGTAAATTTAATAGTCACTGATTTTTTTACTAGAATGGATAAACATAGCGATGCAAGAGAAATCAGCTGATGATATGATTCTTCAGACAATTTAATTTTCATCTGAAATGAAGAGTAAATGTTATTATATTAGAGGAAATATGAATGTAAAAATAATTATTAGTAGGTTTAAATACTGAAGACCATACTCTGACAGTAAATTTACATAAAGTTAACAGGAGACAGGACCATGTACCCTCAACCACTGTGGGGTTCTTAAGTTATAAAGCTAAAAGCGTAGTGATCAGTACTTCAGCCTATGCCCCCACTCAGATTTGGAGCAGCAATTCTGTTTAGCAGTAATATATTACCTATCTTTTTAAGACTTCACCTATTTAAAGGAAAATGTACAAAGGAGAAGATGACATTAAAAAAACAGCAAGAAAGCGTATTAGAAAAATGAAAAATTACCTCCGCTGTACACTTAAGAAAATATTTGTTGTTAGACAGTATTTTCCAAAATTCTGTGGAATAGACCGGTGCCTTTTCCCCAAAGCTCTGCACCCCAGGGCCAGCCACACACGGCGAGCAGAGCCCGGCAGCTGCCCCCCAGCTCCCCGCGGCCTGGGGGCACTGGCAGCGCTGCCGCGCTGTGCCGGGGGGCCGCGCCGGCGAGGTGCCGCCTCAGCCCCCCTACACCCACATGGGCCTTCGGCCCCTGCGCTTTCAGTGCCCCCACAAGAGGCAGCTCGAACCGCGCGCAAATTCAATTTAAAACCAAGGAAGAGGCCGACTCAGAATAATTTGAGGGAAAGGAATGGTAACTTTTCAGTCAGACCCGTGCCCTGGAGGGTTTGCTGTGCAGGGGCACAGCCGGCGGATGGGGCAGGCAGCGGACAGTCACACGTAACATGGCGGAGCAGGGCAAGGGCCTGCGTGATCACATCCAGCCCAGCCCTGCTCAGCACCAACTCCTTCCTTCCCCGGGGGCTCCAGGGCTGCCGGCTCGCCTTCTCCTTGCCTTCTCTGCTGCCCAAACCATGACGAGGATCTGCTGGACCGGCACAAAGCCCACCCACGGGGGGTTCAATGGTACAAAAACTTTCTGTTTTCAGCGTCACATACAATACTTGGTCACGAGACAGGCAAGACAGTCAGCAGAAGTAAAACGAAACAGGATGGTAGCTCTTCTTTTCGGTAGGTTCCTGCTATGGGCTTTCTCCATCAGCCAGCGTTTAAACTGCGGGTGTTGGAAAGTTATTGTCCCGAATGCAAGTAAGGCCCTAACTTGCACCTCCTCAAGCTCGTGGCACAGGTGGGGTGGGAGACCGGACGCGGTGGCTGACTGCATCTCGGGTGGGACAGTGGTTCCGCAATGGCACTTCCCACAAAATGAAAGTCTACAGTCAGCGACAGCACCGCTGAGTTCGCACCCTGGGTAGGGGCACCCCACCGCAGGCAAATGGAAGCAGTGGGCGTCCGGGATAGCAGGGGAGGCTGCAACGGGAGCCATGGGAGGCAGCATTAAGTAACAAGGGGCTGCGTTATCTCACATCTTCCTACATCCTGCCGCAGGTCGCTTTTCCTGCCGCAGCCTCCTCCCTCCCTCCCCTACGCAGTGTCACTTTCACCGGCGCGCGTTCCCCTCCCACTCACCAACGTGTAACGCGCACCATGATTTATGTCACCTCTCCAATCTGGCCTGGCATCTCGGAGGTGCAAGCAATAGATGCAGTCTACGAAAGGTTAGGATTAATGCTTTATTGGCAATTACAGCAGGCAAGCAGCTCAGCTCATAATGCAATTTTTTCCTCGTGAAGACCTGTAGGAGGTGGGAGCAGGTTGCCACAGGCCTGGCGCCTGCTGCGTGCTGACATATGTCCTCACTTCTGGGCGAAAGGGCAGGTCCAATTAGGTGTCTTGTATTATTAACGTTCTGCTGCTTCATCTGTTGATCACGTATCCTCCTCTCGGCCTCTCTGCGCCCCAGCTTGTGTAAAGCACCGGCATCTGTGGAGGCACTGCTCTACCCAGGAAAGCTCGAGCGGAAATCTGGTGGAGAAGATGGGACACCTTCCTTTTGCAGACCCAAGCAAGGGGCGGAACAGCCGAGAAGTTGAACAGATCACTGTAACTAGGATCCTCAAGCTAAAAGATGAGAAATATGAGATATCTGCCCTTCTGGCAGTAATAATTACAATGTATTATTAACAAAACTCAGGTTTCATCATTAACTTGACTCAGGTTTCAAGAGCTGATCTCACCCTAATCATCCTCCAAATTACATCCAGCATTTCCCTCAGAGCTGAACCAGTACCAGCAAGGAAGGCTGCCGGTAACTATTACACCAAAGAGAAAGCACAGGTAAAAATGAGCTATAAATACCACAATCTAACAGGTGCAAAAAATTACAGACAGATTTTAAGTTGCCTGAACCCGGGGCGATCTCACCACTCGGATCTGAACCTGCCAGAAAAGACGGAGCCTGTAACTTCAAAGCAGCTGAGAGGAAAGGGCTCACTGTCAACACGTGCTGCATACGGCACAGCTGACGTGACTCTGCTTCTGCAAAGGATTGACTCCACTCCCCTTAAAGGTGTCAGTAAATTCACAGCTCCTCTCTTGGATCTCAAAACATGAGGAAGGCCACCTACATGTTTGCTATAATGAAGTAGCCAACTGTCTCCGTCACGACCCAACTGCTGTAATGAAAGACCCTTGTTTGATTTTGTTCCTCTACCAAGCTCATCATCAGAGCAACTAAGATCTTCAAAAGTTTTTTCTCAGCCTCCAAGTGTGAGATGAAAATGACATTTTAATTGTGGATGAGTGAGGTCTGCTTGAGTAAAATGACCCCAGTCACTGGGATGCAACTACGTAACAAACACCGCTCTTCTAGCAGGGAGCCTAATTGCTCTGCTAGCACCAACAAAGAGCTGCCAGTTCATTAGAGCAAGCTGGACGAACTGCTTTTTGCATCTTCATGAGCTGGGAGTATTTGATGGCAAAACCGCAATGGATGTTTGATCCAAAATTCAGCCTCTGATTTCTGATCAGCAAAACTTAAAAGCAAGGAACCTATCAGTCGGATATTTTTCTTCATAGCTTTCTTCAGGGTAACAATTTATTCTTGATCTGTTCAAGGATGTCAAATCAAATCTTAAGATAGGATTTAGACTTTTATATTCTATATCAACCTGCTTAGCAAAAAAAGTAGCATGAACAGAACTGATGTGAACTAAACTGCAGTTTCACATGACATCTGGAAGATGCTGGCAGTTACGTTGCTATCCTGCAGCCTGACCGCACCAGGACCTTGCCAGAAAGTACAAAGGGCAGAGGAAAGCCAGAAAAAGGCCAGCAGAGGTCAAAGGCAGCCACGCTTCCTGCTGGCTGCTCAGAGCAGGTTTGGACAGCAGGTGACCAGGCAGATGGCAGAGGAAGCGTACTTCCATCTTGTCCAATGGGGAAACAATTTGCTGAATCACACTAAAGAGGAACGTGGCAGCTAGTCCTGCCAAGACGTCCAGGAGGTCCCTTTGCCTGTTGCAGTGGCCCCCAGGCGCAGTTCTGCGCCCTTTTTGGGAGCCCATGCTGCTGTGCTCACGTTTGCCTGTCCACCCCCTCCTTCCCTCATCATACAGCTCAGAAAAAAACATTGTTCTTAAAGCTTTACGCTTTAAGAACATCTATTTCTGCTTCTTTTTCCTTCGCAACCATCTTTAGACTGAATGCTTTCTGAATGGAAAACATTAATTTCAGGCAGATACCTGCCTCAGCAAGTCTATCAAGAGCAGCTTATTTTCTCCAACTCAAACTCCACAAGTGAATATGTCCACATACGGGCTCAGATACATCTGCATAAAGAGGTCCATTTGCCTGAGTGTTTGCTAATGAATGCTTGGCAGTCGGAGGGACACCACAAGTGCATCCAGTTTTTCTTAATTTTTTTTAAAAAAGGTTATTTACACCTTTAGGAACAAAGCTTTGTTGAGGTTGCTTATAAAATGCACCACCCAAGGATTCAAATCCAAATCTTAGCATTGACATGAAATTTAAAGGTGCAAAAAAGAGTAACTTTTTTTCCCCCTTTTTATGCAGTTTGAATCAGCTGGTGGGAAAGTTAATAGAAATATTCCACCAGTGAAATGGAAAGTGGATCAAGCCAGTACAACGTAAGCCTTCGAGACAGCGGAAAACTCCACATGGGATGCTCTCAGGAAAATCACTCAAATGTAGTGCTATCCAGTGCGCTGAGGGCTCGAGTAGGTCAGCTCTTTGCATAACCAGGACCATGCTTTGCTTTTCACCCAAGGTGTTCATCAGGATTGGATACCAAAACCTCCTTTTCTGACCGGTCATGAATTAAATAACTACAGCTGGTTTCCAGGATCTCTTTCGTTCTGCTAGCAATCTCACACAGAAACAATAAAAGTACTGACACTGTAAATTAGTTCTAGAGGTATCATTTTAATCACAAAGCTGCTGCAAGATATTTCTTCTCCAGTAGCAGTAACAGTGAGTTCAGGAAGCACAGAGCACCTGCCAGCATTAAAAGCAGAGCACATCTAAAACCACAGGTCCCAGTTTTCAAAATGCTGCTTGTTACAGGAATTTCATCTATGCTGACAGTCTGCCAGAGCAGTCCAGGTAGTAACAGCAATAACAAACACCAAAGAAAAAGTTAAAGGAGCACTAATATAAATGGGACAGCATTGTTCACTGACAAAAATTTTTAAGTCCCAATAGTGCTGATTCACGCATGAGCAGGTCTGGATTTATAGCAAAGGATAGAGTAAGTGCATGACTACCCCACAGAAAGTTTCTATTTCAAAAAGTGTCTGCATTGCTTCAAAATCAAGATCATGCCACTGAAATTCCCACCTGTCCAAGATTTTATTTCCTCCTTGTTGTTTTTTTTTTTCTCTCCACAGTGAACTGAGCTGCTCTAAGATTATTTTTCTGTGATTTTGAGCAAAAGCGTATACAGAAGGAACTGTGGACAAGCACTGAGGGCATCAAGCCCACAAGAGACTTAGCCTTTGTCCCCCTTGAGAAATGGATACAATGCCAGCTTGAGTGGACTCTGAAACCTAGTTTTAATTAGAGAGAAGGTGAAATCAGGTAAACCTACCTCTTGCTCAAATACTATTCTTTCCTCAGTATCCCTGTGTTCTCCAGAAAAATGGTCTTCTCCCTGTTGGTGACCACTTATGCAGGCACAGGATCCAAACTCTTTCTCACTGTGTCCTCACCATCTGCATGTTGCCTACCTATTGACAGCCTCCAATAAAAGCTTCCTTTAATAGTTGTCCTGACTCACAGGTGGGGGGGAGGGAAGCTGACCTCGCTGCAGCATCAAGAGTCTCTGACGCATTTTGGGAGGCTGTGGTTTCGGGTCTGAAAGAATTCAGCCTTGTTTTCTACTAAGTTTCACACGTTTAATTTCCAAAATACCACCGTATAGCTCCATGTCCATTTGCGACTTGATGTTGTTTAGTGGTTCGACTTAGCACTATTCAGGACTTTAGCCATACGCTTGGCAAATTAGCAGTACTCACCAGCAGAAGAGAGTTTCTCAGAAACGCAGCCACCCAGGCTCCTGGCTGGCTCCACCTCTTGTCCACCCACTCCCAGTTTCAGACATTTCACATTCCAAAACTGGAAGTGTCTATGCAACATAAGGTCATGTTATTGCACAACGCGCTCTGCTCCTTCTAAGAGCCACTGCATCCTCAAAAGTACATCAACTCTTAACAGCAAGAGAGCTGTTTACAGTGAATTTCTATTTGAGTGGGAGTATTTTCTCCAAGAATCTTGTAACAAGGACATGAAGTGTATGACTCTTCCCTACATTTGGTAAAATGGTTACCAAGATGGCATTTATTTCATACTTCCACATCAGCATTCCTTGCCCTTTAAGCTGCCTTTTGAAAAATTGAGAATTAATTTTCACACTTCCCCAAAGTATTTCTGTGCTGGATAATTTTAGGATACGCTAAACAGAACAATTTCTGCCTATCTTAAATTTAGAACTGAGGCCATTCGTAGCTTTTGCAATGCAACTGTGAAATACAACTGTTTGTCACCAATGTGAGTTTTGCTAATTTTTTTCTTGCCAAGTGGTCTGAATAATTGCTATGATCCCTCCCTCACTTAGTCTTTAAATTCTAACAGGTGAAAGAAATCTCCAGTTTCAATTATAACTGAAGAACACCACCTCTTTTAGTATAGGGGATTAAAATTGAGGTGGTCATTTTTTTTCCCCAAAGGACAGTACACAGGTGGAAATGGTGGTGTCACATTGTGTCATCTTTGAAACTGTGTTCAGCTTTTCAGCTACAAGCCTATCTGGCATTCCCTTGAATGCCACTGAGTTATATTAGTGTCTCCTAAAGGCAATTTCTGACATATTTAAATAAAGAATAAATGATCAGTCCTTATGCGCCATCTCTTGATTCAGATCTGTCACCTTCATCCTCAGCACCGCCGGGGCAGGTGAGCAGTGGGGAAGGAGAAGGGTTCAGGGCCCGGGAGCTCCCAGCGCCCTCCAGTAAGAAGGGGGATGCTGGTGGGGCTAACGGCTAAGGCAGCGCTCAAAAAGCCCTCCTGATTTCACAGCCAAACGAGTTCTTCATAAGCTGTTGCTCCCATCTTCCCAGAAATGAGAAGGTTCAGATCCAGCAGTCAGCGTTCAGAAATCCGATTCAGGCTACGCAGCAAAAATTATGATGGCCAAAACAAACCAGTGACAGAGTAAGAGGGAGAGGGGAAATAGAGAGATCCCTATGAGAGAGGCAGAATGAGGGACAGAGGAGGACTTTTGCACTTATCTGTTTCATTACATGGACTGACGCCATGCTCTGCTGTAGGTAAGGGTAGCCTGGGATTTTCACTCGGAGTCATTCATTCGGAAGATATAACGTGATTGAGAATCAACTGCCCTTTGTCCCGTGGAAGAGATAGTTAAAATGGAGCTAATGGCTTAAAGTTACTTAGCTCCTGTTTGGCCTGTGAGCAAGTAAAAGGTTAGACTGTAATATTTAACCACAACTCCCATGCCTTTCTGAGAAGCATAGAGGAGGCTGCCCAAAGGAAAGTCAGACATCTGCCATGTGGCTTCCTTTGTGCACGAGGTGAAGAAATCTGCACCAGCCTTTAGCGTCATGTAGATAGCAAGCTTCCTCCAGTGCAGTGGCTGTCACGCAGCGTGCCTTCTGGTACAGCCCATTTCCTTCTGGGGGATGTTTCCCCCAGGGACAGCAGGGACTAGTGCTCTGTGCACACCACCAGCCACGATCATCAAACCTGCCAGCTGGTTACCATGCAATATAGCTAAAGGTTTAGAGCTTTAAGTAGAACTGGCTGCATGTCTAAATGAGAACAGGATGAAGAATCGATAAGGGATAGCAAGACAAAGAAAAGATTCGTGAAAGTCTGGAGATGCAGTACCATAAGGAGAACACAGCATCTACTACAATCTTGGTAAACTATTCAAACTGTTACTTTAAAAAGTACAAGTGATATGTGCATTCATTCTTTTTTAACGTTCATCCATAAGAGGTCACTGTGTGATACAATGAACACCTTGGTGTCAGCAGCATTCCTCTCCCTTCCCATATGCTCAGTACCAGGTGTGCAGTCACCTACAGTAATGTCCCAGCCACTACCCAGTTGCCTTTCATAGGGACAGTTAGGGCAGGCAATAAAGCAAGACGTGTGTGGGAGTTCTTCACTTTGATCGTGTGACCTTAGCCAATTTTACAATCACTTAAATGTACTTACTTTTTATTCCCCATTAATCTCAAATGGAATCCAAGAGTTTTACAACCCCCATAGACATTTTAAATAACCAGTAAAAAATACACAAAAATTTGGGAAACTGAGTTTGAACAGCAAAGATATAAGCTCACAAATGGCCAAGACTCTTCTAGTTTTCCAGGGTTTGGGGCCTCTATTTTAGAATCTGTTTCACTATGACATTGTTTTTTCAGTAGTTAGTAGACCTTTTCACAAGGGTGACTACAATACAGTGTGGGACATGGACAACTGTCAAGGTGACCTGCCCACCGGAACTTCTTAAGCATAAAGTTTTTGTGCTGCCATTTGCCATGAGATGAGAGGGAAATAATAGTCAGATGCAACTTAATGGCAACTGAAACCATTTTAGCTCAGTTCAGCTAATCGAAGATCTTCTTCACGGAGTGAGGTGACTTAAAGGGAAGTATTTCATTCAGAGATTTCCATGGGAAAACAGAAACAAAAAATTAAAAATAGCAATATGGAGATTTTCCAGTGGAAAACTTGTTCTTGTGGAAATTCCGCTTTCAATTGACAAATTGTTTTTATGGGAAATTCCTAAGCAGCTGTAGGCACAGCCCTCATGCTGAGAAGTTTAAAAGCAGCTCATGTCTGACCCAGTGCCCTCAGATTTCCCACATCAGATAAACTGCGAGAGCAGAGCCCTCATCTTTTCCTTACTCCCATGCATACCCTGCAGCACGCAAGCAGTCCCACTGTGGGCACAACAGTATATTGACTGCAGCGGCAGTACGTATGTGGTTACAGATGGGGTGCTTGAAGGATTAATCTTTTAATGTCCCAACTCAAGATTAATTACAGGCTCTTATATATAAACTGTCCCTAGTGCTCTGATACTGGTAAAACTGTCATTGGCTTCAGCAACAGGTTTACCTGCAATAAGGATTGCAGGCTTGGGAGAGCCTTCAGTGAAGCTCCTCATAGTAGACTGCACCAGGGAGAAAGAACTTGGGGCTAACTTTTATGTGATTATGTGAATGGTCACAAATCACGGATATAACTCCATTGCTATTAATTGTTTTACACTGGCTTAAACCTGTCAATAAGAACTACACGCTCCACAGCTAACATTACAGAGACTAAGACAAACATTTTTAGTGAGCTTGCTAAGGGTCTTCTAAATTTGCAGGAGGCGCACTGTCTCCTTTACAGAGTGATATTAGAAAAGTGTAAACCATTCATTATAACGCATCTTCTATCAACCACTTTAGCATGAATCATCATACTGTGTAAACAGGCTAGGAATCATATTTATGGCAGGGCTCAAAGTATCTCAGAAAGTTAGAGGCAGAAAAAAGCTATTAGAGTAGGCAGGCTTTTACAACCCCTCACAGTCCAGAAAGGTACTGAGCACCTAAATCGTTCACCTAAACATTTGCAGGGATTTACAGGATTTCTGTTCCAGCCCTGTATTTTCATACTAATGCATTTTTAACACAAAATGAAATGTAGATCCCTGTGAGTAAAAAAGTTTATTCTGCTGACTGCAGGGGACTCATCTTCACAACTTACTCTGAAGAGTAGATGTTGCCTCTTTCCTGACTACCTTCTGTCCCATATAGCCTATCCAACAGTAGAGCGGATCCAGCATCCCCCAAACCGAGCCGAGCTGGAGGAGCTCAAGCACAGCGGAGCTGTGGCAGGAGCGGGAGCCCCAAGGTGCCATTGAGGAGGCTGTCGGCAGCTGGCCGCCTGCCAGGCGCTGCAGGCTACGAGGTGAAGGAGTGGACAAAGGCCACTGCTCAGCTGCTACAGTGACCTTCAGCTATGCTGATCTACGATGGGAATGCACCCCGTGGCCATGCTCGTGTTTCTAAACCACATGCCTTCTTGGCCATCTGCAACACTACGTACACACATATGATACCAAGTTCGCACACAGGCACAGCCCATGTCCGTACTGCACACGAGGCGATGAGTTCCCCTCCACGCCTCACCACAAAGTGGCTAGCCAGCTACATCAGGGCTACTGCTGCTCTGCACCCGAGGAGCACGGGGGTGGACGTGCTCACTGAGGAGCGATGCATGGCTGTGAAAATTATACACGCCGAGATCAAACTGCAAGCAATATGAATTTCAGAGATCAGTTAAAAAAATCCTGTATTGCTCCACCTAAAGGAGTTATTCTTTTGGGGCATCACAGTAATAAAACACAGTCGCAATGAAAACCTTATTGCTACAAGCTTTGTTATTGAAGTGACAAAAGGGCATTTATTTTCAGAGTCGGACACTCGAAGGAATACCCCACATGCTAGAGAGTGTAAGCTGTCTTTTCCAGCATGTAACAGAGAGAGTTCTACTACACTGAAACACATGTGATAAGAGAAGAGGGCCCAGGCTCTTCTCCATATTCTCTGCATACCTGTTACTATCACACAGCTGCTCTCAAGTCTACAGTTTCCTGTGCAGTACAAACTGCATACCACTTCCCCTACGGAAAAAAAAAAAAGCCTTGCTTGTTCTTAATTGACGATGGAAATACTGTCATATTTTCCACTAGCCAAGCCTGAAACCATTACTGAACGAACCTTCATTAATTTTTCCACAACATTTTGCAGAAATGTCAGGAAACAGCTGCACCAGAAATGCTTAACTGTCCTTATCACTAGGGCTTCATTGACGAACCTCAAATTACACAGGTTTTCTTCTTTCAAAACTCTACATTCAATGATATTTTTTGTTATTCTTTAGTTGACTGTCTCAATGCACTACTTTCTCTTCAAAGGTATCTGATTACACAGGTTCAGTGGCACAGAGACATTTTATGACCAGTGGAAGAACTTGTACAGTTTGGAGCTGCATACTTCTAGGAAAAGATTGCTTCCTGCAGATTGCTCAGCTGTGTCTTTCTTGGAACAAATTCAATGAAATTCACAACTTGCAGTCAAATTGTATTTGCCAGTCAGACTGAATTCATTACACTGACATAAAGTCTTGCTGCATTTTCTTACTCCTTTCCTGTCCTACCCTTTTCCTTTCCCCTCTTCTCTCCCCACACTCTCTCTCTCACCTCTTCTTTGAGCTAAACCATGTGTCAAAACTTATCATACAATGCACTGTACATTTTCTGGAAAAAACACAAGTGGAACAGTATACAACATCATTCCAAACATGCAAACACTGAGATGATAGAAGGCTTGGTACAAAATAAGAGTGCAGCCATCTGGAGATAACTGCTAGATCTGAGATTCCCAGCTGGCTAAAACTTTGCAGTCTCAGAACTTTTTAGCGAAGCATCAGTGAGCAAGAGACTCCGCTCACACGGATTTGCACAGGGCACTGGATATTATGTAATTTTTCAAAAATGTAAATTCTTCAAATTTCTGAAAAGAACACAGCAACAAAAAGCAAGGTTCACAGGATTACTTTTAAAGACTGACATAATACTATAGTGTCTTGTTTATACTTTGAAATATTTAATTTAGTATTACTACAGCATGGAATGTTACAATAATCCTGCATATATGTCACTGGCAGATTTTAAATGGCAATTGTTCACTCTGTCTTTATTGAAGCTGTAAGCCTTGAATCTGTAACGTTAGGCTATTTTCAGACAGAGGGAAATATAGATGCGAATAGGTATATACACGTATTGGAAGTTACATGAAATTAATCCCATCAGGTGTGGTTGAGTGTTGATACTGTTATCACATCCTACCCCTAATAAGAGGTAGGTTGCTTGCAGAAATGATATGGCCACATAAATAGAGGTTTATCTAGGTATTACAGAGAAAGAATCCTTCGTGCTGCCTGTAATTCAAAACGATTTGCATTTCTTGCTTTTTAAATGGGTCCCTTCCACAGCAGCATGCATTGCAGCACACAATCCACAGGCAGCTCTGCTCAGAAAGAGCCAGCCACTGATGACCTCACCTTGGGCTAGGTCAACTCCCGAGCGTCTTCATTGCCTTCAGCAGGTATAGGTACAGGGGGCAGATCCTGGCCCAGAATGCCTAACATAGGCCAGCATTGCTACTGAATTGGTGCAGTGCTGGCTACAAAAAAAAAGATCTGTTTTTAAATTACTCTACCAAGATATTTGCCTGGATAGCAGAAACTGCAGTACACTATCTCCTACTTAAAATACGCATGAATATATATGGGTTCTAGTTACAAGATATGAAATACTGCCAAAAGTATCCAGGTTTTTTAAGGATTCAGTTTTATAATATGCCATGCCGAATTTCTCCTTCACGATACCCTTATCTGTCTCTGTTCCAGTTTGAAAGCAGCAGCTTGTGGTGCCAGAGCATTTCAAGGACCATGTCCTTCCAATATACGGCACGTTAATGACCCGCCGGCTATCATACAGCTGCCCGCGGCTGCACGGGAGACGCACGAAGCACATCTTGCGTGTGGGGGGAAATGAATCCAAGTTGTTAGATTTCACTAAACAAGCCCTGATTTCTATTTTCTGGGGGGGGGAGCTCTGAAAGACCACTTCTGCACCGCAAGTGCACCTCCCCGCCAGCAGAAGGGTGTCGCAGCTTCCCGAGGGCACAAGGGCCGGCTGGCGGGCGGCACCGGCGGCAGACGCAGGCTTTTTTCTTCCACCTCTCGTCCGGCACCGGCCCGCGGCGAGGAACGCCAACGCCCCCGCCGCGCTGCAGAGCGGCAAGGGCCGGGGCCGGGGCCGGGGCCGGGGCCGGGCGGCAGGCGCGCCCCCGCGGCGGCGCGCAGCCCTGGCCCGCCCCCGGCAGCCCCGCCGGCGCCCGGGGACTGCGGCTGCGGGGTCCGCGGGCGGGAGGTCGGCCACGGCGGCGTGCGGTGCCCGGAGAGTGGGAGGCTGGCAGCGGCAGCGCCCGTTTCTGCCCGCTCTGGGTGTTTTCGAGTCTCTTTCTTGCCACCCCGGGCCGTCAGAGAACTAGCAGATGAATGTGTTGTCCCGCCAGCCTGCTCGGCCACCTCCTGGACGTGGAAGAAGAAACATGTTTTTTCCTCTCTCTGGCTAACAGGGGGACGAGAACGGAGCGCTCTTGCTTCCCCCGGAGTTGGTACATCTCGAGCTCAAACCGCCACGAAGACACAGCCTCCCCCCGTTCACACCGTCAGCAGCGAGCAGCAGGATCTAGGGGCAATGTCATAACAAAAAGAGAGACCTTGAACTTGCTTCACCCTTTGCATAGTCATTTATATTTGGGCAAAGTGGATAACAGCTCCTTTAGCACTAGGGTAGAGGCATTTTATGCTCGCTCGGCATTCACTTTACCCAGGTATAAATAGCAAAAGGTTTCAGGCGGTAGAGAATCGGGACCAGTATCTTCAAAGGATTCTCAGCCAGAATAAAGCAGCTAGTCCTCCACACCACAGCTTGTGCAATCTCGCTCTGCTGCAAGAATCATTCCCTGCAGGGCGCCTGGGACTGCTGGTTTGGCAGCATTGCATGCTCCCGTCTTCAGAGAAAATGTGCCTTCCTATCGTCCCGTATCTAGCAATGGAATCAGACTGCAAGCTTTCACCTGTAAAGTACACAGTAATAGGGTTCAATTTCTTAATGGGAGCCTTTTATTAGCTCACGCAGTGTATTTACTACCCTACCAGTAGTAAGTGCTTGCCTTAGGGTCCCTAGCACACAAGGTAGCGGTACATATTATCATAGTTACAATAACATTGGTCTGAACTGCATTAATTGAGAGCATCTATTCTAAAATTCAATTGTTCCAAACAAAAAAGTAAAGCGTGCCATTAGTCGGCTGACCCATTATCAGGGAGAGTTCTCACCACACAAGAGAGCCACAGCAGTAACGACCCAATGCACAGAAGTACCATTAAGTTACACACTAATGAAACCTGAAAAATTTATGCTAAAACCCTGTTTCAGAGGATGGTCGCCATGCTCTTGTATACCAAAGTTCCCAGTTTTCCACTTAAATCCTGCCTGGTGAGTCAGGATGTGTCTAGGTTTCTGTACTGCAGGAGTATTCCATTACTCCTGCTTATAAATTTCACACGCTGTTAATGCTTCTCAAACTGGCAGCAGAGCTCAGGGGTGCATGAGGACAGTTTGTTTTCCTGCTGAACTTTCAACCTAAATTCCACAGGACCTCTGGGGGGGGGATAATGCCTTCTTTTTTTGCCGACATGTTTGTTGGTAAGACCCCTGCTGACAGCCATCAGTTTGCACCCCTCTCACCCACCCAGCTCCTATCCCAGGCTGCACGGAAAGATCTCGGTTAGCTCTCAGAGACTGCAAAGGGGAAAGAGTGCAATGCAGATACACATGACTTCCATCGCAGGGACTTGGAGAGGGATCCATAAGAAGAGATATCCTATATAGCACCACCCTGGACTGCAGAATGTTTGGGATCAGTTCCAGGTTTGAGCAAAGATTCAAGGGATAGTCCATCTCAATTTAATCCCCTCTGTTCTTTGCTTCAATTCATATATAGAATGAAACATAGGTCCAATACTATTTACATAGTTCTGAAAAACCAGGGGGGGTTATCTCAAAATGTGTTCTGCATTTTCTTTGAACACCTTCTCCTGTGGTCATGATACCACATGAGACTCTCCAGGGTCTTCCTTATATGCCTAGCTCCTATGGTTGCAGATAAGTATTGGATAATGAGAAGGATCAAACTTTTTCTTAACTTTTCACTATTTCAAGCCAGTCTCATTAAATTCTGAGGGCTAACAATTCTCTGACCATCAAGAATGTGCCCGTGCAGAGAACATTAGAGAAGAGGAACTTCTCAGTGCCTTGGGTCTCCCACAGCAACAAAAGGGACAGGCACAGTTTTTGGGACAAAGTCAACATGAAACCTGTCCAACCTGTGACTACCAACCCAAATAAACATGGAGCTGCAATGAGTAGCTGAAAACACATTTTCTTGACAAGATAAAATGGCTTCTGAACTATCTGATGCCACAGTGAAATTGCTGTTGGGGATCCACTAACTTGAAGCTAGCTTGAGTGTCATTATACTACAGTGTCAGCACTTTCATAACTGCAGTTTCTATGTGCCCTAGTGTTCAAGACCCAGAGGAAAAAATAAACCTTGAACAGTATTGTCAATGGTGCACTTGAAATGGCAAGATGGTCAAGCAGAAATCACCAACTCATACTTTAGGACAATTTAAAAATGAAAAAAAAACCTGTTTCAGATATCAAAAGCCCACCGCCCATTTCTTCTTGTATTTTTACAAACACATTTTTCTGTTTATTTGGTTCAACAAGTGTGCTCCCTGGACACTTGATGCAAGAACTGCATAGAGAAGGGAAAGTGGCAAACCAAATATGCGGACAAAGCAAAGACAGCACTTCCAAATGAACAAAACCATAACCTCTCCCAAAAGAGAAATGCCTCTGATTTCAGCAAGAGCTGACTTCAGTTGTAACAAAAGGACATATAATCAGTATTTAAATGTGACTTCCACATGAAGCCGCCTGAGAATGAAAAACTATTCACTGAGGCCCACTCCCTCAGTTCACTCAAACCCGTCCTTTCTTTGCTCTCCTACCTGGCTGCTGCTGTCAATGGTGCAAGTGAGTAATGGTTCCAGTCAAGGCAATTTGGTTCACCGCTCCAGCAAATATGGCTGTTGACTCTCTCTTCCACCTATTTGGAAAACAAATATGAAAGATTTTTAAGGATTGTGGTCGATTCAGCCTGCTGTTTCATTTTATAATCTAATTGACATTACAGCACTGGCTACATCGATACTTGTAAGAACTTCAGAGGTTCAGTCACAGTCCTTGCTGCTCAGGTCTTTTTCCCTCAGAGCAATGTAGCACCAGCAATCAGCTGTCCTGTGGTTTCCAACTTGCTGCGGGCTAGAATACATGTCAGCTAATATATTCCGAAGTGAAAACAACAGACATACAAAACCAAAAGGTGCATTCAATGATGTATTTTCAAACACGATGTATATACAACAAGCAGTGTAAACACACAAAGAACGGAAGTGCCTTTGTAGTCTATTTACCTTTAGGGCTTGCAGTTCCAGGTTTTCCTGCCTAATTTCTGCCTAATTTTGAAAAGATCATGCCCAAATGAGAACTTAAGAGCACATATTTTTTAATTAAATGCAAATACTTTCCTGTTATTAAATCAGAGCAGTGCAATTGTCTTTCATTGTGCTTCTTTTCCCGTCTAGCACTGTGCTTTAGAAGTGAGATCACCTCTAAAAATTCCCTTTCGGTATGATGCTAGTCTGTTTTAGAAAATAAGTTGTTAGTGTACACTGTGAAAATCACTCATAAACCTTACATCTCTCTTTACATGTGATGGTACTCTGGGAAAGACCACAAAAAGGCACTTTCTGTATACAAAAGACCTGCTGTAGGCACGTATGCAGGAGTGTATGTACATCTGTGCATCCGAGGCACAGAGAACCGGGAGATGTGTTCATTAACGTGTTACATGTGTTAGCCTGCTACAGGCTACCCCATTTACACCTGCAGGGAGGGGGTGATTGAACACACAGAGGCTACTTGAGGGAGCTGACTGAAATGCCCACCTCATTAACAGCGAGACAACAAACCTTCAGTGATCTTCTAGTGACCGCATAGTCCAATGGGCCTGGCTATTCTCATTTTCTTGAAGACCAGTGTGAGCACACAGACAACCGCAGCACACATTTTGCCCAGGGCACTTTCTTTCAGGCTTCCCTGTGTCCTTGAACGCCCACAGGTGAGATGCCACCCCAGGGTGACGTGACAAGGATGGGCGACAAGTGTGGGCATCCCAGGGTGGATGTGTTCCTGGACAGGGCAGCCCCCCAGGGGAGCACAGGCTCCCAGCGCGAAGTGCAGCTCGTCTCGCCCCTTCTCCTGCTCTTTGCCCTGGCCGTGATGCTGAGCCCTGGCTGGCCGCTGTCTTGGGGCGGTCGGGTCGCTGCAGTGGGAGAAGGTACCTGCTCCTCAAGGGCTTACAAATGTCATGGCAGAGGAGCACGCCAGGGGACTTGGGACAGCAAAACCTCAAACGTAGCACCCTGGACTTGCAGATCTGTGCCCGTGGCCTGACCATCCTGGCACTGAAGCCAACAGCAAATCTCCCTCTGCCTCCAGCGAGTGTGGCGGCTGCCCACGCTGGCCCCCCCACAGGGCAAAGCCTGTCCACCGTGGGGCGGGTGACGCATGGCACTTCCACCGCTAGCAGAGTGCAGATGGGAAGTGGTGGAAACGGGGTGCCAGAAGCTGAAGGTTAAAGCAGGCCTGGAACCAGTCAGCAGTAAAAAGCATATGCTTACGCTTTTTATTTTTCCTGTAATGTTTGCTATCAGCAACATAAACAAATAGCAAATGATAATGTGTTACTGACCAGCAATGTCAACAGTGGTCTATACAGGCATCTGAGGATGTAAAATAACATATGGTCTGCCTCCAGACCCTGACGCTTTATCACATCAACATACAGCTTTCTAGGAAATGATCTCGATGTGGAGCCAGGAACCACTTTTGAACCTTTGAACAGACAGGGCCCAATACAGTTTTAATCTGTGGGTGAAACCCTGGCATGGCGGGACTCAAGGGCAAAACTCTGTTTTTAGCAGGGCCAATATTTCACTCGCTACTTTTATAAGTGGCCTGAGAAAAGTTCCAGTCAAAAAACAAAGCAAAGCAATACAGAGGGCATGAGTCCTTATTCTCCCATCCTTCAGAGGGACCTAGGGGTGCTCTGGATCGTAGCGTCCTCCCCCTGGTGTGGCATGGATTCCTTCCAGCCCCCAGGGAGGTCACCCTGTGCTTTCACAGGCCTAACTGGCTTTAGCGATGCTGGCTACACTTGCACACAGTCATTTTTAATTAACGTGCATTGTGAATCAGTTTATCTAATCCGCAACCCAAAGACAAAGGTCCATTTACACTAAATCCTCTCTATAGAACCCTGGCAGGAGCAGAGGGCACTTTCATGAAGAGAATGAAGCTGTAAGTGAAAGATGTCATTTATGAAACAAAATCACACTGCTGCTGCTCCAGCTTCATAAAGAGTATTTAAACTGAAATCCATGAGGAACACTATATTCTATTTTCCCTAATTTCTTTTTTAGCTCTTAACTGATGGGAGCCAGCGTCTCCCCTCTCACTGTGGAAACCTCACTGTCTTCAACAGCATTCCTCAAAGGATACCTTAGGATCTGATCCAAGTGTGAAAGACTCCCCCTGATTTCAGTGAAGGCTGGATCAGTTTCTGAGTCTTTAAGAAGCTTAATCACTACTTACAATTAGGCAAAATATTATCCAGAGCAAGATCTGGTTCAGGACAGTACGATTTTGTTTAGGCAGTACTACCACATCTCCTTACTAAGCTACCATCTTACAGCAGCACTGGCACTAGCAAACAGGACAGTCTGAGGGAATGGCCAACCTGCAGAGTCTCTAACAACCCCAGATGATGCATGTGTCATCAAACAGGATTTTACCGCTCAACTAAAGCTCCCAGAGGCATTGTTGTGATACTAAACCCAGGAACTTTTAATTTGGTTTTATCAGCGCGTTAGTAAAAATTTGTGCAATCCTTGGTTCTTTGGCAGCAAAAATAAACGAGTGTGCCTTCAACGACTGCCCACCAAAGACAGACAGCAATGCAACCACCACTGCTGAGTATTTGCTAGTATTTGGTCATATCTGGTCATGACTGTCCCAATCTGCTGCAGCTGTTTGCCAGCCGTGGAGGCTAAGATTAAACAAGCACATCAGAAGGGAAATTGAGAGTATGAGAAGCATGGCATGTCTTACTGCTTGGAAGAGTTTTCTTCAATTTGAACTTTGTATCTCGGACACCCAGGGATTATTAGCCTTTCACATGGAACCTGGAAACACACAGGCAGAAGTGCTCTGATAATGACTCTTACACCATCTGCTTTTGAAAGACTGCTAGCTTCTCCTTTGGCAACTCCCATAACCATTCTGTAACCATAAAGCTACACCTTCAGTGGTGAAACAAAAATGTAGCAGCAGGCATTGGCATCATCTGACCATGAAGGTAATTAATTTCATGGATCAACAGGAAGAAGGACTTTGTTTTATATTACTTCTTATATATCTGTTACACCAACACTGTAAGGTCAGTTGGGGGTAGGGGGGTCACAGGGAGATCCCTGTGCACTCTACAAAGTAAAAAATACCAGAAAACTCATGGTGTATTTTAATCAGAAAGTAAAGTTTAAGGAAAGCAACTGGATAATATTTATTTTACTGCAAATTATTCAAAGGTTCTAAAACAGCACAATAAACGGGGGAAATAGCCTCAAGAGTACAAAGGGCAAATAAAGCCATGGCCGTGTTACTCCTTAACTGGTTTGCAGCAGATAGCGTTCCAGCACAGACTGTACCTTACCATGGTTTGGCAATTTACCTAAGCCTCAGTGTGACCAGGTCTATAAGAAAGCCAGGTGCTATTTAAACTGCAGCCAAGTTCCAGGATTGTATAGGATAATTCGTACCAAAGAAGAGCCAGGTAACACAGGTAGAAAAGTGTGCACATTTCTGTAGCATGCCATCCAAGGGCTTGAATTCATGGCTGGTAACTCAAACCAGTAAGGCTATATGCAAATCTCCCACTGCTTCTCCAGGGGTTCAAATCCCCCTTTATGGATGTTTTCTTACTAAATACAATGAATTGACCATGCAAGCTTCTGTACTGTAGTATGTAGAGACTGTGAACCCAGTCTGTGTGGATTTTCTAATGCTCTTTTTGCCCTCTTTCTCCTTTTCAAACACAGAAAGTCTGGAGAACTCCATGAATTACAGTCTGTAATGGGAGACGTAAGAAAGTCTAAAATTTGCTTGATTGCAGCTATGATGCATTAAGCTCCAGGCATCAATCTCAATCTCAGTACTTTTTCTCTGAATGGGCAATATTTTACAGTTATTGCTCTCTAAACAAAGCACAATTTATTATACACACAATTTGATAGCTACAGCAGCTAAGACTAGAAGCAAAAATGTCTTCCTACTTGAGGAAGGTAAAAGCAATGTCATACTTTAAATTGACTTCATATGATCAATGGCAGAACACAGTCATCTGAGAAATGACATTCATGTCCTGATCAAATGCAATCATACTGTATGCAATTGAATTTGGAAAAAGCGGAAGAAAATTATTCCCATTACTTTACTGGTATTCTTAATGTGTTCACACAAATCATCCGTGAATAGATGAATTAAAATACTTACAGTGTCTCTACCTTTGCCCTTTAATTCCAGGTCATTCTGGCAGCTCTCAATACTGCAGAAATATGTTTTTCTACAAGCAGTTTGATGAAATTAATGGCTCAAATCTTGAACTACCACCAAAGTTAAAGGGATATAATTTATTTTTTGAATCAAATGTCTCTATGCTGTAAACATTTTTGTCTTCATTACTAAAACAGAAAGACATTTGAAGCCTAATTTATTTTCCAGTATTTATGCTTTTTTTGTTTCCCACATTTTTCTCAATAGGAGTGTAATAGCCCATTTAAATTTTGTTTATTGAGGGCTTTTCTTCATTTTGGTATGCTGCATGCTAGCACCATGTTGCAGATCTGGATGCAAAGAGCACCAAGAAATCTTTGTAAAATTTTAACTTGTTGAAATTTATACATGCATGAATTTATAAGCATACATACATTTGTGTATATACATAAATATATGTATGTATGTATGCATATGTATACATATTATATAAATAAAAATAGGCATATTTACTAACACATGTGTGTTTGTTAGCACAGGTGGTTTTATTGTCTCTCAGGCTCTGCAGAAAGTTAGCAATCAGAGCAAAATTTACCTAAACGATGTAGCATGCCAAATGACTTTTGGAACATCACCTATGAACTTTGTTTGTTTACTTTACACATAGGTGGTTCACTTTATTAAAATCAAGCACATAATTTCTTCTTTGGATCCTCCCTACATTATCTCCTCTATCACCGGAGCCCACTCTGCGCAGGATCTTATTTTGCTGCTACCGCTGGAGCTATGATTTTGGGTTACTTTTTTTTCACTTCAGCCAGGAGCTAAATTAGCAAGAGCACATCCCCCTAAGTATAGGTCCATAACCTCACTGCAAATAACAGTTTAGACACTGCCAGCTGAGATCAGTGCCCTCACTAACCAGGCTTGATGCTTTTAGACAATGGTCAGGCTGACAATTGACACAGCGTCCATATACACACATTGCTCAACCCAGTTGCCTAGCTAGCCTGCTATTGCCAAGAGAGGAGGGCTGTTTGTGCACGCAGCTAGCAGCAAGATGCAAGTACATCTGGCGATCCTCTGAGAGTGGGCAGAGAAGGCCCAAGATAGGATTTCAGGTAAAACTCACGCTCTATGTGATCCAAACAGGCTTCAGCAAAATCACCATGAGGAACCTCCTACTCCGAGCCCCTCGGCTTTCCTTCCCTCCTTGAATGACCACCCTGCCATGACACCCATGCATTGGGAAAAACCAATACAGCCAGGCGCACAATGAAGAAACTGAGGCAGAGCCACTCGAAGCCACCAAGCAGGCAGGCTCCAATGCAGCAGGTGTCCTACAAGCCCACGGCAATCACTTGAGCCGTCAAAATTATCTCCATCTCCATGGAAAGACCTTCGCAAGTTCAAGCCCATGGCAGAGCAATGGCAGCAGCACTGGACAATCTCAGTGGTAGGTGAAAGCGAACTTGCCCCTGAGAAGCTGGCAACTAGTCAGATGTGCAGGACACCGGGAGGGAAGTGTGATGCCTGGGAACAACAGAAATTTGTCCGCGGGGAAAATAATCTAAGGACTTGGGGTCCATTTACAGCATTTTGGTTGGTGTTACCTGCAAAATCTAAGCCAATGTTCTCTATAAAATAAAACTAAGACCTTAGTGAGACCGGTGTTAAGTCAAAGCACAGACTTCATTCAAGGCACTCTGGATTTACACCAGATAAGCTGAGATCAGTCTCTGACACTGTTCCTGGTTGCAAAGACAGCTTGTACAGCACAGGATACACTCCTGTCATTTCACGTCAGCAGCCACAATGAAGCACCATCACTGGCAGCTGATCGTTTGTCTAAAAAATCTGAATGGGCCACCAGAACACCTCTGACCACACACTTTGTTAGCACTTCTGCTGGATGCTGTGTGACTTCTTTACAAGGAGACAAATGCTCTACCTCACCATCCCTTGTTATTGCCACATCTAGAAAGGGACTGTTTAAAGTGTCCTCCTTCCCAGTACCTCCACCCCAGTCCTCCAGGTCTAATGACAGAGAAGAGAAAGGCAGCAGTGGAGTCTTTGGTCCTCCTCAGTGAGGCAAGATCCCTCTGCACCGATGTCTCTCTGCTCTTGGTTTGTGCTCAGTAAGTCAGTAATTTGTCATGAGCGTGGGCCCTATCCATACATGGCAGGCTGGAGGAGGAATGACCTCAAACTCCACTTCTAATCCAGGGGGTGTTGCCAAAGCACAGTGCTTGAGTTTGATGCATGAAGCGCAGGGATATTTTCAGCTCCTGAATCACACTTTTGGCTCCATGGCTAACTTGAACGTCTCCTTAGTTTTGTTTGCGATTTTTCACCTTCTGCAACCACCATTGACTCTCAGAAAAAGAAAATGAGCTGGTATGTTAAAGAAAAAAACCCCAAATGGTCATAAATAAGAAGATTTAAAAATCACTTGTATTTTAATAACTTCTATTTTATTCTCTTGCATGTATGGAGGACTGGAGTTAAACAACTTACTAATAGATCAGTGGTGCATCACAAATGCCTCGTTTCTTTATTTAATGTTCTAAATATATGCTATTAAATGCTGCCAGTGAATGTTTTCTAATGATTTTGGTGTCCAACACAAGAATGAAACAGTCTGAAAAATAAGGCAGTGCAACAGCAAGCAGTTAGCCTGGATACAACTACAGGAGAGCTTTTAGCTATATATTCCTATAGCTGAAGCAAAAATATTTTGCTATTCTTGTCCCATGAAACCATATTGACTTGACCACAATTCACAACCATAATTTGAAACTGGCAATAGTGAGAAAGCAAAACCTCATTTTACAATACAAAGGGAGTAAGTTTTAATTGGCATATCCTGCCAATTACAACTGGATCACCTCTCTGTCACTGCAGCCTGAGTCTGTTCTCACTGAATGCAATGGGAAAGCTCCAGCAGACAAATTACGCAGCCTCAGTCACAGCTAAGCAAGTCATTTAAGCATATGCTTAATACCATCTCTAATCAGTAAAGCCAATTCAGCAAAGCAAAGCATGTGCTCAAGTCAAAAGTGAATAGGTAGCGTGGATCTTTCTGAATACGGGTTTTTCACAGACTGAGGATGTTGCACAAAACTTCCCTTGATTTCCTTTAGAGCTCATCATGGTGGAAAATGGCAGAATTCAACTGTTAATCAAACTGCCACTTATGCATGTAAAGTACTAGTATTTTTTACTCATTCAGAGACTGGTAAAGCAAAAACAAATTTAAAAAAAGCCATGGGATGTATCCTTGGAGTGGACACAGACATACATACATACTACCTGTGGACGGCAGGGGACCACAGAGGTGGAAGGAGGTAACACAGAAAAGATGAGGTAAGAAGCTACCATAGGAAATCCCATCCATCCAGAACTGCTGATGAGCCTCTCTGAGCCTTTTTACAGAATGAATTGGGAGTTTTCCTTATCCACTGGAAGAAGAGTGGAAAATCATGGGCGTTTCAAATCCTCCGTTTCCATTTCCCTCCGGGGGAATGAGTAAAGCGTAGGGATAATGAAAACACCGCTCTGATAAGGAATGTGGCTCTTTCCTTGAGGCACTGAAGTAACTGGGCAGCCTCTAAAGTCATCTGAAACCTGTTCTTTTCCTTTAAATTTCCTTTAGTCTTAGCAAGCAACATTAATCTAACGAAGCCAACTTCCAGGCAAGCATGGATCCCCAGGAGCCTTCCTCGACTGCAGACAAATGGGAAAGGAAGAGCCTGTTGCAAACAGCAGGGCTGTAACCGGTCACGGGGAATTTACGCTCAGCAGCAGGCTGCACCGCTCGCCTGCCTCTGCCCTTCTCCCCAGATGAAGGGGCCTTATCTACCTTTGCATTTCGCCTCAGAGACCAGGAATCAATTACAAATGCCGCGGGGCTGTCCTAAATTATGCTCAGCTGCCCGAGGCTGCTTCCTCCCAAGCAGGTCCCCCCAGGACGTGGGGAGGGGAGCGCTGAGGGCCAGGCTCTACCTGTTCTCCAGCAACTCCAGGCTGCCGGAGACAGCCGGCATGGGGTCAGCCCTCTGATTTGTCCTCTGAGATTATAATCTGTCCCTGCCCCAAAGGCACTGTGAGCTGGAGAATATAAATGTTTGCAGAAATTAAACAACTCCAGCAAAATACACATTATGCAAACATCTCCTCTCATCTCCCAGATGACACAACATGGAGCATCAAGCACAAACAAAAACCGAACAAACAAAGCGCAGAGGCATTGTGGAAAAAAAAAATCATTTAGCGAAGAGCTTCTCTGCTCTCCTTACAGCCATTAGGACAGCGATAATGCTGAAATGGCTGGCCAGCCCTGAAAATTGGATAAACTGAGACACAGAAGAGACAATTGAAAGCAAGGAGACAGACAGCAAAAATAAGTGAGACAACAGATGGAAAGCAGAAATGCAATGTCTAAACTGCAGCTGTAATTCTGCTAGTAACAAGCACGTTTAAGCATAATTCAGCTTGCTTTCCTATTTTGGAGAGGGCAAGAGTTTTCTTTTAAAAAAACCCAACTTGTTAGCAAAACTGCCATGGGTTCTCCCCAGACAGTTTGTGGGACAGGAAAATTATTTCTCTCCATACCTAGGAGTGAAACAACACTTCTAAGAAAGGTCAAAATTCTGACACCCTCTGGTGTCTTAGTTGTCACAGTACCGTTGGGGGTGGAGGGGGGGTGTCACATCATTAAAATCTATATCCACAACTGCAAGAGCTGTGTTTTAGTTGCTGCTGGCCAGGGGTCAGTCACAGGAATTGTGAAGAGCTCTCCTGTGGCAGCACAGCTTCCTTAGCCTTTCTCCTTTACTACCATGACTGTTACAGTTAGGCAGGAAAAGGGTAGTTATTGTTCTAGCAACACTTTTATAGACTGATTTGGCAGTTTTTCTAGCAGGGTTTTAGTATAGTTTTGATAACACACTAGTATGGGAAAGAAGGATTTCCACATTGGCCAAAGAAACAGTTGTGGCAAGACTACCTATTTTTAACACAGTTTATTCCTAGCACTATTTCAGACACAGCATTTTCTCTCCCATCTGTTGACACAGTTGTTTTGTTTCTTTAAAGACACAGTTGTCTGTCTCTTGGGGAAAAAAAAAAAACACCTTCAATAGTTGCAGAGAAGAACAGGAGACTGAAACCCAATCAAACAGTGATCTGGTCAAAAGGTAATGCTGGCAAAGCTTTATGACTGAAACACAGAGCAATTCTTCAGATGCCTTTCAAAATTTACATCAGGTTTTGGCCTCTGTGGTATTTTAAATGCGACTGTGGATTTTTAAAATTCAAATCTGGTATGCTCAACAACTAACTAAGATGGTTTATTGATCTAAGGAGTCTGACTGCAAACCTGCCATCAGAGCAACATACCGGTCTGCTCAGGAGGAATGCTGCCACAAAAGCACAGAGCAAGATGCAAATGCTTTCTTTAATAAAGGAAGGAAAATATAACGAGAGCACCAAGGGGAAAAAAAACAACCCCAAAGTCTGATAAAAATTAAACTGGTATAACAGGACAAAACATTAAGCAATCCTTCTGACATTTGGGTTGCCAGGCTGTTTTCTCCGATTTCTGATGATAATTTTTTTTTCCTCATTGGACCGCTGGCGTTCATGGTTATGATCTCCCAGGCAATCTGAAAACCTTATCTCCTCTCAAAGGCATTTCAGGCAGCTTGAGAGTTTGTAGGTGGAAGCAAATAAAACTGAAGCATGGCTGAGGTGGGACCTCTGCAGATCACTAAAGCAACCTCAGTTCTTGTAGGACAGCCTATTTGCTGGGAAAGCTGCAGTACGAAAACCTGATATATTAAAGGTCAAGACTCCAATACAGACCAGACTCATCTGTATTGTGTTTTAATTTCTTTTTACACTGAGAGGTGCCTAGGGACCTGAAGAGGTGACAGAAAGATAAATCATGCATGACAAACTGGAACAGAAGACAAGGCTGTATCCAGAATAGGATAACTCTGCTGGTGCAGCTGTCCTAGCAAACTGTACTGACAGTGTGTTCCCAGCACAGCCTTCATTCGTACCAGCAAAATCACATTATTTGCTGGCACAGCTTTTTCCTGAGGTCCCTCTTCCTTCATCCAGCCAGCGAAAAGTGTTTCAGTAAAAGTAAAGGTTTGTCCTAAGTATACCCACAGTGAGAGCTTTTGTGTCAGTCAGGGATGAAGTCAAGGATCAAGCCTCTTTACGTCTTTGGCCAAGACAGCTATAACAGTAAAAATCTGTAAAATAGGCAAGTTCTTCCTTTGACTGGAGTGAGAAGTCTTTTGCAAAGACTTCAATACTGGCTTCTGCCACTAACAGGAATCTTACCTTCTCATCCGCTTTTGCAGAAATGCAGAGAGAAAATGTCTCACCACCCATGCCCTGATCGGAAAGGTTACGGTATTTCCGCAAGCGAAAGAAGTCTCCAGCACGCCTGTGACTGACCCCAGCTGCTGCTCCACCACCGTTTTGGAAGAGAAAGCTCACCCACTCGGCGTGCCCACGGCAGCGAGGCTCAGCTGGGGCTGAGCACCCTTCCCTGGAGCCGCAGGAAGGGGGAAGCGGACAGTGGGCTTGGTGCCACTGCCTTCTGCAGGCACAGCCTTCTCCCTGGATGGAGAAGGGAGGACCACCATGTACAGCAACATGGGAAAAATCATGCCAAACCAAGTGGCTGGGACTAGGTGGGCAGCTTTAAGAAAACAACCCAATTCACTAAGATGATGAAAAACACAGCTGATTTAAGATGTATTTTAAAAGGAATTTGTGGATCTGCTTTCAGGAGCTGTGTGAAAAGATATTTTCCAGGTGTGCTGTATGGTATGACCTACCGGGCACAATCATCCAAGTGGTTTAAGATTTTAACACCATTGTCTATGATTTTCATAAGAGAATGAGCAGTGACTTTAACATGCCCTTGAGGAAATTAAGATCAGCGAGGGATCTGGCAGCATATTCATACACGGTTTTCAGCCTGTTAAAAGGGCTTACCTGCTTACCTGCCTTTGGTTTGGCAACATCTAGAGCTGTGGTCCTTGGCCACCCAGTATTATCTAATTTCTTTACAAGGCATGCAGTACGTATTTCTGGAAGGTTGGACCTAATCCAGGCTACTATGGTTTCCATGGACAGGAAGCTTGAAGGTTTGGGATTAACACGGCAGGAGGCTGAAAAGAAAATTGAGGACCTGGAAATAACAACTGA
Organism: Haliaeetus albicilla; assembly: GCF_947461875.1. NCBI lineage: Eukaryota > Metazoa > Chordata > Aves > Accipitriformes > Accipitridae > Haliaeetus > Haliaeetus albicilla. The sequence goes on along the minus strand of NC_091489.1, from coordinate 18,793,831 downwards.
TGGTCCTGACGCAATCATCACCGAGAACACTGCAGCTTTGAAAAATGTAATCAACAGCCTGGAGAATAATCTCAGATAAAAGGCTAGCTTTTGGAGGACAGTGGAAAGGTCCTGCAAGTACAGTTACAAGACAGGTTCTGGTACACTTTTGCATATGAATTTCAAGCAGTTGTCCACAGCACCATTTAGGAAAACACGCAATACAAAAGCTTGTAACTATCTGATCTAGCCCACTGTCTCATTTAAAGGAAAACTGCCGCTGGCTAAGACCTATGACAGAAGGCCTCTTCTTCCTCTAGCTGTGGAAGCCGAAAGTGCTCCTGTTCCCCACTTGCTCCTCGCTGGCTGGAGGCTTACATTTCCTACCTCAGTCAATGTGAGCCCTCCACTGACCTTCAACCAAAGCCAACCCAGATAACTTTGCCTGGAGTAATAAACAGAGCACTTCCACAGCTCTTTCAACAAGTAGAGTGGTGGAGTAGTAATTTCCAGCTAGTAAGCAATGATGATCCATGGTCAGAGTGTCATCTTCAACCTTTGTGGCCCCTTGCAAAGGCAACACCTGTCCACTATCTGAGATGTGTAGCATAGATGAAAAGTTACAGAAAAGGCAAGATGGAAAGTTTCAATTTCTGTATCACTACAGTACTAGCTGAAGAAATGAGCTTACCAGCAACCCTACTTAACTTAAAAGCCCTAAGTAACAATTATCCATGATGCAGTACTTGACAGAAGACTCATTACTTTAGGGCAGACACACCGGTACTATCCTGAATTTTCAGGACTCATTAATGTTGTTGTGGGCAAAGTACCACCCTGATATCCTTTGGTGATGGCCAAGACAACAGAGTCAGAATAAAATAAAGACTCCGAAACAGTGTACTAAACCGATCCCTCTCTAAACTACCTTTATTTACTATCCACAGAAAGGTCACTAAAAAGCAATATATTTTAAAGAAGAAAATTATTGACCTTTGAAACACAAATGGCAATGCAGGTGAGCAGAACCTCCGCTGAATTTATTCTTGTCTGTGTCCGAAAGTCAGGTGCCAACTCACATGGATACCCTACCACTAAATGACAGAAAGAGGCCTTATGGCTGACTTACAGAGACTGGCGGGGATTAGCTAAACCTGGTTTCTGAGGGTGTTTCCTATTAACGTGGACTATCTTCAAGGCCTGGATGCTCCAGGAACCAGACAAATGGAAAAACTGGTTTTAAGCCACCTTTGGTCTTTCTGCTGTGTTCAGCAGAGCTTTAGTGCAGCTGCAAGCAAAAGACAAAGGACCACAAGGTGGCAACTTCACCGAGACTTGTCCCCTTAAAACCTCAAGGTTTGATTCTGTGTTCAGGCTTCTGCTCAAAAATTAATAAAACCAGGAAAATCATGAGAGGCCACACTGACTGTAGAAAGTCCAACTGAGGAAAAACTGCCCTAGGAAAAGTGCCAAGAAAGTGCATGGGACCTAAAAATGCTTTCAGATAACACAGTCAACATGCTAGGCAGCAAAAATGTTTCTGCCAGGAAAACATAATGCCACTGCTAAGAAACATAAGAAATCAAGTTAAAGGCTTCTCATGAGGAATAAAAGGCACAACAAACAATAGTGATCATTCAGAAACTCAGACACAATTAAAGACTAAGAAAGGTGATAAGTTAGAGAAAAAAGGACAAAAAAGACCCCTACTGAATTCTACATCTCCAAAGAGTTATTCAAATTCCCACTTGAGTGTTTCCAGAGATGAATACCACTGATTCTGATTCAGGAAGTTACAACAGATATATTAAAATTCAGTCAATTATATCCCAAACCGTTATCGTGCTGTTCCAGAACCTTTGTGACCACTAGAAACCACTTAAATGATAAAAGAGCAAGCACTCAAAGATCGAGCTATTTTTCTATCAGGACTACTTCACAGGAGACAAGCAGAATTAGGAGACCCCAGGAAGAGGCTCCAGGCAGGCTTACTATACCTGATCTACCTAGCGTGCCCTTAGGATACGGTAAAGCACTTCTCACCACTTCTCTAAGGATTGCTTACTAATACACCAATCCTACAGTAGTTTCAAATGGGATTTAAAGAGGATAAGTAAATTGAGTCAGAATTACCTTTGCTGGGGCTACTTCTATTCTTTCATTCTGGCAAGTCAAAGAAATCCTTAACTTGAACTGCAGATCTAGGTTTCAGCACCTACATTCCAGTGTTTTTCATATCATTTCATTACGACTAGTCCTGGCAATGAGCAATAAAATCCCCAGTGGGTTTGCAGATCATCACAGCAACATGATTAGAAAGCTTGATCCAAGTATCGTAAAAGTCAATGGAACTTGGATTGAGCCCAAAGAGAAATGGTTTTCCCTGCTATGGGTGGTTAGCTATACATTATGCTTCTTCTGTTGATAAAAGTGAATCTTTCCCCATGCACTGATTTTAATTTCTTAACAATAGAGCTTGCTTTTGAACAACATAGTGTCATGAAAGAAATCATGACCTGCAATAGAGAAAACATGTCTTCTGTGCTCTGGGATCAATTAAAAATTCCAATGACTACAGTAACTATTGAGTAAGACCATCACACTATTACCTAAAGGTATGCACATACATAGGTACACACACATGCATTGGCTTACTGATCTGTAGGTCCTCTAAACCCTTCCCTGGGAACTAGCACTACGATGAGCATTTGTAGGAGGAGAGATGTAGTTTGTGTGGTCATGGGGACACAGAATGTATCTCACCTCTTGTGTAAAATTATTCTCTAAAATTTTACACATTTCCCATCTTTAAAATATGGAGACATTTCTGTGGGAAAAAAAAGTTTTATTCTAAGGAATAAACCAAAATGTTCTAAGAATAGTCTAAATATTTATAAGATATTTTAATTTTAACACAGATTTCAAGAGATTTTTCATAAACACAAACACACTATTGAGTTTATGTAGTAATTACTTGGCATTTTACATCTGCTATAACATGCCAAGTAATGTGGGTAATATTTCTAGCTTACATGCTGTTCTTAGCACAGAGGGCTCTTTTGTTCATAGGGATGTAATAATTCACATACTAACTGGAAGAACAAGTCAATCTGACAGGAGTTGTACCTGAAGAGAACAAAAATCACAGAAACATTTGGGTTGGAAGCCACCTCTAAATGGGTCATCCTAGATCATCTATAATAGACACTTATCTAGTCTAGCCATGACTGACTCCACACCCTCCCATGGCAGTTTGCTCCACTGACCTAAATGTTGCGTAGTAGTAACCCCTTTCCAATATCGAATGGTCTAGCAAAGTATACCCTGCTGCAGCTTAACCACAGTATTTTTCCCCCTTTTCTCTTCAATAACATGTGAAAATACCTTGCCCCATTCTAATATGCCCTCCTGCATATATATGTGCAGTCAAAGCTCTGACTCACACTTTCTCCAGACTCAATGTACCCAGATTTTTTGTCTCAAATACTCTTTCATCTTGACTTTGGGCTTTTCCATCTTCCGGAAGAGTCCTGTGAATTGAGGTTACCTTTTGGCTCTTGATTTTGTGGGCTGAAGAGGATTTGAAATGTTTGCACCAAGTCTAGTTAGGAATTTATTTTATGAGGCTTGAAGTTACAAATATGTCATGGCACATCTCCCTGCTTTATAGTGGCACTTGTTCTTTCAAATTTAATACTGTTCTCCCAAGAAACACCTTGAGAAAATCACATATACAAGATCAATACGCACATTAATGAGATAGCTGGAATTTAATACTCCTTTTCTTCAGGATGTGCTTTTTAATTCCAGGGAACTTCGACCCAAACTTGAACAAGGGAGTGCTACTTCCTAATACAAATGCTATGTCACCTCCATTAGGCATTGCTGGGAGCGAAGCCACATCAGCACCAAGACTACTCGAGCATTTACACAGAGTGTCTGAAGGCTGTCGAGGCCACACTAAGTTCCAGTAGCAGGAACTTAAAAGCTGCTTCTGATATGCCTGGTTGGGCTGCAGTCATGGCAAGGTCACCATATACTTTGATTTTTAAAAAACACCCTTCACCTGATACACATTAATGACTGTGACACCCCTGTGCTCCCACCACAGAGGAGGTCCAGGAGCGCAGGAGAAGCTGGTGGCCTGCTCATGCTTACAGAGAGTCTTTGGCTGAGCTGCCTGGAGTCACATATTGTGCCTGCAAGGCATGTGCTACCAAACACCCACCCGTCCTAATTCTGCCAGTGCCTAGCACAGACCCCTCTGAGTGATTTCTGAGCAACCCATAAAGACAGACTCAGGTGGTCAAGTTCTCCATCTGCGACAGAACACCTGCGCCAGTTTCAATACCTGAGGATTTGCAAATATTTCCACAGTCCTGAACTTGAAATCCAATATCCATTTGGTGTATCATTGTATCACAATGCACATGCACTGAAGTAGAATCTGGGACTTCAAATCAATTATTTGCCTATAACGTAAAACGAGTCCATTTTCCCAATAAAAATACGTGCCTATAGAAAGTCGTAAAGAAGGGGCTCTCACACATGAACAGGAGACTTTTTTTCCTCTGTTTGGACAATAAAATTGGCAGAGGGTATCTGAATGGTTCGCTCCACAGTTGCTTCAAATAGCTGCAATATAATACTCATCCAACTTGTTTTCAAAATCAGTACGAGGAAGGTTTGGGTTTTCTAGTTTTTCACTGTTTCAACAAAGAGAGGACACTGCTGCCAGGACTGCCTCTGCCTCTTGCCAGCGTGAGAAGCTGAAAACACACTTAACAATAGCATGGCATGAGCAATTTCTATATTAAAGCGATATCTGTGAAGTCTTATACAAAGACAAGCATTACATTTTCCAATATGCAGCTCAGAAGACAGGCTTATTGACCATAAAATTAATTATATAACCCAACTTGTATTATGCCATCTGAGACCTTGGTTAGGCCACTACCTTTTTTGTATAGACATATATATTTATTTTTTTTCCCCCAGACAACTGTCAAGTTACATTCCTTTTAGAATGCTGCTGCAGTGCTGACCTGAAGCATAATGACTGTGCTCATTATAGGGGTATTATGAGTTCTGGGATGAAGAGCTGTCAATAATTTGATTTGCTGCATATAAGGTAAAACATTGTCTTTGTAATTACAACAATAAACAGATTACGAGTGGTAACCACAGGTCTCCCTCCAGCAAGGCATGCAAGCCCGTGCCTCAGCAGGTGTGTGGGACAAGGAGACAGGGTGCTGCAATCTAAACTGCTGGGTCAGGCCTTAGCGTACAATCCTCTGCATCCTTGAATGAAAGAAGATGGTACGGAATACTGCTGTGCTCATTGCAAATAGCTTCAATGTTTTCTGTATAAATGAAAAACCTGTACACAGTAAACTTTCTTGATCGTTCAGTCTAGCTTTTCTTTTTTGTTGTTTTTACTGTGAATTCAGTGCAGCCTTTTAAAGACTGTGAAAAGAAATGGCCTTCAGCAGGGATTTATATTCCAATCACAAAATCTCAATTTCTTCCAGAAAAAGAGTTATTGAACTGGTTCTCCAGTTTTCAGATAAGTCAGGTCCAACTAGTAGATGTTGCCCTTATGTTGTGATTATGTATAGCCAATTAATTCCTATTTAATATACTGCAAGATAAACTGATACCTGTGCAGTTAGGTTCCAAATATGCTACATCAATTTGGTAACGACAGTACAAGTAGGTAAGTCCCTAACACCTTCCTGTCCATTTATACAGAAGGCTTTTTCACCTTTTTTTTTTCAAAGACCTCTGATCCAAAGGTCTTTTAAAGGTCTCACCTCTGGTGAACTGGGAGAGAGGCTTTTGTTGCTACAAGTTCCTGTAGGAAAAAAGCGAAGGTGCTCCTTTCCCAGGATTTCAGTTTAGCCCTCACCATCAACATCCAATTGAGCTGCACAGTATACACTGAATTCTGTTCAAAACCCTTACTGGTCTTCATCCTGGTTTATTACAGCTGTTTGCCTGCTGGCCGCATTTGTATCCCCGAGCACCAGTGAGGCCCCGCTCACTGCAGGCTGATGATCAGGACAAGATCCCAGACCTCTGAAATGCTCCCGGCAGCTGCCTGTTCACCTGCTCACTCGCTCTCTCCCCTACAGCCCATGGGCTACTCCAGCGCAGACGGGGCTCAGGGCCCGGGCTGCAGGGTCAGACCCCTCTGCTGCCTAAAAGAGGAGTTTCGATGTCTAATGTTCACCTGTAAAGGTCACTGAGGCTGAAATGAAAACCCCAGGAAAACATGGAACACAGGTTAAGGCTATTTCAGTGTGTTATCAGTGTTTTAAAGTTTTTAACAAACCAGGAAAAAAGAAGAAATTCTAAATTTAAGGCTTCTGCTCCATCCTCATCACCTTCTTCTGTTGAGGCAGTTCAGCTGATGCAGCAAAATACAAACCAGACACAGTAAGATAGCCCCGTTTCACAAGCTCACTAATACAACTCACTTCCATTTCCACCGCGCTCCACCTGCAGAGCCTCCTCCCGACCCTGGACCCTGCGGGGCGAGCCAGCAGCTCGTACCCTCCACTTTCAGCCAAGCGACACAGGTTTACAGCGAGAGGTGGGAGAAAGGTTGCAAAGAAAGGTCAAACCTTCTCGTGACCACCGTGCTCCTACCCATCCCCACCGCTCTTCCAGTGCTGCCCAGAGCCTCCTCTTTGGGGCTCAGCCCCCACCTCCGCTGCTCCCCGAGCCCTTTTTCTGGGACTGGCACAGGCTCCGCTCCTCGCCTGAGATGCTGAGGAGTGATGACCAAGAGTCTATTCCTGCACAATCCACCCCAAACCATAAATCTAAATGTATCTTCCAATTCTACCCACGTATTCATAGGCCCCTGCATGGGGACATATTATTCTTTCAAAAATATTACAGGAAAATGCGGCAAATGATTGTCATAAAAAAACCTCCATCATAATTTCATTAAAAATTAACAAAAAGAAAGCATTAGTGTTGTCCTGCCAACTGGGGGTGGTGTGGTGTCTCATATTATTAAATTGAGCAGGGCAGCAATGGAAAGCCTTTTTAGATTGGTGTTTCCATTCTTTCCTCTTTTGCTTGGTTCAAAAGTCCTGCATAATTAATACTGTAGTACTTAATAAATGCTTATGAACCTACTACCTCTCTGCTCTTTCCGTTTAATTAGGTGATTGACTTCAGGCGTACTATAAATTATAATGACAATTTAATTACTTTCTTAATGTGCACACTTAAAAGATTTATAAACAGGAATAGAGTAGTACAGCGCGCTGAAGACTAGAAATATCATGGACTGGAGAACCGCACAAAGTAATCCCATCTAAAGTATCTCTCCAGTGTCTGAGCACCTGCAATGACTGGCAGACATGGTATTTACAGTGTCTGGTACAACCACAGAGAATTGTGTATTTCTATCTGAACACCCGTGTGCGCCCCTTTTAACTTTTTTTCTAGCACTTGCGTATCCCACTCGGCTTCATGGCAGGAACCTAAAGCACTTCCAAGGAGAAGTCAGGCCACAGACTTCAGCATCTCTTAGGTAAAGTGCTCGTAAAAAGTGGAAGACCCTTTCCCTTCTTTGAAACAAATCATAAAACTTCTGCCTCATTTCATCGTAACAGTCATTGTTAAAATTTGCAGGGGGGACGAAATCTCCCATGGTATTCCAGCTGGCACAGGCAAATCGTCAAAATCCATGGATTTCATCATCTCATAAACAGACCCTTCCCAGTCAGGAGACAGAAATGTCTGTCTGAGAATATTTCACGCCATCAGCACCACATACTGCAACAATCAAAGTTAGCTCTTCTGATATTGTTGTTACGCATCTAGGACTCATTCCCCTGTCACTTACAGGAATGTAAATTATAACTAAATTCACAAAGCTAAGAGAATAGCATATATAACAATCTGAGTAAGAATCAGACCCTGGTTTTCACTTCAAACCAGTGCTCAGAAAAGTACAATTGATAAACTAAAAATAATCTTTTTAAATTGAAATAGTTTAAGATACTAAAAGAAGAGTTAACCTACCTAAACGTCCAGACATTTCCAACCCGTGGTTGGTCATTGAAAACAAAGAAATCATCACTGTTTTCTACAAGTTACCTGTCACCAACATAGAGAGACGACAGCATTTGTTTTAAATCACACTGTATGCTATATTGGTGAAACTTTCTCATGTAAAGAAGTCATTAAAATTTGGGCTAGAGGAGACGCTTTCCCATCTGGGAGCTGAATCTGGTTTGGTGTGACTATTCCTGTCTGTTAATTTAGCAGTATAAAGTATAACTGTACATTCTTGGCATACTTACTGGGGATGCTGGCATCTCTGTAACCAGAACTGCTTTCAGAGAGGGGAAAAAAAAAAGACTGGGCAATTCACAGTGCACTAGAAAAATCATGGGTGATTCAGTGTTTTAAGCATCATCTATCAACAGTGTTGAACAGTCAAAAGGGAAATAAATTTAAATATATCACCAAGGCACAGTGCTGTGATAATTGTCTCTGGTTTTCCTTTTTAATACAGAAAAAAAAAATCCCAGACACTCATCTCATTCATGCCCAGTGAAGCTGAGTGGAAAGCAGATCAATCCTACAGCTTCCTCATGTCGTCTGTCCACCTCAGCCGGCACAGAGCAGGGCCAGAAAAGGTATGTGTAGAAGAGAAAATGCTGGGAGGCACGGTGAATCACAGGGAGCTGCTTTGTCTGCAGTTTCCGTTCTTGGAGGAGCTGCGCAGGGCTGAAACAATGGCTCTCCTATGGAGCTGCGTCTCATCTACCTCATCTACAGCTGGTGATGGATGATGGGTCAAGAGGGCAGCAGACTTTGGGTGCACAACCCTTAAATACTTTATCAAAGATGGCAAAAGGCCATGTACTACAATAACACAGCAAATACTTCCTTTTGCTGTAGAGCAGACAAATTCCTTCCTCTCTGCTGGCTAAATCTGAAGCTTTTGGTTCACGGCTCAGAGTGTGTACAAGTTCTATATTCGCAAAACATACGCATAAAAAAGCTGCGTTTTTATTCCTGAGACCGTTCAACTGTAAACATTCTCACAGAAATGAAAAGTCAGCCCTATTTGTGCTGAAATCCTATGCAGTCATAAATATGTAATTCTAGGGATTTATGGGGTTTATAGACACATTTCACTCATTTTAAAAATTCAAACTGCATAGTAAGAATTGAAAAAAATTTGTAAAACTGTGTAACTCATCCGAACTTTTCATACTGAAAGAGTTTCCTGAAAGAAGAACATACTGATTTGACAGAAGTTAAAAGTTCCATAAAAGCCAGAAATTTTGTCCCTGGTTAAAATGAAGATTAGTAAAAGTAATAGGCCTTGTGATATAACAAGATACTTCAATACTAACAGTTTAACAGTATTGTTGTGCTACCCAGTGAATTATAATTTAACAAGACATACAACATGAGTTGGAATACCTTCACGCCATCAAAATATCTTTATGCAAATTAAACTGAAGCAACATTCAAAATGTTCTGAAATAAGATATCTTACTGTATAAGAGTTGTCAAGAGTTTGTCCCAGTTTAGAGCAGAGGTGAAGTATTTCAGAACCTTCTGCCGTTTAAATGTTCTTCCAACCAGTTTTGTCTTCTGTTCTTCCTTAGCTGCTTCTCCCTCTGTTTATCCCTCAGGTGTCTTTAAAGCTTCATCTAACTGCTCTGAATTTGACAATACAACTTACCACTCTAACAGAACAGAAAGCTGTGGCCTCATGTTTGGTTTCTAAAGGCAGTGGTGGAAAGGAATCTCCGAAGAAACCTTCAAACCAGCTGTGATCCCTTCAGCTCCCTTACCAGCTGAGTAGAGCATCAGCAACAGAAGACAACCACTTAGCTGCCCACGCACATGGCCCCAGAAGCCGAGGTAATGCTGTAATAATGGAATCATTGATTAACGGCAACAACACCTAATACCAGCTCATAACTTTCCCATTTTGGAGACTTTGAGGAGTCTGTTCACATCAAAGAGTTGAAGCAACTGGCAGAGTTCTTCTGGCAGCGCAGCGCAGGCAGCGAGGCAGCAAGCTGTGCCGTCCCACCGCGCGCCTTGCAGCGGCACGGGAAACCTGCGCCTTCTGCCTCCAGGCGCGCGAAGGCAGAAGAAACAGGCGGTTTCCCTCCCAGAGATCTCACGGCATTTTACGCTACAGCAACGGAGTTGCATAATTTCAACCAAATGATGTATTACAAATCTCACCATAGATTTTGAACTTAAACGCTTCAGAACTGAGCAAAATAAACGGTGCTTATGTTCAGAAAATGGAAGGTCTCGGGGCGGAGGTATCTCAACTTTCTTATAGCCCTATCGAACAGATTACAAGCAGGCCTGTCATCTCTAATTCAACCAAGTGTAAATTTCAGATTAAAAAAAAGTGATTTCAATGAATAGCCATAATGTGTACTGAAAAGCTTCCAAAGCAATAAAAGCTTTTGCACAGCTTCTATCATCCAGAAGGCAAATCTGCACATAGGTAACTTGCCCTCTGAGTATTCTCCTTCCTTTTTGAGAGTGTGAAGCTCACATTGGCATCAAACTGCATCGTACTTTTAATGAGTTTTCCATCTGAACTGAGAGGCACTTGAAGAGCCACAGTGATGTCCCAGAGAAAAACATTTTGAATGTAACTTTTCTGCTACGCCCACCTTCAGCGTGGCCCAGCACTCTGCTCCCTTTTATTCATCCAGGTAAGGAGAAGCTAACAGACGGGGGAGGGAAGAGATTGGGAGCCATATGGAGCTAGAGTCAATTTTCAGTATGTATTTGTGAATAGACACAAAAGAGATAAATGCTGGCATGCATAAATTCATATTTTATCGATATCTATTCTGGTACTTACTGTCAGAGTAATTTATTCACAAAAGGCTTTTAAAGGCAAACACCGGTTTAAAGAAAAACCCAAATCCTTAAAAAGACACATTCCAATCCTGACTTATTCCTTGCCACAGCAAGTCCAGGATCCCGACGACGTGAAGCAGGAGGCAGAAGCCCACTCACTGGGTTTATCACCCAAAGCCAAAAGGGAAACCGGTGCAAATAACCAAGAACCCAAGAGAGAGTTTCTCCAGGCCACTGCCCAAAACAAGTACCCCAGGAGCGGGGCCGCTCGAGCAGGGGTGGACAACCAGCCCTGCGCACGGAAGCGCTGAGGGTCCGCATCCAAGCTGCTCGTGCAGGGGGCAAGCAGAGCCGACAGTTTTGCATGCAGTATCTTGCAATGACAAAGCCTATCAAAATTACAAGGTTTCACTAGTTTTGCTGCCTGTAGTTGCTGTACCTACAAATGTTCAGTTTCACTTCTCAGACTTATTCAAATTATTGAGCCCTCATGGGTCTGTGAACCTGAGCTGCAAGTCTCAACGCAGAAGGGGATTTATTAAAAGACTGCTGGTGCATCTGACTGTGACGAAATGCTAAAATAAAAAAGTAATGAAACACAATGAACATTTCTGAACCCCAGATTATGTTTGGCCTGGAGCCAGTGGACCCATTTGATTTCCACTGACTCCCCTATCACAGATTGCTATCTCCCCAAACTGTGATCTAAGGCCACCACACAACAGGACCGGGAGGACAGTGGAGCGAAAGTATCTGTGAGAGTCACTTATTCTGTTAGTTAGAAATCGAAAATTAAAAGAGCCACTTCAAATGCTAACAGAATGCAAAAACTCATCACTTCCTTCCAGAGGAAGGAAAAGACCTTATTTGTAAGTATTGATCAGAACACGTGCTGTGGCAGAAAACTTCTGGACTCTACTCACAGTTCTTAAATAGCTCTGTGTCTGGACTCAGGCAAATGGTTTGAAATTTCTATGCTTTTTCAAAATAGTAATAAAAACACATACCCACCTCACAGAATAGAGGCTTCATCAATGTTTCTAACTCACTCTCAGCTTCTTAAGTAGACAGTCCTGCAAAAGTGCAGAGTACCATTATTTAGACTTGATTTCCTTTAAAAAATTGTAATCCTGTCTATTTCTTGGGGGGGGGTTGCCAGGTAGGAACAATTGTGGATGGAAAATCTGCATCTCTGCCTCAGGCTCCTGCCTCACACATACGTGTACATCATATTCCTACATCTTCCACAATATATACCACGAGTCTACGAACAGGTCAGTAGGACACAAGCCATGCAATGCACATCTAAATCTGAATGCAGAACATACAAAAAAAACATGGGTATTTTTAAGATCAAAACTCTTTCCTAAGAACCTCATTTCTTCCCGGTCACACAGTCTGGGTGCGACATGTAAGAAATGGCTTTCTGAGGCACTGCGGTGTCTTCTGAATCACTGCCATTACCCGAGAAAACCCCAGGAAGTGGTTTGGATGAGAAGCTGGACCCGACTTGCGTAGGTATCAGCTGATGTCAGAGTACACACAGCACAAAGCCCTAACAATACAGATATTGTGAAACCAGGAATAACCTTCTCTTATCTCCTGCAGTTTGGGAAATCATTTCTAACCCGGTGACTACAGAGCTTAGGAACAAGTCAAACAGTTAATTATTCACTGCGTGCTTCATAATTAATCTCCATTTCAGGCCAATTCTTTGTATGCCCATAATAACATGAAGATCTCCAGTGAGGGAAACAACAGCATGAGCTTTTGGATCTCCTTCTGCAAAGCAATTCCTTTTTCCATAAACAGTTACTATTAAGCAAGGACAAAGCAACAAACCAGACAGCCATCTGTGTAAACCAATTTAAAAGGATGGTGACCTCATAAAATTTTTCGAACTAACGCTCTCCATTTAACTTCTGCCACCCCAGCCTGCCCCAGCAGATGCTGGGTTTGAGTAGGTCCTCGGGCAAGCACAGTGCTTCCTCTTTAGGGAATGCTGGTACTTTAAAGCCACAGCAATTTCAAACCTGTGAAAAGAGTACGTCAATGAAAATACCTCGGCGTATATGGAAGCAGGACAACCTAACCAGCAGCCCACGCGCCCCAGAGGGTGTTGCCACAAAGGTCTGCGCTACGTTTGCCAGCTGAGCTTCCTAGAGGTATGAGGTCAGGTAAGCGCAAAGGTTCAGGCCGCCGATGATAACACAATCCCTGCTGAAGTGTGTTCTTTCTTATGACCCAGAGAGAAGCCAGCACAAGCACAGATGGCAACCACATTAGAAAGGAAGACAAACCTGAGAGCCTTAGAGCAAAACTCAGGAATCCACATCTAGTGCAGCCGTCCTGTACACACCTGACATGGCCACAGCATCCACAGAGCTTTCTGCCTCTTTAGACTTGAATCTGATGAAGCTTCAGGCAAAACATACAAAACAAAATACCAAGTAGAACACCTACAAACAGGTGCGAGTAATAAACAGCCAAGGCCATGTCTTGCACCGTGTCACTCACTCACAGAACTGCCCTTTATTCCATTTACTGCAGTCAGTCAGAGCGACACAAGAGCTGAGATCAGGGTATATCAGGAAGGTGTTGGTGACACCAGACCACTGGTAGCACAACAGAAGGAAGCACACAAACTCGCTTACAAAGGCACGTGGACTACAAACATTTCAGTATCGAAGAAGGTAACTGAAAGAAATGTATATTCTCTTCCCATTTCCAAGCATCAGAACAACATAACAGTATATTAATTTTATTTAAATGCTGCAAGGAAGCATTTGCTTCTCCATTATATAAAGATGATGTTTCTAACCCATGTAGTGCAGACATGGCAAAAATTACCTCCTACAAGGCCAAGGCTTGTTACATTGACTCTTTTTCTCTTTAGCCTGCATTTTCAAACAGTCATTACTTTACTGTTCCCCTTCCACAACACCTGATATTTGTGTGCCTGATAGTTGTGTTTGCTTTAAAATAACGGCTGTGAGGCGAAGGTAACTTGCCCTTCTGACCCAGAGCGTAATTGTACAAGTGTTTGTGCAGTAATAACCCATCGTATACAAAAAGTGACATTTCTCTAATTGGCATTTGCTGAACGCAAGGACACCCTCTACAAACACAGTGGCTTTTTTATTGGCAACCTCTTTAATTATCTCACTCGTCCTAACACAGAATCTCCTTTCTATCATTAGAGAAGAACAAACCGCTCCTCACCACAGCCACAGTAATACCATATATTTCATATTACGTATCAGTGAATACTATTAAAGATTAGCCTTAAAAGACAGAGTAGTATTAACAGCCGACCCGGGAATTTGTTACAGAAAAGGGAACAATTCTGACCTTTGAGTCCATGTTTCAGTGCCTTTTCGATACGCTTCAGAACAAAAGTTCAAGCTGCATCTCATTTCAGTTTGTCACATCTTGTTGCGAGTAAAAGTGAGGACAGAAATTCGAGAGAAGCTGGGCTGGTGCTGCTTTCCCTTGCCTTCAGTCCTGCTGTGTCAACTGATGCTGGCACACGCAGTGTATTTCTCTGCTTCCTTTGTTTTTGTCTTTCCTTGGTCACTGCTTTGAGTTCCTATTCAGCCACCTCCAACAGCTCTCCTGTTGGCTGCCACATTATGTAAAAACTCAAAAATGGCTTAGGAAACTTTTAAATCTGCACTATCTTGGCAAGCAGTTAATCCTTGAAGCAAATGCTACTTACACAATGGAGTGCCTGCATTTCCTAGCCCGCTGCGGAGATGTCGTGCCTCATCTCGTGAGGCTGGAAGGAATGCACAAAGCTTTGTAACATACCTCCGACTTTCCATTTCTACTATATAAGCATCTTGTTATCAGTTTTTATAGGGAGGGAAAATGGGAAAGGAAATTCCTGGAAGAGATTACAATTGTCAAGCAAGCTTTTGATATCTTTTAAACAGCTGAAGCATTAATTTTTTGGCGGCGCTGTCAAAAGTCTATGAGGGCTTCCTGGCTCCAGTGGAAGGAATAGTACATTTAGTTCAACTACAAGCTGTACTTTTTAAAAAATCCATATGAAAACAGACTCATTATTCATTTTTCTGTTAATACGTGGTTTTGCCCTGCAGTTTCAATAATATTTTTTGTAAGACCTTGCAGTCTCAAGAAAGAACTGCAACTTAGAGCTAATGCTTTAATAAACTCTTGTTTATATTATAGCCAAACCAGAACAAACAGAATAAAGCTACAAATGACATTTTTATAGGAAGTCAAGAGAAAGATTCATGTGTCTGAATATTTTAGTTACAGTATGGTAGGCATGATTATTATTTCCTGTAAAGCCAAACTGTAGCTTTAAAGAACTGGATGAAGGCTACTCTGGGAATAGAGCATGGATATCACTTGGGCTTCTGAAGAGCAGCTAGATATAAATACCATACAATTTTAATGCAAAACTCCCATCAAGTATTCTGGGAATTTTACAATGGAGCAATGGCAAGATATGGCCATGAAAAATCTGGTTTGAGTCTTCAAAATACCACCATGCTGGATTTCTACAAATGCCTCCCTTTGTGGTAGAAAGTGCCAAAAACTTTCAAGAAGAAGGTTTGCAGTGAGACAGGCAAGAAAATGACCTTTTTTAAAAGTGATCATAGAATCTCAGAAATTAGATCAAAAAGGAAATGGCCAAAGTCTATTAGATCATCTCGTACCCAAATAAGAAAAATCGATGTAGTATATTTTACAGTGTTTTGTCCAGGTCACTTCTGAGTTACTCAGACTCATCAGCTCTTCTGCTTTCCATCAGGAGAACAGACCTTCACCATAATGATTTTTTTCCTGGTAGTTAACCTAATACTCCTCTTTCTCATTTGCACCATTTTACTCCTTTATACCTCTTTGAGACTGCTATACCCTTCTAGGTGATCCTGGCTTTGATGCTTTTACCACTGTGATATCCAATTTAATAGCAATCAAGGTAGAAAATGCTAAACTAAAAAGCACAACTGATGTTCTGATTTGCAACCTTGCTCCCTCTGTAACCAGCGGCAAGTTTGTGGTGGAATGAGACCTGAGCTCCTGGTCAAGAGTCAAGAGGGTGAAAAATCACCACTGTTCACATTTAAAGACAGGTTGTATTTCATCAGCACATGGCCCCGAGCTTTACAGAGGATGGAGATCTACTAGCAAAGCAACCTCAGAGGTTCCTATTCTCTTTACTCAGTGTGATGCTCCACGATTTGGTTACACTAAGAAAATTTGGTTTCTATTACTTCTCCCTGCACATTAGTGAAAGAGGCTTTAAAGAGTTTTGTGTCTCCTAGTTGACATAACCCCATTTCTTTCTCACTTCCAAATTACAGAATTTCAGATTAGGATTTCTGGCTGGCCTTTGTATAGGGAAATGGAATTCCCTGGAAGATGGGAAGGAGTTTCACACTGCAGATTGCTATCCTGCCTCCCAAGCAAGGAACAGCAGATGTCAGGACCTTAGGAACTGACTTTATATCTCCTCTGTCCCTGAACAAAGACCATCACAAGCAGCATGCAGAGCAATTCCCAAACATATATTCACTTCACTGCCTAAAAGTATAAGTAAGTGTACAAGAAGGAACACTGCAGAGAGTCTGTCCTTGAGCACGTTGGAATAAGTTTGTGAAAACAACATGACTACATGATAAGGAATTTAATTTTTTAACTTAGTTGCTATTATTTCTAACCAGCAGGGTAGCAACTGGCAATTGTGCTTGAAAAAAAGAAAGGCTGGACGAGTTTCTGGAAAACTCCTCAACGCTAAAGGCCTGTCTGCAAAGGGACAAAGTCATGACATGAAACCACAGACACTTGGCAAACTCCTCAGCAATCTTGAATTAGTGTCTTGTACTGCACTCATGTTATTAGCTATTGCCATATCACGTAAATCCTTACGACAGTGATAATTTTGAAGTACCGCTCTACTGTCAGGTGTCCTGACATTATAAAGGCTCCTGGGGCTGTCAGTGTGCAACATTTCTTTCTCGCCTCCTTTACACCAAGTTTCCAAGCCAATCTGAACATCCTGTGAAGGGCCAGGATCTGCCTCGGGAAGATTTTAACATGGATTGGAAGGGAGCTTCTTCCCTCGCTGTCTCCTTGGAGTACGGGACCTCTTTACCCAGGATAACCCCATCCCTTACCCGCCTCTATCTTGGGATTCACGTATGGCTTTGCATCTGAAAATAGGAGTCTGGGAGAGAGTGCTGGTGGCTGCGAGCAGATGGACAGGGACTCTGTGCTGACTCACTGGCAGCACACCACTTGTTGAGCTGTTTGAGGTCCTGCAGGAAAAATGCTCACTTTGTGGCACTAAAGAGAAATACTGCCAAGAGCAAAAATCCCTGCAGGAATTACTGTGCTGTGTATATACAGGAAACAAAACAGGAGACGAAGAAAAGACTTTGCCACAGTTTACAGGAGTTGGTGCCAGGCTACTGGCATAAAAGAGGTACGTTCCCATCTGCCACAGTACACAGGCTTTACCTGCAGTATCTTCCTTCCCTCTTCTTCCCCATGTGCAAACAAATGGGTGGATTCCTTTCAAACTAACTTGATGCCAGGGTAACATTTACAAATCTATTAACTTACTGACAGCCTGGTCCTGGATCTCCAACAGTCTTATGAAAGTTGCTGGCCGCTTGCAGGAAGGACTGAGCTGATGAGCAAAGGTTTTAGGACCAAGGTTATCAGGCACACAGCGTGTAGGAAGAGCTGAAGTGTTATTTCACTCCATTCATTCACATTACAGTACACAATAACATCAAAAAGATAGAAGGCTCTTCATTTATCTTATCAATTGGATTAAAAAAATGAAATACCACAAAAATTAAATACCAATACCTTTTTTCACTTTTCCAACTTTTCTTTACGCTGTATTTTCCTTATACTATTTCACTGCATTGCTTTTCTTCCTCTTTGCTCTTTATTACTCTGCTCACTACAAACATCAACAATGTTTATGTGTAACTCCTCATTTTCCCCTGCAGCAAAATAATGTTTAAATGAGGCGATGGCTAACCCATATTTCCTCCATGACACCTGAAGAAACAAGACCCCAAACAAACCAATGAAACTATACAAGCTCTTCCTCACACAAGCTGACCAAAACTGGAGTTTCCTAGTATCTGGGAACTGGTTCAACAATTTCAGTCGGACTTTATGGAAACACAAAGATCACCTTGAAAGATCAGCTATTTATGACTAATAAGATGATTTTGAACTAACACAGTCAGAAGATGCTATGTGTCCTGAAGTAGGCAAATCATGACTTTGCCTCGTATTTCAGAATACTTCTACAACGTATAGTGGGCTCACAGTAGCAACATATCTCTACCTGCATTAATGATTTCATCAAGGACTTAGCAGCATTGCTTGCTCCATACACTCTTCAAACAAAATAGTACTGTCAGAAGTGAGGGCCATGGGCAAGGTGAGCTTTGTATTATCTTTGCTGTTCTTCCCATCCCAGGGCATCTCTTTATTCTCAAGCATCTCTAAGCACTGAGAGTACTGTGTCAAAACGATACAAAACTATTAAATACCGATTCATTGTTAAGACCCTCAACAAATATCCGACGCTACAGCAGCCGTACAGAGCATGCATTCATAGATTTAAGAGGTAGGAGAGAAATGAATTGTATTTAATCTTCAAAAAATTTTCAAAATAAAGCCCCTGATATTCCTGTGTCAGATTCAGTCTTCGTTTTCACCTCCCAAGTATGGTAATTACAGTCCTGTGCCCACTGGGAACTAGTTGCACACTGAAACACCAACACGCTTCACTGGAGGAGGAAGAGGTTTGCTGAAGGAGTTACTACAAGATGCAGCAGCAGATGCTTTGACTTCCAGTGAACGTGCAGCATCCCTTGCTCACAACACCTTGTTATTTTAACTACCAAGATGAAATATCTGGTTAGCCGTTGTTGTTGTCCAGGGCGACTGACAAGATTTTAAAGGTGGCCATTGAATAGGTGAAGGCTCTTGCAGAAAAAGGCAGCTTTAGCCACCATGGTCATCGTTCCTCAATTCAAGCTGTGCAAGCAGAACTTGGTGCCTGCACTTAGTCACTGAAGTCAACAGGGTGCAGGCATATGGACCCAGGCATCCGCCTGGCGTGACTTCACTGCAGGGTCAACACCTAAATTAGTTTGTCCCCAACGCATCACCTCTGTCACAGCACACAAGGAGGTACCTACACACATTGCCACATGTCAGTTTGGACTTCAGCCCTCCACCTTGCAGACAGCCCCAGTGCCAAGCATCAGGGAGTGGCAGGCAACTTGCTAATGCTTTTTCCTAGCAAACGACAACCCTTTCTGAAATGTTTCAAAGGTCTGCGGAGTCTTTCTTGAAAGTTGGTGATGCTGAGCTTTTGCACAAACACTGAAAAAAAGCTACCCTAAAATACTACCACTACCCTAAAATACAATCCCCCTAAAAATGGGGGGAAAGGAGGTCAATATTAGCCAAAAGATATTAATGTGTAGCTGGGCATAATGATTCCTAGAAAGCTGTGGCAAATAATACATATAGCAACATCAACCAGTTAGCAAGCTTTACATTCTAAGCACAGTACCCCAAAAAAATTCACTGAATTTTAATGCAAATGACTCAAGATTCATCAAGCTTTTTGTGCTTAACCTTTTACAGATTTTGAATTATATAACCAGATTGTCATGAATCACAAAGTCTTATTGAAGTCACTGGAAAAAAAAAAAAAAGATATAAAAACAAAGGAAGGGTATACTCTTAAATCACAGTTCAGTGAAAACCTTTTCATTCCCTCCTCTCCCTTGTTCTTCCAAGACTCTTTAATTGCCGCTTCTCTTCCTACTACTTCTGTCGAATGCAGTTCTTAACCAGCACTCAACTAGCCAGAGAGCAGATGAGGAAACTTGCTTCAGCCCCAGTGCGTGCGTTGCACCAGGCACCTGTCCGCAAGGAATGGAAAGGTATCCGTAACCTGTATCCCTCGGAGTGAGGGCATCCACGCTACAACAGCACATGCACTGCTGCCGAAAGCAGCTTTATGTAAGCACTGTGTCAACAAATGCACAGACGTGGGTTAAGTGGCTCCTGCAGGAACTCTGGTTTCATTCATTAACTACGACCTCTGGGCTAGTACATGCGGAGGAGGAGACACACAGGCGAGTTAAAACAAAGCTTCTGTTTTCCCTCTGAAAGTTTTCAAGGCTCAAAATCCTGCACAAAACCCAGCCTGCTGTCACCTGAGTCAAAAACAATAGCAGGCACTCAAATAAGTAAGACCGGTGCGAGAGTTTGCAAGCCCAGCCCGAGCGAAGGGCCACCTGCCAACAGAAGAAGTGGTGAGGAGGAATTTGGATCCAGCTGCTATCCTCCCTCAGCCAAACAACGCCACGCGATAAACAGCATTAAGGACTTTTTTAATCACCAGTCAGACCGAGAGCATCCATGTCTGTCATTTTGACTCCTCGGTTGCCAGGAGAAGGGCTTGAGAGACTTCTGAGCTCAAGTTCACGGAGAGCTGATCTCCTGTTTCCTAGCACAGCTGTATCAAAGGGACTGAGCCTGGGAGGGACGGGAAGAACAGGGGGAAAGAAGAAGAAACGACAAAGCGCCACGCCGTAGGGCTGACTCAAGCTGCTAAATTCATTACAGGTAACACTCACAAAAATCTCATAGCTGTCTTGCAGCCCCATTTTGCACGTCAGCTTCTGACAGAAAGGCAGAGTGGAAGGAGAGAGAGGGGATAACTCAGTATCTGCAGTCCTTATTTTCGTAAAATGAGGTACTGAACACCAGGAAATGAACTACGACCGCATCCTCAGTGGGTCACTGTGGCAGGTGCAACTTAACCTTAAAATCATGTAGCCTACTGCACCTTCAGATTTAGCCCAGAGAGCACCTGGGTTAAGCACTCCAATAAATCCGCTCGCTGCTCGTGGGCAGTAACAAAAAGGGTTAAGGAAACAACCGGGCTGCAGCTGAAATTCCACAGCACTTCCCTTCACAGAGCTGCAAACTGCGTGTCTCCCTGGGATAATGCAAACTGCGTGTCTCCCTGGGATAAAACGGACTGACGAGCTGCCCTAAAGATCCGCCAGTCAAACACATTGAAACGCCACTACCACCGGCGGACACGTATGGCTGGAGAGCTCGGGAGAGTTAGTCAGAGCATCGCAGTCGCTCGGCGGTCCTCCGGCACGGCCGCTTCCCCGGCATCCGGGGAAGCGTACCTTTCGGCTACGCATCGCAGCGGATTCACCGCCTTGCAGCCGAGGAACCCCCCTCTCCTTCCTCCCCGCCTCGGCCCCCGGTGAACACCCGGTATCTGGGTACTACCTGCATTTATCAGCAGAGCCATCCTGTGTCTTCAGTCATTCAAGGAATTTAACAGCCTGGAAATTCCTGTTGTCCATTATTGGAGGTCACAGATAAAAGCTAAACAGCAGCCGTGACTCCCATCAATCATAAGTCACTCACTGATAGAGTGCATGGTAGGAGACCTACTGATGTAAGCTAGTCACCAGAGAAAATACCCACTGATGACGCATATCCAGGCACAAAAATAGTTACAGGGCCCCCAAAGGGATTATTCAACAGCCTACATTTAGATATTCTTACAAGAGACCCGCAGTCAATTTGCTGCTATTAGATGGCTGGGGAACGTTGAAGTTTAAGTTTCCTCAGCAGACATAACCACAAATAGCTGGTTTAAATAAGCTACTGCAATTACAAGCTGTTTTGTAAATTTTAACACTGCATTATAGGGATTAAGTCTAAACAGAACCACTGGCTATAAAATGCTGTTCAGCCTTTGCTCTTACTATTTACCAATTCCTCCTGTATATTGGACAGCAATGAAAAGAACAATTTAAAATTAATTCACAAATGCTCAAACTAAGTCCCTTGTGCTATCCAAAAGCAATGTTTGTTCTAAAAATAAAAAAAATCAACGTATGTGAAATGGTGTGGGATATTTTGCTGATGCTTCAACACTATCTGGATCAACTTCTTTGTAAAATACTTTTGGCTTCATTTTTACCCCTCTTTGGCATTTGCCTCTCTAGTACGCAAAAAAAGACCTGAATAGCTAATCTTTCTTGCACAAATCAAAACCATGTAAAGGTAAATTATCGACGACATGCAAGACCATATACCATGCACCTGCTTTGAGCAGGGGCTAGAAAGATGACCCCCCCAGAGATCCCTTCTAGGCTAAATTACTCTATGATTCTGTGCAACTGGATTTATTTTGGCATTAATATCAAGTTAAAAACATAATCCTCTAAATTAACCAGTCAACTGGTAAACCCTGGTGGCTCCTGCCACCTTCAACAGTTTCGGGATCTTCCTCATGCCCTCACAGCAACCAAACTTACTAGAATATAACTGAGCTTACTAACACTGCTGATGGTGAAACACTGACTCTGCATTTCTGGCAATATTAAAATCTTTATTTTTTTAATTAACCGATTTTAACAACCAAGCCCCCTTTTCAGAAGCAATTTTGGTGCTTGGGAGTCTAAAAGTTAATGACTTTCTAGTGCATATTTAAAATCTAAATATAGGAAAGTATTTTATGACTCTGATGCCTACTTCATTGACATACTTTTAGAACGCATTACCTAGCCAAACAAACACTCAAGGATTTATAGTATTTACCCTGTAAAGCAGGAGAAAGAAATGTCCCAGGCTACAAACTTCTACCTCACTTTCTTCATCTGTGATAACATTATTAAAAATAACACCAAAAATTATTTTTAGCACAACTGTTTCGCAAAGCCATCACGTTTCTCTCATGCATCTATATGCTGGCAGGCCATATGGCCTAATTTAACAGCCCTAAGAAGAAATATTCATTGGTGCCCTCTAGCTGATTATCCTAACCAACTTGCTGCAGACACCTAGCACCAGTCTCTCTTTCCTCCTCCTCTCATTCCCGGGTCTTTCGCTGGTGCCCACTCAATGCAACGCCCTGGAATAAAACAATTCCCTTCCTACAGAAGATGTGGTAGGCAAAACGTTCAAATCCCCTAGTGTTCTCAGTTGCAGGAGCTCTTACAATAACGCAAGTGTCATGAAAAATAGGAGAGGTGTAAATGTGTACAACACCACATCACCAAGAACCTGTGACGTACTAATGTACTTTGTAGGAAGTTGGCAAATCTCATGGGAAAATACAACCTGCAGTGTTTCACATGAAACACACCAAGCCTCTCACCCCTTCAGAAGTGACTATTATAATCCTCCCCTTCGTCAGGAGCCTTTAAACAGCTTATAAACCATATATTACATTTTGCCACACATTCTGGAACTCATGTTTTAACGTTAGTCAGCGATGGATCAGACGGTTTCACAACTCGCAGCCCAGGATCTCCCTTTTGCCATCACCCCAGCCTGAGCGAGCGGAGCGGGCTCGCCTCTCCCTCCGCTCCGACGCCCGTCGAAGGGACGCGCGCCCCGTCCTGCCCGCCGCGCTCCCCTCCCCTCTCCCTCCAGTCCCCCTCCGCGGGGGCCGTATCGGGCACGACCGCGGTGCGCAGCCCCTTTGCCACACCGCTGCATGGCTGCGGTGGGGACGTGGCCGGAGCACTGCCGCATCTTCAAAGCTGTAAGAGCCGCGAGGAGGGGATGCTAACGCGTACCCTGGACACCACCTCTAGTGCGACAGGTGAGGCGAACGAAACGGTGTCCAAATCCCAAACAGGAGATGTGCCGGCTGGAGGGAAACCCCCGCCAAGGGAGAGCTGCCCCAGGAGACGCCGTGCCCGTGGTGTCCCCAGCCCCAGCACCGAGGGAGGAGCGGCGCGAGGTGCCCGCCGAGCACGGGCTGCCAGGACGGCTCTTTGGCAGCTCCACCAGCAGGTCCGCCTGCTCGGAGTTACACCGGTGGCCACCGGCCACTCAGAGGACATGAGAGGTGGGGAGGCTGTGTGGAAACCCGGGTTAAAGCTCTCTTCTCTTCCTCCTTGCCCAGCTGCATGAGGCAGAGGCTGGCTGGAACTGGCTGTCTCCGTGCATTTAAAGCCACAGAGATGTCCGTAGCACCATACCAACTGTTAATCAAGGTAAACGTAGAAGGGAGACCAGGATCTGAAGCTCAATATAAATACCGTGAGATTGACTAACCTTTAGGGCTGCGTTCGTAATACTCAAAAGGTCTGTCTATACCTTGATTGGGAAAAAGAAAGCTGCAGCGTACACTCTCTCATGTCTGTGTCTGAACAGCAGCTGTAAAGCGGTAACTGCTCAAATGTTTGGGAAGCACCAGCCTGCTCCTGCAACATCCAGCTGTGCTTGGAAAGTTAACTTCCCACATACCATTTGCCTGTTGAAACACAGAACGGGTTAATCACAGTGGCCAGGCATTTTGGAAAGGTCCTGGAGCTCCGTTTCTCTAGCACATTACAGCTAACGTTACTTTCACACACCCCCCCAGGAAAAGGACACCACAGACTCGGTCAATACTCATTAAGGGGATGCAATCCAAATCTCTACGTCATTAAAAGACCAAGGGGTGGCCTGAACAAGGAATAGTCAAAACCCTTTGTTCATGTAAAACAGGCATTTTGCTCCATTTGGAAAGTGAAATTTTTGGCATAGTTCACTTTCCTTTTTTTACAACCAGCTGTCGGTTCTGTCAGTTCTCATACAGGAGACCTAGCACAAGGCTGGTTTGTGCAACTACCTCTGGAAGCCAACAGACTTTTCAAAAGCCTGTTTTCTTGAAACATAAAGGAACCCAGCAAACCCTTGTACAGATGTGGGAATGTGACAGATGGGTGGTGAAGGTGGCATCTACAGAGTAAAAGGAGATGTGGAAAAACGAGGATCTGGCAGGAGCAGCTTTTACTGTTCCCAGTAGTAAAAATGTATTGCTTTTCAATACAGAGGAAAAATAATGAAAACAGGCAAAGGACAGAACAGGAGTCACGATGGTAACTAAATGTACCCATCTAAATAGAAGAGTGTAGAGGTGTCCTGTTGTAACAATGCTTCATGATAGTTTTAAAAATGCCATATTTGAAGTAGGAAGCCGATGAATTATCTCTCACTGACCCATGAGAATCCAATTAGGAATATACATTAATGTGGTGTAGAAATATTGTTTATGAAAAGTAAAGAGACTATTAGCTTTCCAGACAGACAGTAAGAGAACACCCCAAATTAGCAAATTATTTTATAAAAGCTTCTACAACTTTTGAAACAAGGGGTAATACTGGAAAAGATGTTTGGCTCACTGGGGATGGAATACTATGGAGCATTTAGTCACTGTGTCATACAACATTAGATAAACCAGGACACTGATGTCAGAAACATAAAAATAGTCATGCTATTCCCATTCTGCCTGCACATCAATCTCTTAGGGCTTTTCTCCCAATGCTAGCATTGGCAAAACAGGTAATATTGATTATAACTGAAAAGCAAAAATGAAATATTATAGAAGTAGAGGCTTCTGAGACTACATAATGATTTTTCTCTATTTGGAAGTAGGAACCTGATACTTCCCTTTGCATGCAAACATCCCTGAAGAAATCTAAGATGGGTAACAATGGATGGTGGTGGTGGGAGTTGCGCTTATTTTAGATATTTGACATGAAAATCAGTATTTTTATTTTTGGAAACAAGTATACTTAAGTTAAATTTCAAATTATCACTACCTATTACATAGTCTAAACTGGTTACATTTGGGAGCATAGTTAACGGTAAATTACAGGGTTTATGCCAAAGTTTTAAAGCAAATCAAACCATGAAACTAAGGAAAGCCGTTGCCTGAGCACCTGGAACCAGGTTTTGTTGAAATGAGAAACTAGCATTTGATAGCAATAGCCTCTTTTGCAGCTGCAGCAAAAGGTTGAGGGTTCTTCGTTTCACCATACTCGGTTTGGGTCTGTTAAATAACTAGCCTGTTTACGGATGAGTAACTGTAAGTTGAGGAAAGTGTACTTTCCTATTCCAAGATATTAATTAAAAATACTTTTGAGATCTATTCTTTACCAAAATTCTTTAACAGTATTTTTAGAATATGGTGATGGAAAATAATAGTAGTCTCAGCAGTCTGTTCACATCATACGTATGCCACTTGACATGAAGGGACCAAATAAAGTGAACCATCAAAACATGCCAGGTTTATTCTGTATATTATTCTACAGTGACTGCGTGGCAGATAATGGAAGGGAAACTGATGTCATCTATCTTGACTTCTGTAAGGTCTTTGACACAGTCTCACACAACATCCCTGTCTCTCTACATAGAAGAGATACAGATTTGATGGATGGACTATTGAATGGATAGGGAATTGCCTGGATGGCTGCATCCAGAGAGTTGCAGTTAACGGCTCAACATCCAAATGGAGATCAGTATCAAGTGGTGTCTCTCGGGGTCATACTGGGACCGATACTGTTCAGTATCTTTATTAATGACATAGTGGAATTGAGTGCACCCTCAGCAAGTTTGTGGATGATACCAGAGTGATGCAGTTGATACACTTAAGGGAAGCGATGCCATCCAGAGGGACCTTGGCAGGCTTGAGAAGTGGGTCAATGTGAACCTCATGAAAATCAACAAGGCCAAGTGCAAGGTCCTGCACATGGGTCAGGGCAATCCCCAGTATCGGTACAGGCTGGGGGATGAATGGATTGAGAGCAGCCCTGCCGAGAAGGACTGGGGGATTTTGGTAGATAAAAAATTGGATATGAGCTGGCAATGTGCGCTTGCAGCCGAGAAAGCCAACCATATCCTGGGCTGCATCAAAAGAAGCGTGACCAGCAGGTCAAGGGAGGCGATTCTCCCCCTCTACTCCGCTCTTGTGAGACCCCACCTGGAGTACTGCATCCAGTTCTGGGGTCCCCAGCACAAGACAAACACAGACCCGTTGGAGTGGGTCCAGAGAAGAGCCACAAAAATGATCAGAGGGATGGAACATCCCTCCTATGGAGAGAAGCTGAGAGAGTTGGGGTTGTTCAGCCTGGAGAAGAGAAGGCTCCAGGGAGACCTCATTGCGGCCTTTCAATATATAAAGGGGGTTTGTAAGAAAGATGGAGAGAGACTTTTGACCAAGATCTGTAGTGACGGGACAAGGGGCAACAGTTCTGAACTGAAAAAGGGTAGGTTTAGATTGGACATAAGGAAGAAGTTTTTTACAATTAAGGTGGTAAGACACAGGAACAAGTTGCCCAGAGAAGCTGTGGATGCCTCATCATTGGAAGTGCGCAAGGCCAGGTTGGATGGGGCTTTGAGCAACCTCATCTAATGAAAGATGTCCCTGCCCACAGCAGGGAGTTGGACTAGATGAACTTTGAAGGAACCTTCCAACCCAAACCATTCTGTGGTTCTACGATTCCAGTGTACAGTAACTAGGAGTACCTAGGAGACACTGTAAAGCCTTTTATTTCTTTGTGAAAAGTAAAAACAATGACTGCAAACTATTCTGAAATCATATTCATCTCAGTTTGAAGTTTGACTGCAAATCTGCACAATCTTTGACTAAAATAAAAACCCAATTCTGAATGGACACCCATTTCTAACTCCATCTGGAAAGGGGAACAGAGTGACTTGGGGTCACCAACAGTGGGGAGTGGAAAAGGGCAGAATAGGAAACACTGCTGTCCTTCACCATCATCTTCTCACTATCCATTCCTGATTACCGTGATAATAAAACATAGTATTCAAGTGTGAACAACCTTGCACGTACAAGATCTGATCTGCATGTTGAGGATGCAGCTTCATGGTCTGGCAAGGTCAATGCAATGGCGAGCTGCCACCCAAAAGGGGGAGATGCCGCTTCGCTTCCTCTCCCCCACACCAGCCGTGTGCTCCTGCCAGCTCTAGTTTGCCTGTGCCCACGGGGAGCCAATCCGAGGTGCAAATCCATCAGAAACCCCTGGCTACCCAACAGCTTGCTGCCTGTGCAGCTGCCCAAACCAGCCAAGCGTGGGCTCAGGCAAGCGGCCACAGAGGACAGGTAGCAGGAGCAGCCCCTCCGGCACGTGAAACCATAGCCAAGACAGTGGGAAACCTCTTCTCAAATCCTAACTGCCCACTCGTTCCAAGTTTTGGCAGCGCTGGAGAGCCCTGGCTGTGGAGAGAAAAGCCGACCTCTCAAAGTCGAGGGGCGTTCTGGACACTGCTGCCGATAGCTTCGGCAAGAACCATCAGGCAGCCAGCGGGACCGGGGAGGAAGCGCAGGGGGAGGAGAGGAAGGTCCAAACCACCCCATGCAAAGGAGAAAGCCCCACCTCGGCTGCTGGCAGCCCGCCTGCTGGCCCCCGCCACCAGCGCCCACCGAAAGGGGAACTTGCCCCCGGAAGGTGACGTTAGCTCTGTGTTGATTTGCTTATTAGGCCTGCCCAAAACCAAGTATGTCTGATGTTTCAAAACTGTCCATTTCTGATATTTTTAAAAATGTTTGTCCATTTGGCCAAACTACACAGGTTAGAACCATGAGTGGGTTTCTCTAAAAAAGGTGGTTTCTTTTCCTCTTGCAAGATTTTTTCTTATTACTCAACAATCAAGGAAAGAAAGCAAGGATCAAACTCAGAATGTTTTCTTCAAAAACCAAATTTATTGATAAAAGCACAATTACCAAATCACGGTGCTTCACTTTTTTTTTTTTTAAACCAACACAGATAACAATATGAAATCTCTACAGGGATTTCTCCTCAAACGACAGTTTCTCTTGTTAGTTATATTCAAATTCCTCTCTTTCTGGGACTCCCTCAAACCACCAGCTACAACTGGAATATATTGAACTAAGAAAGCACTACTTTGCCTACTTGGCATAAGAAGTGGGGGATTTCTCTCTTCGCTGTTATGGGAATGCCTACCAAAATGAAAGGTTTTGGGTTGCTCATGCTTATGCACTCATAAATTTGACTCGTCTCTTACTGACATCTCCTTTTCTTACGAAAAGTTCAAAAGTTCAGTTAGCAACAAGCTGATGTTTTAGCTTGCTGCACAAGCCTCTGGGTTAGGTAATCAAATTAGAGAACTAGCACTCATGGCAGTACATACACTGCATTCGATATTATGAACTGTTGTTAATAAGCTTAAACAAAAGTGCCAACATACACTTATTTACGATTTTAATTATTTATAGTATACATAAGCAGCCTATCTGTAAGAAGTTGGACTTAATCTCTAACAGACTTCCTGCTGCTGTGCTGCCAGTCTCTCAGTGCAACTGTGGCCATTCTTAATTAAATAAATAATTTACCCTGGAAGATTTCATTGAGTGCCAGCCACAAGCACCAGGGCTGGGTGAAAATAAATCACTGCCGGCGGCATGCCAGCACTCCTTCCTAGAATCTACGGAAAGCGGTGATTTCCCTACAGCGAACATTTTGCATAACCATTCTGCACAGCTTAACTGATCTCTGCCATAGCACGGTAGTAAAAACCCCTTCGTTTCTATGTATTTTAAGAGAGTACTTCATGTCCTGTTGATTTCATTCTATCTTTGGCTGACTTTTTGCATCAGTTGTGCAGCTTCTTGTATAGAATCATCTGCCTCCTTTTTTTTTTTTTTTAATTTAGGGTTAAAGTCCTCCTCATTATCACTTCTTGTTATGTCGCTGACCCAAACCCATCCTTCAAAGACGGCATGTTACTGCTTTGAGTCTGCAATCATCTCCCACTTTGATTTCTACCATCCTCCTATCAGCTTTACCAACCAAACTCAAGTTACTTCCTTCTCTACCAATCTACTCTTATCAGTACACACAAAACCAGCTTTTAATGTTTAACATTTACTGCACTATACTGCTATTTAGGCATTTTCATAACCGCAGAAAAAATGAGGAAAATTCCCACTTTGTGCTGTGATATCGATCTATTTTAAAATCCATTGCAAGATCCCACAATAAATATTATGGTGTGACTTCAATACCTGACAGCAGTGTAAACATCAGCAAATTTTCACGGGCAATCACAGGCATCTCAATTATCTGAATACTGTCTCAGTTATCAAAAGGGCAGCCTGACCTACTGTATGGTCAATGTCTTCCTATGTGCTAGTGATTTTAGAAAACCTACCTTGGGTGCTCCTTCATAGAAAATTTCTCCTTACATTTTTGCGTTCAAAAAAAAAGATGTGAAGTGATTGCCCCCATGCAGAAGAGCTCAGATGTTTGGGGGTCCAGGCTCACCACCGCCTGCCCCATGCCCCAGAGCCAAAAGGTGAGCTCCCGGTCTCCCCACCAGGTCAGGTTTCAGTCGCTAGTCCCCAGTCTTCCAAAACATTTGTTTTTTCTTGCAAAGTTTGGCAATCAGCTTGTAACACTTCTGACATAAAAACACAGCAACATTTCAAGAAAAAGCCAACCACTTTGATGGGGCTGCCTCACTGAGGAAATAACGAAGGAAACACATTCTTCTCTGCATACAATTTACCCTAAGGCACATAACCTCCCAAGCGCTACCAGTATTTCACAGCTCTCAAAACTCTGCTGGACCACCTACCACTTTTTGGCCAACTGGCTGACCCAGAAAAGCAGGAGAGAAACGATGGCTGCTGCAGGGAGGAAGTGGCAAGCACAGCTTGTGAACTGGCATGCTTCTGCGTGGGAAGTCGCTCGCTGGGCACAAAGAGCATCGGCTACGGCTTGCCCTGGAATGAGTGATGAGACAGGGGTCGGACCACGGAGGTCACAAGAAGAAAGCAGAAGGAAGAAAGAGCGTGCCAAGGGAAAGAGCTTTCTACTTCCACTGCAGTTAACTCCCCTAAATTTCATCCCTCCTCCTGGTTCCCCAGTTTCCAAAAATAACCTATACAAAGGCAAGAACTGCAGAGGCAGGGAGCCTTAAAAGAGCTGCAGTTGGAAAATACAAAAAGGTGGCAAGGGAATTGAAAAAAAAAAAAGACACGTTCTTTTTGGAAAAGAACAGTGACATCTTTTAGCATGGAGGCATATCGGCAGGGATGTAGGCTGGTAGCTGGAACCAGCATCCGTGGGGTTTCGGGTCCTGGGGGCTGGTGCAGGTGGCTGCAGCAGCAGAGCAGCCAGAGGGGACGGGGGGCTGCTTGGCCTCTCCCCGGGAGGCTGGCGAAGGCTTGGGCTGGTCTTGGCCGTTCCTGCCCTCACGTGCTGCAGCTCGGCAAACGGTTTCTGTTTAGGCAACCACGCATTTTGTATGTCTGGTATTAGAAGATGCTTGACATTTTCCCTTAAAAGTAAAGGCGCCTTAATGTGAAAAACATCTCTTAATGACTAAGAAGAGAGTCAGCAGTCAGCATTTGCACCCAAAGAATTCAGTTCCTCCCACATCAAAGCAACCTCTTGGAAAACTGATTATAAACAAATTAACAAACAACTAGCATGTCTATCAAAAATAATTGTTTTGTGCTGGAAAAGAATTAAAGACTCACGGGGCCTGAAACAAACACTGAGGTTTAAATCTGATTCCTCATTGCTGGACTGGACACTAACACGAGGGAAGGGAAAAAACCTCCTCCTGTTGTGCAGAAATGGCTGCCCTGCTCACACGGCATCTGTGGAAAGGGTGATTCTTCTCTAACTATCTGAGAAGTAAATTCAGGTACAGGTTGAGAGATTTGGGGTTACACAAACATCAGCCATCGTATTTCCACCTTGAACTGGCTTTGATTTTGGGTGATTCAGCCTTGTATTACAGCACCCCAAAGTCACATTCAATTTTTTGCTTCCGTTTTTCAGCACTGATCAAAATAAGCAAGTATCAGCACATCTCTGCATAACTACAGTGTGATACAGGAACGTCCCTACTCACTCCACCAAAGGCAGTGAGACTGCACTCACTGTCAAAAGGTCTGTTTTCACTAACGTTTCCTTCTTGTGCCTTTTCACCTCTTGCTTTCTCTATAGCAGGAAAAATTAGTAAGGTACCCAGGTAAGCTCAGGTCCCCATGCTTTTACCATAAAAGCGTTCATCTTTATCGTAAATACTACCACATACTGCAGAGTATTTCAGACACGACTGCCCAGTGAGAACCATACCCCTTCTCGTACAACAAACCCACTATTTGAATGCCGATTTCTCCCCCTCTGCAGACACTCCTACCTTCTCTCTTGGACAACAAATTTCACTAAGTGTCAGTCATTACATTCTCACAAGTCTCGAGAAAATCGGTAGCTGGCTCTGAGGAGGAAAGCCAGACTGAGGCCCCGAGCTCAGCCCTCGGGTGTTGCACAGCCACCCTGGTAGCGAGCAGGGGCGCAGAGCCTCAGCCCGCCCGGGCAGCCTGCAGCCTCCCGCCTGCTGGCAGCGACGGAAAGACGGTGGGTGAGACGTCCTGGGGGGGAAAGGGCCACGGGAGAACACATCCTGGTACCGCTGCCCACAAAACAGCCTGTTTCAGAGAAAGGGTATTTCTCACCTTTGCGGTTCTGTAGGAAAGTTGGAGCTCAGCCCAAGTGTTTAGCAAACAGGAAGCAGAAATGGCAGAAATTATTTGGAGGTTTGGGGCTTCGGGCAGGGTTTAAACCTCGTAACTCCTGATCCTTTCCTTCTCTTTCATGCTTAAGCAACGATTTTCAAACGGCACAGCTAGCGGCGCCCATGACTTACTCCACGGCAATCTTCTTCAGCCTCCTATCACAACGAAAGTCACCGCAATCTGAGAAAACATCCCCTAGCAAACGATGGCACTAAGTGGGCCAAGCTGTGCCTCCTTCAGAGAAGCAGCAAAGCCGCTGACGGAGAAGCATTTTTAGGAACGAAGTTTAGGAGAGTGGGAAGGAGACAGCTTCACACAGCCTTAGCTGCTTCTCCCAGCAGAGCAGAGATTGAGAAGGAAAAACGCCACAAGCCTCTCATCTTCTCTCCAGCTTGCCACAAAAGAGGGGTGTATTTTTCAGTAGGATCTGGTGAGTCTGACACTGAACTTAGCTCAAGTGACATGAAATGTTAATGTTTAGGAACAAGGTAGGTGGAGAGGAGGAGGAAAGAAGACATTCATTACTTGATGTAGAATTCATTCAAAAGCTTCTTTTCATAGCCAGAACTAAAATTTCCATTCAGCTGTTTATTTCTGGTATCCTAGATAGCTTGAACAAGTGGAAGAAGAGGGATCTAGAAAGAGCCCTTATCCCTGCTTGCATGGCAACAGCCCTTCCTCAGATACCTCCAGAGAGAACTGGACACGTTTTTTCTGACTGCCCATCTTCAAATGCAGGATGGGCAATTTTCCTCGGGGATATTCATACTGGCTTTAGGCTTCCAGCCAAGGTGCACAGAAGAGATCTGCCTCCAACCACCCAGTCTTGTGCCTGCAGGAGCCTCCTGATATGGCCCCACTGCTCCCCACCAGCCCCCAAAACCTCCACATGGAGAATGTCACAAGCTCTTGATGCTACAAACTTAGCAGCTACTATTTAAAATTGGCTGGACCAGTGTATGAAATTAATCCGTGCGTGCTCTGCATTTTTTCTGTTCATGTCAATCTGAATTCTCCTCTCTCATCACTCTGATATCCTCTCCCACTTCACGTATTTTAATTTCCTTGCTCTTTTTTTTGGGGGGGTCTACATTACATCTGAAAAACAACTTTTCCCTCATAGGCACCAGAACATCATCTCTTTCCTGTGTTGTGCTCTTCCCAGCCCCCTGTTGTTTCTCTGCTTGCCCATCTGCCTTTGCTCTGTTTCCCCACTCTTCCTGTCCTTGATTTCTCTCCTCCTTTTCTTCTTTCTTTGATGTTCCTCTTGGTGCTTTCTCTTCATCCTTCCTGCCAAGCTGAATGAGTTGATCCACTGGGGAGGTGCTTGCAAACAGCAGCTAGCCTGTTTGGAGGGTTACACCAGGTCGGGACACCTACACAGGAATCCTTCACCTCCCTTACTACAGTGTTGGCTGGAGTGATTCCTCCTCTTCATTCAGGGTTGTACGCAGAGTCCCTTTGTCAAAAGTCAGGCAAATGAAGGTGCCACATAATTTGGGAAGCCTATGCTAGTATTTAATGAGCTACGTCTCTTTTTTTGTTTTGGGGTGCTGCACAGAAACTAAAAGCCACAACAACAACAACAAATTTGGGAGAGTGTCAAATGCAGCATTAGCAAGTGGGTCAGGCTTACCAGTGCTGCTCTCCCTCAGAAAGTGGCTGTTTAAAAATGACACCTTCTTACTTTGCAGTTCTGCTGCCTTGAGGGTGAAATCCACCCCTTTGCAGAATGCCAAGACAGGGTCATGTAATCACTTCAATTCTATTTATTCCCTTAGAAAAGATTTACGCATGTTGCACTGGTCTCCTGAACAGGGACAAATTTCCCCCAAGTAGAATCTCAAAGACAGGGTTCTGACTTTAATGAAAGCAAGCCTTGTTTTTAAGAAAAAAAAAAAAATATTCCTGTTGCTAGTTGGAAAAAAAAAAAAAAAGAAAAGGATACAGATAAGAGAGACAAATTTTATTCCTCCTGGCACAGCAGCAGGAGAGTGGTTGACCAACTTCCAACTGCAGAGCTATATTCTCTCCCCAGTTAAATAGAGAAACCTCATTGAAATCTATAGGCCAGATCCACTGAAATGTTCTGGCTGCTTTGCCTGTTTTAGCAATGCAAAGCAGCTGCAAATCCAGTTTAATTTGCTAGTTTCTGTCAGCTTTACCGTGCCAGATTAGCACTGCTGTTAGCCTCAGAAATACCAACATCTGGAGGTTCCCCCCCCACCCAACCTAGCTTTAAACCTTGGAAATCTGCAATTCATCCACCCATCAGCACGGCTGGCGGGACCAGCCTCAGGTAGTTCTCCACCCTGAGCAAAATACATCTGTCACAATCCTCTATCCTACACTCATGCAGCCAACTGAGCAGATCAAACAAAATTCACATAATGATCAGCTCTTGGTTATTCGCTGGCCGACTGCCTGCCCAGTTGCTCCAGAGGGTGACTCCTCACCCTGTCTGGGAGCAGGTGCCTTCCTAGTGTGGGTCCATGAATCCGAGTTGGCCGGCAAAACAAAATACGCTGTTTCCTCGTACTTTTATATTTCTTTGTATGTCAGGAAACAGAGCTCAGTCTTGTTTCCTGCTCCTCAGCCAGGGGAGGTAGGAGAAACTGGAAGTAGATGTAGAGAAAGGCAGAAAGAAGGCAGATCAAAAAGATCAAGGAAAAATAATAAAAAAACCCAAACACTGCTTCACTCTGCTCTGTAAAGCAGTATATCTTGGAAAAAATACAATCCACTCCCCAAGTCTCTCTCTCCAGGGATATACAACAGTCTCAGGAATTAATAGCATTTTTTGCAACATTCAAGTACTGCTGCACTTAGTGTCTTATAAAAAAAACCCAACAAAACAGCCTCTTCATTTGCTTTTTGCCTGAGAAAAACACATGTAAAAAAGAATGGGATGGAATTGGGGGGAGGAGGGGACGGCGGGTGTATTCATGTCAGTTCTGATTTTCTAAGAACAAAGGCTTTACTTTATATATAAATAAATAAATTGGAAACATTCAGCATGTTTTATTTTTCCTCAGCTCACTCCCAACCCCTCACTCTGAATGCATTAATACACACACCTTCAGCACAATCGGGCTCTTGGTGTTGCCATGGAACTGAAACCTTTGCAGTTTAGATGATGATGTACGCCAGGAAGCATACTGTTCTTACACTTCCTATAACAGAAGCAAAATCACTGCATAGCATTAACTCCCTTAGTATTTAAGGCATTCGGTGTCTTTCTTGTCTGCTCATCTTCACACCGAGTTTGCTTTTTCTATCTTGCCACATGCAAATGAAACACATTTGACATAGCTATTCTCGTCTTCGTGAAGTCAATAGCTCACATGCTGAGCACATTAAAGAAGGTCCACAAGACTATGGACTTTCCCTTTTTAATAAGAGGCTGTTGCAGGCATGCAGCAGCTGCGATGAGGGCTGGAGAAAGCATACGTACATGAAATATATGGGGGTACAGCAAAGTATTATGTATCAGGGTAGCATTTAAGCAGGTTCTTGAAACCTAGTTAACATATTTATTGCTAATGCTTTTGACGATCCTTCTGAATATTCTTTCGTACCCATTTGTCCGGACAACCAAATTACACCGTAAAGCTCCTGCAGCAGGCACCAGATCGTTCCACACCTTTTTTTTATAACTTAGGCTGGTGAGATTTCAATGGCGAGCAGAGCTTTAGGCACTTCAGTTAGAGGGAAAAATTAGTACAACTCTGTGTCGCCTAAAGGTTCAGCCTACAGTTATTATCTTCAGCAGATCTGAGCTTTTTGCCAAAGCTTCTGAAAATGGCTGTACACGCATTGCAAATACATAGATTTTTATGTTCAAAGAAAAACCAGGGAACACAAATATCCAAGTTCATTATAAAAAGATTACCATAATAAATAAATAAATATATAAACAAATAACCATTCGTGTATGTAAACATTGGCTCTGTACCTGCAGAAACAGCTGGAAGCCAGTCCATGGTCTGAAGCCAGCTTGAGGTTTTTTTGTCCAAAGTTAAATATTTGCATAGTATTAAGCCCAAAATTAAAGCATTTGCTGAAGAAACTTGCTGACTTGTGTGTATGGAAAAACAAGAGGGAATTTAGCTTCCCTGCACACGGGGGCAGATTCTTGGGATGCCTTCTCCATCCCATGAATTCCTGGACAGCAGAGACACAGACAGAGTACCGACCAGGGAATTCCCCTCTTGCTTTCCGGAGGATTTTGTGCGCAGGCTGGACAGAAGAGCAATAACCCAGGTAGTTATTTTATGAAGAAGGTGTTTGTTGCTTAGGTGCCCGCCCCTCGACCACCTGGTAACACTCCTTTCCTTTTATCGTTGTCCCCGGCACAGAAAAGATCCATTCACCCAGCACCTCCGTCCGAGCAGGTCTGCCCGGTCCCTGTGCCACAAGCGACCTCCTCCTGTGTCAGCCCGCCGGCTGCCAGCGAGCTCCGGCACCTCGCTGCCCCGGGGACGCGGGCCGGGGACCCTGCTCACGGAGGGGCTTTCTGGAGCAGGGTCTGGCCCCCAGCGCCTCCCCGCTTGCCAGCGGTGGACACAAAAGCACCGCCGTCTCTCTGCCTGCCTGCCTGGGCCAGAGCGAAGCGGCCGGTCCCCCATTCCTGGGTGCTACTGGGTGCATGCTGGACCCCGGCAGCGCCTGCGCCTTCAGGTCCCCTCTCCTTCCCTCCGCTGAGGGAAGAGCCGTGCTGACAGGATAAGCTCCCTCTCCTCCCTCCACCAGCGGCGAGCGTCCGACAGTCGCACGTCCCCGTCGCTGCATCCATTACCTTGGGTTTACACAAGGCTCTCGCCATCAGTTTTCTAGTTACAGGAAAATGTATATTGTGCTGTGATGAAAGGCCAGTGCAATGTCAAGTGCATTAAAAGGACTCCAGGGACTGATTAGAGTCAAAAGGGAAAGGATTTATGGTGGTTAATAAAGTTAAATCTGCCAGAGTCCTGCTTATTCTTTCCAACTGCAGGTAACCAGATCTTACAGGAAAAATTATTAAAACGTTGCAAGTTATTACTGTCCCCTCTGAAAGAAAACCTGCGTTTTGCCATGAAGCGCCTGGCCAGGAGAGAGACCAGCTCACCACGGCGCCTACGCTGACCCCGAGGAGGAGAGAAGGGGGGACACACGCCCCCTGCCCGTGCCTCGGGCGAGCAGCAAGGACCTCGGTACCAAGAGATCTCTTCAGCACGCGTGTCACCTGAACGGTCCCCAGCAGGTCTGCAGCCTCCGGTCAGCAGCTGGGGGGGGGCTCGGACTTCCACCTGCCATCAGGCACCGTGCCGCGCCATGGCGAGGGGCACGGGCAGACGGGAGGGAAAGCCTCCCCCTCTGTCAGTGCTGCACATCCACGTGGGAGAAGGACGAAGCAAAGAAGGAAGCTCTCACCTCTTATTCCCAGTCTGCGTGTCACGTGTGCAACTTCTGCTGAAGAATGCAAGCTAACTGGACTCCATAGGACTGCTCTGAAACTTGTTTTAAACGCTTTACAATCTAACGTGCCCGAAAGTTGACATAATTTTACAAGACGTTAATGATTTTCCACATTGAGACAACAACATCAGCTGAGGGCAAAGGGAAGTGGGACACCAAATTTTCAAAAAACTATTGGGAATTTTGTATCCATATCTAAATTACGTGCACTTTATTGGATCTCAAGTTTTCATTTTTCTACCACTTAATAATTGCAAATACGTTATATATGCCCTTTCCATTTTGTCATTCTTTCACTATATTACATCAAATTTAATTTCCTGTGGAAGTGTGTAATCTTTTCAGCCGTGACTGCCTCAGAAGCTTTCCTGTAATAAGCAGAGCCTCGTCCTCTGGCAGGCTGATCTTTTATGAGCCGTGCTTCTGCATATTAGTTTCCTGAAATGTTTGCAATGCTATACGAGAACTGGCAAAAGAGGAAAACCAAAATAACACTCAAAAGGAAAAACAAACACGAAGACATTCACTTCCTTCTGACTCCTCCATTCACCAGTCAAAGGAAATTTCATTTTGATTTGGGTAGATGGCAAATCCGTGAAGGTTATTACCGCGTATCAGAAGAAGCCTCACAAGGTGCGAGACACAGCAACCCTTGCTCTACAGCTCATTAAAAGCATGGCAGTGAGACGGCTGCTCGCTCTTCGTGCCCAGGGAACACGGAGATCGGCAAGCGGCCACCACTCTGACAACCGCCTCTCCTCGCCACCTGCCCTTGGCTCTCTGAGAGGTCCCCTCCACTGGCAAAAAGCCACATTCCACCAAAAAAGTGAAAATGTCAACCAAGACGCATTCACGCTTTTCATGACGAGATACCTGTGACGGCAGGAAAGCAGACCAGCTGGCCTGCTGGGCCCTTTCCAGACCTCTGCCCCTGCAGAATGTAAAACTCGTCTTCTTCAAACCAGCTTTCCATTACCCGTGCTCGCACACACACCAAAACAGCTTATTTACAAAAAAAAATATATCAACAAACAATTCTGAACATTTAAAAATTAACCAACTCAGAAGAAACGAGAGCAACAGATAATTATTCCTATATCCCTCCTGAAAAGGTGCTTGGATACGGATGATAGAGGAGACGTCTGAACAAATGAATAGAAAATGTCTGCAAAGGGTCATGTTAATGGTATTTGGCCAGCAGGGATTACTGAGGCTGGCTATACAGGCGTGCCAGAAGCCCTGCCAGTGCAAGCAGGATCAATGCTCTCTCACTTCAGTGGCAGACGTTGCCTCCGGGAGCTTCTCTTCAAACTGACCCAGAGTCCAGCCAGATTTGGAAACCTCTTCACCGATCAGCACACAAGTCACCCAGGTTGTGAACTGCTCTCCTAAAACACACTAAATTGATCAATGAAGCCTGGCCTTTCTCTCCCCTGTAAGACTTTTATTTTGCTTTCCCTCTCCCACGTCACTGATGCAGCAGCAAATCATTCACATTTCTGACGAACACTGTCTTCAAAATTATATATAAAAATACAGTGCATTGAACCTAGATACGTACTTTTGGAGCAGTCATCTGTCCTCATCACTTCATAATTTTTTAAGGTAGACAAGCATTTTCAATAATTGAGTCCTCTTTTAGGTTATTTTGGCAATGCATTTCCTTGTAATTCTGTTTTATGCTTGTATCTTTAAAACTTAATCTCTAAAAAGTGGCTAATCAGTAAAAAAATTCCATGCAGGGAACAATACTTAAACAAAAGTCTCAGGTGTTACATGCAGTGCAATTCAACTCCCATCAGCATGAAGAAATGTTTTTCCACCAGTTTCAGTGGGACTTGCATCAGGGCCATAAATCAGATGAAGATGCTCCACGTTAACAGTTATGTGGTGTGCTACAAACTGCTTCAGAACAATAATGTAACCACTCTCATAAAACCGATTTGCTCATGGTTTTACAGGACCTGAGCGTGTGTTAACAATTTCAAGCCAGAACAGTAGAAAAGAAAAACATGCCAGCTATCAGTGACCTTAGATTTCTGGCCTCATAGGCCATAAATTAAATAGCCTCCCTTCACTAGGTGGGTCTCAGCCTCCAATTCCTTGTACAGGATGAGGAAAAAAGACTCAATATATGGATTTAATTCCTATTGAAATCTTGGTCAAAGATGGTGGGTGATGTAAAGCTAAACATCAAGGGAATAACTGCCATCATCTGGCTGAGTTTGGTAAAATGGAGTTTATTTACACTTCTTTAGGGATTCACTGGTGTGTGAAATTAATCTAATTTAGATTGACCAGAAATTGAAAATGGAATTAAGGAGAAAAGCAATTAAAGACCTTTCCTAAATGCAAAAATAGTACTGCTTTAAGTGCAGCAAAACAGTTAAAGTACAGAACCCTTCACACTACTGCTACTACCCCCTCCTGCCTGAGGAAGAGAGTAATAGTCTGTACATCTACATATCATCACTGTACCAGTATAACTTCATCCAGAGGAAACATTGGTAGAATGTTTCTACCAGTATCTGTAAATAAATACATTTTCAAGTTAAAACAGTTCACTATACTGCATACAGACCAGGCCTAGCAGATAAACATCTGCTGGAACGGCATGGTGTAATTGATTGTACATGTGGCTTAACATTTACTTCAATGACTTTTAGCACCTTCATGTTATTGTTTCTGCGTTGTTCCAACAAGCAATGGTTAATGTAAGATGCAGACGTTCACATACCGTATACTTATGAATAACTGGTTCCCAGAGATGTGGCAGTGATAACATTGTCATCGTACGATTCAAAGTAGCTCGCTGTAGATCACATATCAGAAGAGGGTCCCACCTGAAAACATAACAAATCCAGATAGTAAGTTCATCATATTCAGAGGTTTGCAAGCTCTGCTAACACATTTGTGTGTTTCCACATATTCCTCCTCTGCATTAACAGGGTCTGTGCTGTTCCCAGGCTTACAGAAAACATTTTGCTGTTCACAATGGCAAGCAAAATTGTCCTGCTGTAGCCAAACTGTTTTGGCCCACTGCTCCAGACCAGATTTCAGGCACGCTCTCAAAGCAATGAAAACTAGTTCTCAATGTTAATGCAGAACCTAGAACTGTCTGGCGGACAGATACAGAATTTCAGATTTCCCATTTGTCGGGTCCTTGACAAGCACGTAATTCCTTCTACCAGTGCATTGCTGGTTTGGCTCTACCTTTCTTTTTTTCTTCTTTTTTTTTTTTTTTTAACATTGAAAATCACTGGTTTAGGAGATGACACAACACTGAACATTGTGAACTGTTCTCTTGAGATCAAGGGGTCTTAAGACAAGGGTCATTTCTTTCCTGTTGGTGGCTACAGTCACCTCGTTTATAATCATTTGATCTTTTCAAATCACTTGATGGGTAAGTCTGTTTTTAAATATGTTGTAGGTAACCAATGCAGATATGGAAAATGGCCAGGTCAAAGCAATGGTCCAGATTTTCAAGGCCACAAGTCATGCCCCATTTTCAGAGCTTATTGCCCCTCTGCTCACAGCTGAAATGAAGGGATCTTGGAGACCACGTAGGAGAAAGCCAAAACTGCTCAAAACAAACCACTTCTGGCGGAGCAGGAGGGACTAAGGAGCAGCTGCTAAGAGTCGACTGAACTACTCGTGACCCTGACAACCTTCAAGACCTTTCACAAAGACCCTTCTGGCAGAGCCTTCCTAGTGCCTTTCCTTCAGTGAGAAAGAAACACCAACGTCCCAAAAATACACTCAGAAATTGCAAGTCCTAGAAGAGCCTGTTTAAGGCAAAGGCAAGTCTTTCTAGGTGAAGCAGAAACATGGAAGCCATTGTGAAACCTGAAAATGGAAATTATATGCGAGGTATTTAAGTATGTGCTTCTGGCAATTATGGAAATAGCTAGTGTTGACAGGAGTACGCTGGGGACCCAGCACTTAAAATCTCGGTGGAAGAAAGGTTGGGAACTAAACACACAAATCAATATAGTCTCTACAAAAAGAGAGGATTGTAAGAAAATACACACAGTTCTTGTCCAAACTGTTTATTTTCTATGGCTAGACAGTGGTAATCTCCAGTGCCATCAATTAAGACCTTCATTTTCACAGGCAGTGTTTTAAGGAAATGCAAACATTAGGCACAGTTAGAAAAATTAATGGAAGCTGAAAAATAATTTTTGCTGCCAACTTACTTCCACATAAGTGTACCATCACTTCTCAAAACTGAGTCTATCGGTCTTAAGACAATCCTAAAACTGTCTTTATACATACTAAACTACAGAAAAGTTACTCTGTCACCCCAAAGAACTCCATTCTTACAACAAAGTGCTGCACTGAAGAAGCAAACATGCAATCTTTTGCATTATAAATATTTATATTAATGCACACAGCATATTCACACCAACAGAGCTGAAGAGGCCTTACAAACACGGGTATTTAGAAAGTTCCTATAAAGCCACTGCTGTGCTCTAGGACTTATCGGGGGTTTGGCAATTCTTTCTCCACCTTCAGTAAATACTATTTTTTTCATCTGAAAAATGAACAAGGACTTACAAAATGGACAAGGTACCTAAACCAAATGTTTAGATTGATTAGATACAGGCATTTACTAAAATCAGGTCTAAGTATTAAGCCTCAAAAACTCCCCAGATACATATATTTTATTATGAAATTTTAAAAAACTGTAGCTTCTAATTTCAAAAAAATATACCTGTGAATAACCTTTCAGAAAAATGTATTCTAAAATGAAAGAAAAAATGTAATTAATGATCTGAAAAAAAAACTTTCCTCTCCTTTCCTCTCAATCAATTTAAGGAATTAAGAAAAAAAAATTACAGTCTCAAGTCTCACTTTCCTGGCATCTGTCTTTCTGTTTCAGAACTTCAGCATTATTTCAGTTCAGGTGAGGGTATTTAGTTCTCTCTGACATCAGAAGCTACATTACAAACACAACAGCACTTGGATACTTTACTATGCAACACAAAAAAATGGATGGATGAATCAACTGCCTGTAAAATGTGTCAGAACGACATCCACACAAACTGGAGCCTGCTCCTCCGTACAGAACCAGCACGGTGCATGACAACGAAACAAGCTTCTCCTCAAACCACATCTCCCCATACACTCCAGCTATACTCTGGAAGGAACAAGAGCAGTAGTTGCTCAGTAATCGGGAATTACGTTGCTGATAACGGCAATTCAGTTCTGCGCTTATAATGTCTGAACACAAATAAGACGCATCACCAAGTGGGAGGGGAAGCGGGAAGAGAATGAGAGAAAGAAAATGCAGCTGCAACGAGGGGGTAAACTGCAGGAGGAGGTTTCACAGTGAAGCACACGGATCTGCTGTCCGACGGCGTCAGGGGGTTAGAAACAGCCGATCAGAGGCACTCCCTGGCACAAAGCTGCACAAAAGGAGTGAGGGACATGCCAGAGCTGTAGAAAAATAATGCATGAAAATCCCCAAACAATACTTTTTCTTTGACTTTGATAACCTGCACAGAGGACATTTAAAATCAAAAAATACTTGTCGGATTATCTCTGGCATGATATACTCCACCAGCACTACTTAATTAATCAAGTGTATTGTTCTTTTCTACACTATGGCTTGCTTTGACCTTTCTCTTTTTTTGACTAATTTTTTTTTAAATTCTACTCATTTTCGTGAATGTTAGTGATCACAAAATACATTGAGAGTGACAGACAGTAAACATTACTGGAGGCTGTTGCACTTGGACTGCAATGTGGATGATCATCCGGAGGCTGGTATATGAGCTCCAAGTTAGAAGGTCACTCAAATACCCCTCCCTACCAAGATCAACACTTTTGAAAAACAACCTCCAAAATCAAGATCTAACACCAAGAGTATTCCAGTAATTTCTATTTTTATTCCAGCTGCTGTAATGAACCTTTCATTTCAAAGAACAAAAATTATTAAACAGAGTATGTTGTCAAATGCAACAGTAGATGCTGAGGCTATGAAAGCATGGTACAAAGCATGCCGTTCCCTAATATCACAAGTACAGGTGAGAGACATGCAGAAAAACACAGATGGAGAGTCAGTCTAAAAAAGTACAAAGAGATCTGATCACTAATCAGAGACAGAAACCCATCTGAGAGTCACAACTGTCTCTGCAGGCTCTGAAAGACAGAATTAAATTGACTTAGTACTATAGTAAAAAATGAATTTAATTAGCTGACATTAAGCAGGATAAGTTTGCGGTACCATGTTGCTCTGACAAGCTGTTTCCAAAAGGGTAAGAAGGTAAAGTCTTATTTTTCAGGATGAGATTATGGCCATGCGTAAAGACAGAAGTTAACAGTGCATCTGCTGAGGGCAGCTTAAAGTTGGTGCAGGACATTTCATCTCACACTATAAAAGGATGGTATGTGATAGATGAGCCAGAAGTGCAAGTTTCAGATTCTGCACATTTATTCATACGGCTGTGCAGCTTCATCTCTTTCTGGTGTTGCCACTTACGTGAAGAAGAGAGCCTCAGTATAACCTCTGCCAGGAGGTTTTTTTCTCCAGCTTCTCTCAGTCAGAGCTGTCCCCTGGAAAAACTCCAAAACCCTAGGTGCAACTTCTTTATTTTTGTTTGTATGAGAGCATGTTGGTCCTTAGCTGGAAAAACGAGGTCTGTGCACAAGGCGGTTTCTGTGCTAACCTGGCGGGCTGCCAGATCTGCCGGCTGCTGTGCACTTATCTTCTGTTTTATGGGGTGACTCACGGCACCCCAGCTCTGCTCCCAGCGTCTACCAAAACTTCTGCCACCTTCTTTACCTGGCAAGCAACCTATGTGTCACAGTGTAGCCTGCAAGCAGAGTGGCAGTGGTTGACAGAGAATAAAGTAGACACAAACTATGGCCATAATCTAGAGGCAGATAGTGACAACTGAAGAATCAATGGTAAAATGCATAGGAAATCCAAATTAAGTGTTTCCCTGAGGAAAACTTGGAGGAAATGGAATAAGACATTTCAAAGCAAGAGTCCCATGTATATGAGACTTAACAAGCCCTGCCTTCTCATGCCTCCTTCTATTTAACAATAAATTTAGTTCTGGGGAAAGGCATCTCACTGTCAGTGCTAGAAATTCTGCTTATTTGCAAAGCAGGCGCATGCATCCCAGGGAAGCTATTGTTCACATCACTTAAATTAATGTCTCAGATCTGTCACACCAGAACCAAGCCAGATTTACCAGGCAGGACAGAGAG
The DNA here is from genome assembly GCF_947461875.1 of Haliaeetus albicilla. Lineage (NCBI taxonomy): Eukaryota > Metazoa > Chordata > Aves > Accipitriformes > Accipitridae > Haliaeetus > Haliaeetus albicilla. Next base: position 18,748,890 of record NC_091489.1, on the reverse strand, counting down.
GCTTTGGCCATCCCCATTAGCAAGTTATCAGGGAGGTGTTCCTCCATCCCATGACACAACTGCACAGCAATGTAAGCTCTCGATTTAGGCTGCCAGTGCCCTTCTTCCTCCCCCAATTCTTCTCACCAGGACCGTATTTAGGCTGCATGACCTTGCGTAGCAGTCTGCAGATTTTAAGAGCAAGAACAACACACCGTATGCCCTTCTCTGGCACCACATTAATCACCCTACTTTAATGACTTCTTTGACTGATAAACCACCCTGTGTACCTAACTGTCCTCCCCAGTGGCTGCATCTAGAGCAATAAATTAAACTTGCCCTTTCCCATACCCTGCCACTGTGTAATCCACTAGCAGAGACAAAGCTACCGAGAACATCAGCTGGCAGTTAGGGGTGAAAACAGCAGGGATCAAGAGACCCCAGTTTTACTAGCCATTTGATGGGTGACCTTGAATCTCTCAGTCTATGTTTTCTCATAGTTACAGAGAAAAATGGAATTTCTTTTCAGCTATACTGAGAACCACAGATAGAAGATACTACTTACTACTGGTATATATCTACACCACCTATTACTATACATAACTACAGGTAAGAACTGCCTTCAACTAAACAAACGTAGCTACAAACAGAGAACATATGATTTTGTAGTATTAATTCTTAATTATTTCACTCTCTTCCAGGAAGCTCAAGTCCACAGCTGAGCACAAATAAAGACACAAGATCTTTATGATAAGAAAAGCAAAACAATGGCCTGACATGACCTAATGAAAGCACAGGATACTACCCCCCCCCCCAGGGTAGAAATCTCCTTATTCCAAAACTTCCTTTCAAGTGCTCTGAAAATGCTACTAGACAAAGAAACAAGAAATTCACTTTTGCGAGGCAGTAACATTTTTTAAAATAGCGGCATCTGACATTATTCCATAAACCTTCCCCAAAATCAACATGCTGTATGTCAGGTAGGACCTTTAAACTTTAGACTAAAACAAATTTAGGTCTGAATCACAACACAAAGATACATGTAATAAACTTTAAATATGTCAAAAGCTTCACTGGATGAAGGTTTGCTGAAGGCTTAACATGGAGCTAAAGGCTCACAGTTATCGCAAGATTGACCTCTGTGCTGCTAAGCGATGTATGGAGCTGGGAGTGCTACCAGCTCATAGGACTTGAGAAACAGACTGAGCAATTCGCTGCCACAGATTTTGTATCTGACCATGGAGGGCATCTCACAATCTGTCTCTGTCTTTGATCCCTGTGATACATTTCTTTCTTCTCTTCATCTATCAGATAGTTAAATTGTAAATTTGGTGTGGCTGAAGATGTAAAGACAAGAAAGCCTACATCTTCATAGAAGCCTTTAGACATTACCACAGGAAAAACAATAGTCACCATAATTAAAAAAAAAAAAAAAAAAAAAAATCACTTATATCACACAATTCCAACATTTTACCATTTTCACACAGCTTCCTATCCGGAAGGTATTCTCAAAGGAATAAATTCTGCCTTCCTTCCAAGTTCTCTTTTGTAGTCTTGTTTCCTACATAAAAAAACCTGCAATCACACACTGTGTGTAATGTGACGCCTCTGTCTGTCTGTCTTCCCCTAATAATTTCTCTAAAGACATTTAACAAAGAGGTAGCAATCTCAGAATGACTCAGTTGCCAGAAGCTCCTTCCGATTCCAACCTGTGCTCGAACAGACGAGAGAGACGGTCAGTGTCTGCATTAAGGGAAGAAACTTCCACGTTGACTCATAAGAGAGCGCAGAATCTGCAGATAAAATAGATGTATGGAGATGCAAAACTGTGCTGAAAGCTGAAGTTCACAACTACAGGTGCACCCATATGGCTAAATAAAAGTGGGAAAGGAAGGAAGTTTGAGGACTGCAGCACGCTGCTCGATAGCTTGCTTTCTGCATGTTTTTGGACCACTCCAACCACCTCCTCATGAGACAAGCCTGCCGTCAGGAGGGCTGCCTCAGCAGCATGGATGTGACCTAGCCAGTACGACCTGGCTGCCAGTTCAAGGGCCAGTCCTTTGCCTCCTTTTACACAGCAGCCCAAACACAGGCAGGGACGGCATCCAAAAGACAGGCACTTACAGGAAGCTGGGGTTCATGATTTCTGCTGCGTACAAAAAAAATGGAAGCGTTTTCTAGTGCATCTGGTGGGTGCAGTACTGAAGGAGCAGAAAACCAGGGGAACGGGAAGGTTCTCAAATATACACACATACCGTTGCCTCACAGTGACACCTCACCGACATTCTGTCCCACCACTCTTCCATCTTTGACCTGAATGTGAATGTCAGTGCTGTAAGTCAAGACATGAAAAAGCACCGACTGGGCGATATCCCTGCTAGAGCCGTTTCTGGAGTTGAGCTTTGCTGCCCAGCATGCAGCCGCTTCAGACCGAGTGCCCAGCCCTCCCTATGGCCCCCTGCCTCCCACCACGTCCCTCCATGCCGGGCACTCTTCCGAGTCTCATATTATCGCCACAAAAATCTACTACTGCAGACATCGTTTTGCTTTCTACACATCCTATACCCAGTACTCATTACACATTTAAAAACAGTAACCCATCCATACTTCCAAACTTTAGAGCCTTTACATTCAGGGGACAAATCAATAAACAGCACATATATCTTATTCTATAGAAATATGTATCACGCAGAAAGAGTTGTGATAACGCTCGCTGCTTTACAGTTCTCTACCCACAAACGTTCAAGACTGAAATTCAGTAACAGACATGTCCGTGACATCTCTAGGCTTCTTTGAAAGTATCAGGTAAATACTAGACAAGATACTACTGTACCAGAACTCCACGGCGATATTAATTATATCTTCCTTTAAGGGGTCTGTCTTGAATCCTTTTCATCCGCTGTTTCCATCAATGCTTTATCCCGAGACCTTCCTCACACATTCCAGCAGCATCGCAACGGGGGTCTTGCCAACTGCTTGTCTAAAACTGAACTACTCCTGTTTAACATCCTGACAGAGGAAACCAGTGTTGCCCTCTGACCCAAGCATTTACATTCAGGAGCTAGTTATTCCCTTGCTGAAATCTGTCAGTCATTCTCTGTGGGATTATCCCTAGCCCTAAACTCTAAGGTTTAGGTAGTAGAAACAGAAGTCCTGGTAAAATAAGCTGTTTAGCAGATAACTAACCACACGTGGTGAAGGCTTTTGTGTTCTTCATACTGAGGAACAACTGAACAAGACTGGTCAACTGCTAACAGATGCTGTTCTAGTATTGAGCACAAATCCTTAAAGGGGACTGACGAGGAATAGAGACAGGTGTCAGCACTGAATTTCTCATGACCAGAGGTCTCTGGCCTAGCTATCCAACCGTCATGAGATGGACAGTTTGAGTTTGTGATCTGTATCTCACTGGGAAAAGGCTACAAAGCTCCAATCACCTGAGTGTCTCCCAAAGATACTGCTTTGAAAACAGTGGGAGAAAAGCCATGAAGCTGTAACAGATGTAAACACACATACACACACCCCTGAGTACTCATTACAGTCACAAAGAAAACCTTGCAAACCTGAAACGATACGATATTGTCTTTCTAGTTCTGTCACAATTGGCTGTTTTACCAAAATGTAACAACAAAACTAAAATAAACAAGACATGAACTTCACTGCTGCCCTGAGGAAAAGCAGTGTATCTCCCAAGAAACATGCTTGTGCTACTGCCACTGCAACACAAAGAAGTGGGATCAGCAGCAAGGTGAATTATAACCAGCAGCATTGGATTTATAATCTTATTTTGCTGTAAAAATAAAAAAAAAAGAAAAATTGCTCTATCTTTTTACACATCACATATATGTGTCACAAATTATATTAAAACACATATAGACATTGATGGTACTTCAAATATACTATCTGTGTAATGAAAAATATGACAAAACAACTTCTAAAGTAGTTTACTACTTATTCCCACACTTGATAAGAAAAAATTATTATATCAATTTATTTATTTTATACTATCAAAAGCATCTTATTTTGAAAGTGGACATTTCTTTCCACTACCAGTTTGTAGCATCCTGCTTCCACTTTTGCAGTTTAGGCAACTCTGTGTTTCATCTGTTGGTGGGAGGGAAAAGATTTGAGCAGTTAGAATTAAGTAAGTGCAACAAGAAATGGCTTGTAGTTGAAAGACAGATGACAGCAGGATGGAACACGTAACTAGAATATTTTAGAAGTCTAAAATTTTTCTTCCTATTGATATAATATGGACAACAGATGGGTTTTTAAATGCAGCTCTTGGTACAACTTTGCATGTGAGAAGGAAAATAATTTGGAGTTCACGGGAACAGGAGCAGATTGTTCTGTGAATCCAGTTGGTGTCATTCTACAGCCTTAAACTCTCCTGCAAAATACTGTAAGCAGAACAGCAGGAGTCCCAAAATTCCCCATGCTGGCTGCAGCTCAATAAGCCATTTCTATTCACAAAGTATATAAGCATATACTTAACTTCAGGAGCATGTGTAGCACCCAGTGATTTCACTATGACTTAGGAACCTGCCCGAAATTAAAGTTTCATTTAGGGGCTTTGCTAATCAAGCACCAGATACATGTGGCAGATATTCACGGGCTTCACTTTTCACTGGGTCTGTATGTTACATTTTCCACCTGCCTAGGCATTTTCTCCATTTGCTAAGCAATGCGGTCACCAAACTGGCCAAGACAGGCCTAGGTGCATGTAGGAGGCATCCAAGCAACAAAGGACAAGACAAGCAAAAAGGACTGCGAACACACAGGACATCCTCCCCAGTACGCCAGAAGCATCACTGACAACACAGAGGAAAACAAAACAAGCAGTATCAAAAGCACAAGTTTAATCACTTTAATTACTTAAATTCTTCCTGTTTGCTTAAACTAGCAAACGGGAAAAAAAAACCTGTGGGAGAGAGAAGACAAGGTCTGCCTTCTCTCGCTGGTGAGGTCCACGCCTGACCACCATGACTGGGGCAGCTGGGAGCAGTGGGGTGGGGGGGGACCATGGTCCCGTGGCATCACCCGCCATCAGCCACCAGAGTATGGTTGTGAAAGACTATGAGCTCTGCGCATGTAGCAATGATGATTAACATTTTCTCAGAAACATCTGTTAGTGAGAAGCACGTGTTGCTAATGAGTGGACGTGGTAAAGGTTACATGCACGGTGTAAAACCAGCCTCATCCGTGGGTCTCCTCAACACTCCCACCACCGCCTCCGATTCCCCCATGGACACTTACAGAGTTCAGTCGCAACGTCCTGGATCAGGAGGGAAACCAGAGCAACTATGCTCCCTTCAGATGCAGAGGGACAGATATCAGCCGGCATAAATGGGGGGGACTTTCGGGCTGCCCGTGGTGCCGAGCTGATTCACACCTCCCAAAGGTCTAGCGCAGGCGAGGCTGAGAGTGTCCCTGAGGGCACTCTGCTGGTTTAGGAAGCACTGGTGTGCCCTATAGACCCCAAAACATTTTGTAGTGTTCCCAACAGCTATCTTAAGCAAGACTTTGCTCAGGCAGTTACCCTTTGAATTGCCCAGGTACTCCAAAATGCGAATTTCACAAAGTTGCACAAAGCCAGAGTAAAACTGGCAGGTTCTGCACTGCCTACACACACCCGCTCAGCAGAAGTACTCTTCCCTCCACTCTGCAAAGCTGCTACTCACTCTAACACAATGTCTTAAATTACAAATTTCCACCTTGAATTTTACCAATTTGTTTGGGAGGAAAATTTACCCTTTCTTTTTCTAAACGCGGCATTTACTATCTGGATCCAGGTCTATGCATGCTTCCCTGCTCTAAGGCCTAAGCTGCTGACTGTACTTTAGTCAGGCTATTTTCGCTCTTAAGTAAAGGAGACAGAACTGGACTCCAGAGCAGCGTGTAGCCTGACTTCTGTGATGATTTATATGATCTTTAACAGCATAAATACTATGAGCAGAGGTGCTCACGGTAAACAGCGCGACTATTGATCACTCTAAGAATGGTCACTTAAAAACAGACACACAAACACAAAAAAATTACGGTTCAAATCCTACAGTCAGTTTTAGCACAAACCCCCTATTCGCTCCCTATAGATTGATAGCAAAATACAGCATCTGCCTACAGGACATCTCTGTAAGATAAGGAAGTGGAACTCACATAAAGAGAATACTGCACAACAATGGTATTTTTGTGCCTAACTCATATTTATGAACATAATTCACATGAAAATCAGTGTAAGGTGTTGTGAATCTTGCCCCAAACTCATGAACTGTGTAGCAGAACCAGGAACTGAACCTATGGGTATTAAGTCTCTGCCTAGCCTGCTACTCACTAGACCTTATTTCCTGACATAGAGAATTATAGTAAATACATCAAGTCAGCTGTGTACTTGAGCTTGTCTGATCACACATCACAGAGAGTAAAACATGCCAGCATAAACTAAAACATATATTCCATGCATATGACGCTGTCATTTCTAGTTTCGATGCAAAGCATTCAAATTCCAAGTGCAAACGCATGCATTAAAAGCAGCTTTACAGGTGAAATAAAACATACATTGAAGCAGGGAGTGTTATTCTAGTTTTCAGAGTATCTTTAAAAAATGGTTATAAAAAATTGTCATTACCATTTCAAATCTACAAGAACGACACATCAGCGGAAACAAAAAATTTTCTTTCTCACTAATGCAACCAGGCACCTTACTGCAGTACACCAGCAAAACGGACTTGCTGCAGAAGTAATTGAACTGGCACGACCACAACAGAAAGGATTTTAATCTACAAGCGCTGCACTGTGGAAAGCAACTGCTCAAGCAAGCACGGTCCATGCAGATAAACCAAGTCTTTCATGCTGCACTTAGAAAAACAAATCCCATTCACAAAGCAACGTCTCGCTACAAACATCTCTGAAGTTTGAGAAGGTTCAAAGCCAGGGTCAGCTGAGGTAAAGAAAGACAGCACACATATTTTTGGTTTGTGAAACAAGTTCTCTACAATACGGAAGTGTGTTGTATTGGTGCTCCCAAAGAAACACCTACCGCGGTGACATCTCTACAGTGTTGAGCTCATCTTGGGAAGACTGATGGTGCATTCCACCCACCCCCACAGCTAGTCTTGCCTACAACTGCACAAAAGCTTTTGCTTCTCGTCCCCACAGTGGAGCCATCGTGACTCGTGATCTGTCTCTCCCAGAGCAGCGTACACGTTCACAAGGGACAGGCTGTGGCGTAGCAGGACTGCAACAACCACAACTACAGGAACCAGGCAAACGCTCTGAAATCCACTCCTGTGACAAGGAGCTAAGACCAGGTACCCACTCGTTATACAAATTTCAGTATTACCTAAGGGCTGATTTCACACACACAATGGCTTTGGGGAGGCTACAAAATGTTTGTGTTTCAGCAAGACAACCTGAAGAAAGTGTGGCCATTGCACAGCTCCGGAGATCATACCAAGGCACGTAGTGTAACCAGAGTTAAGAGACAGTAAGCCTGCAATAATGAGAAGATTTTACTGAAACTCTCCCGTCTTGATTTATTCAGACTAAAACTTTGTTTTTATCAGCCTAACTGTACATTTGGGTTTTTTCTTCAAAAAATGCTTCAATCTGCTAAGAGAAGTCTTCTTGGAGATGGACTGGTAATGAAACACAAATAGAACATTGGATATGAAAAACATAATGTACAACGTATTTTTCTCCTTTACTTATTTGATCTTAATTTGCACCTAGTCATTTTCATGTCGAGCATCTTGTGCAGTTAAATAATTAGTGTAAATGAAATTTCACCTTTTCTTAACTGGCAAAAACAGTGAAACTGAGTTGGTAATTTTTTCAAGTTTTGCTGCAATACAGGAACAACCCAATCACCTGAAGACACCCGAAGACACAAGATACACAGGCTTTTACCAAATGCAAGGAAAACGCAACAACTGTGTACAGCAACTCGCAGGGCAAGAAATCCCTCTCTCCAGAGCCTTATGACCAGAACCATTAACCTCTGAAGATGTATTCAAGGACCTCAGGATGTGAGAGTTTACTCCTGAGCGAGCCACTGCCTGCACACACACACACACGTAGACCCCTTCCCCGCCCGTGCATCAGTGCCACTCACAGCAACTACGTTCTTTCACCTGGCAGCCACATACTCACCCTACTCTGCTCAGTCAGACCACACCGATTCCAACAGGAATTCCACCAGACATCAGGGCCAGCCCACGGCTCCCACGGCAGACGGTGAACAACCCTCGCTCCTCCCGGGCGCCGAGGCCAGCCGTGCCCGTCTGCCGGGGCTCTGGCCGGTGCCCGCGCAGCCATGGCTCGCACCCCGGCAGCCCTCAGCCCTGCTCCCCCCCTCAGCAAAGGCCTGCAGGCACAGGCTCTCACCAGACAAGGCAGTGCAGGAGGCTGCCACAACCACCCTCTTTGCAGCTATGCCATCTCACAGACTCTAGCAAACCCTGGGGTAAAGACTCCCACCGCACTCCCTCCTACCCTCCTGGCCTACAGGTCTCAGCTCGTAACAAAACCACTTCTCATCCAAAAGAGTAAGGGAAGTTCAAGTAAAGGACACTCAAACACCCCTAACCAACGACATCGGAAAATTGCACCCATGCTACTATTGCTAGTGTGCACAAAAATTTCAACAAATTCGTATGATACCCCTACATAATATTCATCTGCATGAAGAAGATCGTGGAGTTGCAGAAAGGACGTAACTATTAGTTAGCCAAATACCATTACAGAGTCAGAAGAAAAGAGTATTGGAGCCGATACAAATAGAAAGCATTTGATGAGCTCCATATTTGGTTATCATCACACAGATTCAGGGAAAGGTCTTTCTCCACCTACAAGATCTTGCTGTCCTAATGTGCCACTACTTAGATCCCCAGCTCTAAGCTTCTGCTGCTGTAACAGTAACACATGACTACACAAAACTAAGTCAATTCAGTACGATAAATGAAAATTCTCCTGAGGACTGAAATTTCTTGTAAGTTTGCATAAAAAAGCAAGTTCCTTCTGAAGGATGTTGCACTGACAGTCCAAGAGAAATCCTGCATTTGTTCGGAAAATAAGGACATAATGAGAGCAACATGGTCTACTTCCTTATAGTGCCTTTTCGACATCCCTTGGCCATGACCTGAATGGCCTCCTGTGTGAGAAAATACATGTTTCCATCTGTGCTTGTTCATCTCCTCTCCATGCTGAGATTATCAGCAATGGTGCTAGCTACAGAAGCAGCTTACAGATGTAACTGTTTCTCATTATAACATCTCCGCTGTTGTCTGTACTAATGCATAATCAGCCACTGTGTACGTATGCATGTATGGCAGTATATAAGAGAAGACCATAAATATCAGCACTCATTTTTTAATATTTGTTGGTAATAACAATAAAATCTCATAATACAGTAGTTAATAACCCTATGCCACAGTTTACAGCTATTGCATTTATAGAAGAAAGGACGGAAAAATACACAACTATTTGGTCAAAATGAGGAGCAGGACAGTTTGAAGGGGAATTCAGGAGCACTAAACCACTCCTTTCCTAAAAAGTCATTATTCCCACTCCATTCCTAAAGACCTGTTATTCTCACACCTTTATTTCTTAACATTATTATTTAATATTTGTATCCACACCACTAAAGCAAAAAGTCATCCCAGGCTTAACAACTCAGCATGACTTTGAAGATCAAAACTGAGTAACAGTAGAGAAAATTGTCGAGAAAATATTATTAAAGGAAGATTTAACTTAAAATCAATTGCTTTTATTCTAATGCATTCATATAATCACTTGCTTCCCCCTTCCATAAACTGTTGTAAAATCTCTTGAGACAGAGGACTATTGTATTGTATACAAGCCTAATGACCCTATGGGGGCATATTTAAAAGAGGAAAAGAGATTTATATAACACTTTATAGGGGCAATCACAGCTCATCAAGTTATTTTCTTTTACACATGAAATCAGTCCCATTTAAGAGACTTTTCCCATTTATTATTCTACAGTGCTTTTCCAGAGGAAAAACAATGGGGGGGGGGGGGGCAGAATTTGGCATGCACATATACAGAATCCTCCAAGGACTGCACATGCCTGAGCAAATTCACTCTTCTGTCTGTTAAACATTCCCATCCCAAGACTTTGTTTCAAGACACATCCTCATAATGAATAACTGGACCTTGTCTGTACGGTTGAGAGTACCACCACACAGTATTTCATTTCAAAACCCAGTCATATCCTATTCCGCAAAAGGTTGAGTGCCGTTATTTCTTTGCCTATCTTGCTTTTCCCTGCTTGCAAGCATCTCACCAGGCGTGATTCATGTTACATAACTTCAGCTTGTTAAAAACAACAGTTATTTAGCTAGGTAGTGTGATATATGAATGAGGTAAATACAGAACTTGCTTATTGCAGAACCCAGGCAAAAGCTGCTCCTCAAATAATATGCCTATGCAACATTAAGCAAATAAGCAACTGCACCAGCACTGTTTACATTCAAAGTTAATTAAACCTTTCAAATTCAGGATACTGTACTCTAGACTACTCAGGGCCTCTTCTCATGCCACAATATGCAAACTCCCTAGTGCATATGCGTTTTATTTTTTAAAAGTGACACCCCCCCCCAATCATTAGAGAGTAACAGTTGAATACTGAATCAATTAATTTCACTCGCAAGAACACTGTATTGCTTTAATGTTTTGGCTGAGTTTGATGAGACGCAATCCTCCTCCCCGAGTTAGCTGCAAAATGCTTGTGTTTCTCAATAACTATCCCTATTCATATCCCTGGTCTGGTTACGAAGTGTAAAAGCAGCAGCCAGAGAGGGTTAAACAGGTTTCCTGCCAATGCTCCGCAAGAAGCGAACCTCCGTATTCCAGCAAGGCAAAGAAATCTGTTCAGGCCCTGTATATTCAGCATTATTCAGCACTACTGGGACCGTACTGCAGGATCGATCCCTCGATGCCCACCTGACAGCGTGTCCTCTATATTATGCAGGTGATGTGGTCTCCCCAAGGCAAATCATCACCTGACCATCCTGGTCTTTGCAGCTGAGCTGTATCCAGTGACGTGCTCCGTGGAGCAAGCCATTGCCACATAACTGTATTCTCTTCCCAGTCACTTCTCCAGAGGGGGTGCAGGGGGGAAAGAAAATTAAACCGCTCGTATTTCTGGCATCACCACCCCAGCAGAACAATAGGGAGACGAGCGGCTGCCCTGGCGAGGAGGGTTCTGCGCGAGCACCGGCTGGCTGCCGAGCCCGGACCCGAAATTAGGTCTCAGCCCGCTCGACTGCAGGGGAAGGGGAGGGGGGGGCAAAGGCAGCACTTTCTCAGAGCAGGAAGAAGGGGAGGCCATGAGCGTTTCCTGTTGTGCAGCTGAAACAAGCAAAGACGTCATTACATTTACACTCCCTCAGGGTGTCAGCAGATTGAGGGCCAAAGTTCAGTCATTTCCAATGCACTGCGAGGAGGGAGGTTTTGGAGGAGAAACCAGCAGTGGCTTTATTGCTAACAGCGTTCTCTGCACTCGCATAGCAAAACAGCGAAGCAGCGTGTTACCAGGCTCAGCTGCAAAGTATTGTATGTGACTAGAAACAATATTTGCTCAGGAGCCATGCTGCTCTTGTTTTTCTTGTACAGCTTGTGTAAGAATATTACTACAATATAGAAATGCACTAAGCTCTCCCTACAGCCCGTGCTTCTGCAAGCATCTGGAAATCAAGCCTTACATATTTTTGGATCCCACGGAGTAAAACATCTTTTGCGAATGCATTTGGGGCGCAACTAGAGTGTAAAACTACAGGATTCCCTTGTCAGATATGGCTGACAACCCAGCAAAGCGAATACAGATGCTTCATTTCAATTTCACCCCTGCCTTTCTGAAGCAGATAAGGACCAGCTTAAGCAAAAGGGCGAAGGCACCAGAGTTGGGTAGTGGCGTGTGGGAGTTCAGCATTTGGTAACTGATTGTCTCACAGGCTGTCCATCTGACCCTAAGTAAATCATTAGTATACTTACTGGGCAAGCATAGAGAGAACCTGGATTGCAGTCCTACCCACCATTACTACCTTCTTAAGTTAAACGTTAGAAAGACTTTTTTAATGGAAAGCATTATTTCCATTAAAGAAAGATGCATCCAAATGAGACCACCCGGGAGATTTCAGTGTCTCCACCACTGGAAGCTTTAAAGAGCAGTCCAAACAACCCCCCATAGGAAATGGTTTGGTTATAGGTGATCCTCCCCTGGGGCAGGGGGATGCAGAGGCTTACAGTACACTCTCACTCATGAGACACATTCTAGACCCATTTTCATTAGTCTCTGAACAACGCGTCAAAATACAATGCTAAATACCGTCATTCCACAATAAGCATGTCCCAGCAACAACCTCTGGTGTCCAGGATACTACACTTTTCCTCTGTACACTGAATGAGACGGATTGGGTAGCAGTGCTCCACTCGATAGAAGCTGATTTTCAAACAGAGGCACTTACTTAATTCAACAAACCTCAGTGACATTACGAGGAGTTTGGAAAATGCTTTTGCAGATTCTCATCTCACACTACCATCACTAGCCGAAGAGGAGTATTTTTGCCGTGTTTCTTCAATAACCACCCTGTGGTCACACCGGGAACTGAAGCCAGCCTTTCAGCCCTAGTAATTCAGAGTACTAAGAGCTGGAACTAGGGAACCACCAGTCTGTACCTTGGGAGTCATAATAAACTGTATCTTTCATGGGACACATGCAATGCCACTGGCTGACCAAAACTGCTCATTTTCTAAAAGAAGGTCAAAGATAATATTTTTAATTATTTATAAACTAAACATTTTGAACATTAAAAACAAATTCTTCTACAAAGATATGAGCTGGTTTGGTTGTTTTCTACCCTTTTCTTTAGAGGTAACTTTTTTCAAAGACAGTTTATCTTGAAGATTCACTGCCCAGTTAGCATGAAGAAATCTCTACTGCTTCTTGTTCTGATGTTAGCTTGAAGACTCAATCCTGAAGGCTGTCAGACTGGTACTAATCATCTGGACTCTTTTCAATATAAAAAAAGCAGACAAATGAGTCCTTGGTGGTGGCAATGATTTGCAGTACACAATACACAATCTGAGGAAGAAAATCAGATTTTAACTCTGCATCAAATCAAAGCATTAACTTTAGCAAAGACAGTTTGGATTAGTTCAATCAGAGTAAAGCAATCGGAATCTGGCCCTTAAAAACTTGGGTGCTGGATCAGAATCCAGCCCGTATCATACAGAGTGATGGGTGTAAGTAGTGATGTTCTCCTGAGAAGGAAAAAAGAGATGAAACCTTCAAAGTACTGCAAGAACGCTTCCACTGTGCACAGCATCCTAAACAACACATAACAGAGCCATTCCATTTTCTGAAATCTGACCATAAAGTACCACGCTCACTCAGAATAAGCTTGGTTAACTATTTTTAGCCCCATATCCGAGAATGAAGGAAATGCACCCACAATTTGTACTTTTGACCGTACTGAGACAATTGCCGCATGGCACAACAGCAGCATGTGGCCAGGCTGTGTAGCCATTCAGCACCGGCACATGGTATTGCAATAGGCATTTTTCATGCAACTCTGGCTGCCTGTTACAATAGTGTCTGTGAAAGAGCAGAGAATATAATAAGGAACAGCAGTGTCTTCACACACCCATCCACGTCCTCAGAGTTAATCTTCAGGTAATGGCATCTTATTGTTCTGTTAGCTGAACAATGGTATTAAACCATCTCTATCATGGTTTGAGGTGAGAAAGTGCCCTATGTTCTCTGCAGTATACTTTGTATCCAAATATGACTGTAATATTTTAAAATTAACCCTATCTGTTGTGTTGGGGTTTTTTCATTTAAAGTTTGACACTTAAAGCAAAAGGTCAGATGCAAACTGTGAACTGGCCTCACTGTCAATGCCCTTGGTAGACCGATGAAAACACATGCTTTTCCACTCCAAAACAAAAGCTGGTTGCTGTAAGTACAAATACATACGGAAAACAACTCTTAAACAAAGTTGGCTACCTACAAAATACTTAACACCTTTACAAATTTCCACAAACTCAGTTATACTTTTACCCTTTACAACCCCTCTGTGTCATACTTAGAACAAAGCCACTATACTGCGTCACTCGGGAATTTAAACTACATACAAGGTTTTCATAATTCTTTCACTTCCATTTGAAGGAACGTTTGAGCGGTACAAGTGGAAAAGCCATTCTCTTGAGCTCTTTTGTTGAACTGTCTCATCACTAAGGGAATTCTCTCAAGCAATCCTATAAACAGGTAATTAAAATATCCTGGGCCACTTTTATGAGGAAAACAAGGCAAAAAAAGATGACAAGGTCCAAGCTGCCAAACACCTGATAGCAGGTAATTATTTATCTTCCAAATATATGTGGCAGAAAACAGAAGTGGGGGGCTTGTTTTTCACTGTGAACCTGGTACCCAGCCTAAATATGGCAGTACGTGGGATGCAGCATGACAGGCTGCCCACCGCTGAAGGGACACGATCCAACCACCAGTCAAGTGGCGGCAATCCGAAATCCCTGAGGCATCCCCCATCATCTGCCTTCCCATCTACTGCACTCGGCTGCCCGGTGCCATCCTCTCCTGCCCCAGGAGGACTCTGCCACCAGCACTGGTCTCTCCCTCCACATACCTCAGGGGGTCTCCAGACATGAGGACGCACAGCCTCCCCTTCAGAAGCTACTGGAAAAACACTACAGTGCAAAGAGAAAAACGCTACTGTGATTATGTGGTAAGGATTTGATTTAGGATGAAAACATAAACCTCACATTTCAAATGGGATGACCCCAGATGTTTCAGGTGCATGTGAGTGTCCGCAGACGTACAGTGTGAGAGTGTGTATGTGTGTTTTGTGTGGGTATACATATGTACATACATACAGTCATATATGTGTGAGTGTATATACATATATAAAAAATAACATATATGTATGTGTGTATGTATTATAATATATATACACACACATAAAAAAATAAAAATTAATATACGAAAGTGATATGGCTAAGTGGAAGCAAAACCCTGTGATTGTAACTATCTTTTATAAGTAACGACTTAGGGAGATTGTTTGGACAAAAGATATTAAGTCCTGGAAGCTAAGTGGAGGCTTGCTCAAGTATTTATATTTTATTTCAAATGTCTAATCAAGACAAAGCAGATCTAAACCCCATGTTTAAGAACCTGCAGTGTTCAACAATAGGTAACCTAATTTCAAGAAACCAAAAGCAATTGCTAAAATATTTATTGAAATTGCTTTCATGGAAACAATGAGAAAACACTATAAAAATGTTAAAAATATTAAATCAACTTGACTGCTTCAGTATCTCATGAATTCAACAAGATCCTAGGCAACAATAATATTTAGAATAAATATTTTTCTTACGGGAATAACATTGTCAGTCAAATTGACCAGATGATATCAATTAAAAAAACAAAGATTAGATACAGAAAACACATCTACTGACTTAAAAACCAAACTGTACTCCAGTGAGTACAAAACTTAAGTTTAAGAAGACATTTACTTTTCCTTTCAAAGATCTTCTTTCATAGGCTTTCTTCCCTTACAGTGTTTTGAACTAATTTCAATCCAAATGACAAAAATCTGTTCACTAAAACTTCAGAAAGCACACACTACTCAGTGTAAAATACTGCACACATACACAAATATAAATATTAATATATCAAAGACAAACCCAATACCGATTCCAAGTTCTGCACTTACGCTATATACCCACTTCAAAAAAAAAACGGAGACAAACAGCAAAATAAATAAATAAAAATCAGCGATACAAAAATACAGGAACTTTCTACGTAATATACCATCTGTTCCACCAGAAAACCATGCTGCAGCAAGCCACAGGGGCTACAGCTATGAAAAGCCCTTGTAGAAGAGCCAAGCGCTGTAATGAGCAGTTTCAGAAGCTGTGGAAAACCGTACCAGCCACCACAGTAAGGAAGCAGCCTGCAATGCACTCAGTGGGAACTTGCCATCCCCCCGTCCCACAGGCAGGGGGGACCCGGGCTGCCACGATGTCCTCAGAGAGCTCCCCAGATCTTGCAAACCACAGGTCACAGGTTTACGGCGTACCAGTAAAGCCGGGCAGCGCTGAGGAGCAAGTGCTAGTTGTTTGAGGTTGTGGTGTTTTACCATGGCTTTTTACGGGAAAGTTTTGTCTCCAGACTTACAGACACAGTAAACTAGATTTCCCCAACTCCTCCACAGACCACACCTCCGCTGATACTGCTGCTCCCTGCTCTTGTACTACAAATCTAGTATCTGCACACAGAAATAGTTTCCGGAGCATGGGAATGGGCACCCTAGTAGGCCTGCTACCCCTGAGGCTCATTAAAAATAGGAGCTGCTGTTGCATGCCAGATGCTTGCTCACTGTTGCGTACCTTACAGCAAACGAAGTGCAAGTCTTCCAGCCACTCGGGCAAAGCGGCAGGCAGGAGAGACCCAGATCAAAGAAGTACTAAGGGATGCTCTGTTATGGTTAGGAAGGCCAATTAAGGTGTGCATCCCTCTCCTTCCAGCTGGCAAAGTCTCAGGTACTCGGGATTATGGAGTAAGAATGTACTTCTGCCGCTTCTATTATTATTCATTAGGCATGCATTAAAAAGGTATCCCGCCTTTCCAGCCTTTGGTTGCAGTATCACACCAAATACAGGCTTTAGGGCAAGGTCCAAGTCCTTTAAACCATGCTTGTAAAGGCTTTGCTTTTGCTCTCTGTCACCATTCCCAGAACAAATGATGGAATCACAGAACCCTGAGCAATTAGGAGACCATACCTGGACTGGAGGGAATTCATGAGCCAACACATTATCATAGCTCTCATTAATAAAATAATAAACTGTGCAATTACAGTGGGTTGTACCCATACCTCAGGGTACGCAGTAAGGCACAAATTTAGAAATGGAATGTTTCCAACAACCAACAACAACTTAAACAGGCAAGGATCCTTATCAAACAATTAGGTTACTCAAGAACTACTCCAGTAACTGCCCCTTTTTGCCCAAGGTTATGCATTCTAAAATCATGTCATAAGCTTTGGTTGATCTGGGCTTTTTCCTTTTCCTTTTTTATTTTGTTTGCAGTATTTAAAAAAAGAAAATAGCTCATCTCCCCTCTAATCAACCCATCAGGTGCAAGATTCTTTCAAAATTACATCTAAAAATGGGAAAGTGCAAAGAGAAACTCAGTTATCAGTGATAAGCCAATTCGGGTCAGTGCTACTAGGGTTCAGATGGAGGACTAGATACATAGGACAGGCAGGTTACACTAAAATGAAACATCACACTAGAACCTTGCAAACCTATTGTAAATACTGTTTTCTTGCATCTTTTTTTATGCTGAACTGTACCAGAAGCGGGGGGAGGGAGAGGGAGGGAGGGAGGGAATCTCTGAAATTATGCCACTCGAAACAAGAAGGTATCAGACATCATTAAAAAAAAAAACAAACCACCAACAAAATTACATCATGCCCAAACTGAAATGAAATGCAAGTTTCTCACATCTTAACAAGCAGTTCCAAACCCAGACAATGGGATTTCACTGGGGAAACAAGCATACAAGACAGGTAAGGTACAGTCCAAGCTCCAAGCTCACAAACTCTGCTGGAACTATGATGCCCTCAGGAAACCAGCAAGCTCCTTTCTCAGATGGGTTATAACTAAAAAAAAAAAAAACGAAAACAAAAAAACAACACAAAAACAAACAAAAAAACACCAAAAAAAACCCAAAAAACAAAAAAAACCCCACAGCTCTAAGCCACTGTCAGTTCCAACACTTGTACCTAAGACATCACGCATTTTATATTCAAATCACAAAGAAAGCACCTTGGGGTAGATAATATATCTTTACTCTTTCTTTCCAAATTACCTTATACCATCTGGCAATGTAACAATCATTTTTGTTGAGAGTACCTTTTGTTTTTTACCTTCTCTGCCTCAAGTATCCAGAGGCTGTTTCCATGTAGACAGTTTTTCCAATATTCTCACCTAGTGTTACTATATCCGATGAAGAGCAAACCTTGCATGCTGAAGGTTTCCATTTATAGGCTGAGACAGTCACAAAGAGCACTATTTCAGCAGTGCAAGTCCTGTCTACAGCTGATGGCAAAAGACTGGCCTCATGAACAAGATCAACAACTTCCCATTCTGCACTTTTATTGAAGTCAGGATTTGATCCGAAATGACAGAGTTCTCATTTTATTCACAAGAGATGAGGCAGTTCACACGGTAACACAAGCTCTGCCAAGCACAGTTTGGTGTCATCTTCTCAGCTGTGGGGCACTGATTAGAAAACTGTGAGATGAAGGCAAGATGGTTTTGCACTTGACAGCAGAGATAGTGAAGGTCAAGCAACAAGATAACAAGTGTTGGCATGATGCAAGTGTTTTTTATGATATCTTTCATTTACATAATCTATTTACACAGGTAGTCTGTTCATGGATTGACTTTCTGGTCACATTTCTACAGCCATCAGACCTGGCACCATTGGTTCAGCCTTGCCACTGAAGTGGGTGTCCTACCAGAGGAGTGAGGGTTCAAGGGCACCACGCACAAGTTGACTGTCATGCACCACCAATGACAGGGCCTCAGAAACGATCCTTTAACCTTCTGACTAGACTAAGAGTGATATGATTATGTCCTTCAGAAACAAGAGGATATAAAAGGAATTCAAAGTGCTTAGAAAGCAAACATGTTCAGGGTCCAACAAGACATGGTCTTGGCTGAATCAGTCACAGGCAATAAAATGGGCCATGCAGTTACTGACTCTGCTGGCATCATCATCAGCAATGTATCAGTACAGTGAGTAACACTTTAGAAAGATCACCTGGGCAGATTCTGATACCCCTTGCACCAAAGTGTAACCACAGCAGTTCATCATAGAGAGCTAATACAATTTTTTTACCTGTTTAACAAAATATCGCTGTTATATGCATCTATACACACACTTGTGAAAAAAATGCTAATACTCACATATAAATAATGCAAGTGAGTTTATTTATTAAAAATATTTTCTTTGATATTTAAATAACAGCAGCAGTTGAACCTACACTGAATCTAGGACAAATCTTTCTCTCCATGACAAACAAGCCAGACCTGCAACCACGAGCTCTCATGGAGTCAGTCCAGGTATACTGTACTGTGAAGGAGACAGAACATGACTGGAGGTAAAAGCTATGATCACATAAATGTACATAAGTGTATATGTATATACCTATACACGCATGCTTAAATATTTTTCACTCAATATGGTAAAACCCCTCAATTTTCTGGTGTAATCTGTTTATTTTTATGGGAGAACATCAAAGCAGGAGCCAAAAAAATGCATTTTTGGCTGAGATAAAAACACAGGTGTAATCCCATCATCTGGATGTGACACTGTCTGAATTATGTAATGAAACTGGGAAGCATAGCACTTGGTTTTCTAGTGTGTGAGTCTGTAAATAGCCACAAAATCTATTTATTACACTCTTGGCTTGCCAGACAACCCACTTGACTGAGAAAGAGTTAGTCAAAATTTGTTTCATTTATTCCCCTGCTTGCTAGTTAACTGGGTTGAACTAGTGACCAGAATCAAATGATACTGCAACTAAATTAAATCAAAACAGTGCATAAGCAAATGTAAAGAGAAATACCTGCAAGCATTGAGCAAGGTATGAAGGCATTGTATTGTGTGTGCAAATTATCTGTGGAAGTGTCAAACAATGGAAGTTAGAGGATGCTACCACTGTATCTGAGACGGTGCCTTCTATCAGATCTTAGCTACTCATCAAGACACACTTGTACAACTTGCGACTGGACAGGGATTTTAAAGGCTGGAGTAGTAAAATTCTTTAGGTTGAGGACTTAATGTTAGAGGGAGACTTGATCTGATAAAAAATAACTACTTGTAGGCAATTAAAATCCACTGTCAGTCACATTCAAACCTCCCCTCCCCATCTTATTTATCTTCCCCTCTAGGCCTCACTCTCAGTCAGCATACATCCAAAAATGCCTATTTAGCATCCTCGCTTTCTTCTTTAATTACTAAGGCTGTGAGAGAAAAAGAGAAAGAAAATTAAAAGGTTTCTCTCATGGTCACTCCATTTGTGGAAAATATGCTGCACTGAAGCTTTGGAGAGGTGTGCGTAAAGGAACTCCATCATCCCACGTGTCTTTCTCTTTCCTGCCATGCAGAGGGTGATCTAGGGAGCAAGGGAAGGAAAGTCAGGGTATATCTACTGAAAGCTACTTGGCCGTTACTACAGAAGAACAAGCAAAGACCCCAGACACACCACTGTAAAGCATCACATAGAGGACATGGACTAAAACTAAAGCAGAGGTTCTTCTCCTTGTACACTTCTCTTTTACAACTGAGTGCGCCTGGGCCAACCTGCCATCATGGAAGGTTCAGGTTTATCAACTCTGGATGCTGAAATCTGTACAACCCAGAAGCACCAAAGGGCTGTATAGACACACTTTGTCCTTGCTCCAAAAGAAAAATTTTGGAGGATCTGATATGCTTCCATTTCCTTCTCTATTACTTTCTCACCTCTCTGCCAAGCCTGTTCATAACAACAACATACAGAGTGATGAATTTTTGTCCACAAAGAGATCACTAACTAATTTAATGGAATCACTGAACAGCTATATGGTAACAGTTTTCAACTATTAGTGAGCTGAGCTAAAAACAAAGCAGAGAAAATGAAGGTACCATACATCATCCTTTTGTCTCCTGACACTTCACAAACCAAAGTCTTGTCAATAACAAATCAGACCTAAGAAAGACGCTATGGGAACCTTCATACTACTGTCTATCAGCTCCAACTTACAACCTTTCTCCTTTACAGAAACGTAGCTGACTCAAAACTGCCCTACTAATTACTCCAAATGATGTAGTAGTTTTACTAACGCATGGCGGATTCTGAAGTTTTTCACCAATAATTAACATTACCCACTACGATAAATTAGGTCAAAGATGAGCACAGTTTGTGTATTTTTTTAATTAGTAATTAAGTAAATCAGAGATTAAAATTAAAAAAAGATATGACATATCAAACGTGACAGATAACTTACGAGACCAACTTTATTGCCCTCTCCACCCCAATATTTTGCCACCATACCAACCTACTGCAGAGGTAGCAACACTGTTATTTGGCATCACTCCAGCTCCAAAACACCTTCCTCTGAGTTTGTATTTCACTAACATCATGCTAACATCACTAACATCGTTTCACTAACATAATTTCCTGTTCAAGCATATTATATAAATTACTCCTATCCTTACACTTATCACAAATTTCTTCAGATGTATTAGTAACATCTTGCTAAGCCTGTATCAAAATTCAACTGTACCTCACAAAATTAAATACATGTAGCTTATCCATTATTTAAGCCTTAAGAAAACAAAGATTCTAGCCAAGCAGCACTGTGAAAATATCCACTAACTTTTAGAGGAATTTTGCTAGTATTGTAGGACCAAGCACAAAATAATGGAACAGGCTGCAAGTTCTGTCTGACACAATTTTACTAAGAATGTTGGAAGAAATTATATTCACATAGCTTTGCAGATATTTTAAAGCAAAATCTCTTTACTCTAAGAGCCTAGTATCACGACCTCTCCTGGTGATCAAAACAGACCATCATATCACACAGCATCAAGATGTCCAACTTTATGGTCTCAAAGTTCGTAGTTAAATCCTACCTTTACCAAAGTGTAGAAACTTTTACTGACTTAAACAGGATAGGGAATTTCGTTGTAGGAGTCTATGAATATCCAGCCAAATACCTTTTTCACTGAATTATCTCAGACAAATGCAGGGAAAAAATACTTTCATAAGCAGCTTCAGAAACTGTGTTCATAAACACAACTGATTTTAAATGGGAAAAAGTCAAAACTAGTCTATCTCTGCTGTTACAGAAGACCATGAATTGTACTTGATTGTCTCTTCTACAACATTAACAAAATAGTTTTAGAAATTCAACTCTCAAGATTAATCGGTGTTCACAGGTGTCACAGAGGAGTCAGTTAAACACTGTCAGCATGCACAGATGTCAGTTAACCAGGGGCCTGCACTACTCTCTACAGCATCTCTTTTTCATTGCTAATGCTTCTACGGAAAGAAATAAAATCATTCTCAAGCCCCACATAAATTGACAACAGTTAGAGCAAATAAAGATATATTTTCCAGCTAACTATTTTAGCTGCCTTTGAAAGACAAGGAACATGAAACTCCACATACTTTCAGGACTTTTGTGAACAGACTACACTCAAAATGAACTACACTGGGCTATGAAGACTGTTAATAGATGCCAGCAACTTAGTCTCTGTTGAATACTGACTTTGGTCTAAACTATATAGTTTTAGCTCTAACTGAATAGTGTCACATCTTGTTGTCAAGCAAGGGTAACCCCAGTTATTATTTCATGCTATTCTTTCTTGACACGCTACATGTGTTTTGTTTTAATGCAAACCACAAATACAAAATATATAAATACAGAAATTGAGCCATTTATCTTATTTAAATGAAAAAAACAATATGCAAGAAAGCCCCACTGTCTAGTAAGACTAATTCTGATAATCCTGATCCTGTCCTGTTAGATTTTCTTAAACATAAAGTTCCCTTCTGCTTAAGCGCAGCTATTACTATATAGGAAAACTGCTTATTAAATAATATTATTTCAGCAAAATTAAGCATTCTGCTCTACTAAATTCTCTGCGATTACATCATGTCCTACACCATGTAATTAGACATTTATTTCAGCTTTTTAAATTGCTTATTAGAAAACATCCAGTATTACTCCATATTCATAAATCACTTGATAAGGAGCGCACCCAAGCTCTGACAGTCCACCACCAAGCCCAGCAGAGGAAAATTCCAGGGACACCACTAGGTTTGGGGAGGCAGGGAGGATTAAGTTAGCCCAGTCAGGCCAGCACCAATACTAACCTCTGCAGCCAAAAAAGTCTAAAGTTTACTATAAATCATAGCAAATTTTCTGCTTTGTTTTTTCACAAGTGTTTTCTTACTAAGAGGGTCAAACCCTACTTTACTGCATTACCTTAAAAATGTCACCTGACACTGTAATTTCAATTCCCTTTAGCTCCTTTAGTTTTCACTTTTCTATTAAACTGAACTATACATGCAAATTATCTAACTGCTTTCCTTTGTATGGAATTTCCAATAAATCACTATCTAAAAATGAAACTTTCTGTAGCAATCAAATCTTGACTTCCTCCTGTATGACACAACAGCAATTAAAGCATGCCTTTCAAAAAATACTGTACATCCTTCCCCCCCACACACACCTTTGGCAGCTTACATAAATCAGAGAATTTAGCCAGGGCTGCAGCAGTTTATTACAACTTACTTAAATTGCAATGAAGTGAACTTACATTTTTAAGAACAGAGATATTCTTTACAATTTTTTGTGTGCAGGCTGAAATTTCTTGTATATTAGAGTTGCATTTTTCAGACTCCGTAAGCGTATTACGACAGAACTGTCAATCACAAGACAAAACAAAACAGAAAAATAATTTTCTCTTAAACACAAATTGAGCTGCAACAAAACAAACCCGTGTGTGTACAACGTGGCCATAAACCCATTACCAACTATATTATTACATTACTTACAGTTTCTATGTCATTTTTAGGAAGAACTTTTCTGTTGAGATCAAGTCTACACTGACAGAGGTAGAATGTGCATAAACAAACTCAGAAAAATTGATATAATCACTATACAAACTAGTCATATCAGCGCAACCACGTACTGGGGGCATTTGTATCAGATAATTACATCCACATTGGTACACTGTATTGCTTTAAGAATACTACTGTCTAAGTGGTACATTTTTTTGGTAGCTAGGCCCTGAGACCCCCATCCAGAGAAAGTGGAGGAAAAAACAAGTATAGGTTTTTGCTTACCCATGTATAAATCTATGAAAAAGTAAAAGGCAATATTCCATTTCAAGAAACAGTAGAAGAGGCATGCCCAGGAAAGAACAAGGAAATACAGAAACACAAGCAATGTTGTGACCATAAACAGCTGTGGTCCACACTTCGATGCTATTACCCTGGCATACAGAGAACAGAGTGACCGTTTTGCAGATGTACAAAATGTGCCTGAAAGGCAAATGAAAATAAGCACCCAGAATCCACAAAACTTCCTCAGAGCAAGAAGAAACTCTTATGTTTAGACCGTATTAATGATGGTGAGAAATTAATTACAAGACAATAAAAAACAAGGCAAGAGACTTTTAATTTGACAGGCAAAGATACTTGTACGTCTTCTGACTATTTCACATTGGGGATTTGGAAACACCGCATCAGATTGTTTCCCCTACCCATACCCTCTCACCCCTTTTCCATGCTCATAGCTTTGCGAGAAAGATTTCTGGAGACAAATCTTACTGGGGGCCACCTACTACAAAAGAGCAGTTAGGGTAAAGTCAATTGCATAATTTATGAACAAAAGTTCAGAATGCCTAAGTAAGAGGTATGTGGTGCCTCCTGCTTGCTATTTCAGTAAAAAAAAAAAATTAAAAAATCAAATGTTTCCAGAGATTAACATATTCTTTAAATTCACTGATGATTTCTTAATGTCCAAGTAGGGGCTTGCTAGTTGGTTATCATGGAAAAACTTCCAATACTTGTATTTACAATGGATTTTTGCTCTCAGGCTGTCAGACCAGCACTTTTACAAGTCCTAATTTCCCTTGAGAATGAAAAATACAGCCCCAATGAACTGCTTTTTAATATCTCCTGCTGAAATAGAACACTTGTTGCAAAGTCTTATAAAAAATGCTTAAGCCCCAAAAAGAGAAACAAAACTGTACAAAGCTGCCATTTCCTATGAAAATGGCACAGCCAGCTTGAAACTTTCATTCTTCTGTAATAATTCTGTGCTACTTTAATTAAACGTAGCATCCAAAATTATTGATTGAAATATGTGAAAAATACTATTCTCCACTTTCCATCTAGCTTATGCTTCCCCTTGCTGTTTCTTCACTTCTTCAGGAACTGCTAGATAGCTCCTTCTACTGAAGGAAAAAAAGACCAAAACAGTTAAATTACAGGAGAAAACCAAGTAACTTCAAAAATAGTTATTTTAATCTGTGACATACTACTTCAGAGATGCTGTTTAAGAAATGTTAAGAAAAAATAACCTGCCTCTTTAAATAAAAGAATTTTTAAAGCAGTTTCCTCCTAACTTATCGGACCTTTTTCAAATAACAAAGGTATGCAGCCTCTGCACTCAACACTTCTGTGGAGCTCCCAAGAGTATTAGCAATTAACTCTTGCTGAAAACTTTTAACACATCAGATCTAATAATAATTATGTATTCCTCCTGCTAGGAGGACCAATAATTGAAAACCACACACTGTCAGGTTCACCTCTTTTCAATGACTGAGGTTAAGATGGAGAAAACATTTTCCGCTCTTTACCCTGCGTGAAGGCCAATGACATGAAGAACCAACTTTTACTGTGCCTGATTTATGTTAGGACCTAAGACAGGCAGAGGAAGTTAGCACTCAACTCTGGCAATTTACCTGGAATTCTTATGCAGAATCAAGCGAGAACTACGTGGAAGTAGTACTTGATGAGCTCTATTTACAGAGCTGGATGGACAGCTATCAACATAACCAACCACAGCTTATTACAAAGTCCCATCACACTCAAATTTGAAAGACAGCTTGAGGTATTTCACAATACAAGTCATATAACTGTGACTTGTATACTCTACAGTAATACTCTTAAATAGCAAACATTTTTCTCTTTGATGGGTAAGTATTGCAGTATTTTGCTATGTAAACCACTTCTGCCAGACACACAGTTCCTATATTCCCATTACCTTACCGGATATGGTTAAATTTCAAAAGTAGTAACAGTAACTGCCCCTGCTGATGACTTGAAAATTATGAGGAGAGGGACATGCACCTTAATTCTTTCAAAAACAAGCACCTAAATAAATGAATAAACAAAGCAGCTTGACAAAATGCTCAACAATAAATGTCCTGCTTTAAAAACTTCCAGCTTAGTTACAAACATGCAGACCAGTGACATAAGTTTACTCGTATAACTGAGTCCAGCCAATGGTATTAGAAATAGTTAAAAGTCAAAAAAGAATAGCCTTGTAGGGTGCCACCACATAAACTAAACATGATATACTGCCAAACACTCAAGCAGATACATGTACCATTATTCAGCAAGGACCACATGAATGCATATGGCTCTCTGTTTTGTCTTCATAGTAACAAGAAGGTTTGTAAACAGATCTCACATATGAGGCAATCTAGTCACTTGAGAATCTAAAAATCTGCCTTTGTAAAGAAGCATTCTGCACTGTTGCCACACAATTGGACTCAGATACACAATTAAAAGTCCTCTACATTTTTGCTTTGGGACAAGTGCTGCTCAATTTTATTCTTATCCATAGCAGTGATGTTTTAACATGCCACCTCAGCCAGGATGTATGTAACTGCTATGCCCAATAGCCACTGGAAAATAATGCCAACACAATAGCCTACAAAACATTAAAAATTTGGATTGTTCTATCAACAAAAGTAGTGACACCCTGACTTTGTACCAGATCACTGCTGCCTTTGCACAGCTGAAAAGCACAGTAACCTTAAATGTATTTACAGACGACAATAGTAACTTTTTAAAACTCACATGGAAAAAACCCTCTCAGCCTAATCTACAACACTAACCTTCTTTTTGAAAAATGAGGCAAAGCAAAAAAATCATGAAGAAAGTTTCAGATGGTCCATACCTGAAGTTTCAGAAGTGTCTCCTGACTCGAAGGATAAGGAAAGATTTAACATCTAACTGTAAATAAATATAAACCCCAGGTTACAGTGCATCTATCTAAATATGTCCACATGCTGCAAACTAACAGGCAGAGACTCTCCTATCTTTAAAACCAGATGCACTTTTTTTAGCATGTCTGCGTATCATTTTCACTATCAAAATACTGAGGATTCTGCTCCGTGTCCTCATAACCCGAGGATCAAATTCCTCTGGTAGTCAGTGGTAATTCACAATAACAACAGAATTTAAAAACTGGGCCCCACTGAATTTGTACCTTGTTAGACCAGCAGTTCGTTTAATTTAGTAATTACTGTAATTAGTCGGTGTCCCCAGAAGTCCTAATGATGACCGGAGCCCCCTTGTGCCAGGAGCTGCACAAACACGGAACAGAAGGTACCGTCTGCATGCACAGCTCCATGCAGTTGAGTAACACAGACCTATCGATTAATGGCTTGCTTTTGCCACCCTGACCGCTTCATTTGCTTCGTAACAATTCACAGTATAGATTCATTAGAAGGGGGAAAAGAAAAAAAAAAAGTAACACCCTTGACTAAGTAGGCATAAAATGTTTTCTAAATTTGTTAGCCATGTACAAAACCAGACAAGTTTTATATTAAAAATGACTTTTTAAATGAGAGCAGGGAAATTATTTGGCTAAACATTTCTGCTGAAACTCATTAGTATTTCTATTAGTTTAACTTAAAAGAGTATTCAAGAATTACGGTGATATAAAAAAATACTTTTAATGTTTAATTTCTGCAATTACCATATGAAGGAAAAGAAACCAAAAACCAAAAAACAAACCCACACCACCCCAAAACAACGTTTGACCATTACTGCCAGCTAATAAGAAAAACAGAGAACTCCTTTTCTGGGAAATTAAGCTCGGAGGACTTTTATCGTTGTCCTGGGGCGAGCCCCGGCCGCCTGCCCGCGGAGACAAGCCGTGTTGGCCGGCGGCCGGCCGAGACCCCGGGCCAGGCGGGCCGAGGCGGCGCGGCCTCCCGCCGGCTTCCCCGCCCGCGGGTCGGAGCTCTGCGGGGCAACACCTGGAGCACAGACATCGCCCCCTGCCCCGCCACCTCGCAGAGGGGAAGGCCGCGCCGCCCGCCCCCGGCGGGGAGGTCGGGGCGGGCTGCGGGGCATCGCCCGCGCTAAACGCGGGCTTTCCCCTCCCCTCCCCGCGCCGCGTGCCCCCAACGGCGGGGACGCGGCCAGGCGGGAGGCGGCCCGCGGCGTCCCCGGCGGCCCGCGGCGTCCCTGCCCGCCGCGGTGCCGGCGTGAGGTATCCTATGCGACAGGCGCGGACGTGCCGCTTACATAATCACCGCCGGCCGCACACGTACCCCGCGTTACATAAGGGACCGTGCCCCCGGCAGCCCCCGCGCCGCCGGCCCCCGCCCCCGCGGCAGCCCCGCCGGCGAGCGAGGGGTAGGCGGGCGGGCAGGCAGGGAGGGCCCCGGCGGCGGCCCCGGCCGAGCCCCTCGTTAACCCCCTTCCTGTGGCGTTTACACGTCATGGAACATTCCCGGAACGGGCCAACGTCCCACCCACTTCGGGGAACAGTCACCGCGGCGCAGCGCACGCACACGCGCGCCCCCGGCACGGCGGGTCTCCCCGCACACACGCACACCCCCTGTGCCCGCCGACCCTCTCCCCCCCGCCCCCGCAGCCCGCCCGCGGGGACGTGCTGGCAGCCGGAGCCACCCCCGCCACGCTACTCCCGGCGCCCTGCCCGCCGCCGCGCCGGGTGGCCCCGGGCGCCCTCCCCCCCCGCAGGGTGCTTCCCCCCCCACCCCCCCGCCCGGCTCCGCAGGGCGCCGGAGGCCGCGGTGAGAGAGCCCCGTCGGGGCGGCCCCCCCGCGGGCGCCTCTCCCCGGCGGTGACCGTGCCCATTCCACGCCACAGGAGGGGATTACGCAAGGCAGCCTGCTCCTCATCTGCATACACTTACAAGCTGGGTATTCCCCACATTTCCTAACGGCGTGTCACCCACAAAGGCCTGTCCCCGGCCCCGTCCTCCTCCCGCGCCGGCTCAGCGGGGCGCCGGGCCCGGTGCCCCGGGGACGGTGCCGGCGACTGCCAGCGCCCACGGCCGCCGCCGCCGAGGTGACTTACCGGTCCGGCGGTTTTACAGCCCCGCCGGCTTCCCCCGCCGGCGCCCTCCCCCGCGCCTCCCGCCGCCTGCCCTCCATTTACCCCTGCAGCCCCGGGGCCGGGGGGCGCCGGTTGCGCCGGCGTCAGACACCCACCGCCGCCGCCGCCACCGCCCCCCCCCCCGCCCCGGCTCGGCTCGGCAAAGCGCCCTCACTGCCGCGGCCCGCAGCCCTGCCCCGCGGCGCCCCGCACCCGAGCCCCGCCGCCGGCAGCCGCCCCCCGCCGGCGGCTCGGCGCGGCTGTCAGCTGGTGCCCGTGACAGGGGACGAGCGGCGGGCAGGCGGCGGGCAGGGAGAGGAGGGAGGAGGAGGAGGAGGCGGAGGGGGCTGCCCGCAGCAACCGCTGCTGCTCACCTGGGAAGTCACCGAGGAGGAAGGAGGGAAGCCCTCCCGGTGCCCTTGTTGTTGTTGTTGTTGTTGCTGATCCCGCCGGGCGCTCTTGTTGCTCCTTTGCTAAGGGCTTGCCTGGAGTGAGGTGGCTCGCGGTGCTTCTTTATATATAAAGACAGACAGATATTCCAGCGGCCAAGGGGCGCCCGCTTCACGCATTTATCTTAAGGCAGGTCATTTCTCTCCCTCTCTTTGGAAAGGATCATCACCGTCACCCTGACAGTGCCGGAGGGGCTGGTGTTGCACGGGGGAGAGAGAGGCGGAGGCCCGGGAGCCGCAGCCCGCCCTGGCCGAGGCGGGAGGGAGCGCTCCGGGCTGCAGGCGGATCTGCCGGGCTATTCCTGGCACCACTTCCCAGAACACAAGTTACAGGGCGGCGAGCGCGGAGCGAGCGCGGGGAGCGCGCCGACCGTGACGTCACCGGGTCCCCCCGCGCGCCGGCGGGGAGCGAGCGGGGCGCGACCGGCAGCGCCCGGCCGCGGGGTGATGGGCGCTGCCCGCCCGCGTGTGCGCGTCCGTGTGTGTCGGCGTGTGCCTTGTGGGGGGGGGGGTGCGAGGCGGCGGCGAGGGGAGAGGTGCGCCGTGCCGTGCAGCCGGGGAGGGGAGGGAGGAGGCAGGGCTTCGGAGGGCGAAGCCGCGGCCTCTCCCCGCCGGCGGAGATCGCCGCTCCCCCTCCCCCGCTCCGCCGAGGGAACTCCCAGGAGAGCCAGTCCCGACTCGCCGGGCGCAAGTCGCGCGTCCTCCCGGCCGGAGGATTTCCTCCGAGGACGCGGGATCCTCCTGCCCGCCCCCCCCCCCCCCGCTTCCTATTTCTCCCCTCCGCCCCCTCGCTCTTGCCTGGTCAAGATCGCGTTATCTGTCAGGGAGAACAATACGACGCCAGGGCTCCCCGCGCCGGCCGCCGTCCCCGGCTTCACAACCTGCCTGCCGGCGGCGCCCACCCGCCCGGCCTCGGCAGGCGCCGCCGGAACCGGGCACGGCTCTGCCCGCAGAGCGGGCGCCCCGGCCCTCGCTCACCACTCGGTACGCGGCCCTTTAAAAGGGGCCGCGCAGCACACCGGCACGGCGGGGCCCGCCGCCGCCCCGGAGGGCAAGGAGCCCGCCGGCGGCAGGCACGCCGAGGGCGATCCAGCCGCCCCGGGCTCTGCCGCAGACACACGCATTTATTTTAACAGCCTCTCGCCGCCAGCGCCGCGGCGAAGCGCCTTCCCCGGGGCGGCCCGTGCCACCGGGAGGACGGACGGACGGACGGTACCTCACGCCGGCTAACGGCCCCGCGGGGCTCGCGCCCCCACTTCCCCCCGCCGCCGCCGCCGCCGCCGCTCACGGGGCTGCCCGCAGCCAATCAGCGCCCGCGACGCCCGGCGGCGAGGCGGGGCCGGGCCGGGGCCGGCGGCCGAGCCGGTCTGCCGCCGCAGCCGCGGGACCCCCGCCGGCCCCGGAGCCGGCCCGCCCCCGGGGCAGGGGCGCCGCAGGGGGAATACCCGCTCGGCGGGGCGAGGCGAGGCGGTGTTCGCGCTTCCCGGGAGCGGCCCACCCCTCTCCCGCGGCTGCGGGCCGACCGCCGGCTGTCGGAGCCGTCGCTGAACCAGGACCCGGCCGGGGTCCCGCACCGGCACCCGCCCCGCGTCCTGGGGCTGACGGCGGCTTTGAGTTAGCGAAACCCGGGCGGGGTTACGGGGAACAGCATTGGTCTTCCTTACGTTTGCCACGGCCGCTCGGGGAGTGAAGTCCGGGCGGCTGGTTCCCCGGCCCGGCCGCTCCGGCAGCGCGGGGGTCCCTTCTCGGCTCCCCCCGGCTCGGCTTCGCTGTGGGACAGGGGCGGGCCGGGTTTTTAATTTTCAGAGCAACATAACTTTCTTTTGGGGAAGCCACTCAGCCGCATTTGAAGGCTGCCGTAAGGTGATTCGGAGTGATGCCAAGTCGCAGCGCTGTCACCCTGACGTGGGAAGTCAGGCTGGCACCTGAGATTATCGCCTTGATTCGCATCAGGAAAAAAATCTCAGCCTCGTGGATGAACAGGAAAGAGTGTACGCATAAATGCTGAGAGCAGTGGTTCTTACGGCAGGTGCCAGGGCAAATAAAACCATTATTTCCTAATTTTAGTAGTTAAGAATTTTAAGTCACTCCTGCAGCTTTTAGGGACGAATAACAATTGAGTGCTCGGGGTTGGCAATACAGGGGCACAGAAGCTATTAATAACTATCCTGTCATCCTAACACGGTCCTTGGCCCCTGTTGACCTTGGTGGCCTCTGAGTCAGGTTCACAGGGCTTCCTTGTGCTCAGTCCAGGGGGTGCAGGAGAATCTCGGGATTTCCTCAAGTGATATGGGTACGAGCATCTCTCGTGATCATAATTTTATGATAACCGATGACCTCTGTTACATAAAAGGCTCACTCCTGCCAGCATATTCAACACTAAAAGGACTGAACCACAAGCGACAGAGAGTTGCTTGCTCCTTGTTAAGCCTGTGAGCATGTCTGTCTGTTTTCCTGGGTTTCAGTGTAAGCGATACTTGTCGTTCCTGACACCGAGTATTGTTTGACTGGAATTATTCTGTCTAAGTAAACATACTGACCTTGGGCTTGTGATCTTTATTTGATGTCACGTCAGAATAAGTCAATGGGAGACAGGAGCACTTAGGATTTGTTTTAAATTGAGGTTTTCCCATCCTGCCGCTTTCCACAGCAACTGCGTTTACCTCTGCCCCCAAATGATGGCTGCCAGTACCTTCTTCCCCTCTGGGAAGCTGCGGACTCTGAACCAACACATTTGACGGTGTGCTGTATGCCCAGCATTGTCTGCTTCTCTCCTGCCTCTCACAAGACTTCAGAAGTTCATTTTTATTGTCACAGCGACCAGCCCACAGAACGTACTGCAACAAGGTTCAGTGTTCAAAGTAATTTTAAAGAAAGTGTTTTTTGACAATTATTCTCAAAGCAAAGTAAAAAAATGGTTTCTCCACAACACTTTTCAAAATAAAGGGTCTTTTTCCAATTATGTTGGTGATCTCAACAAGTTTTACTTTGTGTCCTTTCTCACATTCTCTTTCCCTTAGTATTGCAGCTTCTGAGCCACAGCCATTTCCTTCACTGTGGCTCCACCAGGTACACGCTGGAGTTACAAGTCTTGGGCACCTGAGTGTTCCCAGGGAGGAGACTGAAGCTACACGTGTGCTCAGAGACCTCGACTGTTGTACATGATTTGTTTGGCTCAAGCCCCGGGGGAGGTTTTGACAGGCTGCACAACTTGCAGCTTCGAAAGTCCTTAGCTTGGAGAAGACACCCCTCACCACCACCAAAAGAGGCAGGGAGGTCTTTGCATGGTTCCTTCAGCCCACTCCCCCTTTGTGCACCATTGTAGGGGAATGGGTGTAACCGAGTGCGAATTTACCTTCACCCCCGAACAATGCCCCTTTCCCCCTCCCACGGGGAGCATGAGGCAGGAGCACTGTCCCTCAGAGGGACCACAACTGGGATGCATGGGTAGTTTTCCTCACAAACTCCCACCAGTAACTCTGCAGAGAGGCAGCAGACATCTGAATCACTTTCTCTCGCCTACTTGTAACAACAAGGTAACTTAATAATGATATCCTTGCATCATACCATCCTATCATTTCCCTCCAGATTTTTTTTTTATATTTACATCCAGCATTTAATAAAACTATCACTCAAACTAAACTGAGAAGAGAACTAAGGGAGCTTTCAGGTGTGAGATTTACAACTGTTATTTAAGTACAGATTTTGCAGATTCATCAGAAAATAAGTCATTCTTGCTGCTTGGAAAGCACCTTGGCCATCACAGCTGCCGCTAGTAGCAAGTGCAATACAGAATGATAATATTCAGCAATGATGTTCACAGTTTATTAAACACTATAAATTGTTCTGAAAACTTGGTTTGATCTCAGAACACACAGAATCCATCAGTTTTGTAAACCGTACTGCTCCCAAAGTAGATAATAGAAAGCACTACATAATTTTCCTATAATAGTTCAGTTGAGTTGAAATGTTAAATAACCATTCCTAACAGAGCTAACAGTTTTAAAGCAATTCATTCATTCTTTCTTGGGGAAAAATTACTTGGTCCCTAGACCTGTACCCACAAGCTCTTTCCTATTTCATCACAAAGTTGTTACAGATACAGCCACACCAAAAGAATCCTTTATATAAAAGGATTGATACTATCTATTGATTTCAGTGTGAGTAGTGTAAAGCAAAATGGACCAAATGCATCCAATTTTCTGAAAGTCTCAGAGGGTAGGAGTGCAAATTAACATTAGTGGTGTTATTTTGCTGTTTAGCATCCTCTTTCTTAAGGTTTGATTAAGTGAGAAAATCTATGGGAAACTGGGAATGGCTTTCCTCATAAGTAAACAAATACTAATAGTTTCCTATCGGTGTTGTTTAAAACGCATCATGCTTATTTGTGTAGGAGCTTCCTTCCATTTTCCTTCACTCCTTTTTCTGACTGCTTGGACTGCAATGTCTCTTGCTGCCCTTGTCCCTTCCGCCCCCGTCACTGCCTTTTCTAATTCCCTAGTTACATTCAGTGCTCCTTCCACTTACTAGTAAAACTCTAAGATACTCAGGGCTGGCTTTCCAATGCTGGAAGGGGGCTATACTCCTTCTTCTGTCCTCCTCTTTCTCCCCTCATGAGAGAAGGGCCCTGAGCTGGGTGCTGGGGTGATGAAGGGCTGGCGAAGGTGAGAGTCCCTGCCACCATTCCCTCCCCAGGGACTCCTGGAGAGCCTGAAGGGGCTCCCCCAGCTGCTCTAGGGCTGAGAAGGACGGTGAGAAGGGGGACCGAGCTAGATCAGAAGACTTGGTGAGTCCTGAAAGAGCTGCATTTGTCTCCTGCTTTACTTTGGATGCCAAACATGCCACCAAATTAGCTTGTAGGGCAGTATTAATTTGGGTAGCTGAGGGGATTTTTATTTTGAGAGGTACCTACCCTCTACTGACCATCTCAAGCTCTTCTTCTCAGAGATAGCTAGCAGCTATGAGTTTCACATATCATTGAATCATTTAATACCATAAAATTTACTTCCAGCCACAGCAGTCCACCTTCTCATTTGTACACATTGCTTTCATTTTGCTTGAGTGCCATCTTAGGAGGAAAGAGAAAAAGACATTGCCAGTTCACCCTCCCAACACCTCTCCCTATGCGTTCCTTGAATCTGGGCTGCTGTATCTTGTTTGTCTACTCTCCTACGTAAACAAGGGTAATCTTTACTCATAGGGGAGTGTGCCCATGACTCCTCCACGGAACACAAAAAAGTCACAGTGAAGCACTTCTTTATCCACAAGAGCTTCAAGCTCATACAGGATCAAATGGTGTGAAGAAGAAAGAAGCCAAGGTGGTTAGCTTGAACAAGCCTATGTGCAAATAACTCTGGCAGAGGGCCCAAAGGAAGGGGAGCACTATTTGCCTGGTAATGAACAAATGGCTCTATTTCCTGAAGAAAAAATATTTTTCTGCTATATTGAGCTTTCCCTCAAAAAAAAAAAAAAAGTTATTTTCTCCACATAAAGTATTTCCAGATGCAGAACTAACATGCTGTGTGTATCAACAGCTTGATAATAACATGTCATCACTTGACCTTGGAAGGGGGGGGGAAATGAAAAAGGCAGAATTTTCTGAAATTATGCCCTTTCATGGGAACATTTTTTAAAGCCCGTGAATTCTGGGAAAAGATTTTTAAATAAAATTTGATTATTTTTACTCATTTCCATTTTTTCACAGCTAATTAGCAAGCTGAATAGGAAAATCTCCAATGCTGACCAGAAATGCAGACAAGTGATTATGTGCACTTCTCATGTGAGATAAATGAGCCCTGTTAAGTGCTATAGCCAGATTCTCTTTGATCATCCTTTTAAATATCAGAACCCAATTAAGGTTTTGAAAGACCCTTACTTTTAGGCATTTTGAAAAAATATTTTGCCTTGCTAACAAACGGGTCATGTTATCAGATACTGGTTATTTCTCTTTAAATAAAAAGTAATAGCTCCAATGTATTTTGTATACTGTACTTGGTTCTCTCCCCCACCTTGCCCCACTTTTTCTAGGAACAGCTGAAGTAAGAGCCTGCCAAAGATATGGCATGATTTAGCAACTTCTGAGTTATATATAACCTGAACAATTAAGTGACTTAATTTTCTAAAAGCTTACCTATTTATATTCCCATTAGACCTGATAGCCTTTCGTTTAGCATTCTTCTCAAATAGGCAACTTTCAATTTTGCATCATCTTCCAATTCAAAGAAACTTCGAGTGCTTCATGTGTAGAGAATCTCGTGTGGGGGCTGGAGAGAGACAGAGGGGCAGACCACTCTTAGTAGTGAGTAGTGACAACTTGTAAACAGAGTAAAGGAGAATATCTTGGCATCTCAAAATGGCAGAGGGCACTTTGGATAAGAAAAATGACACTAACTTGCAGCTACCTAGAATTTGGCTGTGTTATCCTAACTCCTTTACTCTTCTGGCACATGTCATGGGAACCTTCCTAACCACATTGGTTGCCCTCCTGGTTTTACATCTCGGGAATCTTCCCACAGGCCGTGCCTCGAGCATCCTGCAAATATCTTCCTTCACAACTGATTCAGAGGGAAGTGTGCCACCTACTGAAGGACCCCAGCCACTTTCTATACGTCTTGGACTTTCTTAAGTTCTTTCCAATTCCTGAACTTTCCAGGCCTTCACAGTACTGATTTAAATTAGAAATTAGTCTTTGGCCTATGAAAGTTTGTAAACTCAGCAATTGGAAGGTCACAAAGATGGACATGAGCAAATGCAATCCAGGCTAGTTCCGTCTAATGCATGTGTAAGCAGAGTAATTTGAGACAAAAATAAATCCTCTGTCTGAAAGCAAGTACAAGTGTTACCACTACATCGTCACTTTTGCCAGAAGTGGGATAAATATCAAGAATTATCTCTACAACTGTAAGAAAAGATTAGATTTAGGGATAATCAGTACAACACATGGATGTGTTGGCAATACTGACATACACTGTATTTGCCGTTTAGATATTAGTTAGGCTTTTTAACAAATGAGTGAACAACTTCCTTTACTGCCAGATAGTAGTTACCTTTGATGATAGTGCACTTTCTTCAGTTAATCATTCAGTTGAACAAGCTCAAAGGAAACTTTACACAGTTGTTGTCATGACTTGTTTGACACACCTAGAGAGTGGCCTTTGGTTACCTATGTTTCATGCCACTGAGTTATTCATGCATAGCAATGCATCATTCTTGCTATCAAAAAAGTTGAAACAGATGTCAGTGTTGTTTCAACTGTTGTAATAGTGGATCATAAATAAGTATTTTAACACGACCAATTGCTTTCATTAAAATCTGTGGAACTGGGTAACTGGAAAACGTTCAGTTTTGAGGTTCATCAGAGCCTTCCACTTTGGAATCAGCAATTTAAATTCTGCTCATGTACTTTTACAGTAGATAATCAAAACATCTAAAATTGTAATTCACTGAAATTAACAGATAATATATGTCTTTAAAGCTTATCACACTTCTGTATTGGACTTATTTGTTCCTAAGAAATATTTTTCTCAAAAATTCTCGTGAAGAATTTCATCAAAACTTCAGCTGGAAAGTAAAGAAATAATATGTTTTAGAATAAACATCTGAATGTATTTACTGTTTAAAAATGTGCATAATAAAAGTTTGAAGTGTTTCAACCAGTTTTGTCACAGTCTTAACAAACCTGTCATACAGTACATTAAAATCTCAGTAATACCTGAAACTGTGCCATTCAAGGTTTCACATATGTAAGAGATAGATAGAAAGCAAAGAAAATGTATTGTTAGTAAGCACAAAACAGGGAGACATCTAACTCTAGACTCAACATCACAGTCACAGGGTCTATACTAGCTATCACAGAGCAAAAAAAGGTCTGGAAGTCATTGCAGGCTGTTCTGTAAAACTATCAGCTCCATGTTCAGTGGTGGCCAAGAAGGCAGCGCAATTATTGGGACTTATCCAGAAATGAAAGGGATAAAAAGACTATAGAGCTGTATAGGTCTAGGGTGGCACACACAAAATGACCACTTCTGGTCATTTTCTGCCCACTGTGCTTTGAGTGGGACCACTCAGCTGACTAAATCCTCGGGCAGGCAGGGCACAAGGGTGAGCCAGAAGTGAATGCTCACTTTGATATAATCAAAATCTAAAAAATAGTAGGGTGCTGTCCCTCATTCCCTCCCTCCCTCTCTCTCTCCCTCCCTCCAAGAAAACTACCAGGTTTAGCAGATTTAAAACAAGCAAAAAGAACTACTTCTTGACACAGCACATGGTTAAAGCGTGGACCTGGGGCAGAAGAATGCTCTGGGGTGCCAAAGTATGAATGTCTTCAAAACAAGATTTGCCTCATTAGCTGTGAGATAGTCCATTATCAGCTATTAAAACAAAGGCCCACATGTATGCAGATGCTCAGGGGGTCAGTCCCTAAACCACTCGCTGACTGGCAGAAGTGGGTGTATCATGGAAAAGGTATAGGAGACAAAAAGAGGAAATTCTTTCCCTAAGCAATGTAACTGGCCGCACTTTGAGGACAATAAATTACACGGAACTTTCATTTGGCTGCAGAAGTGGCAGGTCTTACCTTCCTACCAATTTATGGGGGTTTTTTTCAGTCACAATTAGCCTCTTTTTCTGCAAATGTGTGACTACTTTTGGGCTTCTTCATGATTTTCAGTTTCAAAGATTATATAGAGAAGCATTCATTGAAAATTTCAGTTCATCCTTCAGCTGTTTTCCTTCTTCATAATGAAAGAGACATTGCAGAGCATGTTATATTTTCTGCTTTGAAAACAGAAATGCATTAAAAGATCTCCAGCAGGATACTGATTTGTCATGATGTAACCAATTCTAATAGCTAAAAGATCAATATAAACTCTATTTTCTGAAGACCACAAGTTTATAAATGTGAAATACCCAGACAACAAACTTTGTATTAACTGATTTTTTAAAACTTCTAATATTTTTGAGCCATTGTCAGCCCAATTGGGTGTTCAGCATATGTTTTGCATTTCAGAATCCATATACCATTCATCTGTAATAAAGACATACAAAAGGGATGTGAGTCATTAGTCATATTCAGGAAACATGTTTCTGAAAAATTAATACATGACCAGTTGCCAGTAAGTAGCAATCTGCTACCTATACTAAAGAAGTACGTTATAAAGCTACATATTTTAATGATAGTCTTTAAATGTTACAATTGTAAACTGTAATGGAAACAACATTTCTCTAATGGAATATTTAATATCACTTAAGACCCACTAAGGACTGCACAATGAATCTTACATCAATGGGAGCTGGGTAAAATTGCATAGAGTCAGTACAGTACAGCCAAGTCTGAAGTCAAGTTGGTATGTAAAGGTATACTTACTGTTAAGTGCAGGAATAAACCTAGTGATTTCAGTGGTGTCCTCTTGGGATTGAAGTTAAACAAATGCTTAAGTGTCCTAGACTTTACAATCCTGTGGCCTCCATCTTTCTCACAGACAGTGACATTTCTTATACACCTCTAGGAGGAGAAGTACGATTTAGCCCAAATGAGTATGCTAACAATGCACTTTCCCTTCTCCAGTGACTGTTAGTATGCATGTACATGGTTTTCTTACTTATTGAGAATGATTTCATTTTTCATGTGGGTGGACACTACTAAATTCAAACAGGTTGCATTCGTTCGATGTTGGTTGTTAACAACTGTAGTTGTGGTCTCAGTACAATTATGAGGAATCACTGGAGATGGGGGGGGAGGGGGAAGAGGTAGATTGTCTTTTTGGCCAATAAGGACATTGACAGACCACTTAAAAAGCATCTTTACCCCAAAGCTAGAAATTGAAATTGCCAGTTTATTAACAATGTTTTGCCAAGGAACTAGCAAGAAGCCTGTTCAGCTGGGGAAAGTCAGTTGGTAGACACCAACATGTATAAATTGAGATTTACTCCTGGGCTTACAGCATGGTCATCAGCGTTCCTGGCCCGAGGTCCCTGGACTGTAGAAAAGAGCAAATTAAAAGTTCTGTGGCATCTTCTTTTAAACTGTAATTATATTTCAACAATCCTGAAATTTTTGAAACTACGGAAAAGTTGGCAGCAGCTAACCCTGTGTGCTGTGAGCAATGGGCACAGAAGCCTCACTCACAGCCATATAATAAATTAAAGGCCACCTTTTTGTGTCATTTTCTCTGCCCTGGGTAGGTGTAAAGGTCTGTTAAATAGTTCAGGCAAAATGCTTTTCTTTCAAAAAATCAAAATTGCGTCTTTGGTTTCAGACCAAAAACCAAAATATGGCTGAAGACAGTTGATGACTGTAGGCAACAGATGTTCCTGAAGTGTAAATTAACATAGGCTTTGGTCAAAAGAATAAAATGTAAAAAATATTCTAGCAGCAAGATACAGTAAGAAAGTGGGAGATGTTGTGGGGGAAAAAAATCACTGAATCCATGAGGTCAGATATAGCTTCAGATGAATTAAAAGAAATGAGTAGAATAGTCTGTTAAGGGAGATAATACACAGATCAAAATAGGTGGCTGTGTTGACAGTAA
This sequence comes from Haliaeetus albicilla, assembly GCF_947461875.1. Classification (NCBI taxonomy): domain Eukaryota; kingdom Metazoa; phylum Chordata; class Aves; order Accipitriformes; family Accipitridae; genus Haliaeetus; species Haliaeetus albicilla. The sequence continues at coordinate 18,708,969 of NC_091489.1, read as the reverse complement.
ACCAGCCTGACAGATTTGCTAGTCCTCTTCAATGCTAGTCATCCATTATCATCCCAACAGGACTTCAGAGACTGCATAGACAACGCCCATTTAGTTGAATATAACATGACATTGCCTGCATATTCGGTACCATTCAAGATACCACAACTGAAGAACATTTGTGGAAAGCCTAACAAACATCTAAGTCCCAAGAAAACAGAAAGTTTCAAGTTTGGCTTCAGTGAAGTGCTGTTAGCGCAATCAAGAATAAAACCTTCTTCTGATTAAAGAAGTAGTTGGACCAACAAATTAGGTAGCTGGGGACCTAAACTTGTCTACAGTTTGGGATCTTTAATTATGCTGCCTCAAGCTGACTTACAGTGTAGTATTTCCAAGCTTTTTATTTCCATTATCTGCCTCTCCAAGGCCACAGGAAACAGTGCAGCAATTAGAAATGGCGCAGAAGTGGATTTTCCTTCCATACCATAGGTTCTGATGCCAGAATAGACTGGTATGGAAATCTGAATCCAAACTCATTTAAAGATATCTGGACTTTTAAATTTGGTTCTTATTACTTTTCAACCAGACTCATACAACATGGAAGACAACAAAGCTATAGCTGTGCTAATCAAGGAACCAGCCTAGGGCCTGTTCTCTGTCCCTGAGGACTTCTATCTTTAATGCCTTGCATCTTTAATGCCTTCCCAAAATAGAGCGGCATCACACACACACACACACACACACACACACACACAACCTGGCAGGAACAGCCCTGAGCCCATGCTATTCCCCAGGCTGTGCTCAGGTGTATCTGGCAGACTGCTCTTTGGCACAAGCCAAAACCCTGCCAGGAAACATGTTCACCGCTGAGCAACAGGCTAACAAACAGAGGGCTAAAACCATGCCCTGGCCCTCTGTTACACACCGAGACAGAGGTAGCCTAAGAGAATGAAAACATGCACAATTGGAAAGTCAAGGGATAGCTGGCAATATGCAAAGAGGGAAATGAAGTGCATATTGGCAGGGAGTGAAAAAATAAAGTTATGCTGGATGGGAAGAGAAGGAATACTGAGAAGGAAATCATCTCAATTCAGGAAGCACTTAATAATGTGGTTTAAGTTAAAGCATATGCTTCAATATTTTCTTACCAACAGTCCGTGTGCCTCAGGTTAGGCACATATTTGTACAGCTTGCTGAGCTGGGGCACTGCAGTGAAGTTTTACAAGCTGCTGAAAGTGATATAAGTCCATGGTGTCACTGAGGGAGATGAGCTTCCCCTTCCCGATGTCCCTAGCCCTGTTGTTCCACCACCTCTTCTCTGCTGGCATTAGTATTTGTGCAAGCTGCACTGTCAGCAGCACCAGCAAAGCACTTGCAATGGGGGCTGGAGGATGTGGGCAGGAGATGCAAGGGCAAAATTGGCTTTTTCAGTGTCTTCAACTGAGCTGGACACAAGCTGAAGACACTTGGCAAACCGCACTCCGTGTGTCCTCAGCCACACCACTCCTTCTTTAGCAAAGCTAAACAGAGATTTCAAACTTACCTTGGATGGGCTGCCTGAGCCTTCACAATCTTTTTCTGAAGTAGTTAAATAAGCACCATATCTCTCTGCAGACATGGTGTAAGAAACGGATCCATCTACGTGACTGGAAATAAATAAAAAAATATTAATTTGCATTTTCAGAACAAACATTTCTAAAAATTGTGGATTTTTTTTTCCTGAAGAAGTGCCTGACAGATGGTTTGAGTGAGGAGTGGTGAGGCACTCGAACAGTACCAATTTCCTAGTGTTCTGTCGGCTATTTACAGTTTCTGTTGCACACATTAAACATTGAGAGCACTTCTCCTTCATAAACTTCAACTTCACCTTTTAATGTATAAGACAAAAACCTTTCAGATGTCCCATATTGATACCACTGTAATGATATTGCTTAAATTATTGGTCTCCGTCATTCAACGTACAGTGCATATATAGGCTAGTTCATTAGCCAGGAAGAGATAATAAAATAGCTCTAACCATTTAAAACCTATTAATCTGGATAGCACCATTAGGGTAAGCAATACTTTATTATTACCAAATTAAATCCATTATAAGTATCCTGAGTATCCAATCAGGTTAGTAATAAACTGGCTAAAGCTATCTACATGAATGACTGTACTGCTTGATGAAATGCGTTTTGTATTGGTATACATTAATCTGACTTTTAGTGTGCTGTACTGTTATTTATAACTCTGATAAACTGACTTTTATAACATGTAAACCAGCTAAACATTTTATGAAAGAATAGAATGTTTTCATAGGTTCTATGATAGATTTTTTTTTTTCTCTTTAGGGGCTGTAAGATACTTTCTAACAAATCACAGTTCCATCACTCAGATAATCCTTGATCACTGTGAAACTTAACTACATATTTTTGCCTTCAGATTTTATAAGACTTAGATTAAAGAGAACAGCAATGAAGACCAAGCATAAAATATTTGAAAAAATAGGATGCTAAATGGATATTCCAGATGACAAGACTATCATGTGTCATTGTTCTCACAGAGTCAGAGCCCTGCTAGCACTGACTGAACATGGGTGTCCTAGTCTCTTGGGACAGACTGAGATTCAGACTGCTCCTCAAAAAAGGCTTTAGATATTTAGAAGGGACAGAACAAAGTCAAAGATTTACTAAGGAGAATTTTAAGAAGAAAGGTAGGGTTTTTAACTATTTAACAGAAACATGTATTTTTACCTTTCTAAGGACACAGATACATTTTTTTTTTATCAGTTGACTACTTTAAAAGCCTGCTATTTCTTCTAAGTGCTACATATGCCAAGTATTGTATATATGTAATGCATGGTAAAATGTAGGATTCCGTTAAAAGTCAACTCTAGGCTCCCCCAAAGATGGTGCTAGTGGAGGCTGCCTCTTTATTGTGGCTACTCTTGCTGTAGTGTGTGATTGCCTCTAAAAAGATTATTCTCCCAAGCCTTCTGTATAAGCAAGAAAATAGGCCTTTTCTACAGATGGAAGCTGAAGCTAAAAGATTATGACTTCACTTGTGCTGACAGGCAAGAAAATCAGGAGAAGCAGACCTCCCTGGTGCTTTCTGTGACCTTTCTTACAGAATAGCTGCACTGTCTTCCTTTTTGGTGCATTTCCACCACACGTTTTGATGGGGTTTGTATATAGGATAGGACGGCAAGTGGAATCAAGAACTTGATTCTATTTATCAGAAGTCAGATATCAAAAAATTGCTGTCGTTGTCAGCAATTGCCTCCCATATATATATAAAATTATTTCCCAGTGCTTTTCCTAGGGTAGTAGAGCTACGCTTTCACAGGGGAAAAAGATGGGATATGCTGCTTGAATCCCAGAGAGGGGAGATTTCTATCACTGCCCTGGACTTTCCTCATGCCATTGGGGAAGAATGTGGTAGGATCAGCATCAAGTTTAACTGGCCGCCAGTCTCAGTCCGGTATCTTACTCCATAGGTGGAATTACAGGCAAGGAACCAGAACAAATACCCAAGGCCCCAGGACATCAGGAATCCACTGCAATAATCTAAGTCATGGCACCGATGGGCTGACATGGGAAGGAAGGGGCTGAGCTGCTTTCATTTGCCAACCGCTCTCATTTTTCTGGTATCAGCCGCATCTTGGTACTCAGTGCAAGTTTTTTCTTAAGGCTGTTGTGATTTTCCGCTAAGTGAGAGGATATATCACTGGGTCCTTTCCGATAAAGTGACAGGGTAATAACTTATATACATGAATCAGATTAGTTGACAGTAAAGATATATGGGGTGTGTAGTTTGGAGGACATAAATAGTTGTTGCTGTTGTTCAGCCTGAAATAACTTTGCTCTCCTGAATGCAATATGAAAACTTGCCAAGAAAACTAGACTATCACAGTTGATCATAGCTCAGTGTTATAAGACTGACAATAAGATACGCCTAGTACTTTAAGCTGGCCTCTTACCGCTTTTTCCAAGGTTCAGCCATAATGATCATTCTTCTGAAAGTCAGATCGTTTTGTGCAATTTTTTTAGGTAGCATGACTCAGTTGTTTAAAAGTCTTTGAAATTCAAGAAGGAAAGGATCTAATGGAACCAGAAGCAAAATCTACTGAATTTTAAATCTCGAGGCATCTCTCAGGCTCGCTTTTTCCCCCCTTACATGTGGGTAAATAAATTTAATTTGAGGATAAGAGATGTAGCTTTCTCCCACAAAATGAATAAATTAAAAGTTAATCCTTTTTTGACAGTCCTTTGAGGAAAGAGTTTTTGTTGGTTAAACTGAATGGACTTACATTCTGATCTTTTTGGCTACGTTTTTACCTCAGTCAAATCAGTTTATGCATCTATAGAGACAAAGAGATGCCTACTTCATTTACCGTTTCACATTTTAGTCCTCTTTTAAAGCAAAAGCCCATTCAGCAATGACATTATTTAAATAGAGTTCATGATCTGTGCAGCAAAGACAAATACATTCCCCAGGTTCCCCCAGTGAGGTTGCCCTGGGGTTGAGCGGGAACCCTGTAAGCGGTGGCTCACAGTGTGGTCCTGCACTTCTCTCCATCCTGAGCAGGAGGGGGAAGGTTGGAGGGACAGCGGGAGCACGGGTCCTTCTCCAGGTTCACTTCAAGGAGGATCTCGACTTCTGCGACTCACTGCGAGGCGCACCCCAGGCCCAAACTCCCAGGGAAGAGGAGCTGCTCTGGGGGGAGGCGGTGCAGTGACGGAGCCGGCCCTGGAGCAGCCATGACCAGGGCCTGCCGCCGGCCACCTCCGCTTTCTCTCTGCCCGACCGCTCTGCAGGCGGCCTGCAGACGGCCGCCCGACGGCCCGCACGAGCCTGTTTGCTTGTCATCCCCAGGCAGGCAGAGCACCAGGCGCCCTCAAGGCCGGCTCCGGCCATGGTTGCGGCCAGGCGTGCGGGCCCACGGCGGAGGAGGCAGGAGCCTAGGCTGGGGCAGACCTAGCCAGCTGGTCGCGGGCCTGACCGGCTGGTGAGGAAACATCTCTGGCAGGAGAGTTTCGCTGCAACCAGAGCAGGAACCTTCTGGCTCCTCTGGACAGGCAGAGACTTTTCTCTTGGTGCTGTCAACAGCCCCAGTGGGGCACATTTTCCAGTTAGCCCGTTCTATATTTCCATGAGAAGGGAACCTTTCTCTGGACAAGGAGGTTTTTCTTACCAAGGGAGGAGATAGTGTCAAGTACCAGTTCCACTGGCCGTGTCTGGGGAATCCTCTTAACCAAGGAAGAACATCATTACCAATGGGAACCCAAACCTTTGCTTACATGGCTTAATGCAAGTGACTAGCGTGACTAACATAACCTGTATCCTCAACCAAGGCACCCTTTGTCTTCCATAAAAAAGTGATGTGAAATATAGGTAGGAAAGGGTAGCTTCCTTGTATCTCCATGGCGTTAGCAAGGGGTTTTTTTTCTTACTGAACTTTTGTTTAAGCCCTGCCAGTCAAGCTTTAGCCATATACACTGGGAATTTTCTGGTACTGCTGGTGAATTATGTTCTTCTGGCGAGCAATAATTGCCTAATTTTCAATAACAACATTCATCCCAATGTTTGGTTTAGTTCCAGTGGTACCACTTTGAAATCTTCCTCACAAACTTCAGTTTTAAAATCTAATATTCTTATATTAATAGTCTGCAAGATGCAAATGCTGGCAAAAAAGGAAGAGTCAGTTCTCTGACTAAAAGCCTTTCAAAAAACTTAATTTTTGATGGCATTCATAGAAAAGACAAATGGACTTGGGAAGAAGATGCAGTAATTCTTCCTGAACAAATACCTTCTAGCAGCAAGTTTCCCTGTGAAGAATTTAATCTGGAAGAACTGTCTCAGAGTATGTGGAACTCAAGAGATGTATCAGATTGGATGCCTGTATTTCTCTTATATATTTACACTAACCTGACTGGTTCACGTGCTTAGCTCCTTTGGACTACAGCTATAAGTGCTGGAGACCTCCTGAAATCTCTGTCCATGCTGCATTGTTCTTGGCTCTGGCATACTACGACACAAACGAGCTTTTACTATGTAAGTTCTCAGTAGACCTATTTTTTAAGACTGTTTTCTCTGCTAACAATCTTTCATGTGCTCAGGAAAGTCACATGTACCCATCCACGGGGAAAATGAGCTAGCTGTGCCTATGTAGAATTAAGCAAGTAAAAAAGGAATATTGAATTCAGGAAAATGCATTTTTAATGCTCTTGAAATTATTTGCAAATATTTGTTCAAATGCTTGAATACTTTTTGACTGCAAGGTGCTTTTGCAAAGTGGGAAGGATTGTATTCACAGAACTGCAACAGGAATAATGGAGGTTTTCCCTGCACCCTTCTTTCCCCCTTTTTTAGTTAATAATTAAGGGTTAAAATGCTTACCAAAGATATGAACAACACAAGTTCAGTTCTTTGCCTGAGAGAGTAACCTAACTACAAGGCTAAAAGGTCATGGGTATACAGGAATGAGACAGAGTAGATTCAAACTAGCTCTCCCACTATCTTTACGTGAGCGCCTTAATGGCTAAGCTATAGGGTAGTTGAATTTTCTACTGCTGACACTTTTTCCTTCGCATAAAACAAGCTGTCAGCAGCCAAGATCACAATAAGCCCTCAGTCCTGCTTCAGAGATGAAACCTGAACACTAATCTTCAAAACAAAGAATATTTTATTATTTATACAAAATATGTCACCACCAAAAATAATTAAAGGAACCTTCCCCACCCAAACATATTCTTTAGCATGTTGGAGAGAATAATAAGCGGGAGTTGCAGACTCTAGCCTATTCTGCTACTGAGAAGAACTGAACCAAATTTTCTCATAGACTTGGTGATTGCTTTAATCCCGGGATTATTTGGGAAAAAGAGTTAATCTTTCAGTTGCTTGTGTCCATCCTTACCTCTGCTCTCCCTCACCCATCTTTCCTACAATACAATGTTTCCAATCAAAAAAAAAGTTTTTCACATTTAAGTTATTTATATATCCCATTACAGACCAACAATTAGATGGTAACTAACCATCCATTTGCAGCCACAGACCTCTCACTTTGAACACTAGGAATTGGGGGAACCATGAAAAACAGAATAGCAGGACTTGAATATTGTAATACCCATAAAAAGATGAAATGCAAAGGGCTATCAAAAGTAAGAAGCGTCTTAGGAACATCACCCAGTAAACACAAAGGCACTATGTAAGGAACAAATAAATCGTTAATTAGACTGCTAGAATCTAGAATGGAAGAATTTATTTCACTAAATCATATACTTGTATTTGTAACAAATCTATGTGTAAATACTGTTGATCAGTACATAATGAACTGTATTACAATCACAAATTTCTACCCACATACACATAATCACGCATGTCACAGACGTTCTTGCCCTGATCTGTCACTGTGCCAATTCTCACACACTGGCATGGGTCAAAAACATCCAAAGCACATACAATAACAACACTCACATCAGTCAACTACTGTGCATCGACAATACTGAGGTACACTGTTGTGTTGTGCAGAAAAAATATTCATAGCTATAAGACCCATAGACCTTAGTGAGGCTAAAAACTGTGTGTTCCTCATCTCCTGTGTACTTCATCTCCTGCCCTGGGCCTTTGACTTTTTTATTTGTGGGACACACATTTGACTTCCGCAGCATCTCTACTTTGCTGATCTATCCTTGCATTGTGTGTGTGAAAAAGCACATTTTTCCCCATATTTTCCTGCTTTTGACTGAAAACAGTGACAAAGGTATGCGCCTCCTTTCCTAGGTTAGCCTCAAACACTGCACAAAATTATAAGAACAAAAATGGCCCCTTGTTTCAGAGCAGTGGTCCATTTAGCCCAACGTTCTTTCTCCAGCTGTGTCAGAAGGAGATACAATGGGAGAGGCAACATTTTCCAGAAATTTACTACCTGCTTGGTAAAGTAGTACTTTTAAAATACAATTTAAACTAATGTTCTAGTTTCGTTGAGTGTCTCTTAGTTTTAGAATCATGTCATTTTCATGATCTAGAACATACATCCCTCAGCCCTCAGTGAAAATTCCCAGGCTTTTTAGTCTCTTATGAGCCAGCTGCTCTATCTCCTTAACTATTGCACCTGCTTTCTCTGTATCTTTTCTGATTCCACCATGTCGTCTTGAGCTGTGGTGGCTGGAGCAGCACATAGTACTTACAGTGTGGGTGCACTGACATCTTATAAAGTGGCAGTGTGTTTCCTGTCTTGTTCTCAGTATCCTTCCTGACGATGTAGAACATTTTATTGGCTTTTTTGGCTGCTACCCTACATTGAACCGATGACTTCAAGGAAGTGTCAATGGTAACTCCAAGATCTCTTTTCTGAGTTATAACTTTTCTGTTCACATTGTGCAGACATGGAGTTTAGATTATTTTTCCACAGAGTCTGCACTGAAGCTAGTATGACACCTGCTTGCCTGCTCACCCAACTTAGCAAGTTGTCTCTGGTGTTCCTTATTATTAGCACTGCATTTCATTGCCCAAAAAGAAGACTTGGAGAATTCACTGCATGCATCCTACTCCATGTCACTGATGAAGGTGTTGTATAAAACTGTTTAAATCACTGAACCCTTGTAACTGACCCCACCCTTAGTAGTGATGATTGAACTCTTTCGTTTGCCCAATACTTTCACCAGCTTTCAGTCCATAAAAGAACATCTCCTCCATCCCCATGAAAGATTACCTTTTGTAATAAACACTGGTGTGGAATCGTGTCAAAGATATTTTGAAAATCAGAAGTATTAAGTGCCCTGAATACCCTTTATTTATGTGCTTATTGACTTCCCTCACGGAACTTCAGCAGGTGATTGAGATGGCGTTTCCTTTTACAGAAGTCATGCTGACTTCTTCCCAACAGGTGATGTTTATCCATGTGATCAAGTATCTTACTCTGTAAGATATACTCTACTATCTAATCAGAATTAGAGTCATTTATTGGCCTGTAGTTCCCCAGATCTCTTTTAGAGCCCTTTTTGTAGGTGGAGGTTTCACTGGCAGTCTGGCCCAGTCACCATTTCTATAGATCTGTGAGACAACTTGGCCAACAGTTCTACAATTTCACATTTGAGTTCCTTCAAAATCTTGGTAGAATGCCAACTTGCCCTGCTGACTTACTATATCTAATTTGTCTATTTGGTTTAATTCAATTTGAATCCCTGTTCCTACGGCTGAAGGAAATGGGAACAGAGACTTGAAATAATTTGTCTTTGTCCCAGCCACTTGGCCAAAGCAGTAGTGATATGTTAAAATGGAAATCTGTGGAAAGAAAATAAGTCTACTGATTCACAAGTTATCCACAAGTAATCTGTATTGTGCTAAAAACATTGGACAGAGCAGTGATAGCAATCATAAAGGTAGTAGTGAGACACCTTTTGATTTGTACATCTGTCATAGCAATGCCAATCTACTTAAGAGACTATAAAAATGAGCTAAATTAAGAATGATCAGGGAACCCCATTCGCATTATTGAAGCATCATACAGTAAGTGCAAGAGGCAGGTGGCATAAGTGCTAAAACAAGGATGGAGAGTATGTGCTGCAGGGAATCAATCTACTGCATTAACAGCTAATGGCACACTCAGTGTTTATCCATTATTTATCACATAAATGAGTATGTACTGTCTAGACTGCAGAGGTGCTTTCATAACAGAGTGACACTGATTACTGAAAATTAAAAAATGAGAGCTGATCTTAATAAATGAATTGAAAATTAGCAAATGGTAACAAACTCCACATGGTATATCTGCTCAACCTAATAACACTGGGTTTTGTTTTGGTTTTATGAAAATTATTTGATCCATCACTATAATTTTAGAGTTTAGAGAATAATGCAAAACCTGGAAAAAAGGCAGAGGCCTTAGAATGCAATCACTTCCTGCCACTATCAGATAATTTCATTTGCATGCACACTTTCATTCTGAGCTGCATTTTGGTTTGCTTTAATATTCTGCTCATTTACTTCTTTTCCCTTTCAACTTACTGGCACATTAGTGAAAACTAAGAATATCTGCTCGTACTGAGAGAAGAATGATGTTACTTAAAATGTATTGTGTTCCAGCTGTGGCACAGAAACTACACTCTGTGCATTGGTTTTAATGTTTTAACGATGCCAGAACACCAGTCTTGAATAAATGAGTTACATGAGCTCAGGCTTGATCATGTATCATTATCAGTGGAAGCTGTATCATTAAATTCAGAAGAAGAAGGGTCACATTTTTATCTGAGACCCACTGAAGGTGTTAAAACTGGACACAAATGCAGACAGTTCAATCAGGAAACTGTTTATAGACTAATTCTAATAAAAGTAGTACAGGGTTATTTAGGCATGCTAATTCATTCATGAAGGATAGAACTACATAAAATAAGTGGAAAAGACGTAGTACCTAGGTGTTCCCAGTACATTAAATATCTTAAAAAGATGACTTCTGCATTAAGATGATTCAGTTCATAGAGAGTTAGGTAACCATTTAAAATTTATACTAATGCTGAATGTTAGTAGTTTGCATTCACCTGCATGACATCCTACCCTCATCACAGACCAGTAGTTACCAAGAGACACATCCTTATATTGCAGTTAATAAAGTTTTAACTAGGCATGTAGCCCCTGAAAGAAACTTGTGGGCTTCTTGCACCTGAATTGATCATATCTGTTCAGTTCCATCATAAGCAGCAAGCTGTTGTCCCGAAGTGAATCCCTTACCGATATAATAGACACACTTGGATATGTTTTCAGTGACAAGGTGAAAAATACAAGATTTCCTCAGCTTTCATCAGGAATGTCTGCAATTTTAAAAATCCCTCTCTCCAATCATTGCTGCAAACATTCATGATATCATTTACTCTGATAAGAAGGACATCTCTTACATTAGGATGCCAACAACAAACAAACAAGCAAAACCAAAATAAAAAAACCTCTCAAACCTTGGATTGCTTAGGTTCAGAAAACATAAAGAGAGAGGACAGTTTTGTGATTAATCTAAACCAGCCAAAACTAAATGGAGTCTTCCAAGGATTTAGATTGGGTTCTGACTCGCAGTGTGCCATGTGGGCTGCTCATAAATGATAAAGCTGCTAGGTCAGTGGCTGCATAAGTACATGCAAGACTTAAAGACACTTGAAAACAGGCTATATTTTTTGCAAAATATTCATAAACAGGATTCTTTCCATCCCCATTTACATGAATATTTTGGCAAAAAAATGAAGTCTTGTGCATTTTCAATTATCCGTAGCAATTGCCAATTACTAGAGTAACTAGTCAGATTTACCAGCTAATGTACTCCAAAAAGGCTCCTAAAGGCTTTCAAAAGTATCCTAATTATCATATTTACAGTGTCCGAGATTACTTCCAGCAAAGACATCCTAATTCAGCCTCTTCTTCTGGTTTATTCGATTGCACTTTATTAGCTAGTTATCATACTGCTAAGCCTCTTAATAAGGCTGCTTCACATCTGCTTGAACTGCCGTCCCTTCATGATGCATCTGTGAAGTGTATACAGTTGTGTTCCTTCTATAAACAGAAAACAACGGCAAAGTGACTTGTGGTTAGTCCATTCAGTTACTGAATCTGAGATTCGGAGGCAGGAGCTGTGGCAGCCAAACTCTTCCCAAGGATATTAAGCACTAGTTTTTCTTTGCAAACACCCATTATTCCAGTGTGTCCTCTGAAGTGGTTATGTATATTGTGCAACAGTGCTGTCATTCAGGAAGGCAAGGATTATGCTTATTTCATTCACTTGTAGAGAAATTCCCATGATGTAGCTGTCTCAAAATATTTTTATTCTTATTTTTGTTCCAGCAAGTGGGTAGTGATAATCATAATACAGAAAAAGGTGGTTGTGAGAAAGTCCAAAGTAATTTCAATGTGTTCATTTATTCACACGTGTTTGTGGCGATTTATCTAAGAGCTCAAATATGCAATAGTGTAGAGCTGGTTTTTTTCTGAAGGTTGGTCTAGACCTCCTGCTTCTCCCTTACTTTTCTCCTTTAAAGCATATTATCATTCTATCCTCTGCAATTAATCTCAAATGATCATCAGACTATAAAAATATACAAAGCTGAACAAACAGTAGAGAAAGTTATTCATGGGTGTTTCCCTAAACCCAGTTTGCAATTCAGTTGTAGTATCACATCAATATGTGTGTTTGTCTCCCTTTTCACTTACATTTTCAGGTTTTTATTGTGGATTCTTTTTTTTCAAGCTGATTTAAAAAGAGGTTTTTAGTTATGGAAATACAGACACATGGCAGATTAATAAGTGAGGAAATTACAGGAATAGTTTTCTGTCTTCTATATCCACAGTGGCTTTGTGTGTCTAAGAACAAGATTTGAAAGGAGGCTGGAAGAGTGTAAATGAGTGAAGAAGGAAGGGATTTAATCCATCAGCATAGCCATGAACTGAACTAAAAAGGGAGAAGGCAGGAAAAAAAAGGATACTCTGGAGACATGATGATACCTTGCCCAAAGATTTCTTGTTCATGTTCTACTTTTCCAGAATATGAATCAACTTTGACCAAACATTTTTGATTCATGGAGGAACAAAACCAAAAAAGCATCAGTATCCAGGAAAGCCATCCTATGGATCCATCCGTAGTGCAGTATCATCACAGTATGGCAGAGACCCCCTGCCAGTGTTAGCCCAGAGAAATGCGAGCCTTCAGCAGCAGATTGTATCAAAGGGAAAGATACATACTGAAAAAGAGTTTCCACAAGTTGTGTAAAAGACATTTTGAGAATGAGCACTAGAATAAAAAATCAGATAGAACAACAGCTTCCAGCTGGTGATGGAGAGAGCCTGGTTACAGCTGTATTGTCTGCCAGATAGTAAAAAGCCAGAAGCGTGGCATTCTGCTGAGAGTCACTCCTACCAAGAGAGGAGGAGTTGACAAGGATAAGCATCTCCTGCAGCGGGTCTAGCAGGTGATGGTGGGCACCTCCAGGTTTGCTTGGCAGCCCAAACGCAATACAAGCTTCTGCAAAGTCATCAGAGCCAAACTACTTTAAAAAACTGGCTATGTCAAATCTTTGAAATGAGTATTTGGTTACTATTGTCCTTGCTAGCCAGTGCTGTCTCTCTGCTACTGAATGAAACGCCCTCTGTATTCCACCTGTTGTATTAGAAGTGTATTACTGCTCTCCCTTGATCAGTTAAACCTTATTACAGCTGAATCAGAAAATTATTCACCCATTCACAATGGAAGAAACTTAACATTTACTCTATTTTACAGTGCTGCCCATTAGAGTTAGTTGTCACAGAAAATTATCTGTTGTTTGTTTAAGAAAATACTGTATTTTTTTAATATTTCAGGTTTCTTCAGAAGTCCAAGATGTAACTGCATGAAGTATAATTACATATTTATAATTTTAAAATAAATGAAGGAATAGTTCTTGCTGAGAGAAACTTTCAGTCAGGACACAAGACAGGAAGTTTTACTAGTTCAGTTTTATGGATGAGAATTTGGGGTAGAGATAGGGTGCAGATAAAAAATTCTACAACTTTTGATCGGTGATTTAGGGGTAGAGATTTTTTTCCAATTCCAATATGTGTAAAATACACATATTAAGTCTCCAGCACAAATTAACAATTATATAACTCTTTTATGCAAGCAATGCTACAGAAGTGGTGTGGAGCACCTGCATCATTCCAATTCCTTGTTTCTCATCCCACCTCTAACTCCTTTGCCCAGGTGTTCAGAGGAGGTAGCATGGTGATGCACTTAGGGGATTTAAGCCACCAGAGAGCTGATTTTAACCAGATAATCTAGAAAGTTGAGGCAGACTTGGCGAATTATGCGTTAGTCACATATGTACTTCCATTTACACTACAGCATCACAGAGTTGTTGAGGTTGGAAGGGACGTCTCAAGATCATGTAGTTGAATACCCCTGCTCAAGCAGGGTCTGCTACAGCAGGTTGCCCAGGACCATGTCCACATGGGTTTTGAATATTTCCACACATGTAGAGTCCACAGCTTCTCTGGGCAACCTGTTCCCATGTTAAACCATTCTGACAGTAAACAGCATTTTCTTATGTTCAGATGGGATTTCATGTGTTTCAAAGGTACCTGGTAACAATTGTTATGTCAGGACTGTCTTCTGTCAGGCGGGTCTAAGAGAAGACAGCCACTCAGTGCACAGTTACATGCAGGGTTAAATTTTCTGGCTTTATAATTATTTGTGGAAATTTTGTTTGTCTTCTTTTGCACATTTTTAATGACTAAGAAGCTGACTCATATTTCCTCATGGCAAGCAGTTCTGCTTTTTTACTGTTCATTGGTACTCCTAAATAATACTGCATAACCAGCCTGTTCAAGAATTTGATGATAGGTAGATGTAGTGTAAGGGGTAAGCTCTTTAAACAGGACACCAGGTAATTTATAACTGTGCACTGCATGTACGTAAACCGTTTCCCAAAGCCTACATCCCTCTGTGGGATTGCATGCTCCAGGAGAAGAATGTTTGCTCTGGTTTACAGGGGGCCACATCATCTGTGGGCAGGTAGAATAGTCCCGGTCAGTATTGCTCTTCTGCATCTCAGAGGCCTGTTACCTGCACTAACACTGACTGATGTAATCAGCAGAAAGCATATGAAATTAAGATATAAAATCCTTACCCTGTGTGCTGGTTTTGGCTGGGATACAGTTAATTTTCTTCACAGTAGCTAGTATAGGGCTATGCTCTGGATTTGTGCTGGAAACAGTGTTGATAACTCAGGGATATTTTCCTTACTGCTGAGCAGTGCTTAGCCAGAGCCAAGGGCTTTTCTGGTTCTCACCCCATCCCACAGCGAGGAGGCTGGGGGGGCACAAGAAGCTGGGAGGGGGCACAGCTGGGACAGCTGACCATATGACGTCATGCTCAGCATATAAAGCTGCGGGAAGAAGAAGAAAGGGGAGGGCATTCAGAGTTACAGCGTTTGTCTTCCCAAGTAACCATTATGCGTGATGGCGCCCTGCTTTCCTGGAGATGGCTGAACACCTGCCTGCCCGCCCATGGGAAGTCATGAATGAATCCCTTGTTTTGCTTTGCTTGCGCGCATGGCTTTTGCTTTACCTATGAAACTGTCTATACCTCAATCCACGAGTTTTCTCACTTTTACTCTTCCGATTCTCTCCCCCGTCCCATCGGGGGGGAGTGAGTGAGCGGCTGTGTGGTGCTTAGTTGCCGGCTGGGGTTAAACCAGGACGCTGTGAAACAGCTTTGTTGCACACAATGTATCTGATCCAAATGTGAAGAAAAGTTCATCTGCTTACACAGTCCCTGCTTCACTTACAGATTCAAAACTCCTGATTTGTACAATAAGGCTTTTTCTTTATAAAATCATCACGTTGGGAAATTCTAACTTAACAAGGAAGATGACTGCAGCAAGTTTTATCTGCTTGTTTCTCCTTTACAGCAAGAAAGTTCATGGTCTTTCAGGACAAAGCAAAGTTTAACTTGCAGAGAGGATGAATGAATTTCCAGCTGCCCCAAACTTTGTTCCACCTATCTCTTGGTCATTTCTGCTCCAGCTCTATTTCCCATTGTTAAACACACACACACATATATATATATATTAGAATACTTAGTACAAAATATGCCGAATTAGTAACATTACTGTAATTCTTAAACCTAAACTTGAAACTAAATTGGCAATAATCAGTCATCATACAAACAAGTAGCTCCAGAAGTCTTATTAAACACATTGCTCTTTACACCTGTATAAATGTGGTCTTTTCATTTTTATTATCTTTTTTGCTCGATCCCTCAATTTTTATCATTTATACCTCTTCAAAGTAAATGAAGAAATAAAAATTTGCCTAAATGTCATTAGTAGTATTAACAATGGGCCCAGTTACAGCAGATAACTGTCTTTACCAAAGATTCTGAGTTGAATCCTCCTCTGATATGTGGGACCAGTTACTACCCAAGTGATAGTTCATCCAACCGAAGAGCTATATATTAAATATATACATATCAACTGAGAACATTTATAAAAACGCTTCTCTTAGGCACAGGCAAGCTTTTTTCAATAATTCTGTGTTGATTTTTAACTTGCAATGTTTCAATAATTTCACTTACATTCATGACAAGAAAGCTTCGTTTTTGCATGTCTGCTTATGTGGGAGTCACACTCCCACACATCCAAATACACTTACCTTGGCACAGTTTGTACACTCTGCCTCAAATATTAGAAATTGCAGTATCAGGTGCATCACCATGAACACATTGTGATGAGGCAGTATTACCATTTCCTATGAGTTCAAGCATGCATTATTATGCTTATTATTATTGCTTTGGAGGCAACTGCTTGTGGCATAATTCCTTGTAAACAACTCATTTGCATTTAAAGCAATTGCTTAAGAAAAGGCACCTCACAGGTCTCAAAACATCTCTCTCAAAAAAAAATATTTACCAATAGCTTAGATATTCACAAAATACAATGCTGTTCAAATGTCATTCCTTTTAAAAGAAAAAAACAATCCAAAAACCACTCCACCACCAAAAAACTCCTAAGCTTTCTCATCTGCTAACCTGCATAGAAAAGATTAAATCTTGGACTCCAAGATATTACACTTTATTCTGCCAAGATGCCAAGTAGCAAAAACATCATGCTACTCATTTTATATTAGCAGTTGGATGGGAAACACACCTTTTTAGTTCTTTTTTCCACTCAGTTCTCTGACAGATTTTTAGGCATCTTGCTCCCCCCCCCCCCCCCCCGCCGTAGTAGGCAGCATTTATTAACATCTCCCATCCCAGACACACCAGTGCTTTGGACTCTCTCTCCTTTCTAAAGCCGTTTCTCATCTCTATTGAATGACAAGTATGACCTGTGTCAAAGTCCCACTTTCAAATAAACTTATACTGTGTGACTTATGAAAATTCAGTTGAGGTTTTTCACAATTTACATTCAAAAAATCATTTAAACATCAGGATCTGAAAAATCACAGGCTAGCACTGAATATTGTATTTTACATGTTTATAGTCTACCTTACTATGATTTATGCATTTAATAAAAAACCTGCAATGTAAACATTTTACAAAGTACCAATATAGCATTCATATAGCAATATAAACGGCAAATTAGTAAACTTCTCATTTTTACTTTGCTGAAAAAAATTAAGACCAAATCCAAAGGAAAATAAAATCCACCACAAACCCATTTCAATCAGTCACAAAAGACCTTGCTCCTTTTCTCTCAATAGACAGGGAGTACAAAGTCCACAGTAGCACATAAACGCTAATGGCAGCCTACAATCTAATTAGCCCTTATTATAATACTGTCCAGAGATTCAACAGATACTTCTTTAGAAAGGACACAGGCACAAAGAACCCACCCACAAAAGAGTTACTTTTCCTTTCAAAGGTCTAGAATTGTGTAATAAAGAAGAGCCTTGGACCAGGAAGAAGCTTGGCTGAGCCTGGCATGTTAGTTAGCCTGCCTTGAGATTTTCTTGACTGAAAGAAAAAAACAATTGGGGAGCAAGAGTGCTTATACATTCTGCTTCATTTAGACTCTCACCTTGGCTTACAAGGCTGAGTGAAAGTTTTTCTTTGTATGAGGTTAAGATTTTCTGTGAGCTTTGCTGAGATTTCTATGGAAAAGTGGAGAGCAGAACTGAAGAGCGTTCAAATGGGGCTCCAAAAAGCCTGGGTAGTTTTTCAGTTTTTAAAAAGTTTTGAGGATGCTGTGACCCTGGAGGCTGTTTAAATACATGTGACTAAAAGGCAAACAGCACATGGTGGTTATCAAGTTATGTTCAGTGAGTGTTAATGTCTGTGATGCCTTATTAGGGACACAGAGGTGACCCAAGGAGTGAGTTCCTGTAAGTCGCAGGAGGAGGTGCAGTTAGAAAAGTAGGGGACAGACTGCCTAAGGCTTAGACAGCCCCAAACTCTTCCTATCAGAGGCTGATCACAAGACACAAGGGTGTGCACGGGTATGTAATCAGTCATGCTCTGGAGCTCCGCACAGAGTAACTTGCCTTTGAGAACTTAAAACGCTCAAGTCCAGCAAGACTTGCACACTAAGGATGCCTCTACAGCAGCACTGTTCAGATGAACAGTGTATTTTAGAAGTAAATCTCCTGATCATCTGGACTGATACTGTGCTGTGGTTTATAACTTGACACGAGTTTCAGAAAGCAAGCTGGACTCCTTTTGAATAAAACCAAACCAGAAGATGTGCTCCAGGGGTTCACTTAATGTGCTCCAGCCACCAATGAGTCTTCAGTCCACAGGCCCAGAGAAGAGCTATTTTGAAGTGAAACCTCCTGCAATACATACAGTACAGACACCAGGTCCTCAGCAGCAATTGTGCTGCTTTACAGATCCACTTGTACTGGGTCACACTGCTGATGTTGCTAGTCTGGTCTCCCGTTGCATTGCGGACCATTACATTTCACTCAGATACCTCTTACACTGAACCCTGAGACTTCAATGAGACCAAACCCTTTTAGCCTCTAAGACTAAAATACGTGCCACAAACAACAGAAGGGTCTGACTGCCCAATGTACTTGCTGGGGCCTGTGAACTGATAGGTAAGATAACCTAAAGGATCCAGTGGGAAATTCATGCTCCGTGCTTCTAGAGGGTTCTTTGTCCATGCCTGACATACAATTCCTCTGCATAAGCAGAGATCTTAAACTGTGCTAATTTCATCTAGGATAGCTGCTAGCGTGTGTTCTCCTAAAAGCCCTTCATTTTTGCAGAACTTGAGCACAGCGGAGACCAGATGAAAAGGCTTTGACTCCCTGTAATGGAATAAAAGCAGGGAACGCACTGCACAGTCACGGATGCTTTTTGCTTAACTGTGATGAAGCACCTTATTGTTCCAATATTTATTTCAGAAGACAGATGTATGGAGATGGTGTTTACAGAAGTGGTTTGTCTATCCAAGGCCAGACATCACTCCCTTTAAAGCAACTTTTCCAGATGGTGGAGCAATTTAAGATTTGCCCTGCAGTCGAGCACTTCAAGACCCGTTCCTGTTCAGGGTGCAGAAGTCCAAGCACGAGACCCCCCCAATGCTCCTAGCCTCAAGAATCCCTTTGGTGATCAAACCCCTGCTGACGGAAACGGCCATTCCTTACGGTGCCGGTACTCCACCCAACGCTTTAGCCCACGGATAACGAGGTGCCCCACTTACAGCGGTCGCGGGTATTGGAAAGCGGCACTTCTAGCGACTGTGCGAGTGCACGCCACGAAGGGGAACACTGAGGACTCCACCGTGCCTCAGAAACACACGCGGAAGGACAGGTGCTCTCCCCGGCGGGGCAGCTGCACGGAGCGGAGCACGGCACACGGCGTAGGGCCGGAGCCCCCGCTCGGCCCGCCGGCCCCTCTAGCGCGCCCGCCCGAGGCCCCCCGCCGCGCCGCGGGGCGGGGGCACCTGCTACAACGGCCGCCGCAACGTTTCGCGATGCGCCGATTCAGACCCGTGACTGCTGCTGCACTGCATTTTTCGCTTGAAAATGCGGGTAACCGGGCTCTGCAATTGCCTTACCGCCCGCGTTCACGCTCCTGCCCTCCCGGGGGCGGCGCGCCTGAGGGACGCGGGTCCCTCGGGCAGGGCCGCGCCGCCGCCGCCGCGGCCCCGGCCCCGGCCCCGCACCTGCCAGCCCCCGGGCACCTACCGCCGCCGGAGCGGCGCGGCGAGAGGAGCGATGGGAGGCGGCGGGCATGCCCCTCCGCTCCCCCGGGAACGGCCCGGCCTCTTCCCGCCCGGCCCGGCCGGGGAGCCGCGGCTGGGCAGGGCGCCGAGCCCGCCAGCCGGGCTGCTGCCAGCAGCGCCGGCACCGCCGCCGCCGCCCACCCCCCCTCCGCCGCCGCCTGCCCCGCGCCGCTGCCGGCCGCCGCCGCGCCGCGCGGCCCTTCCGCTCCGCTGCGCTCCGCCCCGGCCGGGGCCGACGGCGGCGCGGGGGCGCTGGGAGTCCCGCCCGCACGGGCACGGGCGCGCACACGCACACCACACACACACGCACGCGGAAGTGCACCCCGAGCTGGCTCGCAGCCCGCCGCCGCCGAGGCCGCCCCGGCGCAGCGCGCAACATGGCGCTGGTGCCCTGCCAGGTGCTGCGCGCCGCCATCCTCCTGTCCTATTGCTCCATCCTGTGCAATTACAAGGCCATTGACATGCCCGCGCATCAGACCTATGGAGGCAGCTGGAAATTTCTGACCTTCATAGACCTGGTAAGTGCCCCCGGCGCCCGTGGCCCTGCCCCCTCCCTCCGGCTGCCCGTTTAACGGCCGCGGCCCCGCGCGGGAGCCCCCGGAGGCGGCGGCCCTGCTCGACGGCAGCGCCATGAGGTGACCTTAAAGCGGGGACGGCGACATGTTGTGACTCCGGGGCCGGCCGTGAGAGGAGCCCGCCGGACCCCGCGGCAGCGGAGCCGGGTGGTTGGAGCGGAGGAGGAGACGGACAAAGCCGAGGGGCTGCTGCCTGTGAGCGGCCGTGGGGAAGGTGCGCCTGACGCCCTGTCACCGCGGTGCTGATGCTGTGTTTCGCCTTTCTTAATGGCTGACAGTAAACACCAGAACCCGCTGGTCCCAGCCTTCGGCTCCCGTGTGCTGTCAAAATAGGAAACACGTCTTGCTCCTTCTGGCCCACCCGAGGAGTCCATCCCCGACAGGTGCAAGTGCGTGAGAGTGACACAAAAAATGCTGGGCAACACAACCTGCCGGAGCCAGTTAGTTTTGGTTGCAAATCCAACGAGCCTACGAAACAAAAGATGTTTTCGTTTCACTTTTCTTCATGAGGGTCCAGATCTGGAACAGTCACGAGCATGCTGGCCTGCTGGAAAACACCAGGTGCTGGCCAGGGTCTATTTTTGCCCTGAGCTTCCAAATTCCTAGCCTTGCTGCTTCCACAACAGTGTTCCCCTAGTGCAGGTGGAAGGAGAAGGGGCAGGAGGAAGAGAGGGGATGGGAGGAGAAACTGGAGTTTCTGGGTTAGAAATATGATAGCCAATTTACACCTAGTAGCTAGAGCAAAATAGTTTTTTTTCTTTGAATCCACAGTGTAAATAGGTGAGAAATTTTGCGGTTCCTCCAGAGTTACAGAAAAGTCCCAAAATGCAAGTATTTCAGTGCTTCCCAGTGATAAAACCTCTCTCAGAACCTCATTGTAGATTCACAAGTATTGCTACTATTGCCTACACACTTCATACCTAGTCAGTACGTTGAGTTTGTGAGTTTGGAGACCAAACTCGAACACTATTAACCTGGCAGGTCAAGTGTGCAAATTTCTGGATCAGGATTAAGCTGAGGTTCACTGAGGTCCATATTTTATTTGGAGGGAAGAAGCACCTACCTTATTTTGCATTTAGCCAGGGTAATTTTTGTGCTGAGTGCCAAAAATTTGCTGGATCTCTGAGGATCCATACCCATAGCTAGTGCTTTTACTGTGATTGTAGAAGGGCATCTTAAGGCCTGATGGCCTTAAGGAAGGCAAACTAGAATCTAAATTTTTTTTTTCCTTTTGGGCTGCTGAACAGTACTGTCAGTAATATTAATTGGTAGAAGTTAGCGTCAAGTCCCAGTAAGTTAGGAGGGAGCTGTTGACTTCAGTGGCAGTTGAATTGGAAGTGAACCAACTAAAGCTAAAAGCCAATAATCTTGTCTTTGAGTCTCCTTCACCTTTTCCTCTGTTCTCCTAGCCCTGACAGTTGCTTGAGGATTAAGTGAACTAAGGCTGTCATACAGTGAAAATAACATTTGACAGTACATGATATTCATCATTTCCCAAAAACTATTGTCTGCTGTCTGTGGCAAGTTCATGTGGACTTTCCCATCAAAGCATGCACATGGTTCAGGCTACTTCTGTCGTGGCCCAAAGGGTCAAGGTAAATATGTAGTGCTTTCTAAAATGTCTAAAACAGTTATCAACTGCAGCTAGTCATTTCTGTCCTTTAGCTAATAGTTGTCATGTGTTTCTCATAGTCAAGTCCGATAGCTGAGAAAAGGTTAGCAATTACTTACAATCTTCAGTCCTTCCAAATAACGCATCCAACGACTTGAATGCCTTTCTCAGTGACTAGCCAGCACATAAACCTCTCCACTTGTCAACAATATTTACTTACGTCCAAAAGGCCGTGGTGGCATCTTATCTAAGCAAATCTATCTTTCTGTCTCCTGGGACAACCGGGAGACTTGAAGAAACAAAACCTGTTAGATTCCTGAAGAGGATACCAGGAGGTGTGGTTGGAGGTTATTAAGCAAATTTCCAAAATACTGTATGTTGACTAAGCCTTGAAAAGCTCTTCTGTAAGTTTCACTTTCCTCAACCATGTGCATTGTTCCTGTGTCAGTCACATTCAAGGGCTGTCTAGACAAAATATCATCAATGCCAGAGTCTTGGCAGACGTGTGTTCTTGCTACAGATTGTACCTCCACAAGCAGAGATTTCATCTTTGACATCACAGAAGCATGTAGAAGTTCTTTCTGTTTCCAAAAACTGCTAGCAGTTTTTGAGAAAAGTGAGTTTGTGACTTGAATCTGAAAAGTAATATGGATTTTTTTTTCATCTGTCCATTTGTAAAGGGACATTCCTTTCCAGTCTTAGCATCAATAAATGTCTTGGAGATTTAGGTAGCTGGCTTTGCAAAGGTGCTGTGTGAAATGATTTACAGTTATCTGCAGGTAATATAATTTTGAATTGAATTATGAAAAGCTAATAGTTTGGACTCTAAACCACAAGACACAGTAAAGTATTCTAAATGTATGCATTAATCTGAATAGTAGACTTGCAGCTCTTACACTGTTTACAGAAGTTGAGCATTATGAGGAAGTTGTTTAATACAAAGCTTAAAACTATAATGTCCCTGTCCATCCATAATATTTTGAATGTTCATATCTAAGATTTTCTTGGATGCCAATATTTGTGCTTAATCTCTCCTGTCCTTGATTTAAGAAAGAAAACAAGCACAACTGATGACTTCCTTTAACTGCTGTCGTTCTGATGACTGACTCAGGTTTTTTGCAGTTGCGAATGTGGTGGCAACATTCCATGAAACACCCATGTCAATGGAATATTTTTCTGGTTTGGGAAGCAAATGTACTGGCAGTTTGTTTTGCCATTACACCGGTGATGCTCCTCACTGTTGCTACTAACAATTGTTTCTCTGCTTCAGACTTTCTCCCAGGTATGTAGAGATGGTAGATACTTCCCTGCTTATCCAAAAGATGGTAAAGATATCTGCCTGTGGATACCTGTGGATTCCAAAACACTTCAGAAAAGAGAGCAGTATCCTTTTCATCATTTATAGAGTGGGAAACTGAGATACGAAGAGGTAAAGAGTTGCTGCCAAGACCAGTCAGTGGGCCCAGCAGATCAAATTATTGAACTGAACATTCAGGCTAGTTCAAAACTACAACACATTCCTTTCATTTAGCCTCACAACACAAACCAAGACCCAAAGTTAGTTTCTGTGAAAACAGCAAAGAACTGGATTCAGATGGGATATTTCAAGAGGTGTGCCTAAAATTTCTTGTATAGCTGCCTTTGTTAGACTCAGATTCACCATTTTGTGCTTTAGTAGTGGACTGCTGCAGGACTGTGCTGTCCTGCGCCACAACCCATAAATTCGTTATTGAGCCTCATAGTTGAAAGTTAACTTAGGGCGAAAATGATGCCAGTATAAAATGATACTTTGCAACAAGTTTGTCAGCTATGTAAGTCTCTCAGATTTTCCCTACATGTACCACTCTTTGTTCAGTTCTGTAAGTACTTTTAAGTAGCTGAATTAAAGAAAATAGTACTTGAATTAAAGATAACTAGGTCATCTTGCATACAATGGAATCACACACCTGCCTTTAAAAATACGAATCTGTTGCACCAACTTGTCTAAAATGGCAGGATCTTTGCTGTTGCAGGGGTTAAGTTTTGTTCTTCAGTTTCTCTTGGCTCTCTTAGTGTTGTTGAGAGGAGGCAAAAATAAATAGAATTTGTATTTTGGAATAAAGTGGACCCTGTGGGTGCCGGAAGAAGACCAGTTCTACTTTTTGTGTTTGGGTGTGTGTGATAATTAGCAGAAAAGTAGCTTAGAGTTAAAATAAGTATGTATCTCCTTAGTAAGGGGTGCGGTGGTCTAAATAGCTTCTAGTTTTCTTTGTGCAGTTTCTGTGAAAACCTTATTCCTCAAAGAAGCTACAGTAAACCAAGACACTGTTGCACACGCATAGGCATGCATTAACAAAATACTGTTTGGGTTTTTTCTTCATCTTAAGGTCTCTCTGATATGCTGAACAGGGTAGTTACAGAGACAAAAAGCAAGGCTAGATTTTTTGAAGCAGTCTCAAGTGTTATGTTTTATGTTTATGATTAATGGTCCTGTTTTGAATAACAGAATGTTAATGTGGGTATTCATACAGCTTGATTCAGGGCAGCCAAAGCTAGAGAGGAATTGATTTTGCTCTTATATAAATTTGCCTGGCCTTATACTTTTATTATTGTCTCAAAAGAAATAGCAGGATGTCTGTGTGTGAACTTTTATATGTTGTCTGGCAGATTTTATTCTACAAAAAACAGGTACAAGCTCTGTTCCCAGCACTTTTTTTGCTAGTACATGTTGTATTTGTTTTACAGAAAATACCTTCAGATTTAGTTTGATTAAATTTGAGTAAGTAATCAGAACTTAGTTCTTTTCTTGTCTTTGGAAAATTTCAGAGGGGCATGTTAACTGTAGGACAAGAAAACAGTTGATAGATTTGTCATTTACTTATTTAGTGTATTTAATTACTTATTAAGTTATATGAGATATGATTACTAGACAACAAAAAAAAGATAGCAGCTTAACAAAGCATGGCTAAAAATTATAGGTGATTTGTGCCCAATTTGGGTTTAGTCATGCTGATAGGAAATAAAATTACCAGAAAATGTCAGAGGCCAGAAGATTCAGAATTAAGGAACAATAAACTGCTTTTGGTGCGGTATCTGAAGTTGAGCAAGTTTCATTGCTAACTGTATGGATTAAAATTACCAGAGCACAGAGGACAGAAGTAAAAACACATTCCACACTCTATGGAATATAACTATGACTCTTTTCCAGGATTTCCTTTAGTAAAATGAATTTCACCTTCTGCTTTCCTCTTTCATCATCCATAAAGTTACCCTGGTATTCAAGTGTTTTATGGCTTTTGGGTGAAAAGATTACAGAAGTATAAAATATTATTATGTATTATTCCCAGAGGTAATTCATCACCATGTCTAAATATCTCAGTGTTCTTACTATAACAGAGAATACAGTCAATGGAGTGTTTATCAGTTTACAGAGAAAGAAAGGGATTGCTTTTTGAGGAATAACAAGGTGAGGTTTCTTAATGGTGCTTAATGTATTTGAGAGAAAAGGCAATGATATACGTAAGGGAGCCTTTTAATAAGTGTGTGTTTTAGAGCTTTCTTTTTCCCTTTCAGGCTGTAAACATGTCAGAGAAACAGTTATGTATCTTGCCGTCAATGCTGTAATAAAAATGCAATAGTATCACCATTTCTTATTCATAGACCCATGTTTTCCATTTGCTTTTGGTAGCGATATTACAAATTGAGTGGAATTTGAGCACTACATTGAAGAGTTCCATTTTCACATTGCATTAGCGTGTCTTTATTTTACAATTGGACTTAAATATGTTGAACATTTAATTTGGGAATTATTAGGAAAGTTATGGCTGTCTTGAAATATTTGTGTTGGCACTAGAGTTGGCAGGGGAAACGAGAAAAGTGGAAGAGAGGACAAATTGCAGTCACTTACTACGATGATAGATTTAACTAATGTGAGTAATACTGTTTTATAACTCAGAGTATGTAAGTGATAGGTAGCAGTGCTGTGTTTTAAACCAGTGTAAAGTCTGTAGTTTTGCTAGAACAGTTTCAAAGGATGATAACTTCAAGAAGTTGGTTTAGTAGTCTTTCTGTTCCCCTTTGAAAAAAATGCCATTTATGTTGTATTACAGTTGAATGATTTTCTTTACAATTTTATTACAGTGGTAAGGATAACTCAGATAATCTTATATGCCTCCATATAGCAAAGTTGTAAATATTTTAAACAATTAGTTTAAACAAGGACAACACATCTAGTGTTCTATGTTAGCGTTCTATGCGGAAGTCAAAGTTGGGCTTCTGAGCTGTCCTAATTTGTTGTGAATATAAGTATATAACAAAATATTTAATCAATGTATTTTTGACCTTATATTTGTGTTATCTTAATGAGGCCATGTAGGCTTATACAACAAATAAATTTTGAGAGATGGACCTTCTTAAGTTGTAGTAAAGATCTATATAACCTATCAAATAATACTCCTAACTAATATAGAAAATTGCAAACTTAGTGTTTTAAATTAAAAATATTTTTGATAAAAATCAAATTCCACTTGAATCAGTTACATCAACCTGAGGATGTACAAAGACTTGTAGGGGAG
The DNA here is from genome assembly GCF_947461875.1 of Haliaeetus albicilla. Classification (NCBI taxonomy): domain Eukaryota; kingdom Metazoa; phylum Chordata; class Aves; order Accipitriformes; family Accipitridae; genus Haliaeetus; species Haliaeetus albicilla. The sequence goes on along the minus strand of NC_091489.1, from coordinate 18,682,589 downwards.
AACTCCATGTGGGTAGTTAGTTGTTTTGTCCTTAGGCTGAAAAAAAAAAAAAAAAGAAAGAAACTTGATCACTCTATCTGAAAATGGGGAAACACTCACATGATAAAAATCTTTTATTATTGGTGTGTTGGAAGTTTCAAATGTGCCAGTATGACACCATGCAACAAAATAATGAAGTTGGTTAAGCCAATAAATAGAAAAAAAACCCACTATGAAATTACAGACCCCTGACATTCCACAAAAGTAATTTTGCAGATTTGAACAAAGTAAAGCCGCAATAAAATGTAATAAAACAAAGTTGAAAAAATAGGCAATTCTGCAGTGTATTAAAGATGATATAGTGTAGATTCATTACAAGGGATTATGCCGAGTGTGTATTTACCTGAAGAAAACAATAAAAGAAAAATATATCAGATTCCTTCCATTACATGCAGTCTTTTCTGTGCTGCAGCTTTCCATATCTAATAATTGAAGTTGTCAGTGCCTGCCTATCCTAATGTAGTTAATTTAGAAAACATTTTTCTAATTGCGCTACTTTAATATAGACTCTGACGTTGGGAGGAGCTCAGCACGGGTGCAGAATTCCTTGTCATTTGGAGTTTTAATTGCTAATGCAACTGCAGTTAGTAAATGTTAAAAAGGTCGACACCAGTGACAGGCTTGTTAAAAATATCAACACCAGTGACAGGTTTGTATGCTTTCTGCAGAATTCAAGAGTGAAACAAATATTGGTATGTAATAAGTTCACATTGGACATTTCTATATTTGAAACAAAAGTGATGTTACTGCCCACAAACGCACATGAAAAATATCAAATTCCTCTCAATGTAGGTTTTTTTCTTTTAAGTATCTGAATCTGAGGCCTGGTGTTCTTACCTTGCATGTCCAGGTATATATATGGCATATGAGGTAGAAACAAAATTGACAATGCCTTGGCTTATTTTGAAGACCAAAGTGAAGCACAAACTCCTTGTTCATTCTTTGAATGGGTGGCTATGAAAAGCTTTCTTCCTTCTAATGAAAGCTTTTTCAAATTTTGCCTTATTTGCCTGCATTTATTTGAATAACTACGTTTTTCCCATACCATATTTTCCAAAGCTCTGAATTTACTGTTAGTCTTCAAAGCTTTATGGCCTTTGTTCTATTACTCTTACTGTGTATGATGCAAGATTTTTTCAACTCAACATTGTTAAATTTGCTACCACTGAAAAAGCTGTGTTTAACTTTAGTGGATGGAAAAGTTAACCAAACTCTGAAGAAAAAACAAAATCATTTGGAAACTGAAGTAAAACTTCCAGCCTTTTCAGAGAGGAAGAAACTAAAGTAAATTGAAATTTGTAAGCATGTTTTAATAAGACTTAGAAACAAGTCCCACTCTGAATTAGAACTGTGATTAAGCATTTAGAGGATTTTATCAGCATTTTGCTGGTTACCTCAGGATATTTTACACTCTCTTGGCATATAGTTGGCGTTGCTTGTTGGGTTTTTTTGCAGTATACTGCAAAATTTGGAGATCCTGTTGGAATTCTGTTGATTTGGAAACAGGTTAAGCTCATGTGAAATGCCAGGAGAAAATCAGAACCTGATTTTGATTTGTATGAAGGCTCCTTCTGGCAACTTAGGTAAGTCCATGCGATTTTCCCTGGAGAGTTTGAAAGCAACATTTGAATGCCTCTAGGTGCATTCCCTGAACATCTTGTCTTGCCGCTGCCCTTGCAAGCATTCTGTTTACAGTAGGATTTCCAAACGAATAGTTGCCAAAGGGTGCAATTATATAATAATTTCCACTTAGATCTGTGTGCAACTGACATAGCTCAGGTATTTTTGCCACAGTTCTCTGTCAGGTTAGTTGTTTCAAAGTGCTTGAGGACTCTCTACAGTATAGCTTAAAACAAAACTAGTACTGCTGAATTTTTAGTAGCTGAATATTGGGTGTCCTGGTAAAGATAAACTACCATAGAACGTGCAGAAGAGCAGAATGTCAAATCCTTTGCTAACTTGTAAAGCAAACCACAAAGGGTGGTGGGTTTTTGCAGTGAATTAGTTTGAGTGAAACAATTTAAGAGGCTAAATCTTACCTGTAGAAATGCTGCTAGGCACTTCAGACTGTTTGAGTTGCTTGTGCAGGGACTTAGCAGAGAATTTCAATTTTACTCTGTTCGGAATTGATTGGCTCATTTTTGGTTTGGGGCAGTGCTGTTTGTATTTGTATATTTTTTTTAAACCTAGTTCTTTGTGTACCTGAGGGTAAATTTACTTGCTTCCCCCCCATTTGCATATATTTTATCATGTTTCTTGAAGGCTTCTGGTCCTGGCAGCACATAAGTAACAAATTGTTATTTATTATTATTGCTAGTATTACTAGAATTCAGTAAAAGTGGGAGTTCCACATGCAGAGCACAGGTGGCATATGTTCCTAAATGTACTTGATCAGATGCAAAAGGAAGAAAAAGGAACTGCTGACTTTAAATGCTGCTATATAAATTGATAAAATGCATGAATGCAAAAGGGATGTTTGTGAGATGCTTAACAGGCTTGTGGCTGAAGTGGTGGAAGCATTTCATACAGCTAATGTTCAGGCGAGCATGTCTCTGTGATCCTGAGGCACTGCATAGGACCCTTGACCCTAGAGAAGATGCAAGTTGTTTATGGCCAGTGCTTGCGCAGGCTCAGCTCTTGTAAAGGACACAAGTAGAGAAGGTGGGAGAGAAAAGATCTAATAGATGACAGCACTTTGTACCTGGGGTGTGTAGGTGAGAGAGTGCACCATGCTGATCAGCCTTGTGTTGTGACAAACTGGTATTTAGATATTTGACTGCCGGGAATGAGGACGAAGTGAGGGAAAACAAGAGGTGGAGATAAGTGGCTGGTGTTTCTGGGCTAAACCAGCATGTGTTAGCTCCCTCAGACTTCCTCCCCTTCCTTGTCGTCTCCCCAGTTCTTCCTCCCACACACCCACACAGTCTCCCCACACACAGCCCCCACACACTGGTGGCATGGCACCACTTCCCTGCACATAACTTGTTTGGCTTAGCACGCTTCTGCTCAGCGGAGGGTGCTTGCAAAACTTTGTCCTTAGCTAGAAGCCATATGCACTGACAGATGCAGAGGTCACCATTTGCTGTTCACTTAAGCTTACAAACAAATTGGAACTCCATGCTGTGAAAAGTTTCTTGACCTGAGTTTGCTTGTTATAGCTGTGTTCCAAGAACTGTGAGTTTGCGTGTGCATTAGACACAATTACCTGCATTCCTGTAGGTCCCAGGAAGTGAGTCCTAAGAAGGAATGAGTCGTGAAGGAAATCTCTGGTGTGTGGACCTGCAGCAGAGCACCGTACTTTTCAAGTGGACATTGAGGAGTCTTAAAGGGATTTGGAGTGTTTGGAAGTGGATATGCATCTTTGTGTACGTTTGACATAATAGTTGTTTACTTATGCTGCACATCGTTTGAAAAGATCAAACTGTTCATGAAAGCTACTCTGTTCTATAGTCTCTCCATATGCTGTGCACATATAAGAGTAAATTGGCCTGCTACTGTTGAAGTCCGTTTAGGTGACCCAATTAATGAACCGTGGATAGAAGATTACAGTGGTCTGAGGTACCATATGCTGTTAAGTTTTTGAGTGTCAAAGAACTCTAGCTAACAAAAGAGAGCAGACAGCTTTCGGGTCAGCTGTCTCATGACCTACCATCACTAGAAAGGGATATTCCTGTATTTATTAAGAGCTAATGATGTTTTTAATTCTAACATATGATTATAGAAGATTAGTATTCAGATCTCCTTGACTCGATGCCAGTATAATTTCAGAAGCTAAACACCTCTGAATTTCTAGAGATTATATTCTATGCTATTAAGTTATATGGCATTTCAGGCTAAGTTTTATTTTCTTTCTCTCATGGTTTGGGGCAGAAGCTACTAAAATGATACTGCCAAATTAATTCAGAGCTGTTTTGTTCCCCGTTAATTATAAGGCTGAGTTAAAATTGTGAGATGTATTTTATGAGTATGTATTTTAGAAAAGGGTGGAGGGACCTCTTGTTACTTTGGGGAGTTGAGCCAGTGGGATCTGAACTTTTGATTTTAAAATTCAACGTACAACGTATGAGCAAAACATGAATGTCTTTGAGGGTGCAAGGGATGATTCCCTTCATCTGCTGCTAGCTTTATGAGTGAAAGTGCTCCCACTTTGCCCTGATCCATTCGTGCCCAGTCAGGCTCCTCAGTTACAGGTTACTGTTAGCTATCACTGTATTTTCTGCCCTTTTTTTTCTTACAGGAGCCCACCTGTGCAATATCCCTTTCCCCATTCCTTCTAATCTCTTCTTACCCAGCACAGTCTCCCTGATCTTTCAGCCCTGTATCCCAGTTCCAGTTGCACACCCAGTCCTCTTCCAGAAGCCTGTGCTTTCCTATCTAGTGCTGCTTTTCTTATTCCCACAGGACTCCTTATACTCTTTCCCACCATTCACACATACTGTCTTTTGTCCCAGTGCATTCACTGACTTGTATTGTCTTCTGCATCCTCACTCTGTCATTCCCAAATACCAGACCTACTCAGTGTCATTCTCTTGTCTTTTTAAAGCACCTTGTGTAGACCCAAAACAATGAAGAATCAGTCATTTTCCATCAGAAATTATTGATTTTGGTGCATAGCCTTAAAGAAACCACTTCTGAAATGATCTAGTTATATAAGACTCTTAGCTTTGCTTTCTGTTTTTGAACAAGTTTTTAAGCATCCTGGTTACAGGAAAAAACTCCCATAAGTGTTAAGCATAATGGATCATGATACTAATGTTTATTACGGTGTTAAAATCTTGTCACTTTTTGGTAGTCTGCCATTCAATTTTTTATGATAGATTTTCCAATTCAGAAGCAAGTCCTTGATAGAGATTGATATTTAAGTTGAAAAATCAAAATAATGTAGGGAATCAGCAATCAGTATTTATTCAGACATTTTCCATCTTTTCTTTTTTTGTAATTTATGTATTTTAAATGAGGTAGTGAATTTATTTAAATTGTATTTTGTATTTCCTAATAGGAAAACTTACTTCGTAATAATCATTGTGAGGTTTGAAATCTACTGCATTCAGTGAGATGAACAAAAATATTTTTAAACATTACTTAGCTTGTTGGCTATTACTGTGATTAATAGAAGAAGCTTGCTTTCTTTTTTGTGTGAACATATGTAAGTGCTTATTCTTTGTTTGTGTGGGTGGATTGGGAGTGCATGCAGACACACCTGTTGCAATTTAGAAGTAGGGGAAGAGAGAAATCTGCATTTCACAGTGGTAACTTTCTACTCAAACCTACATGGAAGCATATTCATTCTTGTTAGGTGTTGCCTGATAGAGACGAGCCTGCCGTGGCTCCATGCCCCCATGTCCAACCAGTAGCAGGGCTGAACACATGCCTAATAGGCACGTACGGAAACGGAAGTGTAAAATCAGGTTGCTAAAATGTAAGTCAATACAAATGAAACTCTGACTGGAGTAGGTGGTTTAGATTCAAGATTGTCTTTTAAGGTATGTCAGGCAAATAGTCAAGTGATGGCTGGAACAAGGAGTGCTCAACATAGGACCCACCTAGAGTCTAGCCTGCCTGGTTAGCCTTCCTGTGCCCAGCAGAGGGGTGGGCTGTGGGCTGGGTGCAGTGTTCTGATGGGAGCACTTTGGTCTCAATGCCACTTCTTGCAGGGAGTCAGGCCCTATCACGGGGTTTGATGTGTGTGGCATGTCATTGGAACCAATGCTCACAACTGCCTCGTGATAAAATGTCACATAAGGTCTGTGGATCTTGCAAAGGTCTTGATCTACAGAGGTACTGTGGCATTACTTCTGGCAGCTAATGGGAAGGTATTCTCTCCGTATTATCCACATTCGTTCTGCTTAGTTTGCACAGGAGTTGAGGTCAGACTTCCAGTTCTGGGTGATACTCAGCATCCACACCATACTACATGTGAGTTACAACTATGACAGTTTTCAGCACCTTGCAAGTTAAGACCCTAAAATATTGAAGGTTATTTTGGTTTGTTTGATTTTTTTAATGTCTCTTCTGGTGTGATTGTAAATTTAGAAATGATTAATTTGACCCAGATGGGAAGAGAAAGTCAATCTCGCAATTTCGTGGGGGTGGGGGTGGGGGGGATTTAGAAAAAGTATTTCAAATTCATGGTTTCAGTGCAGTTGGACTGAACAAGTGAAAACAAAACATTTGATTGTCTTTATTAAGATACTTGGACAAAATTACATTACAAAGGAATCAGCCATTGCAGTGAAAAATTGTTATTCAGAAATATTTTGCCAGCTGTATTAATTGAAAACTTGTTTTATTTTTCCTTTAGCAAGGGCAAGACCAATGTCATGAGAGCAACATAATACTGAAAGTTGCAACTTACTCATAAATGTTACCCTTATTTCACAGGAATTGTACCTGCGCTGTGTGAGATAGTGAAAGCAAACTTGAATTTGAAATATAAAAGTGAAAGTCAGGAGGGGATGTGGTAAGTCAAATTCAGAGAACAACTGTTTAAACTCTTTTTTTTTTTTTAAAATAGGTGCATCCTGATTGCAGGGATTAATAAGTATTTTGAAGAAGTAACCATATAATAATAATAAGGTACAAGCAAAGTCCGCTTTTGGCCAGTCTTTCCATCTTAGACCTGATATTTTGCCTGTCTTGGGTCTTGTGCTCAATGAATGTGACTAAACAGTGTTTACCAGACAAAGAAGTTCAGTGTTGGAGGTAAATCTGTTTTATGAGATGCTTACTTGCATGGTGTGCCTGTATCTCAGTGGTGTATTTTCAGACAAGGTCTCTTTGGCTAGGTTGTGGTGCAGACAGCCATGAGCCCTCGTTCTGAATCATTCCAGTGTCTTCTGTACCTTTCAGGGTGCTGGCCTCAAGTGTGTATATCTTGTGTGAGAGAAGACATATCCTTGATATTCAGAATTCTGTAGAGTAAACTGACCTTTTTAAAGGACTCTTTTTAAGCCAGGTAGATGGGGATTCGGCATTATGAATCAGACCTGGAACAGCCCCATCTTTTATTAATATAATGTCTCCTGATTTACTGCAGGAAGCCACTGAAATGATTAAGTGTACCAGCAGTCTGCATAAAATGCCTGGGTGACCTCCAAAGCACTATGACAAATATCAAAGAAAAATTTTAAAACCTGTATGATCAGCTTAAGGAAAATTAAGGCCATATCTCAGTTTGTCGGAAATGCTGTTAAAGTAGGAAGACAGGTAGTGGTTGCAGAGTGGCAGAAGATCTAGGCCACATCTCTTTCCACGTGACCTAAAATGAATGATTACTCTGGGCGGAAAGTATCTTTCCACTGGAGTTTGCTTTGCAGTTTTCCTCCTTTGTGGTATTCCCAAAAGAAAGCAATAGATAGGAGTGCCTATTCCAAACAGCCAATCTTGCCTGTTCTCTTTATGGAGATTTATTTTTGTACCATCTCCTTCGTTCTCCATCTTCAAGAAAGAAGCAATGCACATGTAGATGGAGATCTTCTGACTTCTCTTCAGGACAAAATTAATAAATCCTGGTAACAAGTATCTTACTAAGAGTAAAATTGCTTTATAGTGCCATTGTGCCTTTTATTACAAGATCTCAAAGCACTTAGGAAATATTAGTTAACTAAGCCTCACAACATCCTTCTTCAGAGAGGCATGATTTAAACCAAATGCAAGCCCAGCATGCAAGACACTGAAATTGGTTGGACATACAGTCATTAAAATCCTTAAGGAATTATCTTAGTTGTGTAATCTATAAGTTAAAGCGTCGTTGATCTCAGGTGGTCCAGGACGTGATCTTTGGGACAGAGGCTGCCCATAGATCACTCCTATTCAGCCTCTGGGTTTTTTTGTAGGGTGGGGTGGGGCTGGAGTTGAGACTGGCTATTCAGGCAGCACTGTCCAGATAATCAAACATCACCTCCAGTCTGCCCCGTCTCATGCAGCGACTCACTGCTACTGCTATCTGCAAAGAGATGGGAAGTGTGTGGACATTGCCATCAGGTGTGAATGAAGCCACGTGCTACCCCTTGGTGGAGCAGGAGCAACCTGACTCTGCACTGGCTCCTGTTTTCGCCCCACCTTCTTCTGCTCCCCAAGATAAGAGCCATATCCTATCTTGGCCTCAGCCCTTCCCAGTGTTGCAACAGACACTGTCCTCAACCCGTGCCTACCCAGCTGCTGCAGAGCAAGAGATGGGGAGAGGCAGAGTGCTTGTTTGCATGATGGATGTAGGAAGGTGCATTTGATGATACAGGAAGGGTGAGCTGAGTCCAGGCTGATGAGGGAGAAGGGAAGAGACACAGCTATTTTAAATGGTAGAATGTAGGCTGCTCCCATGGGTGCAGAGTGGGTGGTTGCTGCAGCAGAGCATCAAGAGGGATAGATGCAGCAAGGAGAGTTGACCTTCAGAAGAAAAAGAGGAGGCCCCAGACCAGAGATCTGGCTGCTGCGTATGCTGAGTCCTCAGTCTGCAAGAGCCATGGGGATTATTGCCATACTTCGGGACAGAAGGAGGTGTACCTGCACTGTGTAGCACATGCAGCATAAATGAAGAATCTCTGGGAAATGTTTAACCTGCTGGGTGTATACTGTGAAGTTAATCCCTGTGTGAGCAGTAGGTGTTTATCCAGAAGAACCAGGCATTCAGCAGCCTGGACAAGTACCGCAAATCCTCACATGCTGCCTGGAAACAGCTTCTAGCTGGAAAGAGGGAAAAGTGAATGTAGGGTAGCTTTAACCTGCATGGTGAACATGTAGGTTAGCATGGGGGCTTCCACCCACATGACCTACTTGTGGAACAGCTTCTGTTCTGAAATAAACAGCACGATATCATCCATGCCTGTTTGAGTAGGACGTGTATTTCTGTTGGCTGGAAGAAAGGAAGGTACAGTTGTCGAGCCCAGATGGAGGCTTTGAAATATGCATGATAGTGGCAGCTGTGTGTGGGAAGAATGACTTGAAGTGTGTTGAGGAGGAGGAGGCTTGTTTACTGTGCTACTGTCTTCATGTAGCTGCGGAGTTGAATGGAGAGAGAAATGAGGAATGCGTTTCGTGTCTGTGGATTATTGCCTCACTGTGCTGGACAGTTTTTTCTCCAACATTCATTATTTGTTTGAAAATTCGTAAAGGATCAATGAGTTGCAGTGAAGGAGATTGCAGAGGAGTATGGTCAGTGTTTTGCCAGTCCTGCATCCTCATGGATCAAGGGCCTGTTTTCCTGAGCTGGGCCCTTCTGCCTGAAGGGTGCTTCTCAAAAGCTGGGCTAGGTGTCTGTGTCCACACTTTGGAGAGGAACACGTTGTTCTGGCAGGCTTCCCGATCCTGAATTTTGTGTGTGCCGGTATTTATTACTGTACTTTGTAGCCTGTGGTTACGTAAACGCTTAAGCCTATGTACCATTGGCATTTGTGTGTCGCGGCCTTGTTTCGTTGCTGCTGTCGCCGCCGGTTGGCAGGGGTGCTTGAGGGGATCGGCCGATCGGCAGCTCACCCTCTTCCTCCCCCAGGGGAGACGGGGCGGTCGTGGGCAGATCGGTGAGGCCTCACCGCCAAGCCCTGCCTGCAGGCAGCCTGCCGCTTGGTTCCCGGGCACCTGCCTTGGCGCAGGAGAGCGGGGTTGGGCTGCGTGCCTTCCTCTCCCTGCCTGTGAAGGCAGCCTGCGGTTGCCGAGCCGGGGCAGCCCTTGAGGAGGTCCAGCTTTCATAGCTGCGGAGCGCGTCACCTTCTTTCAGGAAGAAGGGCAATGCCAACCCTAGCCCAAAGGTTTTGAGGTACGAGGGAGTGTGTGTATATGTACTTACGATTTTGTATAAAAGAAGGGAGGACATGGGATATACAACAGTAAGTATTGTATGCATGTGGTGAAGTGGAACATGTGTCAAGTTAATTCACAGACTCCTTTGGGTTTTATATTTTTTTAGATTTATGTTTTATGTTTATGATTTTCAGTCTTCTCAATAATTAACGCTTTTCTGTGGGGACAATAAGGGTTTATGGCTTACTTTTTTTCTCAGAAGAACGTTTTCCAAGCATGTTTTATTATGAGTACATTTTTTACATTCCCATCCCAGAGCATGAAATTAATCTTTTCTGAATAATTCCGTAGTATCTCTTTCAGCTATGTGACCTAAAAAGGTCTTTCACTTAATTAACAAAAACTGGTCTGAAATGAAAGTGTGAAGATGTAAAGTCATCTATTAGAAGAATATCAAAAAGGCTTGAGTGAACCCTGATAACAAACTTCTAGAGTCAGAGAGTCAGTTTTAGTGTCAGCTGGTTTTACTCTGCGCTACTGCTTGGTTCATCCTGCACTGGACCCAGCACTGGAGCACTACCCTTGCTCTTTACACTCTGATAAGGTTGTGTATCTGCTTCCGCAGAATGCCAGTTAAATGTAGTAGATAACTTCCAGATATACCTAATTTTGAGAGTAGCTGCCATTTTAATCTGTAGTCATATGACAACGACTTCCAAGTTCTTATCATTTGAAAAATGTACATCCTAAGTGATTTATCTGATTTGAGCTTTAAGCTTGCAGCAATCAGACCTACTTCCATGATAAACATCCTTCCCTCCCTCTTCACTTTCTGGTGGGTCTGTGAACCCATGCTTCAGACCTTTTCCAATCACCAAGTATGTCCAAGTATTTTATAAAGAACCACAGCAACAAAAGGAAGCAATATTGATACTCATCCTTAATCTGACTTTTCCACAGCTTTATTTCTAACTCACCTCAACTGTGACACGGGACAGCAATGTAAAGAGCCAAAGTTAGTGATCATCAAATGTTTCATATGGCCAGTTCTCAGGAAATTGAATAAATCTCTAAAAGCCAGTTTTCCTGAAGTCATAAAAGGAACTGAACTGATCAAAGTGTAGAACCATCAAAAAGGGAAATTTACAAGTGTTTGTTTCTGTGTTGGACAAACACAACATCTTTACAACACTTCAAACAGAAGATGTTACTGCAAATGGAGTGTGAAAAAATTATCCACTTAATTAGTAGTAAATAATCATGGCAGCAAAAGAATTTTAGGTGTTTATATTCTTGATTAATCATAGTCCAAATTTGCTTCTGACAATTTTACTTTGAAAATTATGCTAGTTTTATTGTTCTACTGTCTTCCAAATGATGATTTAGCTTCGTTAGTGCTTGAACTTCTGCGCATTCTTTATCCAGTTTTAAGGCCTCTAGCTTGCACCTTGTGTTGCCATTTACATCTTAGTAATATGAATGCATATCATCATGGTTTGATAATTGCTAGCATCTTATCTTCACTTTGTATGCAGACATAGATGAGATTGAAGGTTCAAGGCATAGAAAATTAGACCAAGGCTGGATGAAGTCTTTCTTCCGTGAAGCAGATGCCAATTAGAAATACATGTTTAATCTGGTAAATAAACAAACTGAAACTTAAATTTATAGTGTAACTTTTCTGCTCGTTGCCAGGGCCCGTAACTGAAAATTATTTTTTTCCATGGTAGACTTATCATATGGGCATAGCTTTATCAGCAAGAGGAAGATGTAAGTGGTGTTTATGCAGAAGTTTGTACATCTATATTTAAGTATGACCTTTCAAAGATGTCTATAAGGGAGGGAGGTATTCAAATCTTGAAGAATTTCTGCCAACTGTCTTCTATCAAGGGCAAAAGGATTATTTAGTGAATCTCATTCAGTCAAGAGTTTTGGCTGTCTTCTTGTTCTGGAATGTCCTGAGCTTTAACATGTCATCACAGGAGAGTTAGTAAACTCTGTGGGCTTTGGTTTATCTACAAAATGTGACAATAAAATCAGCTATTGTTGCTTCACTGGGTGATGTCATGAAGTATAATAAAATATGATTTTCCAGTGCTTTGTACCCTGTGCTGTGAATTCTAGTAGGTTTCCTTTTCAGTTTCTTTTGAAGTCCTAGCAGTAAATGTTAAAAGGTTGTATAGACTTTGCTGTAATACTTCCTAGCTGTAATTTTTCTTCACAGTTTCTTCAAATAAACCAGTAATACAATATTGTTTAACTGCATTAGAGAATATTTCTCACCTTAATGTGTAGGATATAAAGCTAGCATCAACATATTTTATCAAATGTTCTGAACATAAAGGAAAAATTAAAAAAAACCAACCCAAACCAAAATAGCAACCTAATTTTACCTGATTGCATGTAAGACTCAGTTATGGACATTCAGTGTGGCTTATCTGGAAGTCCTTCACATAGGCTTTACTTATTCATTGCATGCCACATACGATTAGAAGAAGTGAGATTTTTCAAAAACTTTGCTGCAGTTAAAGTTAGGCAGCCACCAGCATCAGTGGAGTAGAAAGCTCAAAGAACATTGCATACTTGTGAGATCCTACCCAGAATGTACTACAGGGCCAAACAGAGGAGGAAAATAACAGGACATAGGCTGAGAATGGCTGAATCTTGTTTGTGGAGTATGTATAGGATATGTAGGGCAGGATTTATGGTAAGGGGAGAGGTAGCAATAGTCCCTCCTACCACAGTCTCCTTGTTCTTGTTCTCTCTTCTGGCTGAATATAGCTCTGCAGACCACAATAGATGTGATTATGGTACCATAAACAGGCATTAAGATTCAGGGTTCTTTCTCTAGTTTTAAGGAGCAGTGGTGAGGAATGGTAGACTCCTTTTGAGGCTAGGCAATTTTTGAAGTGTACACATCTAAGGTGTTAAACTGGAAGACTCCAATATCCCAACACAGACTGAAGCTTTGATTTCAGCTTTTACCAGCAACAGAGAAAACAACTATGACTACATCCATATATTGCCTCTTAATATTTTAATTGACAGAAGTCTCCACAAAGTGAAGACAAAACATTATCATCCTAGTTAGTGTCTTGTCTACATTGCACACAGATGCCGATAACTACCTATGAAAATTCAAGTCCTTAAAACACTCCCCCCGTTGATAAGCCCTTTAATAATACACCATTAGCCATTGGAAAGAATATCTGCAAAATTTTAATAAGCCTTTTCAAGAAAATACATTAGTGCTTCATTTCACATGCAGCTTGCCTTACAGATACCTAAGTGACAACTTTTTATCAACTTTGTGCATCTTGGTTAAAAGCTGAATTGGTGTTAGTTTGCTGCTGACACAAAGACTTGGAAAGATCCAGGAAAAAATTCTGTGTCGAGGACCTCACCAAAGAATGCATAGCAGCACGTTAATGTGAACCAAAAGTTGGGCACAGGATGTGAGTAAGAATTCTTTATATGACTGGGAAACAGTGGACTGTAAAATTACATGTAAAAGACAAAACTGTTGGTTTCAATGTCTTTTTGTTTCATGGAGATAGAAGCAGATTTTGAACAGTCACCAGAGAGGTGAGAGATCAATTTGTGATTACATCTGAAAAATCAAACAGCAGCTTTAAAAGGCAGTACTGGTATGTAAGTGTGTATGTAAGAACTTCCTCACCTGTTTAGACAGCAAATGGCAATGAAATAACCAGCTACTTGTCTTTGCTCTTTCTGAATGTCAGTAAAAGATACATGCCTAAACGCGTACAAATAGCTTGTCTTTATTCTAATGGGTGAGTTGAGCCTAGCTAGTCTTTGCAGATGTTGCAATCACAGAATGATCTCTGGTTTTAGAAGGATGGCACAATTTGGATACGGGTTTTTTTGGTTGTTTCTGTATGAACATAATAAAATAGCAATCAGATGCTACTGAGTACATATTAGTTAGAGACGGTCTATTACACAAATTTAAGCTCAAATCTTCAGTTGGTCTGTGTCCCCGACTCCTTTTTTTCCCCTAAATTAGCACATTTGAAGTCTTACCGGCAGGGAGACACTTGTACAAGACCAAATACTATTGCTGCAGTGTCTGTGCAACAGTATCCTCATGTGAAGCTTAAACCTACAGCGACTGTAGGAAAAGTCCTTCTGTAAATTGTGAAAACACTTTCACAATTTTTTGAAATTTAAGATTTTGTGATCAGCTGGAGTCATTCTAGAGATATCTGTGTTTTGCAAACAAGGAAGAGATTTTACAGTCTTTGACAGGACTAAACACTTTCTCTTACGTGAAACCCCAGATTTGATCTAATCATAGGATCACTTAAGTTGGAGGGTAAGCCAGGAGGTCATCTAGTCCAGCCCTTTGCTCAGATCATGCTCAACGCTGACGCAGGTTTCCTAGGAGTTTGTCCACCTGAGTCCTGCCTAATAGGTTGAAAATGTCCACTCTTTGGCATGTTAATACTCTTCTACAGTTACACAACCATCTCCTTCTGTTGTATCGTAGAACTGTGCAATCACATTGTCTGCTAAGGATCTCACTGGTGATAATCCTATTTGCTGGATGGGTAATGATGTAACACATTCATAATCCATCATGCATCCCGATACAGCATATTTTTGGATTCTTTTATCAGCATGGACTACATGTCCAGGTTTTTCAGTAGTTCTTGTTGTTACATCTGGCTGGAGCATGTGTTACTGAAGTTTTTAAGAGAAGCCACACCACAGAACTACTGAAGGTAATGGTTAAGCAGCAGAGTTTGCTTCAGTTTTAATTGGTTTTTTGACAACACTAGTCTTCTCTGCAGATACAGAGAAAGTATTTCTTCCTGTTATTCATTAGTTTAGTTCAATAACTATTTCATTCACACAGAATGAAGAGAAGTCAATTCACTGAGAAACCAACTGGGAGTTAAAAAGTAGGAAAGCTGGTTTTCCTCCTCCACACCTGCGAATAACAATGATGTGTGGGAGGATAATATCTACTACCGCTAAAATCGTGTAGGGCATGGTGAAAAGAAACACTAAATCTGGTTTTACTTACTACAGAAAACATTTCATTTGTTCAGTATGTCAGATTTAAATTCATAATGCATTATTTTAAACTTTTCTTTACATGTGTAACACATTTAAATTAAGTTCATTTATTTAGTTAAAACAGTTCAATTCTGATTGGAGAAATTTTAGCATATTCCAGCCTGTCACCAGTCATGATAATTATCTATCAGAAATAAAATAAATGCACCATTTTATTCACTGTTTTCTACTATAATAAAAAATAAATAGTATAGCAAAAAAACATGCTTTTATTTCTTTATGGGAAGTGTTTGCCATTCTGTTACTTGGGTTTGGCCCTTACAAGTCTGGTTACATTCCAGAATGCTAGAGAGTCCTTTTTTCTGCCTATGATTGACTAGATGGTTGCATTCAGTGTGACCTTTTTGCTATGCTCATGTGGCAGCAGTGCATTAGGCCTTGTTTCGCTGCAGTTTTCTTCAGTGGGGCTTCATCCAAAAATGGGTGGTTGTGCTGAATGTAGCAGTCTGCTACTAAGTATATATTGCCACAAAGAAATTACTTTTGTTTTTGTTTTGTCCAGCTACAGTAGCATTTCCTGTATTTTTTTTCAAGCTGAATTTAAAGCGCTGGTTTGAGTTACAAAGCAGTAAATTGCTGTGGATTTGCCTGCTTTGCTCTTGGTTGCTCCTGTGCTATTATGCAATGGTGAAGTTAACAGGTGTACTATTCTGCCTTATGAAATGGCCACTGATAGGGAATATCTCAGTTGTGAATCCTACTCCTCTCTTTGATCTGAATAAGTATATTGACCTATAAGGAAAATCTCTTTTATTAGTGCTTTGAAAAAGATTACCATTAAGAAGAGTAAAGAAATTAAAAACAAGGAAGCACACTGTATTGGTTTTGAGGACTGAGCCAGATTTTATTAAGTATAGCCAGCAATCAGTTGGTCTCTGCTTTACAATTTTCTGTTGGTTTTAAAAAAATCTTTAGCTTGATAGAAATATTACATATATAATCAATTTATACTGCCAAGTCATGTAAAATGATACCATTGAATAGGCTGGTTTATGACAGTTCCGTGTAAAACCCTCTTTCTGTGTGACATTTAAAATCATATAAATAAGAGATGGATAAGAAACAAGTAGATTATCTCTTTGATCCATTATCAGTTTCAAGTTTCTCTGAAAATCTAAAGGTCTGATAATACCAAAGAGAAAGTCCCCATCGGAAGCTGGTTGTCTTTGCATCTAGTGGTAAAATAAATGCAAATTGTCTAAGTGCTATAAAGTGAAGGCAAACCTAGAATGAAGTATGTGAAATTCTTTCAGATTCCTTCTCTGATTTCTTGAGTAGTTGTTTAGAGAGGCAAGAGTCCCTCTAATATTCTCTCCATCTTCAGTCTGAAAACCTGGGAAGTAGGAACAGCAAAAAACAAAATAAGGGCAGGAAAATGTCTGTAGAGAGACAATTATAATACGATAGTAATACTGTGATATGCAGATTGATTAATATTTCTAAGCTAAAAACAGTTACAATACGGAAGTCATGATATGATGGTTTACCTTTTAGCATACAAGGTTGATAAATGCTTGGTTAAAATGTGACCTTTTTTGCACTTGCTTTTCAAATTGACTATGTATTGATGTGCTGAACTTATCTTGTCATTGATACAAATGTTGTAACTATAGACATGAAATTCCTGAAGGTATAGTTTTATATATATGATAATACTACTGTATTGTGATACTGCATCGTATTTTGCTTTTAAATGATATACATGTTTTGACTACATCCATATCTGGATAAATCCTGCCTCTTTAAAAGAAATCCCTTCCTAGGGAAACAGAATGTGCTTTTACTTTATTTAGTGCGTGTGTGCAGGTTAATGATTGGATGTCAAGCATTTTATAAATCCAAGAAGTATTTAATTTGTATTTTCCTCCAAAAGATTAGCTAATACAATTTCGTATAAAGGCAAGCTGTGGTATTTTAACTTGGAGTCAATGTGCATTTTCTGGGTTATTGTTTTGTTTTAGTGTTCTTCTCTCAGAAGAGGACTGTTTTCCTACCCGTATTAGATTTGCCATACTTGATGTAGGTGTTATTATGGGTTTTTTATGGGTTTATTAACCAATATTAACCCACTTAAATGCCATTAATTTCTAACTCAGATATTTTGTAAGCAGATACAAGCAGTGCCTTCACTGAGTCAAATAAAATTTCATGGTCCTCGTGAAAACAGTCACTGTGTTGTAACTGCTACTACACTAAGTACTCGGTTCTTTGAAATGTAATACTAATTTTGATCACACTGTGGATGCACGTGCACTCCCTAAATACATAAGGAAAACAATTTATCAGAGAACTAGTTCCAGTAGAGTATATTGACACCCTTATCTGAGCACACATCCATGTGGATACCATGAGAGATCACTGCTGAGCTGTATCTCACTATAATGAAGGTCATCAGCTACATTTTCTGGTAAATTATGACTCTTCCTAATTTGGCATCAGATCTAGTAACTAAGTGCAGTTAACCAATAGAAGGATTAACAAATACAATTTGTATGATCCATATAGTCATTTCATAGTTGTTTGTTTTTCAAAACTTCCCTGAAGTAGATTAGATAGAAGACATTGCTGGAGCTATGATGGAGTGGACCTTTGCAGTCAAAAGGCTAGGCACTCAGCCAGTTTGTAATTCAGTGAGACACAATACATTATCTATTTTGACAGTCTTCATGGTTAAATAGCCTGGCTCTTGTAATACCTAACTGTGTTTATAAATAGAAATGAAGAAGTCAAATGGTCTGGTCTTGGCAGAAGAATAATACAGAGCTTTGGATACGCCCAGAGCTCACATGTGCCTCTTCCCTTCAGCACAGGGAGAAGAACAAGGTAAACTGATTGAGTCCAGTGGAACTTGAAAACACCTCTGGCATGTGTTCTCCTTGAAATTTCAGTAATACATGAAGAAATGTGATATATCTGAGCTCTGCAGTGAGGCCTGTAAAATATATTGGTTTTCTGACCAAGAAAAACAATTATTTTAAAATTGTTTTGTGCAGTGTCACACCTGAACCTCCTGGTGGATACAGGCCTAATCCAAACCAAACTTTCCTGAATGGGCACGGAACAGCCCTGTGTGGTGGTTCTCAGACAGCATCCAGGTTGGACTCATCTAGCTCTGCATCGAGTACTTGGCCTTGCTCTTGTGACAGGGGGGTGGAGGGGTCCAGACTGCTGCTCAGGCTGTGTCATGTGTGAAATTTTTAACACATATCTGAGCCAGGATTCCTGGCTGATCCAAAGCTAGAGGTTGAACATGACCTGGTCTAGCTGTTAGTCAGAACTGAATGTCTCAGGACAGGCATGCTGACAGAGCTGGTCAGCAGCTCTGCACCAGGACTCTGGTGTGAAGTTTCATATTGCATGGTTACAGGTGGTCTGGACAGGAGAGGTCCTTGTTCCGTTGCAGTAGTGTCAGTGCCTTGTACTGCAATGGACTACAGCCAGATTATAAATAAATGGGCATGGCCCAGAAGCCACCAACATTTATGAATGTTATCTGTGTAACCAGCATTTTTGTGTTGTGAGGATTAGGGCAGAATACTGGAATGTACTTACTTACTAAGTATTTGGGGAAAAGAGTATGTATTCTGCAAGTCAGAATTAGAGGTAACTTACATAAAACCTGGCAGTGGCGTCAGATACATTTACTTGGACCAATGCACTTATACTCTGGAGTAGTGTTGTAAACCTGTGTGTGATTTCATTGTGGCCAGCTTACGTGGTGGTAGGCTCTTATTTTCTTAAGAGGCCGTTCCGGTCCATGTTACACACACGCTGGTTCAAGTGTTAGGTAAAGAAACTGATTTATTTGGATGTTCTGCATGAGGTAACACTGTTGTGTTACTGTTGTCACTGTTGTGACAGTATGTCCAGTTTCTGTCCAGGTGGTGATAGGAGTCTCCATCCCAAGTGTCCTTGTAACAGCATTTTCAGCTGATTTGGATCAGGCTCCCCAAACTGTGGTTTGGTGAATTCTTATCATCCAGCTGGCCTGTGGTCCCATGTCAACACTCCAGTGCATGCATGATGAGTTTCTAGTTAAAATTGTCTCAGCTATGTGCAAGAAGTTGCCCTATCCCATGATAAACATACCTAAATATATAAATAGCATCTATCAGTTCACCATTTACTTCATGTGTGCAAAGCAGGACCTGCCCGGGTTGTTCCCAGGACTGCCGGGGAGCTCCCTGCCTCCCCAGTCCCCGTCACGCAGTCGATTATCATGTTAATACAGGCTGGGACTGCCTGGGGAGTTCTTCTATCGATCCCTCAGACCTCTGGTGGAGCCGGGACTGCCTGGGCCGGGTTCCTGTAGCTATCAGTCAATTATCTCATCTGGACAGAAACTAGCTGGGGAGTTCCCGGGACTGCCCAGGGAGTTCCTACGGGTGACTCAGCACCCCGGGCATGTGCAGGGGCACAGCCCTTGTCCCCAGCTGCATTACGATTACAGCTACAGTGTTAATTTGGAGTGCATGTGCGCGCACCTACCTGGTGCATGGAGGCATTAGCGTTGGAGTACTAAGAGGTTTAGCAGAGGACAGTTGATACTTGGGGCATTTCCTGATGTGATCTGTCCACCTGACCAGTAGGCTATGTCTCTTGATAGGCACGGATGCTTTTTTTTGTGTGCTGGGCTGCCACATCTACAAGCTACTACTTGCAAAGTGCTTTTCCTGCCATAGAGAATCCAAAACACCATGCTCACTGCCAATAGTACCGGTCACCAGTACCGTGCTTTAGCAAAGGTTTCTTTTTTGGAGTCATCTGCTACTTTCTTAACTGCTACAACTGGTGGTGTTTGAGCTTCCTAACTCTTGAGAGGAAAGGACAGCTTATTATTGAACTTGTGGTGTTTACTGATTTAAAAAATCTATTTACTCTTTGTCAGTCAGTGTGCAGTGGCCTGATGGAGAGCATCTAAATCTGATGGGTTTGGAACCTGGTGTGATGCCAGGTAGTTGTTGTAAACTGGCTCCTAATATGTAGGGGACTGTGAATTTAAACTTCCTTACAGTTACTTGCTTTCTTCCTTTTGCAAGTGAAATGAAAAGTAGTGAGCAAAACAGAAATACAGTAAATAGCAGTGTCTCAAAGATTAGTTTGGAAACTCAAGAAACAGTTAAATGTTGGTTAGATAGAGTGAGAAGGAGAGGGGCTTGAGCTGTGTCTGCCTTCATGAGCACATAAGGCAAGATACGGCTCCATGCCGGTTTTTTTTCAGGCCACTCTCTCCAAAGACAGTCTCCAGGTAGCAGATGGGATGGTTGTGCTTCTTCCACCCAGTGCCCAGTCCTACGGGGATGCTGGGAAGCCAAGTGTGCACCACACTGAAATTGCAGCTCATCTAACTTATCCATAGAGAGCAGAAAAAGTGATGGAAAAATGAAAAAGACTTATTCAGTGCTAGCATTGCTCAAAATCAGTATTTTCTGTTATGAACAAAGGCATAAGAACAGTGCAGGTGGGAATGGTATAATGGACAAGCTCTCCAAAGCTATTCTATTTGAGACCTTGGTAACTCTAGTTGGTTGGCACAAATAGATCAGCTAGTCAGAATTACAGTATCTAACCATTAGAAAACTTTGAAAGACACAATAAGCAAACAGGGTCTTTGAAAACTATGATCAATATGAGCTGCATAAGGGGAAAAGTATTTGGATTTATAGTAGTATTGCTATATTTTGAGGGAATGAAAAGGTCTGTGCCGTTTCTCTGAGAAAGCCAAGAGTGCTCCCCTAGTAAGCAGTGGAAATGGTTATCACTGTAAGAGTGAGTACAGATCTGTGGAACACAGCCTGATCTAATGCCTAGAACTGCCTAGGGATCAGGACACCTGAGTTCATCCCCCTGGGTCCCCTGCTGCCTTGCTGCCTGACCTTGGCCAGCTCACTTCTCCCTGCCTCACTTTCACCAACAACAAGCAGGAAACAAATCCTTAATTTCCTTTGAGATTTGTTCATGAGAAGGACAATGAAAGCAGGGAAGTGTTATCTGAGGTTGAAATGCCACACACCTAGTGAATGCTCAACCCTCCCCCCCCCCTTGTATTATTTAATTTAAATGCAGTTAGCTTATATCAGGGTTTTTCCCATGTTTTCTTTAGAGGTGTAAGATAATGAGAACTTTTTTTTTCTCCTGAAATACAACATTTTATAACACACAGCGCCTTGCTTGAAATGTTGTGTAAAGAATAGTCTTGTTTATGAGGACAGTACAACATGTTAGATCACCTTTCATTGAACCACATGCTTTATAATTAATGTACAAAATTATGTCCTCTCTTTTTTTCAAGTGGAGCTTGAATAGCAGCATCCTTTGCTGTGGTCTAATTATAGAATATCCTTATGTTAGTAATAACTTTATTTATGAATATACTTTACACGCCCCTCATAAATTATCCTTGAGCTGCTGCAGCAGTGAGCTGGGGAAGAAAAGTTGCTTTAAGCAAAAGCTGAAGATGACCCTGATCGGAGACATGAGCTATTTTCACAGTGTGGGTTTGCAACTGACTTGTTTGTGTGTTGTTGGTAGGATAAAGAGGTGGGATAAAGCTCTCAATGTTTCCTTCCCTTACCTTCCCTAGAGAGAGGGAGAATTGCCCAACTGAGACAGTATCATTTAATAGCCTGTCTTGCTGGACTGGTGTGAGGAGTCATTCATTACTGCTTTCACAGTGCTCAGGAAACAGACGGATTAAAACCTTTTATTTCCTACAGCCATGGCAGGGCAGCACTGAGGCTGATACGTCTCAGAAGATTGTAGTGCCTTTCTCGTTTGCATTTCCAGCTCTGTCACCATGTTGCTGAGATACATCAGTCATGGCCTTTTCTAAATTCAGCAATTTAGAAGGCAGCTGTAACCTTATTCATTAAAAAGGAAAGAAATAAAAAGCAAAACCAGTCACTCTTCTTTGAAAAACTTCTATGTAGTTTTGTTTTCAAATTTGATCTGTCAAAATTGCTTCCCTCTAGTGGTTTTCAAACTGTATTTCTAAACATGAGAAAGTTGGTGCAATGCAGGAGTTTCTGAAGCTTAAAGAATCCCATTTCTTTGAGAAAGTTCTGTACTTAATAAAATGCAATTTCTTTGGGGGGTAATTAACTTACAAAGTGCTAGGGACTTTCCAGCCATCGGAAACCGTATCCTAAAGCTCAGTTTAGCACAGACAGCTGCAGAACAAGCCTTAGCTTCTTAGCTAGCTATCCCAAACATTGTCTAGAGAGCTGCCATTCCTGCCTGGTTGACTGCAAGGCCACTGCTGCAGAGAGCGTACCAATCATGCTGAAATGTGTAAAATTAGCATTTAAGCCAAAATAATGACATAACCTTCTGTGCAGTGTATAATCCTAATAAGATTAAGCTTTAGCAAAGAAAAACATAAAAGATATAACCTAATAAAATCTTAATCTATTCTGAATAAACTGTATTATACATGTTTGCTGAATGGATTATATAAGTTTAATGAAATTACACTATCTTATAAGCAGGATACAATAAGTAGTAATGGCAGCTTTTCTATACACAATGCAAGAGAGTAAGGAAGAAGATGGGGATTATTAGAAAATTAGTTTAGTGAAAACAATTTAAAATCAAAAAGATAAAGATAAAAATAGAATAATAATTTCTTAAATACTGCAACAATGAGCTTAGTGCCTCTTTGAGTGTATTAGCTAAGATCAGAGTAAAGTATCCGGACATCTATAACTCAAAAGTATCCAGAAAATACCTGTAGTTTTTAGAGGGAAAAGGAAGACTGGATTGACATGGTGTTGGAGAGGAATGACACAGCTAAAAAGAATGTGAAAGATTTTAGAAAATTTAACACTTTCTCAACATCCGGTCAAATTCTTGTACATATTGCTTTATGCTATATATTCTGTATTTGTCCATTCCATCTCTTCATCCAATACGTGGTAGTGGATTCCATGCTGTTAGCACTTCTGAGCCAGATGGCATACACTCTGTCATGCTGAGATCATATTGGAAATGTGATCTATGCAACACAGCGGAGATATAGTAGCACTTTAAAATGAATTTCTCAATTGTTGTCAATTACAGCAGGTTTTTTGTTGGGGGGTATTTTACTCATGTAAAAAGAATAACTAAATACGCTTTTTTGCCTTTAAAAATAAAAGCATTTCCAAATATTTTTGATAATTCCCCAAATTTCAGCTTAGGTTGTTGTAGTAAGGAATAATATATTTATCTTTATAGAAGTACTAAAAATATTAAGAAAACTGCTTTTAAAACTGTGTTAGCACAACCACATTACCTCTTCAAGAACTGTGCTGCATGTTTTTGAAAACCATTACGAGACAGTCAAGAATCCTGTTAAGACAGAACGGTCTGAGACTTAACCTTTCCAGTAAGTGTAATGCAGTAAGGGGTTTTCCTGGGTTAAGTAGAGGGAAGATGCGGAGAGAAAGGAAGAGGTGCAAGCAGTATGCTTCTATTATTTATCAGATTTTTTTATTTCATGTGCTGAAAATTGTGAATTGTAATAGATGCTGAAAGGCAGTGCTATAAAAATTGCATTTTAGGGGCCCACATCTGTTTTGGTTTTCTGGTTTCTTACAAGTTGCTTAGTTTGCACAAAAAGTCGCTTTTCTGTCTGTCCACTTAAAGACACATATTGTGTTCCAACAGGCAGAATTTTAAAATGCGTTTCTCTTCTTGGAAACAGAAGGTCTTATTAGCTTACACAGCTTTGTCCCCTTTCCACAGCTCCATAGTAAGCGCTTAAGGACTTGGGCTTAAACAATGTAATACCTATAAAAACTAGACCCAAGAGTCAAACGGGTTTCATCTCCATGCATCGTAATTCCATAGTAGACTTTATTCTTTTGTGTATCTATAAAATCTCATTGGTTTAAACCATCCTTGGTTACATGTGGACAATGCTGGTGGGTTTCAAAGAACAAGACTACAGGAGGTTATGTAGAAAGTAAAGGATGATACTTAAAGGAGTCCCTGAACTTACATCATGTGGTAAGGGATTAGGCATGTTTTATAAGCTGATTCATGTCATATGACTAAATCATGAAAATGAAGTTAAATTTCCTAGTAAGGACTGGTCTTCATGTGCAACATCCTGGTTAGAGGAGCCATCCCCCCACTGAAGGTTGTAAAGGGAGACATGAGTCATTGTTTTGGATGAGGACAGTGCTAGATATTTATAAGGCTGTCCATCTATGCACTTACTGAATTTCTAGTGGCTCTTCTGATAGAAATAAGTGTCATGTTTTACTAGTAGAGTTTAAGTTATGATTTGTGTAAGTGAAAGAGAAAGGAGGAATAGGAGAAATAGGTATTTCAAGATTCCTAACCAACAAACAACTCAAAGTAAAATAGATGGCATTTGCATTAAGTATTCCTTTAGCTTATTCTGATTTTGTTCCCTTGTTCCTTACTTTTCTCCTGTATGTTGTGTATTTATTTGGTTTCTCAGGCTACTGGCTTTTGATGGGCAGGGACTGTGTTCCTTTTCTGTGTTGAAGTGGCCTATGATGTTGTTGAAACCTGCTTCAACAAACAAAACAAAGTAAAATGGCCATGGCACTGCAGCCAGTGCGGAAGAAGATGTGATACGAGGTCTGACTGCATGCCCCAACTTAAGGTCAGTCAATGAATCTCCTGGGGTGATGCTGCTCTTTTAGCTCTGGCCTTTAAAATACAAAGTCTTCTTCCCAATTCCTTGCACAGAAGTAATGATTCTGAGTAGCACACTGTACTTTTTCACAGTGTTTGCACTTCAACTTTAATTAATTGTAGATTCAGTGATTAGACATATTACAGTGGCTTGTATTTTAGTACTTAAAATTTCTTTCTGTCTCTCTTCCATTTGTCTGTAGGCACAAAGATTTGCCTTTTCCTTATCTGAAGTCAGTAGCTTCTCTGATACAAAGATTTAGCACTTGATTACATGTTGTCCAGCTTCTGCTTCCTATTATAACTATAAAAGATACAGCAAGGGGAAGAGAAGCAACAAGAATAAAAGCATTGTGCCTGTGAGTAATGCTGGAATGGTGATGGACTAGAAGAATCAGTAGCTTCATGCAGTTGAGAGCAGTAACAGATTTAATAAACAGCTACAGTCCATGGCTTCGTTCTGTAAACACAGTGCATTTTCTATCAAAAATACCTTGTTATTCTTGACTTAACCTACACTTGCTGTGTATGTTGCAACTACAGGTAACTGAGCTGTTGTTACAGGATGCAGGCTGTCCACACATGCCTGCATACAGCCTGAAACACTACAGCCCTAAGCACGCATGGTCCCAAAACAGAGTCCAATCAGTCACGTTTACAGTGGGCAAAGAGATAAAAATCTGACTTTAATTATTCCAGAGTTTCTTAAAATACAGTCATCTTAATTGCTGAAGCATAGTACATTTGTACGTCAAATAATAATGTCTAGAGGCTGGAGGAATGAAAGCTAAAGTGACACAAGGTGACAAGGAGTAGTAGCCGATACTCTGAGTTTACAAATCATATTCCTGTTGTTTGAAAATCAGACCATGTTCTGTATATGGCAGATTGTAAAATCTGAAATACATGAGAAATGACAGCTTTCAGCAATTTGATTTTGCATGCTTGTAGAGCTAAACTTTCATTTTCCTGTGGAAAGCCATGGATTGCCTTAAGTGTGAGTGTTGCTTTGATGAGTCAGGTTACGTCTGCCCCCACCCATGGGCTGGTGGCCTGTCCCCAGGGAGATGCCCGATGCCTGGGGCTGGGGCTGCCCCAGTGCCCCTGGCTGCCCTGCTCCTGGCTGGGGGTGGGATGTGCCCTGGCTGCCCCCCCTGCTGCTCCCAGCCCCCAGGAATCAGCCAGGCCTCCCTGACACCCTAGTGTGAATTAGTCTTCCTATAATAACAGGTTATATTTGCAGACTCTTAAGTCTCTTTCTTAAATGCAGTCTTACCTTGAAACAGTGGAAGCTTACCTGGTAAGTGAGGTACAGGTACCTAATACATGTGCACGTGCACATGCTCATGCACTTCATGCGCAAACATGGCATTTTGGAATGTGTAAAAGTTACTTAATTTTCCATGCTCTTTTGTTATTTCTTGCTGATTTTGTGAGTGTTACTCCCATGTTTTATTCTGGCAGTGCTGTCTACTTGCCAGCCTACTCAGATGCCTTATTTCATAGCGGGGTACATGAAATAATTATTAAGTGCTGTTAACCTCAAAAATAACTTGAGGACAGTGAATTCTCCATTTTCAAAGGTAGGTAGCGGAAAAAATACCCATGAATAATAGTAGTGCTTGCACAGACTTTTCTAGTTGTTCTGCCTTGAGCTCTAAGGAATGGTCCTGATTACAAGAGTGAGCTTGAAAAAGGATGAGTCCATGGGCAATGAAATCCTAGATTCAGTGAATTTAATGGGAGTTTTTCTGCCTTGGTAAGAGTAGTGACAGAATTTCCATTGACCTCAGTTGTGCAGAGATTTTGTCTGCACTGTGGAGCCCCATGGCATGCAGGAGAAGGGAATCTCCATGCCCTGAAGAAAGGTTTACGAGGAAAAACATTTTCTACCTGACTCTAAGAAGTCAAATTAGGGGGAGTACAAGGAGGTCATTAGCTGCTATCCTTCAGTGAGCACCTGGTGGAAAAACTGTCCTACTGAAGCAAGTCTTTATTTTCTTGTAGGAGACAGACATGTACAATTAGTTTACTTTATTCTAATCATTCATAAGGAACAATCTTTTCTGATATAGAATCTGAATAGATCTCACTGTTTGAGAAGGTTTCTGGGCTGCTTGGTTTCATCTTCTGTTCATAGCTGTTTTCTCCTGCAGCAACTTAACAAGTATTTTCTCTGCTCAGAGTTTTGTATTATTAAAATACCTTTAGATGGCCATTTCCGTTACTTATCATTACATAATCACAGCTTAAGGGTACTGTAGTAACTATAGTAGCAGTGGCCCCTCTAGGCTTCAAAGGAGAAAATGGGTTCAGCAGTAAGTTAGTATTTTATACCTGTTTTAATTATTTTCTCGTTTTTGCATACTCTGCTTACAAGTTTCTGCCTCTATCACTGTTACACGGTGTAAGGAAGGTATGGTTGGTTTCTGTCAAATTTGTATTTGTCATTTTCTAAATCATCATTTTTCTTCAAACTCAAGTTAGAGGCAAAATTGGAAGATACTTCCTCTGAGGTGCTGTTACTGCTTACATTTCCAAGGAAAAAAAAAGTCAACTGTTTGTTTACCATCTCGGGGATGTTTCATGTATAGATTCACCACCTGCAGATTTTTAAAAGAAGGTACTTGTTTTGAAAACGTGATCCTAAATCTAAGGTAACATGAGGGCACATTGGAAAATATTGTTTAGAGGGAGTTTCTACTCCCTTGCTGTGAACTTTTCACATCTGCTAGGCAGCATTCACACTGAGGAGCATGGACTTTAAAACTGTGGTTCATACCGTAAACCACCAGTAGCTGCATGCTACACTTCTCTTATGCCAGACCCACAAAGGACATAAATCATTACTGACTATGGCTGTTCAGTTTATGCTGCTGAGACTTGTGCAGCTCTGGAGGTCCTCGGTCTAATCCTAAATGTTGACAGGTGTCAGAAGAGTTTTCTTGCACATTCTAGAAAGGAAAAGAAGTATTAGAGCAAATGTACATAAATAATTGGTATGAATAAGCTGGAACTGTTCCTCCCTGAACACTATACGATTTTTTCATTGGCTCTGAATGTTCTCAATAAATATGTAATTTTCTCTTTCCTATATGGATTTTTATTAGTTGATCTTTTTGTGGAATGGTTTGCTTCATACCTACTGTCTGAAATCTTTGGGTATTTTCTTTCCCTTTAGGAGTTTTCAGTTATTCCCGATGATATCATTGTATTTTCCCTTGAAGCGGTGTGTTCATAAAAGGATAACAGGGAGAGAAGCTGTTCGGTTTGTTATTGATTAGTGGATGTACAATCTCAATTCCCTTGGAAAGTGGGCGTGTGATTGTTTGAGTCTGTGTTTCTTTGGAGAGAGACCATTTCAGGGAATTGTAGTTAGAGCTGCAAACAATCCATTAGTCACTTGTCCAAGCCCTGCCAGGGTAATACTGTTCCCTGCAGTACATTATTGAGTGTTTTGTCCAATATCGGTTTGAGTGACTCAAGCCATGAGGCTTCCACCACTTCCTCTGAGAAACTATTTCATGGTCTGACAGAGCTCACTGTTAGGAAATATTTCCTGGTACTCAGCCTAAACTTTTTAACACCCAGATCTCATCACTGTTAGGTATACTTTTTTTGCCAGTCCTGTCTTACATCTTTTTCCTTCTTTGGCATTCACACTCTTGAGTGAATAGTAGATGGTATCATATCTCCTCTTAAGTCAAGCAAATGCATAATTAGTTCTTCTAGTCCTTCTCTCCAAATAGGCCATCTGTTTGGTGGAAAACAGGGCCGAGTATGGGAAGATTTTTTTCTAGTAAGTGCTTGTTTCAAACAAATAATATGAAAAAGTGCATTAGGAGTTCATGTGATTATGTAGCTCCAAGGAGCCCCAACTTTTATGTTAAATGTTTTTCAGAAATTAATGTAGAAGATGGTAAGTTTTCCAGGCAGTCTTTTGAAGTAGTAGTACCTTTTTTTAGCACAATATACAGCTCTAGCACTAGTAGTCTGTCACATTTCATGGCTTCAGGGAATGTTTTGTAATGTTGCTTCATCTATTTATCAAGCAAATTATATGTAGCTAGAGCCTGGAGAGGGGAGAGCAATGGCAGCAGAATTGGAGCCAGATCCAGGGGCCATTTGAATGTCTGTCATTCACAGCTTTACAGCCAGAATTTACAAGCATTTGGGTCATATAAGGATTGTTGAGGAAGGGAATGTACTTTAATTCATCCAACCAATTTCTTTCTAGTAGCCAACATCTGTTTGGTGTTTCCTTCCTTCCTGCCCTCCTGCCTTCCTCCCTCCCTCCCTCTCTCCTTCTTTCCTTCCTCCCTCCCTTGTCCCCCCTCCCTTCCCTGCCATATTCCACATCAGTGTCCCCTAGCCTAAGGTGGTTTTTACATTACTTACTAGAGTCTAAATTCTGCAAAGATGTATGCACATAATAAACTGTATTTTTCAAAATCTGGGTATGTGCTATTCTTATTTCTTATAGATGGTCTGCTGCTTAGTCAGAGACTCCTAGTCAGAGGAACACTTAGATTTACAAATAAGACTTCTAAACTAGCACTCCATGCTCGTTTTGAAAAACATGTAGTATGTATTTTAAGCATATGTTTATGTTTATGCAATTTGGGAGCCAAGCCCGTGTTTTGTTATTTTTTTACCTGAGATTACCTGATGCGTGTGGGTTTGTGACCTGGGCTTCCAGCTCAGGGAGTAAACAAGCTGCGTGTACTTCCTCTGAACTGTACCAGAAAGGATGCGCAGATCCTCAGGCAAGAGCATTCCTGAGCTAACTTATTACAATTTTATGAAGCTAATTGAGGAAGAAAAATGCAGTGATCAGCCTAAGATCAAGTCAAGTTTGAACCAAATCAGTGGGTTCAGGTGATTAAAGTACCAATTTAATATAACAGATAATCTTAAAATATTGCACACAAATAAATGCAAAAAAGGAAAAGGCAGGTAAATGACAGTCTGCCATCACAAAAAGAAAGCTTGAATAACTCCTGCAGCTTGCTTGTTCTGTTGTTTGCTAACTGAGATGAAGTAGTGATAGATTTGCCGAAGCCCAGGCCGTGTGCTGCATCTCTCAGAAGCCTCAGGCATCTTCTTCACCTCTGGGTGGAGTGTCTGGGGCGGGCAGGGTCTCCGAGGGAGACCTCCTGGCGCAAGGGAAAAAAACACTCATCTTTTTTCTTTCCTTTCTTTTTACAGGGAGCGTTCCTCACTTTTTCTGCCTCAGAGGTGAATGCTAGGGCTTTGGGGCCGAGTTGTATGGAGTGAAGCAGGAAGGGGTGGCTGCAGTTCAGTCCCCGGTGGGTGGCACATGTCTGAGGTGAGGGTGAGAAGTCCCATCTCTGGAACGGTCCTTGCCCTTGCATTGATTCCCCCCATACATGAGGAGCAAGGTGCATGCAGGGCTTTCAGTCTAGAAGCACAAGTGGCTTTTATGTGAACAAACTCTACCCATATTTAAGGCACTGATGTTTTCCACTCCCCATGTCAATTCTGTGGCAATATTCCTCACACACGCCTGTGTCCTACTTGCTGTCTGCCAACGGTCTGATCTTCTCTGTGTTCAAGAGTGCATTCCCCTTCCGTGCAGGTGATCCAGGCTGTCTTCTTTGGGATCTGTGTCTTGACCGACCTGTCCAGTCTTCTCACTAAAGGAAATGACAGTCAAGAGCAAGAGAGGCAGCTGAAAAAACTCATTTCCCTCCGTGACTGGGTGATGGCTGTTCTAGCTTTCCCTGTTGGAGTGGTAAGTATGGTGTTAATCTGCACATGTCTTTACAAACCGAGTGAGCGGTGTTATTTACTGATTGTTTTCTGGCTGAAAGGCTTTCCCACCTCTACACAAAAGACTATGCAGAAAGGGAAGAATGGTAGAGATGATTTTACTGCTGTCTTGTTTTTCACAGGTGTAAGGGAACACTGGTGTTGCTGAAATTTTTTTTGGTTCATTAAAAAAAATGTACTTTACAATAGGAACCTAATTGTACAAGTCATTTAAAATGTGAATTGTACCAGCAGCATCTTGAGAGTCAATTTGGACTTTTTCTGCACTGTGTGTCATAGTCAGGAGTAGTGAAAGTGCTGACTGTGGCATGTTTCACACCGTAACAACCTGACTGGAGTTCGGGCTGTAAGCCATTTTGTCATGGGCAAGAAGGGAAGTGAAAGTCCAGGTTGCTCCCGGTTAATCTGATGGGGGATTCAGAGTTGACAGAAGAAATGGGGTAGGAAAAAAAGGGGGTTGTCAATAATGTAAAAAAGCACACAGAAGGTATGGAAAAATTTGGTTTTTACATGTCTTTTTTAAGAGAAAACTATTCTTTGGATCAGGTCCTGCTCCACTGGTGCGTTGCACATCGCTTTCAGTGGCAAAAGGTGCTGAGTGTCTTTACGTGTCTCATATCACACACTGAAAGCAGCTGAAAATCCAGAATTTCATGGGTTTTTACATGGAAGTGTGATCTGTGTCAGTCTAGTTCTAAGTTTAGGCTATGTTAAAAAAAAAAAGTGTGAACCTTTCATTAAAGTATTGCTTTTATTGTCATTTGGGATCAACATTTAATTCTAATTTTTTTATTTCAGTGTATAGTAGTTCAAAATAAATTCACTAGAAGCAAAATTTTTTTCACAGTAGGACTACTAGAAAACTGTATGAGGTCTCTCAAGTTGTAGTGGCTCATAAAAGCTGATCACTTACTGTCAATTAACAGCAGTTAACACAACATATTTATAATTTGTTATATTCAGAGGTGCTTCATTAAAATGTGATTTCGCCATATATGTGGGATTTCACAATATGTGAAGAAGTACAGAAAGGTTTTGCACAGATAGAAAATGCAAAGCTTATGTGAAACTGTGCAGGTATTTCTTTCATAAAAACCCAGCTGGTAGCCTTCCCTTACTGTACTTGCTGGCCTCCCTCTTGGGAGCTGCCATAATTCATGTTGGGGTAACAGACTGCAATTCTCCAGCCATGGTAGAAGAAACTGGATCAACTAATACAGTTTTTAAAAAATCTGTGCATAAACAGGCTTGCAAATATGTGTTTTATGGGTGCAGAGATTTATATGTCACTGTATTTTGAGGGAGATTGGGAATTAGAAGTAGTTGTAATTGTGATTGTCAACAAATACTTTTCCTACTGTGTTGATAGGAGAAGTGAAGAAGGAGAACATCATCACATTTGTCTTCATTTAAAGTTTTTAAGTGCCTTTTTCAATCTAGAAGTGTAAGCCTTTACATGCATCAAAGCACACCCTCTTTGGCTCTCTCACGCCACTCAGGGTTCAGGGATTCTCTCCTGCCACTGTTGTAGCTCCATATTGTTGTCTGTGTGCTCCTCCACCCCTGCAGTGTTCCTGACCTTGAAACTTTTCAAGGTCTTGTAGAATTTCAGCTTTGCTTTGTCTTGGCAATTCTGCGCTTTTCTTTCAGGTGTTGTTTCTCTTTGCCACTGGTAAGCAAGGAGCCCCAGCTAGCCATTGCCTGCACTAGAAGTGCTGTTGCAACATTTACAAGTTAGCAGTTCTGAGAGGCTTGTTGCATACCTGGAGCTAGCTACTTTCCCAAGGGTTTCGTACAGAAACAACTTCTGTCTTAAACAGCAACAACAAAAAAATCCAGAAAATAGTAAGAAATGGCCATGCTCATTGGACAGATGCTCTCCATTTCCAGAGGTGACCTTTTTGTGGTGAGGGGGAGCAATTGATTACCACATCTTATTTCACTTTACTTCCTACAGAGAAAGCCTAAAAAGCTTGTTTTCATTGTTGTTTCTTCTCCTGGCTACTGGGAGACAAACAGCAGCACTTCATAACTTAACACTGGTCTCAGCTCCTTCCTGAAACCTGATCCTCTCCAGCAGCGCCCACTGCACCACAGCTACCACTTGCCAAAGCCTTGGCCAGTGCCTGAGGGACTGCCAGCTACTGGGGGCTCTTCTTCGGTGGGATTACGGGTAGGAAAAGTTCAGGGCCCGAAAGTAACAGATGTCTAACGCTGGCTTTGTTCTCTAAAGAGCTATTTACGTGTAAGAAAATACCCGGTGAAATTTCGGTATGCCGGAGGTGCTTGTTAGAAGGAAGTTATTAAACACTAGAGTGTCTGCACAAAAAAAGTTAAAAGTTCCCTCGTTCCCCATATTCTCTCAACAGCTTCCTCACTCAAAAAAAAAAAAAAAAAAAAGAGAGAGAGAACAGAAGAAGTTCAAATGCAGACTTTCTTTCTTTGAGACTCACCCACCTAGCTCTCCATGGAGCTTCTCAGTGGTTTCCAGCAGCGACACAAGGGAACCTTCACACATAAAAATTGGATGGATGTGAATAAAATCCTTGTTGGGTTTCTAATGTAACAGCAGTGGTCATGCTTAAGTACTTGTCAGTTACCTTAACATCTAAATTATTTTTATTGCTGAGTGTTTTACACAGGGCATGTTTAGGGAATAATGCAAATACTAGGGGAACATTTTAAAGCCCACTAACTGTAGTTTTTCAAGAGCAATTCAACACAATTTTTTCTGTATTTCCTGCATACTGAAGCCCTCGAGATGACTTGTTCTGAAAAACAGATGAGAAAAGGGGTTTCCATTCCCAAGTCAAACAATGATGCGTGAAAAAAAAACCGTAACAAAATAAAGTATTTCATTTTTAGTACTTCCTAAAGAAGTATTACATATAAACCACCTGGGAAGTCTGACCACCAACCTCTTCCCACCTTCCAAAGGAGGGAAAAGAACCAGCCCAAGGGCAAACAATCTCCTTGGGTGGCTTTGCAACAAATCAAATCTTGCAAAATCTTTGCAGCAAATCACATCTCTCCAGTGTTGTGTTATGCATGTATATCTTTGGGGGCTCAGATAAAACTGAATTGCCAACCTACCATTTTGTTTAGGAGCATCAAGAAGTAAACATGAACCTCTTTGAAGGACATAATGACTACTGTTTACCTATTGTTGCTCTTTTTAATACAACTCTTAAGAGAATGAAATCAGAAAGCAGCAGACCAGTTTTCTATACAGTAAAGCCTTATTCCACGAAAAGTCTGTGGGCAACACTTCCTAGCCCTTTTTTAGTTTATTGTAAGCCTGGGGTACTGTTCAAATGCCTAAGAGATCAGGAAGCATCCACTGAAGAAAAATGCTTGCATAGACGTTTTAGAAGTTCATTACCAATTCTCATCTATACTGGCTGCACTTACCTCCCCTTTATCAGTGTAAAGGAGATTTATATTGGGAATAATTTACACTGCTAGAGAAGTGTGAGACATGCTTAGAAGTCAGAGACTACACCAGTGGTTTAGACTATCCCTACTTTTTTCTCTTTCTTTGATATAGACCATGAAGTTGCCAAGTTTCTGTGGTTAATTAGTGTTTTGTGTAAACTGTATGTGGTTTTATCAATATGTTTCTTGTAATTTGTACCAAACAAGAGGAAGAAGAGATAAAACAGGCATTTCTAGTTGTTTAAGGCTGTGTTTAATAGAAATAGGAAGGAGAAAGAAAATTGATATTGTTACATATTAGAAGAGAGATTGCTGCCTAGAAAATCACAAACTGATATTTTATATCATGTAGCTTTAATAGCTCCATTCGGGTCTGAGTCTAAACTGGCTAGAATGATCTCATATTCTTTATATTATACTTTTATGTTTTTACTGTGATACGAATGAGAGAAAGCCAGGCATGCTTTCTTACCTCTTGTTTCTCTGTACTGGTACAGTCAAAAGGAAAGCTGATCACCCTTCTTCTGTAGATCATCAATAATGCTGATCTGGGATCTTATCCCAAGAAAAGATGCATAGGCATTTGCTGCAGTCTCCTACTTACCTCATTATTTGACCAGACTACAAAATACTTTTACTTCCATAACTACTTGACCATGCCAAAATCTCTCTATTCTAGATTTTGCCTTCCTCTGTGGTGACGTGGTGGCTGTTAACGGGAACCTGAGTGAGCAGTGGTGCAGTTGCCTCCTGAACTCTGTTCTCCGAGGGGAGTCTTCCCTGATTTTCAGTTCCCACTCCTTGTGATTTCCTTCATTGTCCTTTTTCAAATTCATTCAGTGTAATGCTATGCTAGGACTAGATCCCACCTAAAGCCAGTACCATGCCAATTTGTGCTTACTGTGGTCTGCCTTTAGTAACACTTTGCTTCTATATGTAATGCCTTTAACCCTCAAAGAGGCTCACAATGTATTTATACTCGCAGTTAACCACAAATGTCTTGGGAGATAGCCAGAAATCTTACCTTTAACTGTACTTAGAAGAAATTTTGTCAAAGGTTTTTTTTTTCTTTGTCATGAGGCCTTCCAGGAAATGAGTGAACTGAACTGTGCAGCCCAGCCAAAAACAAAAACACATACTGCAGGAAAATAAAGTTCCACTGGGTTTATTCTTCGTTTGCATAACATTTCTTGGTTGGGCTCATGTAAAATAGCAAATTATGCAATTCTTTTCACTGGCTTTCCTCTCATAGTTTCTTTTTGCTTCCATTTGTGGTGTTTTGATAAAGCCACTTGTTTTCCCTTTTGAATCACCAACTGTTTCCCAACTTGTCCTTTAAAATTTTTCCCTTGGCAGTGCCACATGCTCTTCTCATGTCCTCTGAAGCTTTAGAGACAGAGGACAAAAACTCAAGGAATATGTCCTTAAGTGGGAAAACAGAGTTTAGTTTTCAGCCTTATTTTTTTCCTGCTGCTATTTGTTTAGCAATACTTTAGATGCCTGTGACAAGTGAGCTACTCCCTATTTTCAAACAGTTTCCAAGGCCTCTTGCAAATTTGAGGTTCCCTTTGGTCTGTAATGACCCTAGATAGGATAAGTAGCAAATGAGAGACTCTTCTGTTCTTTTATATGTTCCTTAACCTTATGTTTAACCAAGTAATTTCTGTCTTTGGAAAGCTGCCAATCTTAGGAGGCTCCTGTGCAAAGAAGTGTAAAAGCAATTGCTGATGCCTGTTTTCTTCCTTGAATTCCAGGCCTTGAGTTTGTCTAAGGAGGAAGTGGAAGGGTGACATTTGGGCCATTTTGCCTTGGGAACAAAAGAAAATAGAAATATTGGGCTTCCTGAAATATGTCTGCTGCATATGAGCAGCTTGTTCAGACTGGCATGTGAGGGTAGTACCATGACTGTCTCCACAACAGTGATGAATTGTGCCACAAGGAAGGCAGCATGAGCATAAGAGCTGCAATTCTGATTGAGCCTTACATAGGCAGTGTAAAGAAGCAGCTCAGTTGTATCATGGTCTGGCACTGCATGACCATGTGTGATCTTGGCAAAGCCCAGCCCAAATAAAAGTGTGCCAGTACCAAAGTGTAAGCATAGTAGAGGTGATTTAAACTTAACCAGATGAGACCAAACAAATTCAGAAGCAGCCAAGGTAGCTGAGTAGCAGGTCCTCATTATAGTTCTTTTTATCCAAATAGTTCATTTTTAAAGTTCATTTTAGTCCATAGTCCAATAGTTCATTTTAGTTCATAGTGCAATAGTTCATTTTTATAGTTCATTTTATCCAAATGAACTGATTGTAAGGAAAGGTAAGGTGAACCGTTCAGACACTGGAAGGGATCTTCCCCAGGGCATTGCGTTAGTCTCATGTCGGGTCATCCTCCGGGATAGGTTAGTTCTGTAACACCTTGTGTTTTGTGCACTTCCTTTACCTTATGTCTGCCTTGTGATAGTGCTTTGCTAAGCAGCATTTGCCGTCTGTAGCTCCAGATGGTTGCAACCAGCTAGGCTTGATCCCGTTCCATCCATTGGCTGACTTTGGTTAAGGGACAGATGGCATGTCCCCTCTTTTCTTATCTTTACCTCCTTGGCAAAGTCTCTTGTTTTATTCTGCTCCACACAAATATCACAGGTCAAAACGTGGCAGCTTTGTTGTATTCAGTGTAATAAGGT
This sequence comes from Haliaeetus albicilla, assembly GCF_947461875.1. Classification (NCBI taxonomy): domain Eukaryota; kingdom Metazoa; phylum Chordata; class Aves; order Accipitriformes; family Accipitridae; genus Haliaeetus; species Haliaeetus albicilla. The sequence goes on along the minus strand of NC_091489.1, from coordinate 18,646,159 downwards.
TCAACCTAATCCTGGTTGATTTTTCTTGCTGTAAGACTTCCTTGGAGAAAAGCATTATCATCTTGGTCTTCATGTGCCTGAGAACATGTTTTTATGTCCCAGTTGGTCTTAGCAGGTTCTCAGAGACCCACTGTGATAATACATGACTTCTAGGAAGCCTATAGAGAAGAGGATACTTTGCTTCCATTTTCCCTGCTGTTCAGCTATTCATATCTTGGCACTTACATGTCAGCAGGTGCGTAAAGAGCTAGGCTGTGCCAATGCCAAGACTGGCCCAGAAGAGAGACTTCTTGTGGGGTACTTTACACTTGCAATATTTTTCGGGCTGTCCATCATAACCTATTTTTTTTTCTGGCCTCTGTGTGCTAGTCAAATAGTCCAAGCTTATTCTGAGCAGGCACTGATAGCTATCGTAACAGATGGACAAGTGTGTTGGAAAGCAAGAAACTATGTACTGTATGCACACTGAGGGAACAGTGTACTGGTTCAGGTCATTCACATAACTGGCTGGCCGATGTCTGCATGTCTGTGGTTAGAACAAGGTGCCATTGATAAACTGCAACCTCAATTTTAACTTTCCAAAGTCAGAAGCATATGAAACAACTTACACCTACGCTATCACACACACTAGTAATTTGGTGACCTTGCTGTGCTCACCCCATATTTCTTGCACTTTCTTTTACTGACACCCCAAATTAGCTGTAAGATCATGGGCCACATTGGTTGGATGTAACCGAATACTTCCCTGCTGATCTCAGTGAAAGTTTTACCTGTTGCCTCTCAAACTTTAAACTTGGACTTGTCACTGCTGTGTAGAGATCCCCTGAAAATGGTCATTGAAAAGCTCCTGGCCCAGGTATTGGGGTTTTTTATTGCTGTAGACAATAAGCCTTTTATTACTAGAAAACTGTGACTCAAATTCAATGTAAGAAAGCAATTGTGTTTTAATTAGAAGATTACTTACTTTGTTCTTTTCCCAGGTAAAGGTAAGCTAAAACTATTATTTCTGTAAATTTCTGCCATTTTATATTGTCTTTGCTTTTCAGACATCAGGGTATCTTTAAAGAATTTGTGTACACTTTGGCAAAAATTTAGCGTAGTGCAAACTTTATCTGAGCCATCTGTCCTGTCCTCAGTCTAGAGGAAATAATGGTCTTTCTCTGGGCTCATGGTAAATAGTCTCTGACAAGAACCAAGCCAAATTTCATATTGACAAACAAGCAGGATACTAGACCTGTTCTCTGTGGATCCCAGTCCATGAATTGTGTGCAGAGTAGTTAAAGGGTTAAATATATATTTTTTTTAGCCAATGCTATTTTGATGGCTGACATGAAAAAGTGCAAAGATGAGTTTATAGGCTTCTGTTCGGGGGTGAATGTTTCATATTTATACGTTCTATGAATTCCAAGTGATATTTTACCTCATTTTCCATTTGTTTTCTATCCTGTTAGTGGTGAAACATTATTTATGTGCCACATCTGCTACTAAAGTATAGTACTCAGTTGTAATTTGGCCACAGGTATGTAAGTCAAAAAAATGAGATTTTTTCCAAGCTGAAAGTCAGAAAAAAAAAAAAAAAGAAGAAGAAGAAGAAGAAAAATTAAAACTCTTGTGAATGCAAAGAATAATCCAGATTCACACTGTTGATTAAAGCAGGATTTGGTCAAAGAACAATAATGTCTGTGTCTGTCCATAGATCATTTGCTAACTGCCCCCATTTTGCTATCTAAAATGTGTAGCTAAATGTTCAGAAGCATGTATTTTAAAATGTCTTTTCTTTCTTTTCTCTTAGTTTGTTGTGACGATGTTTTGGAGCATCTATATCTATGACAGGGAACTGGTTTACCCAAAGCTGCTTGATAATTTTATACCAGCATGGCTAAATCATGGAATGGTGAGTAAAGTAATGCAAACTCTTCCTTGCATAAACAAAAGTGTAAGACACTGATTTCCCTGTGCGTGACTCCGCATACACTTAGAGCTAATCCCCTCAGAAGTGATTAAGGAACATTGTTTGCAAGCAAGAATAACATCTTTCCTCCTTGACTCCTTGAGTCATATTTGAATCCCTATTAGGTTGAAACAGTGGACATTTGAACTTGTGTGTCCTGTATCCCAGGCTAGTTGTGGGGATCGGCTGTTTTCTGTGATAAGGTACCTTTCCCAGAGCAATGTCACCCTGGTCATGAGGAAATTTAATCAAAAGAAACTTCCACAAAACATAAGGTCTGACTTTGACAAGTCTTGCTCTAAAATGACAGAAACACTTAATTGAATGATTCTTTACCATTCTACCAAAGTGTAATTTGTGATGAAAACATTTTGGTTAAAATGCTTGTTCAAAAAATCTCACTATGCTATTTAGTCTTGTATGTTTTTAGAGAAAAAATGAAATAATTACTCATTTCTCAAGTACACCAGACTTGTTTAGCAGAACCTGTATCTGCATATTTTTAGTAATGTGGAATTACATGCATCAACACCAAGTTTCAGAATTGCTGCATCAGTAATCATAAAAGTAGTTTCTTGAGAAGAAATCTGACCTTTTCATCCCTCTCTGGTATGTCAAGTCGGACATTCTTTCTCTCAACTATATGTTTAAATGCTAAGGGAAAGATAAGGCCACACTTTGCCATCAGATACTTACTACTGTTTATGCAGCATTTGGAGCTGAAAAGCATCTTGTTTGCTTCTCTAGTTGTGTCTGTGCAAAATGTTTCATTACTACTTTGTTTTCCATATCAAGGCATGGCCAACCATTTGCCACTGCTGCTCATCAGCAGATGACAGCAGAGCTCATCCTTCATGTGTGAGTACTGTGTCTCTAGAGCAGATCAAGATTTGTCCACTACTACTGGCCTTGATAAATTGGTCCTTTGTGGGGTGGGGTAGATGGTACTGCTATTTATTTTTTCTGTAGATTGTGTATTAAAGGAGCAGTATGAGAGTTACTACTGACAAGAGGAGCATCAGCTTCTGCTAGATACTCTACTATTTTACAATGTTTTGAAAGAATCAGCATGATATTATGAGCTGAGGAAAGAGTCTGATGACTCCTGCTGTGTTTGTTCAGACTGTCCTCCCTTGAGTTTTGAGGTTACAAACTGAACATTTGCAAACGCTGCCAAGCCATACATACATCGATTTTTTTCCCCACACCACATCAGTGCGAGCTCTGATGACATTTCTTCCAGGTGGCATTCCACATACTGAAAGTGCCTAACCTGTAACATTTTTCATGAATGTACATTGTGAAGCAGTTGACAACAAGTGGCCCTATGTATTCAGGAAGTCTCCTTTGTGCCATAACTAAAAGACAATTCAAGCTCATGTTGATCTGTAGAAACGTATACTTACTGAAATATTTGAAGAGGGCTTTTTTTTGAGATTTGTGGACAAAATAGAGTTTGCTGAAATGAATTGCGTGCTAGCATCTTAGACATTTTTTTTTCAACTTGAAATATTGTAGAAGGCATTTCTTAAAGTCTTTTGTAAAGGAATTGTTTGCTGTGTCAGTGTGCATTTATCCAAGTGTTCCTTTAGCTCGGTCACAGAGAAAGCTTATGGCTGTTGGGCTTTTCACCACCTCTCAATCTAATCCTTTCTGATGTTTTAGCCATTATTTTATCCTCACCAGCTTTCATACTAATTCATTCTGATGCATTTCCCATCATAATATGAAGGAGTTCTTAAACTACCTTGAGAATACTAGCACCTCCCTTAGCAGTAGTTACAATTTTGACATGGCAGATTTTAGAGAATATGATAGACGTCCCCTTGGTGAAAGGGTAGGGCCTCTGGCAATACAGTTTTAGAGAAGTTGGGATTCCTGGCTATTGTTTTTTACTGAAATAAACATTTATTCCCATCTTTTCCTGCACATTTTGACAGCAGCTGTGCACATTCAGTGATAATTTTTCTGAACGCAATGGTGGCTGTGCTGGAGCCTAACCTTGTACAACAGAACTCACACAAGAGATTCATCACCCTTGGCAGAGTGAAATCTGTCACTGAGAGGTGGGTCCTTTAACTAGTGCAGCATTGCTGATGAATCCCTCTGCTCTGTGAGCTTCCCCCGCAGTGCCTGGTGCAGCACCTAAGGGTCTGAGCTCAAATGCTACTTCACCTGTGAACGCTCTGTCCAGGTTTTTTTCACAGCAGTTTCCCTAAACACATATTTGTCACCAAAAAAGCCACAAAAAGGGGAAAATGTAAAACTATATATTTTCCATAGTAAAAAGATTCCCTACTTTAAATGAAAAGTTGTATTTTCAAAAATTTCTGACAAATGTATTATGACCAGCTGTAACAACTTGCTCAACTGTCAACATCAGCCTGCAAAATCCACATGTAGAAAAGGAATGGAAAGTCATGAAATCTGGCTGTAATAATAGCAATCATATTTCCATTGGTAATATGGACATGTATCAAAATATTTGAGAATATTCATACTCCAGAAGCATTTTCAGGTGACTGTCTTGAAGGCTGTATGAAAAATTTGTTTGAATGTCTGGTCTGATTCAGTGTATTAGCCCAAGCAGAATTAGTTTGGGCAGCAGTGTCTGCTGCTTTGTTAGGTTATAATAATTAGTTCTTATCCTCCTTTTTCTTCTCCCCCTTTCCCACCCCTTCTCTGCAGTTACGGTGTTATCTATAGTTAAAAAAAACTGTTTTCTTGAATACGTGGTAATGTCTTGCTAATACTCAGAGATGTCACTCTTTCATAGCAACACCTTTTCAACATCTAGAAAATTCCTAATTATAAAAATTCCTCTCTAGAAATGGAAAACATAAGGGAAGTGAACTTCAGAGAATTGCAATCGCATTATCAATTCAATCTTAATATTGTTTATAAAGTTTTGTAGAAATGGAGAGGCTCATCATTGTGCACAAAGATAAAAGCCACAAACTATTTACCATAAAATTGCATATAGTGTCAAGAACTGTATTTCTATTATACATACATATATATATATACACACATATACCATAATAGTTAAAAATATAATTCCTGTCTACAGAAAAATATGTGTAGTAAGTGGTGCCTTGTGGTACCAGATGGTACCTCGTACATACAGATTCATGCACCTATGAAAGGCATCGCTAATAGAGTTGTACTGTGCCATAAAACTGATATATTTCATCATCTCAGTCAGTCGATTCATCCATAACCAATGGTATCACTGTGGCTTGAGAAATGACATGGGGAAATCAATGGCAGGGTTGCTGTTGATTCCAGCAGGATAAGGATTTCATTTTTGTTAATTATGTGAAGGAGCACATCTCAGTAGCTGAGGTTAAGCTTCTGTCAGTAGAAATAACTACCTGTCTAGAGAGCTGTTGGAGAATAGGTCTATGTCTCAGCTTTGGTCTATTTCTGAAGTGTCAGGTTCACTTCCTGTATTTATTAGTTTTGCAGATTAATTCCTTTGTGGCTACAATTTTAGTTGCCAAATTACCGAACTCTTCCATCAAAGATGTTATTCATGTTCTTGAGACTGTCCTGCACTCTGGATCCATATCAACCCTTAATTCCACAGGCATGTTTTCCATGGGAAATATTGTTTCCCATTTTCTGATGGCTGTCTGTTGGATCTTTTATCAGTATTAGGAATTTTTAATTAAAGGCTAACCTTTAGTGTTTAAAACTAGTGTGTCATAGTAATAGGATTTTTATCAGCTCATTCGTTGCACCTTTTTGTGTTGGGACTGGACAGAGGATGATGCATGGATAACGTTTATTTCCAGAAGTTGTATTCTCTTTAATACTAGCACAGACTATAAAACTAGAGGTTGCCCCTATTCTAACCAATGCCCACATAAACAGATATGTAGACTGAATTAATTTAAGCTTGAGCATTGCTGATTTTCAGCCAGGTTACATGGCAGGACTGTGTGCAGTATCTGTCCAAGTTAGCATACCATTTTAGCGAGAGTCCTTTGTTTTTCACACACACTGTCCCAAATTCTTTTTAAAAAATGTGAATCATCTTTTGTTTGCGGCAAGGAAAGTAAAATACAGAGATAGAAATTACTTACTGAGGAGCTTAATGGCTTTGGAGGTCAGCAACAAAGAATTGTCTTCATATGAAAACTCTAGAGGATAGGTCAGAGAAGGGGGAAGGGGAATATGCTCTGCCACTGTGGAGTTGGAAAATTGATGATTGTATGGGTTCTGTGCCACTACAATCTATATGAGCTCTTCCAGTTTTGTACTCTATTCTTTTTATGCTGCTTTTGGGAAACAAAGGTGTTCCTAGAAAGACATACCCTCTGTCCTTTTATTCAAGAGAGTGCACAAAAACTGAGACAAATAGCAGATGAAGACAAGTTATGGAGAGGAAGGAGCCTGTCCAAGTGATACCTCTCTACTTATTTCACAGGTTGGCTCTCTTTTTTTATTGCTGGCTGCTCAGCTGAAAAGCTCAGCCCGCTGGGGAGTAGTACAGAGTACCCCCGGCCATCTCCAATTGTTCTTCATGGCAGCCTTGTCATAGGTCCAGTGGCTTTGGCTTGTTTGTTCCTTTGTTTTTCTGGTGGAGAGCTTTTTTCCTTGATGATTGACAAATAGAAAAATAGAAAAGCCATGCAAATATCAAAATTCATAGTAACCTGACATATAAAGATTGGAAGGTCCAAAACTGGTGAGTTTTTTGACAAACACATCTGTCCATCATTAGTTGGGTCAGTTGCTGCACAGTGCTCACTCTGATATACAAACAGTGAGATGCCCTTTCTTTCAGCAAAGTGTTTCCATCTAGCACGTTGCCCTAAAAATCCTTTTCAGAAATTACTCGTTTGAAACAGTGCATTGTACTTCTTGAGGATGCTTTCCTAATACAGCAACATCCCGTGTATGGGCTACTTATGTACAATGTACTGCATCTTGGTAATGCCTCATGCTTATGTCTAGAAGATACTTTCCCTTTTCTGAGATTTGTTTCTAAATCCAATTTAAGGCTTTCAAGGATATTCTAACAGAAGTGCTCTTCTTAATTTATCTATAATATTTTCATATGTTAGCGATGAATAAAATCTTCAGTGCTCCAGGAAGGAGTTCCTGCTTGTTACATAACTTGCAAAGTTTTCTGATAAAAATCAGGGAAAATTTGTAATGTGTTTTCCAACAGAATACCCACTACTAGATGGCTATTATTTAAATATCTATTTGATGGAAAGAATAGCAATTGAAGCTGGTTGCTTTGGACTCAGAATATTTGCAAAACCCATGAAAATAGCGTTGTTGAGTTTGTACACTTCTTGCATGTTCATGCTGTAGTTATGTGGCTCGGTCTGGTTATCTCTCCTCATTATCTGCCAGTTCCACCGCTGGATTGTGAATACAGTAGTTTCAATTATCCCCCTGCTCTGGGGAGAAAAACAGCAGCAGCTTAAAAGACTTTTTTGATTTTCTGTTACTTATGTGAAGGGTTTGGAAATCGGTAGCATGTCAAAACCTGTGATAGCATAGCACCTGAAAATTGAGAGAGGCTGCTAGGTAAAGAAGACCGAATTATCTGAGTGGCATCCTCTGGGAGCATTAGGAAAACCCCTTTACCTAACACAGTAACAGCTCCTCAGTTCTTGTGAAGTAGGAATCTGGTCTTAACCACGTTACGTATCTGCTGGAGGAGACCCATCAGGGTAAGGTGAAGACAGCTTTCTAACTGAACACAAGTGCCAAATGTTTCTGATTATTTGCTATTTCCAGTAATCTAGAGAAAACACACATATAGGCTCCTCCTGGTACAAATAAGCCCAACACATAGTAATGAGGGACCTTTTCTAAAATACCTTTGGGTACTTAGTAACAGCTAAATGTGCAAGTGCTATTTTAGACATGAGCATTGCAAATGAAAAGTCTGAGAACTGAAATCCCCAGATGAGATCTTTTTCTGAAGTTTTGCCACCTTCTGTTGACAAGGTCACGTAACTCGATCTGTTAGTACAGAGGGTGAGACCACGTAGTGTCAACACCAAGTTGCAGGAGTGATTACCAAAGGAGGGGAGAAGGGGAGAGAGTCAGAGACAGCACCAAAAAAGAGATTAGGGAAAGACAGTTGGATGAGAGGAAGAGACAGGCTGGAGGAAAGAGGCGAATCAAAAAGTCAGCCGATGCTTTTCCAACAAAGAAGAGGGAACAAAAAAAAAGAAGAGGAAAAAAACCAAAACAGATGAGGCAAGTGAATAAAAGAGAAGTTACAGAATAATGTAGACAAGCTGGAAGAGACTCAAAATGCAAAAGAGGACCTGGGGGAGGAGAAGGATGAGGAAAGAGGAAGCAAGGAAATAAGTGAGAAAGAGGAAATGAAGAGTATATTTTGTTACCATTCTGGGGGAGAAGAAGGATGAGGAAAGGGGAAGCAAGGAAATAAGGAAGAGTAAGAAAGAGAAAATGAAGAGTATGTTTTCTTACCATATCTTTCCATCACATCCCTGGGAAAACTTCCCTGAGATCTATTAATTAGAGGAGTCGAGAGCAAAGAGATGGCTTATTGTTGCTGCTGTGAGGTGAGGAGAATTGCTTCTGTTGCTGTTGGATGTAGGTTTGCAGGGTAGATGAAGTAATATTTGCAAAGTGACATGCCAGGAGCTTCAGATCCTTGTAAAATGTTTAGGATTAAAACCACCTGCAACCATGCAACAGTACGAGGCCTGTATTTATATAAATTGTATCTGTGTGATATCTGTAGAATGGCATTGGTGTCTTCGCATCTCTGCCTGTATTTTTATCTGACAATGCTGTACATTATCTCGACTGTCTGGTTGACCCTCAAAACTTCAGTCCTGCTGTTGAAAACAAGTCCGTTCAGAGTGTGTCTTATTTTTTCATATCAGCTGTGAAGTGTGAGTTGCATTGCATATTAAAACAGATGCGCTGTTTGCTAAGGGTTGCAGGTGTGCTGGAAGATCACATATTTGAAGCACCAGAGGTAAGGGGGTATACTGTCTCTATTTCAAACCGCCCTGCTTTAACAGACAAATCTAGGTGTAACTCTGAAGTAATAATTATGGTAATAGTAGTAATACTGATAATAAAAGCTCAAAGCCAGATTTTCAGTGGAAGTCACCCATACTGTTTGGTAAAGCGATTACTATGGGCACAAAACAAATGACCAAAGGAAAGCCCGAAAAGGACATAAAAAGGGAGCCTTAGACTTTCTGCCTTTCTCTGGGTGTGGAGTACGTACTGAGCTGTGTTTTCCTAGAAGCAGGGTTTGGCCCTGGACTGCTAGGTCTGTTTGTTAAACCAGCAGTGGTGTGGGATGGAAACAGATTTGGTTCATTCCCGTAATTTTGACAATATTAGGAACGCCACTTTTGTTTTAACGTTCACTTTCTGTGTAGCTTATATTGCTCGCTGTAGTCACTGCTGAAGCCGCGCATAAATCTTTTGTAGTGCTTAAGCTAGTACATTTCTCTGGTGCTACTACACGATTTATCAGATACATAGTTTGCAGTAAATAAATGTTCAACTTTAAAATCAGTGCAAAATGCATTAATAATTGGTACGTATTTTTGATAAAAATCTCTGTGCCCTCCTCTCTTCTCTCTTGGTTAAAATCAGACACTTGTTTTTTTCTTTTGACTTAAGAGATTTCTGTTTTTTTCCTGAGGTTTTTTTTTCCAGAGAACATAGGCAGATAGTAGAATCAAACAGTGCTATATTGTTACGATTAATGATGAGTATATTCAGACAGTGTCTGTTATCAGGAAAAGAGAACATTTCACTGGAAAAAATTAATGTATTGGGGGAGGATTCCTTATGCTGAAGAAGGTTTAATATGTCAGCTGCCCGCTGCAGTTTATGTACTCTAAAGCACCCCATATGCAAGTCATCCTAGAGGCGATCACTACAAAAAGCTTTGTTTCTTTAGCAGGCCATGCAAACACAGGGAAGAGTGCAAATATCTCTTTGAAGGTATAGTTTAATATGCATTTATTGTCTATCTTTATGTATTTAAGGGACTATGCTTTGCCTTATTAGTATAGTAAAATGCAGTGTTATGTATCCTTGGACATGCTGGTTGCCATTCATTAGCACTTACTCAGATAAGAATTAGAATGTACATACAATAAAAGTGGGATTGTACTATATTGTACCCATTTTACTAAACTGTGCTGTTAGTATTCACACATGTGGCAAATATGACTTAATCAGACCACAAATATTTTGCAGCATTCCATGGTATCTCATTTATTTGTTTAATTTGCCGCTATAGCAACTGGATTCCATCCTTTTAGATTCTTTTTTTCACAGACCTATGATCTACTTGGTTGAAGCTTGGCAGACAGCTTTTCCTTCAATTGAAGGCATATGCACTAACTCAGTGACCAGATTTTTACCTATTTATCATTGTTGGAAAGTGGGTTATTTCACATGGACACAATACCAGAAGAATCAGCAGACCTGGTGAAGGGAGTCTGAGCCCAAAAGCTTACATGCTTTTTCCAGCCCTTGAAGTTGGTGGAATAAAAAATATTACTTCTCCCTGTATCCCTAGATCATTATTGCTACAGGAACACTAATACAAAGAAATATTTTGACATTGTTTTTGTAACAAATTACCACTTTTTAGAAGTAACATTTTTCTTTGCTAATTGCTGTCTTTTTACATGTCTTTGTATTTGGAAACAGACATCTTTTCTGCAGAAATCAGTTCATGTTCAGATGATTAATATGTTGAAGTAGTGCCACAGCACTAATGTTTTATACATGCTGATTGGCAGAAATCAAGGATTTGGGGACAACCTTGGGAATTACTTTTGGTCATGGTGGGCTATGAGCTTTAACATAACCTGATGTCTGCCCTGCTGTTCAGTTCAATCCCCATATTTTTCCTTTCCCGCATAGATACAAATAAGTAAAAACAGTGTACATTTTTATTAACTCCTCAAATACAAGAGATTAAAATTCAGGATGTAGCATGAAGGATGTTTTTGACAGATGTGTAAGCAGGTCTACAATTACCCTTTTACCTTTGGACACTCCCCTAAAGCACCAAAGTCCCAGTCTGGTGCCCTACTCAGGAAAAGCCATCACCTTTCAGAAGTGTCTGTTTCTCTCAGAGAGGCTTTAAGGATGACTAAGGTGACTCTTTTCCTCCCTCTGACACCACAGTTATTCGAGCAGGAAAAAGCCCACACCATGGAGAAATAGCACGGGGCGTGGAGGTGTCTCAAAATGTCAAAAGGCTGACCAGTGGCCAATATATGCTCTTACATCTTTGTTGCAATATTAACTGGGATCCTTTAACTCTTCACAGCTTGCTTTCTCTTCAAAACAAGTATTTGTTTTGAAATACAAAACAATATTTGAAGTGCTGTTAAAACTCTGTTCTTAAATTTCCATTTTATTCCTAGTTCTGCCACTGTTTTACTGAATAATTTGAGAGAAATTATGTAGGTTTGATGGAAAGCATATTTTATAAGTCTTAATTAGATAATGTCTGCATTTTGTGGGGCTTTGTAATGATAGTTAAAAAAACAGCGGTGGCTGTTATTGGATTTATAGCACTATGCCTGATTCCGGTTATAAAGTGTCCCAGGCAGGGGAGCTACTGTGCCAAACCAGACTGTGTGTGCCTGCACTCTGCTCTTCACCATGCTGGGGGCTTGCCGGGTGCCCAGAGGTATTTCTCTTTCATGTACCTTGGCGTCCTGTTCATTCAGTTGCAGTGAAGAGGCAAATTGCCTTTTGCAAATTACTTTGAGGTTCATGGATGCAAATGCAACTAAGAGTTAGAGCTGGTATTGTTGTCCATTCTGCTGCAGAACCAAAGCGACCTCCACTTCAAATAATAACATTACTTATGGTTATGTACCAAATTTAGTGCTCCTGGTATCTCATAAAATACTTTATGTTGACATGGTGCATGCTATAGAAAGTTCAAATACACCTAGAAAGGAAATTCTTCTTTATCAAAAATAGCTGTAATATTCAAATCACATCCTTAAGTTTGTTTCCAACAGGAAGCAAATTTATTTGCATCTTGGGGCTTTTAGCTTTTTATTCTGTTATTTTGAGCTTTACTAGCTTTCTGTAAACTCTATATGCAGAGTTCCAACTTGCTGAGTCACTGCCATGCACATTTTTGTGGCTTCTTTTGCAAATACAGTATGTAATGTAGAATTTTTTAATGAACTATTTATGGGAAAGATGAAATATGTATGTTGGTCTACTGAACTTTGTATTTTAAGGCACTTTTTAAAACGAAGAAATGGGAAATGATATAATTTTCTGTAAAAGAAACAGCCATTAAAAATGTCTTTTTACTAATACACAGATTTACTGATGATTCCATTAACAAACAAAATTGTGTTGGCTGCAAGTTGTTTAAAAATGCATACAGCTGAAAATCATTTTAGTAGGTGAATATATGTATTCTTAGATCAGAGACTAAGGTGGATGGCATTTTGGTCTTTGCTCCTGAAGCAGAGGAATGAAAGATGAAAAAGAAGAGGGAATTCAAAGGAGAAAAAAAATGCATGTCAGAAGCTAAGAGAAAAAGTGATAGCGTTAGAGGCTGTTAAGAAGGAGAAGACAGTGAGCAAAGTAGAGGAAACCAAATACTGAAATAAAGAGGTGATAATAGTAGTCAGCTGGAGAGAGCCATAGAACATGGAGGTGATAATTGTGTGTACTGTACATCACTGAGAAAAAGCTTGAAAGGGAATTTTAAAGTACCCAGTGTATATTGAAAATATGACCCTTCATTTATTCTAGACCAACATGCAGAAATTTGGCTTCATTTGGTTTCTTGTGACCACTGTGCAGGATCACTGTTTGCAGAGCAGTTTTCTTTTTCTGACATTTTTGTGTATATAGAAGTCAGAAGAGTGCCCTGCTTTGCGCACTCATTGCCTCTAATATCCCCAGAGTTTGTGGGTCTTTAGATCTCACAGTTGTTTGCCCAAGCACTATGCTACTGTGCCTCCCACAGTTTTATTCTCCATGACATCTTTTTGGTAAGATTACTATATATGGTATATATAGTAATATATATAGAGTGTGTGTGTGTGTGTGTGTATATAGTGTGTATGTATACAGTATATAGTGGAGTATATATAGTGTATATATATACACTATATAGTGTGTATATATAGTAATAATATATATTATTATTCATATATTAATAACAATATTGGTACCTTTTTAAAATTGGTTCAATTTTAAAGAACATGTCCTATAATTTTATTTAAGCTAAGCACTATTGATACACATAGGAAATGTTTAGTCCTCAAATGTCTTTCAGCCTAAATGAACAGGACAGGTAAAGACTGGTAGAAAAGAGTTGCTATTTTCCCCATGTTGCAGAGGAGAAACTGAAACATGGAAATTTGTGGTTTGCCTGAGGCTACAGGCAGTTTGTTAAAGATTGAACTGTGAAGTGAATCTGTGTTTGCCTCATTAGCCAGTGCTTTTATTAAGAAATGATCCTGTGTCTCCAAACCAGGCAAAGAAGGCAAATTCACAGTGAGTGAATGAGCGCTCACTTGAGTTTCAAGCTCATGCTCTGTTGGAAGGAAGAAGTGACTCAATTTTTTAATAGAGAGATGTTGCTCTAAGTCCTGCTTCACTTAGTTACAATAGGCGTTTCATTATTTTCGTTTTGTTTATATTACTTGAAGCACAGGTTCATCTCACTAACTGCTTTTTTGTTTATGTTTTCTTTTGGTATAGCAACTACTGTCAGCTTACTCCAAATAATTTGATTTTGGGTGTACCTTTTCTCCGTAAGGAGAAAAATCCCTTAGGTTTCCATTCCTTCTCTGATGATGATTGATTTGAGAAGAGAGACTCTAACATGTAAACAGAAGGATGATTTAAGAAGGATGAACTTGGAAATTGAAAAGATGTCAAAGGAGAAAAGGCCCCTCTCATCTGCCCTGTCATTTGGAACTGTTTTTTCTTTTGTTGTCCAGGAATGCTGTTGGGACCAAAGAGGGGGGTGTTACCACTAGTGAAAATCAAGGAAAGCTGAGAGTTTTGCTTGCGATTTTTTTAAAGATTTTTTTTAAAGTCTCTTTTATAGAGCCAAAGCTATTTTCAAAGCTCTGTCAAAAGTTGCACTTGCAGATATATGGCAAGAGGAAATAAAAATACCCTCAAGACAGAAAATAGCTTGTGCAAAAGTGTCACTGACAGTAAAGTGTAAGTAGTGGCCATGAAGAGTTGTAATTTGATTATTTTGACTGAGGTAATAAGATGTGTTTTTACTAGAGAAAATTACACCATAATGCACAGTGGCACAATGTAGAGGCCTGCATCCACTTTGGGAAGTACCTTTCTTCAGGCAAGAATTCAGTATTTACCAGCCCTGTCTCAAATCTGAATTCTACAGCTTAACTGGCAATAATACAAATATTCACAGCTGTATAAAAAATGTTATTTAGTTCACAACAGTAGCCATGGTTACCTGCATACTTTCATTGCCTTTTTCATGTGTAATTCTTTTTTTTTTTTTTTTTTTCTGGAAATACCATTACCATGTAATATAATACTGTACAGCCTTTTGGTAAGTTTTACAGTGTAAGGAAGAACATTTTGTGGTGAACCTGAAAGCATATTCTATCAAATTGGCTCATACGTGGAAGATCCCACCTATACATTGCTAGGCAGAGAAAGGCAAGTCTGAACACTCTGTGACTGCAGTTTCAAAATATAAATAGGAATATGTAAAATTTCTTGGCATTAAAAAGTCTCTGACAGTGTTTTAACTGCACAATATTTAAATAGAACTAGCCCCTGCTTGGTCCCCTCACAGGTGACACAGACAAGGCAGTTCCTGTCAGTACACGTTAGAATAGCAAATTATTCTCATTTACTTTTGTAGGAAATGTGAGCCCCAGCAACCCCACAGTGTCAGAAGGGTAGAAAAGTGCTATGATTTTACTCCTCTGTCTCCTTACTTTTGCCTGTATAACTCAGTGCACTCAATGCAGGTCTATTGAGAATGCAAGATGTACTTGAGAATCTAGTGGGTTTGTTATGTTCGTGGAAACCAGTGTCTTTAGCATTACTGCAGCAGAATTCCCAACTATATTCTAACCTGTGCTAAGAAAAGAAAATAGTACTTAATCTTTCCAGGTATCTCATATCACTTTGCAAACAAATGAATTAAACCTTACAAGAGTATCAAAGATGGTTTACTTAGGCTTATATATTATTTTCTTAATTGAGAGGTGTGACATTCATTCTGAAGGAATAAAATCACCTACCTCCATTTAAATTAACAACAGCAGCAAAAGGAATAAAGGATATTTGCTTCTTTAATCTGGTGAATTTATCTGAACTCTTTCAGTATAAGGTTCCTTACTGCTGTTACTACTGTTGTAGAGAAAACTTACTGGACAAAATATAAAAATTGTATTTAAAGGTCATGTTCCTTGGCATTTTCATGTAAACAGTGAAATCTACGAATTTTATAGCTATTGCATAGAGATTGAACTGAATTTCTAAAATGAAATTTTAAAATTATTCATGTAACCTTATGAAACCTTGTTGAAAGCATGAGAGTTTTAATATACTATCCAGACCTGTTTTCAATGTGTCTCCCACAGCAAGAAGGAAGATGGCATTAAGATGAAAATTTCTATAGCAAAGCCGGCTGTTACCACAGTCTGGCTTCTGTTACTGCCATAGCGCTGCCAACTTGGAGCTATTTATAGGCATTAGCCTATATCTATCCATGCACGTGGATCTACTACTCTCTTCAGAAGCAGTTGTGTTCCTGAAGAAGTTGGTCTGAGGTTTCAAGCTTAATTTTTCCTTTCAGAGGCCAGTTTCTTCAGCCGTCCTTACTACCAATTAGTAGGAATTTGGCAGGTGGTCTCTCCCTACCAGAGCTCTTGCATTGGCTTGCCTGCATTGGCCTACAAGCTGGAAGGCTCAGTTGCAATGTTTTCAAAATCTTCAAAAATAGTTTCTTACAGTACAGGACTCTCTCCATCATCTTATGACTTTCACGTCTTTTCCTCCTTTTCTTAAGTGGGAATGATACACAAAACTCTTCAAAAACAATATTCGGTTCCATTATCTCAAAGTTACAACTTGTCTCAGTTAAAAAAAAAAGGTCCCTCTTTGTCAGAGATACAGCAAACCTTTGGTTTTCTTCTGGCTGCAACGGAGTGTTTTGCTGCTGTGCATGATTTATAGCAGAAATAAAACCTGTTCTCTTTCATTTTCCTGGTGATGAATGCTGGGCAATAAACCCTTTCCCCAAGAGCCAATCCTTGCTTGGGGCAGAGGTATTCTTTAAGTTCGCTGTGCTACAGCACGGCTGGAGCCTTGTGTGGTCTGCAGGATTCTGTTAACACTTCATGCCTACATACACCCATCCGTAAATTAGATACACGCCAGCCAAGTGCAGCCTTTCTGCGTCCTGCACTACACCACCTTTATCCATGACATAAATCCCAGAATGAGCTATTCTAACTGGCAGAGTCTGAGAGCACACTCCCCCGACATAGTAGCAGCAGCAGCAGCAGCCAGCCGCAGGCAGCAGCCTTGGGGTGCGTTAAGTCTTCTGCCACCTCATGCAACACAATGATGTAGCACTGTGGGCAGCAAAAAGTTCTGGTAGCTGGTAGCTTTGCAGCGATGGGCTCAAAACTAAATTAGACTGAGGAAATAAAAGAACAAGTATTTGACTGATATAAACCATTGTCTCTTCCATTCTCACATTCTCAGTTCTAAAGATTATTTGGGCACATTGGTGATCTCATGGGGGAGGGTTTTTCCTGCTTGAATAGTGGAAAGCATTCTGCAACTATTAAATTGGTTCTTTTCCCTGCTAGTGGTGATTTTTTAATACATATCTTTATAATATCTTGGTTTCTTTAGTTACTTGTGGTAGTTTAGTTTTGAAGAGCATTTAACTTACCCTTCTTGCTTTCACCTAAGAGTAGCTTGAATGTTAAAGATATTTCTGCAGAAATAAGGCTTTGATAAATTCATAACGAGCCTTCTTCTGGAAAGGTAGTAAATTTTACTATCCAAGACTTGGGTAATTTTTCCACCATGTTAGCAACTTAAAACCCTTTCCCAGCTCCACTCAGCACTCCCCCCTGCTTTATTGATCTGGTTTCTCCTTTTATGCAGTTTCAAAAATTACATATATGTATATGTATCTTTTTCCCTCTGCAGTGTTTTGTCCCTCAAAGATTTGAAGCAATGCATTCAGTTTCTGCTAATATAATTCTTCCCATGGCAGCAAATTATGACTTTGCAAAAACAGAGGTTGCTGTAAGCTGTTGGTATCCAAGGGGAAGTCACAGGCTCACAGCATCGAGTTTGAGTTTTAGCTGGGACTTCCGCCACTTATATGTACTTAAGCTCTCCTAAACAGAGGAGATGTCATGCTTAAATTATTTTCAGCTTTTGACCTTTTCAGTTTTGAACTTTCAACCACTAAAACATGAGGTTTCCCTAGTATTTATTTCAGAGGACAGGTCAAGGTGAAATGTCAATGTGAAGAGGAAGGGAGAATGAAGTCCCCCATACAGTATTATCTGGGTATCCAGTGTCCAGTTAAATACAAATAAATCAGTTTTACTAGAATTTGTTGGATTGTTTTTGCTGCTAAAACTCAGACCACATGGGAAACAGTTAACAATCTCCAGATGTGAAACGGAAAGGACCATCAGCAGCACAGAAAAATTATATTTTTTCTCAGTGAGGAGGGCTACTGCAGCTGGGATTCATGGAGATACAAAGAGAAGGCAGCTGCTCTGAGAGCATGAGAGAGTCAACAGTCTTCTTCCCCTCACTATGTTCATAGCAGGGCATTTACCAAACCTGATGTCCTGCTAGACATGCAGGGAAGGAGGTGCTAAGCTACCCAGGGAGAACCAAGCTGAGCTGTCTAGCACACACTTCAAACCAGGGATCAATGTTTACCTGTTGCTAGTGCTTGGGTAAATGCCACCTGGGGTGGCATTTATATTAGCTGTGTGTGGAGTGAAGTCTCATAGGACTGAAACGAACTCAGAATTTTCTTTCCTTTCTTTTGCAAGTCTATCCACAGGGAAACCTTGCATGGCTTTGGCACTGTCTCACTTTTCACATCTTTATCAAACTGGCCACATAGATGATCTGTAAGGAAACTAGATGCTGGGACAAGGAGTGGGTTGGAATCTGTCCACTCACCAGATACTCTGTGACTAAGTGCATTTCTTTCATCATAACCTTTTCCACCTTGCTGATTGAGAAACTGGATGATGATACACAGATCCTTTTTCAGAAAATGTTATGGACCTATTGACTTGTTAGGAATATCTGTGTGGCTAAATGAGATATCCTGCTTTTAAAAGGCTGATGTTTAGTTGCACTGGTCCCTACACAAATTCAGGGAAAATGAATGGGCATAAAAATATGTCCACCACGAAATAGCCTAAGGTGCAGTACAGTTGTGCTTAGAACATATTATTATAGACATGTTGTCAGGGAGTATTCCTGTTGCATGATGTTCTGAAAACATCTCTGTTTCCCTCAAGGGAATGCCTGTCTGCCCTTCTTATGATCCATGGGAAAAAAAACCCTTGTGGTAAAGGCAAGTGGAGAGTTTCCAATGTCTAATATCCATCCTGTTTTTGTTCTAGTGCAGCAACTGAAGTGATGTGTTCGTGAGAATCATACTGGTGCACAAGAGAGAGGCAAGGAGAGTTTTCAACTTTTAAGATCCTATGATTACAGAAAAACTTAACTTTAAGGGCATTGTTATCATCCTAAATGCTTCTGGTTTGCAATTAATATGCCTTTTTGAAATATTTACCATGTTTTATAGCTTATATGCAGTAGCTGCAATACTGCTTAAATCCCACCCCCAGTGCCTCTTTCCAAATACTCTGCCCATTCAGCTGGTCATAAGTCTTTCAAGGAACTGTCCACTCACAGAAACTAATGACACAGGATGCTTTCAGGAGCTATCCTGTGGAGTAAGTAATTTGTGCTAGTACTACCCATGCACTATTCCTTCTTAGTCAGTATTTCTTTACATAATCTCCGTGAAATACATAGGTAAACCCTGAGCATCCTATGCTGGTGCCAGTATTTCTGGGCTCTTCACCAGGTGTCAGTGGTCTTGAGGGTAAGCCTGCAAGCATTAACATAAGAATGGTCAGGATTAAAAGAAGCAGAGGCTCAGAAATATGCAAGTTTGGGAATTTTGCCTTGGTAGTTTAATCCTTAAGGCCTCAGTTGTAAGCTCTTCTTCACATCATGAAGGACTGGAAAACCTTTTTTTATTGAATAAAAGCTGAGATTATCAACTAGTCATGTAAATTGAGGATCTGATGCCTTAAAAAAAGAGGGTGTCAGCTATTCCCGAAAGAGACTATGTCTCAGTAAGTACAGCCAGCTACAAAGCAGGTTTTGCTTGAAAGGTTAGCTTATATTTATTGTTTTTACCCTTGTCTTTCTTATTTTTATTGAGTTCTCTGTATAATATAAACTTCTTTCCTGCTGCTTCTTACCAATCTTAAGATACTGTCAAAAGTGTTCTTCCATATTTTTGTTTCTGGAGAAGTGGTTAATCCTTTCTCCCATATTAATTCCTTCCCAGCACCTGCCATTTTGGGTCAGATTGTCGCAAGCAGAGTAAACATCTGAATTTCACTTTTGGTTTGCACTTTTGCTTCAATACTTCACAGCATTAATTCAGTCCTGTGGCATAACCCTTCTGGGAAACATTCTTCCCTCAGGACCACGTTCTGTCTTCTTTGCTCAAGCTATGCTTTTCTTGTCAGTGTAGAGCTCTGTGCGGAGAAACTAAGGTTTTCAGTGTGTTGCTCACTCCCTGTAAAGGCAAACCATGTGGTGGCAATGATACTAGCACCATGCGCTTTATTTGCCCTTCTTTGCATGTCCAACGCACATTCTTGTTCATTATTCTACTCTTTAGATGCCGAGCACAGAAAACAGTGTGACCACATCGCTCCTTTTGCAGTTGGAATTGCTTTGGTTCGGTTCATGCTGAGAAAAGAGACAGATCACCGAGCAGGTGCTGAGAGTTTGATGGAAGGGAATGCAGGTTGTCCTTTTGGAGCTTTTAAGCTCCAGCCATGACCAGTGAGCACATCTTGAGCCCTCATTCTTGCTCCAGAAGAAAAGAATCCATGATACAATTTGCCTCGGAGCACCACATGCAGCAAGAGGACCTTATGCCCATCTACCCTGTGGTAGTGGTAGTCACCACGGCTGGCTGTGTCCTGGCACTGTGTGGTACAGCTCTTGTGCTGACTTGATGACTTTGTCCTGAAGGCAGCACAGCTGGGTTAGCCAGCACTGGGTCCCAGGGGAGAGGCCTTGCCCCTTGGCTAGGCTTCTTCAGTGGGGCTGAGATGGCTGTACTGCTGCTGGCTCTGGTATGAGCACCGTGGGTGCTGTCTTGGAAATCCCTGCTCTGTGTTCCAGGACATGGCACAGACATGCCTCCTGTCTCCTTATCTGCAAAAGTGCGCTAGGGTGACTGGCATACTTGGTAGGGGTGGGTGTGTCTGTATGGTATTTTGCAGACAGTTGCAATTTTATTCTGTGTTGTGAGCTGGCTGGGCATCAGCCAACTCCAAGCCAGGAGCAAGTTACTAGGTTGAATTGTGCACCATGCTAACCACAGCTACATGGCTCCTTGTTCATTGTTGGCATGGATTCATCCAGACTCAGAAACAGCATGAGTTCTCACCTACCAACAAAATACCATGCAGACGAACCCAGACGTTCGTGGCATTTATGGTCTGAAGAGAATATGAGATCATTTTGTCTGACCTCCTGTTTAACACAGGCCATAACATTTCGCTTGCACCTGTAGTGAGCCCAGTAATTTTTGTTTCGCTGAAGTTTATCTTCCAGAAAGGCATTTGGTCATGATCTGAAGAGATAAACAATCTTCTGTTTTCTTCTAGCAGCTTGCTCCTCTCATTATTCATTGTCACTGCTAATTCTTTTCCAAATTTCTAACTTGTCTGACTTCAGCTTGTTATGCTTTCCACTGCTACATTAAAGAGCCCTTTATTCCTTGGTTTGTATCACTGTTTTCCGTACAGGGAGAGATCTTGTGAGTGTCTCCTTTTGGATAAACCGATCAGGTTAAGAACCCTGAGATTCTCATCTCAGGAGATGCTCTGCAATCTCCCAGAAGCAATAGTGGCTCTTCTTGCCCCTGTTCCAATACACTCTTTTAACAGGGAGCACCTGAGCTGTCAGTGTGCTGTAAACTACATGGATCCACGGGTCCAGTGTCCCCTCACAGGTCACTTTGATCATCCCTAGCAAATCAGCACACACACAAGGTGAGACGGTCACCACCTACCTTTCATGGAGCACAGTGCTGTTTATTTTAGGAGCAAAGCCTGGCAGAGAAAATATGCTGTATACGGTAAACCGTTTACACGCAGTTGACCTAGCTGACTGGCTGTAACATTTCAACCACTTATGGTGCTGTTAGAGACAGATGTGAGCTCATCACTTGTTAATGCCACTTCATGTCTGTGTACAATTCCCTGGCCTGGCACTCATTTTAAAGCCCTCCCAATCCCTTATTCTTCTTGCATTCAAAAAATGTCTCCCCCAGGAAGGGCAGCAAACTCTGCAGCTTAGTTTACCTGACTGGAAGTTTGCATTAATTATTCCTCTTTTCTCCTGTGCAGCCTCAAATAAGCCAGTCTCGGTTTCTGTCATATTTGGATAGAATGATACAGCTTACCAAAGATATATTATATATAATCAAAAATGCAGTACAGGTAGGGCTTTCCATAGTCTCACGTCTGACGGACCCAAATACAGCACTACTATATAGACATGCAGCAGTCTACATAGCCGTTATTCACCTGTTTTTCATATACCCATAGATTGTATTTACTCTTTATATCATTAATGGAGGCAAAAAAAATTGTAATGTTTCATTCTGGGGGTTTTGTTGTTGGGGTTTTTTTCATTATTTTGTACCAATATATGCTATTTTTATATGTATCTCAAACATTTTAAATCTGGAAGTCACAAAATAATTCATTCTGAGTTAGTTCAAACCTGAACTGCATCTTCCTGTGGTACTTCATGGTTGCACTTTTGTTTCTCCAAACTGGTCAGTCTGAGAGGAGGCAAAACTGCGTTATGAGAGAGTGGTCTAGCCAGAAGCTCAGTCCACAGCCGAGAAGAGGTCCATCAGGTGCTTGAAAACTAAAATTCCCCCAAGGCTACATTGTTCTGAAGAGCTGCTGGGAGAAGGCAGAATGGCCCCAGTGCAGCCATGCTGAAGTAGCCTGATGGATCTTTTGGATTGTTTATGAGCATGGAAAAATTTTGTCAAACCAAAAATGACAAAATTTCAGTTATGCCCAAACTATGGTTTCTATCAGAAATTAATTCTGAAATAAATTTTCTAACCTCAACTCACAACTTTGTGACTATTTTAACTGTGATGCTTTTTCAGCCTCAGCTTTGGGGTTATGTGAAGTACCTTGAGGTTTTATTTTGGTAGCATACTGTGGAATTTCTTGGCAGCCTTTTATTGCTGTTTTAATTTACATAAACACTTTTCATAGCACCTTACAGTTTCAAGGTAGTTCCTGAAGATAATGGGGAAGTACAGAAGGGATGATGTTAAATAAGCCAGTCACAGTAAACTGCTTACTAGGTGTGACCTGGAATTTTGGATAGAGTTTGTTAAATCCCAAATTGGGGAAAAGAAGGTTGAGCATTCACTTCTGAAATGAAGGAGTCTGAAATGTTGCCTGAATTTAAGCTGTGCTGGGAAGTTAATTTAGCTGCTTGTAAGCTTTTCAGGAGCTAGCGTAAGAAAATTCAGCTATAAAGATGGGTTGGGAAACGGGTAAGTCTTCCACCTGCACGATGGTCTGTAGTTGGGCTCATTGACGCACATGTGTTTGAAAAGAATGGTTTCTTTCAACTGCAGAGTAAAATTCTGTGGCCTGTGCACTGCAGGAGGTCAAATAGCAATCGGCAGGGGCTCTCCCACCCTGAAGTCAGTCCATCTGCAAGATATTAGTGTTGCAGCCTAGCAGGTGAACATGCATAGGTACACTTGTCCAGGGTTACATACTTAGAACTTGCATATGTTCCCATGTGTTGCATCTCACACTGGTTTGCAGTATCTGATTCTCCTCTCTTGAGGATGTACCCAGAGCTGGGGTGCAGCTATGCCATTATATTTGGATGAAGGAGTGAGTGGGTAGCTGAGGGCATTCATTAAGCTAATTAATTTCCTTGTTGACTCTGTATTAACCTTTGAATACATTATCATTCTTGTTTGCTTTTCCTGCATGTTACAGGCCAATCTTCCCTGCAGGCTTTATCTATCATGGTATTTTACAAACAAACAATGCAGCTTCTCTCTGAAGAGAGATTTCTCCCCAGAGCTGTAGTGGTAAAGTCTAAATAAACAAGCAAGTAAAACCACTTTTAGTAGGTTTAAAAAAAACCAAACAAACAAAAAAAAAAACCAAAAAAACCAAAGGTCTGCTCACAGTGTTTAAAACTATCCCAGGTGTTGCTGTCATCAAGTTACTGGCTGCCTCCTTGGCAGTCGACTGAGGGGGTTTTTTCCCCTGCTTACAGGAGAGATGAGCATCATCTC
The DNA here is from genome assembly GCF_947461875.1 of Haliaeetus albicilla. Taxonomy (NCBI): domain Eukaryota; kingdom Metazoa; phylum Chordata; class Aves; order Accipitriformes; family Accipitridae; genus Haliaeetus; species Haliaeetus albicilla. The sequence goes on along the minus strand of NC_091489.1, from coordinate 18,622,565 downwards.
TTGTTTCTTTCAGATTTTCCTAAGTTATTAGAAAGGAGGCTGCTTCTGTCTTGCATTCCTTCCAAATATGCCTTTCTATGGAGGTCTGCAAATCCCAGCAGATCCTGAGATTACATTTTCCAGGATTCCTTCTAGATGAGATCGAGTGAAGCCATGCCCTGCCCACGCCATGGTCCTCGCTCTGGGGCACTGCATGCGCTCAGCAGCCTGGACTCCTTCCCAAACCACAAGCTGCCACCCGAGACTGCTTCCTATTGCCTATGTCCCACAGCTCTGCTTTGTTTAAGACAACCTATGGAAAGGGATTTTCTGGCCTCTAGTGCATCCCTGTTCTGTCTTAAAACACTGGTGTATGCTTGCACAGCCTCCGAACCAGAACAAGGAAGACTGACGGAGTCTCTGCTTCCCTCTAGAAGGAGGATCAGAAATGTCAGAGGTTTCAGTCTTTTTTTCAGTAGCCTCTTCAGAGCAATGCAGCTGGAGGGGATAGAGCTGGAATATGCTGAGTTTTCATAGGTCTTTTCTTCTAGTTTGCTTAACCAGAAATTTCCTGGTTATCTAAAATCCCACCAGAACCACCAAAATTGTTATGTTGTTTGCATACCTTTCCTTGTGTTGCTTTTGGATTGCAGTATGAACTGCAGCATAACAGATGTGCGTTTCTTCTGAGCGTTCATGGTTTTTTCTTTATTTGAAAGTTCCTGGTCTGACCTTGTAAAACCTAGGGCCTTTCAGAAGAGATGAATTAGAGCCTGTAGTTTCCAAACTCTCTCTCAAACATAGACATCTGGGTACACACACCCATGCTGATTACATTTTGTTTATAAAGAATTTGTTTTTTACAGAATGTTTCTTAATGCCTTTTAAAGAGAAAATTAAATATAGTATATGGTATCATATGAGTTATTAAATGTCTTCTTTAGTAGAACTTGGTGATTACTGGAAATATGACTGGCAAATATAAAGTGTGTTTGAACCTGAGAACACGGGCCTCTGGCAGACAAGAACATTGGCTATTTGGGCCTCAGCTTCCATATAGCGTGAGTCAAGTGAAACTTGGCACTGGTTGTACTGTTTAGTCTTTAAACATTTTTTATAAGTCTCCCTTTCTCTCAGTGAGATTAGATCAGCCAGTGAGATGATATTCTGATCAGCGTGGACTTGTGTTTGTTGTTGCAGTAGTCTGCAGAAGATAATTTTGGAAACAATAATAAATTATACTCTGAAAGGAAAAAATTGATTAACAATTTGTCAAGTTCGCCTCCATAGACTTGTAGTTCATTGCAGTTCTCAAGATTAAGGGCAGAGAATAGCTATAGAAGTAAATTTTTAAAAAAGTCCACCCCACTGTTAACTTAATTTTGGTTTCTTATCCCTTCCAAATGCAATCTTCTAACAAAATCAGTAGCGTATCTAGATGAAAGGTGTAGCCAAAGCTCAAATCACACTTCCAGTCCTTCCAGATTACTAGGAGAAAGAGACCTGACGAGGTCTTCAGGTGGAAGATGGGATGGCAATATGAAAAAAAAATCTATAAATTAAATATGGAGAAATACATAGTTCACAGGTGTTAGAGCTGTGGGCAAGTTTCTATGCTGAGCTTCTGAAAGGTTCAACTTGTGTCCCAGAGAACAGAGGCATAATGGAGATGTTAGGCTCTCCTAAGGCCCTCCTGCATCTTTTCTGCATGACATGCTGAAAGGACTTGTGCAGTGATTGTGTCCCCTAAATTAGTGATTTACACAGGCTACCTACTGGGCTGAGTGTGGTGTGAAGTTCCAGTCGTGCTGTGAGATACACCTCTACTTTTGTATACATTATGCTTAAGGATAGCCATACAGTTGTCCTCATGGAGCTTGTGCTAGAAGGATCTATTCTCCAGTTGCTTCTAGTGCCCCTTTTTACCGCTTAATTCCTTTTCACATAGTATACAAGCACAAAAATAGAAGTAAGGACATCTTCTATATTGCCTTCCTTTTGGTGATGTTAAGAAAGCTTCATTAGTTCTCCTGGATCGTTCTTGAAATAAAGTTCAAGTTAGTTCTTCTCCTCAGAGGGGCCAAATAGACGTCATTCAAAATGCTGGATATTGGACATAACAAGGAAAAGCTTACAAAATTTGCACAAATTTGGTTCTTGTCTCTGAAAGATATTCGATTAATATTGTGCCTTTATCCTTCCCATGTTGTGAACATACTCTGCCAACCCTGCAAAACATATTACTATTTAATTTTATCGTTTGATGTGGCTTCTTTTTTTGATATATGCAATGAAATCTTACCCCTTTGACATCAGTACAAGTTAGGCCATTCCTTTCAGTGCGGTGAGGAATTATCCAATGGTTTGCTTTTCAAGAAGCACATTCACAGATTTAAAAATACATATAATTAAACTTTTCTAAGCAAAATTTTAAAATGTTTTTCTCAAGTTGTATTGAGTTGCTCTTTGATATTTGCCTGCCTTATTAAGCTCTTTCCTCATCGTATGTCATCTTATGTGCTGTCAAGATGTGGTGTGAATTTCTTCACGGCAGTAAACAAAATTGCAGAAACTTGCTTTCAGTTGCTGAGCTTAAAAGAAAAAGTACTGCAGTTTGAATGGCCAGATACCCCAAAAATGGTGTATTTCTTCTAAGCAAGTGACTTGAACATGCACATGCTGAAAAAATTGATGTCTGCGATATGTTTTCAGAAATGTGGCAGAACCGAAAGGATAGGCAGTGCATGTGCGCAGCTGAAACTGGACGTAGGTAGTGAGCATATATGTACTGTGCATTCGTCTAGGCCAGATGCCAAACAGAGTACATCAGAGGACTGAGTCTGTATAGTTAATCCTGTGTTGGCTTATACCTAATTTCCTGATTCTGTTACCTGCTGTCTCCTCACTTAGACACTGACTCTATCCCCTCATTCACTTAACCTCAGTCAAGTTTTACAGTTGGTAAACATATGGAACACCTTATGGAGACAGACTACTGAGGAAAGCAATACCTTTTATTTTTTGTTGAAACAATGACTTTTATTTGGACTGTACTTAGTTTTTAAGGATAGTTACTGGCTTTATCTGAAAATAAATACATGTAAGTTGGATGTAAATTTTAACATATATAAGTAAATTCTTATGACTTCATTCCTTGATCCAGCAGAAAGATAAAAAGATAAACCATGACAGAGAAAGCTTGTGTTCTTACACTAATGTAATTTCTAACTTTGCTTAAGAGAGTGAAAGAAAGTAATTAGAAACATACGCATAAATGGCTTAGGAGCTCAGTGATGCTTCTTCTTGATACTGCAATTTTGACACAAAAGGAAAGGACTTTGGCTGTTGAAATGCTGAGAAGATTTGCACCTGTAATCTCACCAAAATATTGTCTGTGTACCAGAAAGAGGCAATGGCAGTTTTTTATGTTATGTCCCTTCCTCTCTGATGATACATGAGCTAATATGATTCCTCAAGACTAACAAATAATTAAAATTTAAGAAGTAATTGCAAAAATGCCACACCTCTTTTTATCAGTTGTGGCACCAGCAGAGTTTTCCAGTGAGTACAACATTTGAACAGTGGTTCAAACAGCTGGATAGAAGCAATATTACATGGGTCAGCAGAAGGCCACTCCGGAAGTTTCAGGGTTTGAAAGACGTTCTGATACTGAAGTCAGTGGAAATGAGATCCTTACCCATTTTCTCCTCAGGCAAACTCTCTTTACGTTGCGGAACCAACATTAACATTTGCCTAAGAGAGCACTGAGTAAAAATAACAGATGATAAAGCCTGCCTGGATTTGGTCAATTGTGTATGTAAAATAACATGTCCTGTTGTGTGGTGATCTGGAATTCCACCAGCTGAGAGAAGGTAAATGGTCCTGTGGGCGGGACTGGACCTCCCTAAGTGGGCAAAGTTAGGTTGACAGTAGTGTAAATAAGGGTTGAAAATGGGGCCAGACCTTGAAGGGAGACCATAGGTTTAATGCCTTGCCCCATCTCTGTTGTGGTGTTTGCTTATATGAGGAAATCATCATCTTAAAAGAGCTTCTTTTCAGACCTGCTTCAGCAGTCCTTAAAAGAGCAGCCAGAGATGCTTGTGCCACCTCATGTCTTTTCTTCAACGTGCAGGAATTATTAATTTTGTTAGCATTTTCCAAAATGTGTCCCTTCCTCTTTTTCGCATTGTTCTATCCAGGAACCCAGTGGGATTCAGCAAGCGTCCTGAGCTGAAGCACCGTGAGGCTTGGGTGGATCTTCCTGTCTGTACTGAGTTTCTGGTCTCTGGTTGGTCTGCAGCAGAGTTGTAAAACAGAGCTAGAAAAGGACAGGAGGAAAAAAAGGAAATGTCTGTTCAGAACCTTACTATTTTTCTTTTTATCTGTAGTTTTGACTGCTTTTGAAAGGCGACTAAAAAGCCATTCTAAAACCAGAAACCGGCATGCGTCATAAGGCACCCAAGTGTTCTTCTCTAGACTTGCCCCAGAATTTTTGTATTCCTCTAGCAGTTTTTTTGATCAGTACTTACAGACCTGTACGTCCTGCATCTCCATGCCTGACCAGTGGCTCTGAAGTGTTCTGCTCGGCTGGGTGCACTTCGGCCATGCTGGAGAGCCCCAGCTGCAGGTGGGCTCTGATGCACTAGGTGCAGCAGAAAGGCAGGACACAACCACACACCTTGCCTGTGGCTTCTTCAGCTGGTTGTGTCACTCCTGCTTTGCTTCTGATGAATCAGAAAAGACTGATACGTGAGCAGTTCTCCAGAGGGAAAGAAAAGAAACAAGAGTGGGGGAGAAGAGCATAGGAAGCCACAGGCAAGGGGAAGGAGGAGGAGGGGGCTGTGAAATGGCAGGGAAGGGGCAGCCAGAGCTCGGGGTGCGGCAGGGAAAAGCTGAGCGGAGGGCATGTGTCCAGCCCAGCGGATGGGGAGAAGGAGAGTGGTGGTGTGGAGGAGCCGTTGTCCTGAGAGCGTGGCAGGAAGGTCCTGAAATCAGGTGGGATGGGAGGATGGCACGTAAAGGACTTCTGGGGTAAACCAGTAGGTGCGACGTGCTGGTCTGGAGAAGAAGCAGCCTGTGCTTATGTTTGTCTGACATGATGTCCCCGAAGCTGAAGGGAGAGCAGGGTGGTAAGCTTATGAATGTGCTAAAGAAACAAAACTGGAAATGTTTTTCACAGTGCCGATTGTAAATTTTGTCAAGAATTACTCTTCTTACTAACTGAAATTTGTAGATTTTATCAATTTATGCCTCAATTTATTGCCTGATGATTCAGTGAGACGTTTTGAATGCTGTTGCCAACAGCAAAGTGTAGCTGCAACAAAAATTAAATCCTTCTGGCCTTCTAGTAGTTTTTCGGTATGGCCTTCCCTCAAGGACTGGCTTTCTTTGCTTTGAGCATGCCAGAAGTAGAAGAGGTCAGTCAGGGACTAGAACTATTAGCCAGGCTTGACTGTAAATGCTGTCCAAAAAAATTTCCTGGTTGAGAAAGTGGTACTCTCCTCTGCTAGAAAAAGCCTACTAGTATCTCCTATGTAAAATCCATACCTCAAAAAAAGCATCAAAAAACAGAAGTAGAGGAAGGGGGTTGGAGAGAAGGGAAGGAAGGAGGAATAGATGGAGGGAGAGAGGGAGGGAGGGAAATGAAACTGCTTGCCATTTTTATTGCTGTGGCATAACTGGAGTAGTGACAGAAATTTCCTCAGATACACCAACCACTGAGGACAGCAACATAATTTTTTCAGTTTCTGTCTTCTCACTCTGTCTCTGCTTTCCTTGTGGCCCTTTTCATGCTTTGCATTCTTTTCAGCAATTTAGGATTTTTGTACCTTGCTATGCAGACTGTAAAAATTATTTTTCCGGCCCCAATCACAACAGTAAAAAGGAGACAGAATCTCTCTGGCATACTAACCTCAAGATACTGATTATTTTAATACAGCTTCTAACAAAATTATATGAAGAAGGACTGTTTTATTGGAAAGGAAGGTGCTTTTTTATTTTTTCATTGGTCCAAACAATGGCACCATGTATATGGGTTTATCTGTTTCTTTTTTCCACAGATTATTACTGTAGAGATTTTATGTTAGACATAACAAAAAAGTACAAACAAGTGGTTACCATGACATTGTTATAGATGTATGCTGAGCCACATAGTTGTGTTCACTTTTCATTCTCTTTATTTAGTAATTTATAAGCTGAATGTTTTTCTAGCTTAAGTAGTGGAATTCAGTTTTAGTGATCATCACTTCTAGTAATTGCCTGGCTGCAGCAGAGATCAAGTAATTATGTTCCTGAAATGAGTCTTTGTTTAGTCTTCATTTGTGCCTCCTTCTCTATAGCTCCACTGTGGAGACAGGATAGAGGGCAGCCTCTATTTGCATTTTCCTTGCCCACCCCTCACCAGCAGATTGTATGGATGTGTCTCTGACATGGGCAGTGTGGTGTCACAGCCTTGCATTAGCACTGGCTCTTTTCGCCTTATCCCAGTGAGGTTTTTCTCTTTGGTGCAGGACATATACTGCTCTTCATTGGGGAACGTGCCGCACCATGGAGCAGTCAGGAAGTAAACTTCCCCCTTCGTCACCCAGACCTTTCTGCTGGCGTTAATGATTTTTTTTTTTTTTTCAGCTGTGGGGAAAAACATTTGCACTGCTCTGAAAAGGGTTCATTCAGCCTTTCTGTAATAGTTCAAGTGGTTGGTTTTCTGCTGGCTTCTGAAATACATTACAAATCACAATCTGGAAAAAGTTCTAACACGGTTCCAAGTCTTGCTGCTGAATTTGGATATGTTGCCGGGTCTTACTCTGTAGCTCATCCTTAACAACTGACAAAATATTTACTCGGCACAGTGCAGAAAAGGCGAACTTTCTCCAAAATATTATACAGAGTTGGAGTCAGAACACAGACAATGAGGCAAAAAATTGGACCTGCCCACCAAGCCATTAGTTGAATCATTTTCCAGAATGTCATGAGAAAGCTTCATCAAATCGCTGTGCTGCATAGCGGCTTCTTACGATACAGGAGTGGAGAGGGCAGCCAGATCCCCAGTAGTGAGGACAACATACTGCAGATACTAAAATCTTAAGCATATATTTGCACAGGCGGTTCCATCAGGGAACGTTCTTCACCATTTATTAAACAGCTACTTCATAAAAAGGTGGTTTCCCTAAACTGATCTCCTGTGTTCAAAATGAACAGCAAAATCTTTAACCCAAGCTGGATCGGAGCATTGTTTCCTTTTTGGTAGTTTTTCAGTGTTAAGTTTCCCACTGGGGAAAGGATTATTAAACTATTAGATACCAGATTGGGGTTGGTGAAGTGTGGTATGGTATGCTGTTCATCTCTTAATCTAGAAAATGTGGGGTTAGTAATGTTTCACCCCTCTTTTTTGAGAAATCATGGAGGGAAAAAAATTGTAGTAAATTGTCTTCAGCACAGAAAAGCCCATAGTGACAAAACTGTAAGCCTAATAATAGTTTTCTTCTGCTTTTATGTTGTCTTCATGTGATCCTTTGCAAAAGAGCCTCCTTGGTAATTATATTCCATTGTCTTTTTGACAGCAGTACATTGTTGGTTTTAGACCAAATAGTACAGCATATCTCCAGAAATAAGATCACACCATACCACATACTTAAATGCAGTACACTGCAGTCAATATTTCTGGCAGATTCCTTGTTTTCAGTATATTTCCCCACCACCAAAATATGTATCAGGAATATACCAGGAATAATGAGGCATAATAATTCAACCCTTCTGAAACTGAGCAGAACTGTTTTCATAAGGCAAGAGGTTTTTGACAATCTTAGTTGCAACCACATTTATATCCATTTATGTCATGTCACTGTTTTTCCCATCTCATTAAAATAATAAGAAATACACTGTCCCAACTCTCTAAGAAACAACATGGCACAGCTACTGTAGCTACAGAGATTTGGAGAGAGGGGATAATTTTTTTCTTTTTTTTTTTTAAATTAATAGATTATACATTTGTCTTGGTAATAGCAGTCACATGAATTGGCATTTTGGATGACTTGTCTGCATACTTGTCTGTTGTTATCTTTTGTGAGCCCCTAAGAAAGCAGATTCTTTGATGAGTCCTCACCGATCCGGATCAAAGGTGTTTGTAAGGTGAGAAATAACTCACCACTTTCATTGACAATGAAAAAGCAAAGCTCACTGTCATACACTTGTTTAGAAAACCTGTGAAGAGTCCTCACTTTTTGTTCACCCTCAGCCTCTGAAAAACAGATGTGGATGTCCTGCAGCTGACTTTCCCTCGGAACTCAAAACATTAAAATCAATTGTGTAGTGGTTTTCAGCCGCCTGCTTTTTTTGAGATGTTGTGTAACCTAAAGAAAATAGGGCTTTTCAGGGTTGTTATTTTAAATGTTCTATTTATGTTACAGAAAACATGACAATCCAAGTTAATTATTGATTCAGTTGCTGACAAACTGGAAGCATGAACGAAAAAAGGAAGATAAAGTAACCCTTGGAAGGATTTTGTCAGTTATATATCCTCCAAGGATATGGCTGAATTGTTATTATTTTTATATAAAACAAATGGGAAAAAGTCTGCTGTATTTGAATATAGTATTTCATTGGTAAATAAGAACAACATACCCACAAATCAACTAACATTTCCTCAAAAACCCAGTTGAGAGGAAATAATGAAATAACTATCCAAATTGCTATTATCCCAGAAACCAAACTATCCATATTCAGAAAGCATGGACTCAGATAAAGCTTAAACAACTGAACCATTCAAGTTAATGTGAATCACATTATTACTACTTTTGTTTTGGCATTCTGTTTTATCAAAGGTTGAGATTTTCAGAGAATTGCATGAAAAGGTTTGCCCACATCTTTTTTTTTTTTTTTTTTTTTTAAGGTAATATTAATGGAAGATGTGTGGCCAAGCCTCTGCCAGCTCTTTAAAAGTAACAGCAAATACAGGGGTTTTTTTTAAGAAAAATACATGGAATTTTGCCAAGGGGGTCAGTACTTAAACATTTCGTCACTCTCTTTTTATCCAGGCTTCAAAAATATTTTCTAATGTGATAGAGAAATGCTGGCCAGTTATAGAAACACATGGTTTCTTCCCATTCTTCCCATCCCCCACTGTATCATTAGTGCTGGTTAAGGACTTTACATTGCCTCCCTGGGCCCAGTGCAGTTCAACATGGTGCAGGACTTCCAGGTCGGTAAGCATGGGGCTGTGTGGCAGGGGGAGGGAAACTGTAGCTCAGTATTTTCATTGCTCTGCTGTGGCCTGTATTTGGGGACGGGATGTGTGAAAAGGAACGTGAAGAAGAGCGTGAAATCCGTGCTTTTCTTCTTTGCCTTTTCTCCTGAAGAGCTTTAAGAAAATGCTACTGTTACTGTTGTATTTTACAGTTCCTTTATTTCCCTTGTTCTTTTCCCGCTGCCCCAAGCTAATGCTTGTTGAGGAAGGGGGAAGAGAGTGTAAGTTGCATTCTCTAGTTTGATCTCATCTTTTCAGCTGTAGTGGCCAGATAGTGGGAGAAGCTGAACATGGACAAGGCTGTTGGAGCATTCCTCCTGCAGCAAGGATGCATCTCGTGGCAGAGGGTAACAAAGGCCTTTTGTCCTGCTACAGCCACCATTTGCCAGCCCCTTGCATCAGTTTTTGTCTAAGACTGATTTAGAAGAAATGTGGCAGAATCTGTGGTAGCTAACATACGTGAAAGCTGGCTCTCTTTGAAACTCTTGCTGCTATGGCAGTGTTGGTTTAGGTTGCCCAATGTCACTTCCTTTCTATACTGAAGTGGATGTGGTTATACTTATAAAAGTATTTTTGTCATTGTAGTGTATTTTTGTCTAAGAGTTTTCTGCCAATGTAAACCACCTGTGCAGAGTTAGGTTTTAGTAGAGTATCTGTGTAGATACATCTCTTAGTCTACATTACATTTTGGGAGGCTGATGCTAGTGGCTCTGGTTAGGACCAGGTAGTGCAAAAAGTGAAGGGTTTGTATGTCTGCACTCTAGCTCTCACTCTGCGTTTATGCTGACTAGAGCTTGAGCATGATAGAGAATTGAGCCCTTACTCTGTCACCTTTAAACTCAGTACAGCAGTCTTGCTCTCACCTTCAGTATAGCTGCTTGACCGCGACATGGACAGCCTTGAAACGTGTCTCAGCCTGATGAGAGAAGGTCAGGCATCGTAATGTTCAATCCAGTATTTCTGTTTTCCTCTCCTGCATAGGTCTTGCCCTCCCGTTATATTCCTACTTTGTAATGAGGGTGGTGGTACAGTAGTTGCATTTTTAAGTGGGAAGCTGTGATCTGAAAGAAATTAATACCCATACTCCAAGATAGAAGTTATTACCTAATACCCATTTCTAGTGCTTGAAGTGCTTAAAGACCACTTTGTCCTGCTTATGGAGTGAATTCTCTACTTCATATTGTGGAGCTGAGACTGTTCTGGTATACATATTTTAATTTATAATGTATTTGACAATCATATTATTATATGTCAATTGCTGGAGCAATCTAATAAATTCCACTTAAAGGCTCAGATACAAATGTAATTGTCCGTAATGAAAGCATTTATCTTTTGATTAACAAGTATAGTGCTTTAATTCAGAAGTTTTGTACCTCAGACATTAATATCTTACTGCTATTTGTTTTCATATATAGCATTTTGGTTTTACTGAGACACACTATAAATGTATCTATTGCAATTAGAAATTTTCTGGAACCTGTGTTGAAAAGCAGTGTGGAACATAATCTTAGAAAAAAGCAACAGTGAACAGTGAAAGAGCACATGAAGTCAGAAACTACTGCTATTTGGACTGAGAAACTGGCAAGTTGTGCTTTACTTCAGTTATGCCCATCTATCAATTGCATTTTTCAGAATTTTTAAAAGTGGGAGAAACATGGGGTAACTTTCTCTATTTACATTTATTCTGTCACAGTATCTGCCATCAGTTCTGTGCATATATGTAGAGAGAGAGAGATTGCTTTGTTTGGTGGGATAAAATTCCTGCAAGACACTACATTCTCTTTTTACCATAGTCTTAACTGGCTGATTATGTCCTTCCAGTAAGAAAGTAATCAGAAGTCATCTTAAGCAGGTTTTTTCTGACTTTCTTTCCCTCTTCCATCTGGAAGCTATACTTGAACATCCTTTAACTATCATGTTAGTTTACGTGAGCTAAATTTGACGTGGCATGTAGCACTGTCATCCTTAACTTCATATCATCATCTGTTGTTCCAGTTAGCATTAAGGTCTTTTAAATGTAGGAGTCTTTGTCTGCCCTAATCTTTTCACAATGAGCTATTTTATACATATTAATAGACAATAATTTTGTGGTACAGACAAGGCTGCCTTCAGCTGACTTTTTTTAAATTTCAGTATAAAATTTAAGGGAAGAGAATCCTGTCTTGGCCTAGGTGTCTTTAACCTTTGCAGACAATAACCTAGTACATCTGTTACACTTTGTACTTACTTTGGAAGCTGTCTTATTTTTGCTGTGCTGGATAGCTGATCTGACACATCCACTTTCCAGTTTTACCGAAGAAAAACCCGTAATTCCCTCCCTGGCCATGGCCTATCTTGTAGCATTACCTTAATTACTGCTTGGAAGTTGGTTGTGTTCATGTCAGCCCATCATTTCCTATGCTTGTTTCATAATTAGGTATTTTTTAGGGTACAGAGAATACTGGCAGCACAGGTGATGCAACTTCAACCAAACAGCCCTTCCTGTGTAGAGATTATATCAGTTGGTTCTTCAGCAATGGTCCTGTACATTTTGCTTCCAAACTTCAGAGGATTTCTTTCCCACCTTTTTGTTTTGGTTTGGTTTTGGTTTAACTTGAAACATAACTGGGGCCAATAATGGGTAGCTAAGTATTGTAAAATGGAGCAACAAGTCCCTGAAGTTGACACTGTTGGTGAAGAAAATGCTAGCTAGGGTGTGGAAGTTTCCTTGTCCGGTCCTGATATTAGTAAGCATGCTGAAAAAATAACCTTAGAGGAGAAGGGTGGAGATGCAATGGACAAGCTGGTGAAAAATCCCAGTCACCTTGGTGGCTGCCTGCGAGGCTGCCTCTGGTGCATAATTCCCGTTTGAAAGCCCTATTTGCTCTTGTGATGTGCAGAGGATAGATGCTGTGTGATGTTCTTAGACTGAAGATTCGGTACCAAGGGATGGGTAAAGTAACAGCATTGTTTTCGTCCTGCTTATTAACCTCAGACAGATGGCATCATCAGTATCGTATATAAATCTTCTTCCACCCCTAAACTTCATCAGCACTGGTAACAGGAAGCTGGCGAAGAGGGAGAAAAAGGTGACTGCAGTGAGATAGGCTGTCTTTAAGGTTGACTCCGTGATGTTTGTTTAATTCCTGCAGCTGTGAGCTAGGATATAGATGCAATAACAAACATTCCTTTTCAGTGTTAGCAACCTGTGCTGTAAATTCTTATCTTAAAGACTTAACACAGATGTATGGATGGCAGGGAATCCTGCTCATACTTCGCTTGCAGGAAGTTTCCCCCAAACATGTAGGCAACTTCTCAGGTTCCTCAGAGAGGAGAGGAAAAAATAATTGGATAGTATATTCAGCTAAGGTCACATAAGAGAAATTTTACTGTAAAGCTGACTGAACACTAGATCAGGTTGCCTGGAGACACTGTGGAGTCTGATACTTAACTGATACTCAAAATGCAACTGGACACTGCCCTGTGCAGCCTGCTCTGGTTAAACCTTGTCTGAGCAGCAAGTTTAGACTAGATGATCTCCAGAGGTCCCTTCCCACTGCAGCGATCCTCTGATTCTCTGATTTCTAAGTCACCTTTTCAAACATGGGTGGGTCTTAGGGTCATAAGTACCTCCCTCACATGGAAGTGGAATGTGGGCTCTGGATGCAGAGATAGCTTTGGAAGTCTATCCTATGCTTTGTGACTTAGGAAATGGATCTTTCAGGACACCATAGAACAAACCAGTAGCTAACATCAATCCTGATTCAAGGTGACTTTTGGTTGACTGCATATGACCTAAAATGCTGTCATTTGGCTTTTTGCTCTTTTCCAATGTGGAGAAGTAGAAAAGTGCTGAGTATCAGCCATTGTTGCAAGCCCAGGAAAGCAAGAAGCCAAAATGTGCATTTGCTAACCTAAGGTTGTTTGAGCAGAGAGGTTCTGCAGCATAGCGGGGTAGGTTGCAGAGGTATGCCTGGTAGAGGTGTCAAGAGAAGTCCATTGTAAGCACATGGGAAAATTACTAATAATGTGTGAGTGGGCAGTGCAAAAGCTTTAGCAGATGTAGTAGCAGCATGCGTTGCTGGCCCTGTGTGCCCTTGGAAGAATGTAAAATATTTCTCCATTGATTCAGCATCACTAGTAGGCAGATGATGAAATGTCACTATTCTTCAAGCACAACATGCAGAGCGATTATGGTAATCGCCGCTCTGGAAAGATTTACAGCCTTCAGAGGCTACTGCAACACAGATAGGGAAAGGTTATCTTCATATCTCCTCTTTTGTGTCTGCTGACAGGGAATTGCTTCTCAGTGGCTACACAAGAGAGGTTTATGGTCTTTACTCTTCAAGAGTGTACAATGTAACCTGTCTACCTTGTGTTGTCAATGTTTAGCAGGTGTTTGGAGGTGCAGTTTGAGCTGTGACTGACTGAACTTCACCAGTGAGCGATTTACTTGCACAAAAAGGAAGAGACGTCACATTGCTTTTAGAATTTGCAAGAGTTTAATTTGGAAGGCTTTCACCCACTTTAGCTGGGGGGTTAGAAGAAGGTGTTTGAAACAGCTCATAACTATATAATTAGTTGAGGTTGATACTGTGCCTGTAACTGCTGTAGATTACAAGATTTAATTTTGTGGTGTACTTGAAGAGGTCTCCCTGCTTTCTTTGGGTATTTGTACTGTTTAGAAGCTTTCTCAATGATTAGGAGGGGTTTGGGGTTTGTAGTCTACAGGGGTTTGGTCATGGGTCTTGGGTGGAAGAGAAGGGAAACAGTGGAGGCCAAAGAGAGGTGTGGTTTTTCCACAAATATTTTTTTCATAAGCATGGTTGAAGGACAATGCCAGGAAGGGATGAAGCATGCACTGAAGGGATATAGGAATTAGAAGGGAATCCTGTCTCCGTGTGAAGGAGTTGTTCAGTGAGATCAGACTGGTCATTGAAAGAAGATGTTTCAAAACTTAGGCTTGTGGAGGTAGATGGAGATTTTGTTAGCATTTAGGTAGAAGAGGCAAGCATGAAGACTGTTTTTAAAAATCTTATTTTTTTGTATTTTTACTTTTTCCTCACCAATTTGTTCTTTTCACTGAAAAGAACAGTACTCTTAGATTAAGGATGCCGCTATCAGCACAATCATCAGCTCTTGGGAGTAAAAGCTGCAGGGGGACATGCTAGATAACCATATGGCTAAACTCTAGCCTAATAAAATAAAACCTGAAGAGACCATGGCCCTGAACAAGCTGAAAATTGCTGAATTCTAGTCCAGTACAGGTAAAAGCACAATACCTAAACCCAGATAAAGAGAGGACGGGTAGAAATAGGTAGTGGATTGATCAAGCTGTGACAAGGGCTTATAAAGAAACAGAAGAGGTGGCATGGGTCACTGTAAAAACAAATGATAGATGAGTATGGCTGGAGTAACAAAACATTGCTTTTTTTCGAAATGTCCCAGACATTTGGAGTCCCAGACAGAGTGAGAGTCTGGATCTTGATGAGAAAATGGACAGGATGGATTAATAGAGACAAGCCTTTATTAAAATGAACAAATACCTTCTTCCCCAAAATTGCTGCACCAGCAATTGAGCCAAGGCCATAGTGTAGAGCGGAGCAAGGGCACCAGGACCTTCTTCAAGCACGTACCCCTGTGCACTTAGGGAAAAGAAGGAACCTCCAGTCCCTTGCAGGGGTGAGAAGGAGTAGCACAATTTGGGGCATATGTTTCCCCCAAAACATAACTTTCTCCTGAGCTACAGATAAGCTGCTCTTGGCTGCAGATCCAGAGCCTGGATTCCCACCCTTCCTCATCACCTCAAGAGCAGCTCAGGCAAACTTGCGTTCACTGGCAAAAAGAGGAGAGGCTGTGTTGTGTTCTGCCTCAAACCCATCCTCTCAGGAGGCAGGTGTGTTGGGTGGGTTTTTTTTCACCAATATAAACAGCTTGAGGAAATAAGGTTTCTGACAGCCCACGGAAGCCATTACAGACCTCAAGTGAATCAAGCCAGGTAATCAAACTAATAGTGAGGCATCAGAAAGATGAATCACTATTATTTATATTGTGTGGCATCTAGAGTCCTCCACCCCCTCGTGCTTGGCACTGTACAAAGTACATAGTAGAGGATGATCCTTGCCCCAAATTCTCGCCATCTAATGAGTTTGGACTGCTACAACTTGTAGAAGTGGGAGCAGGGCTGAATTTTACTAGCTGAGATCAGTAGTGCATGTTCACTTCTGGAATTACTTTGCTATTTGCAGGTCCACAGAAGGTTGTGGTAATTGCTTACATGGCCAAGCTGTTGCATGTGGTCTTTTGACAAGCATGGCACAAGAGCTTCTATTCACACTTTAGCATATTACAGCAAAAATTGTTGTTGACATGATCTGCTTGTCCTGTTGTGTGTTCCCACAGAATCTAATTATCCTGCCTATTTGGGTGACTTAATTTCTCCTTTTCATTCTTAAAGACTGATCAAAATTTTAGTACTGACGTGAAATATCTGGGGTTTATGATGATTGTGACCTGGTACTTCACAAAGAGAATGATGTTATAAATAATAAATCACAAGGCTGCAGGTTAATACCACTGAGATGACCACAGTGCAACCAAATGTTCTACTTACTGTACATACAGAGCTGCAAATCTGTATTTGGATTTTTATAAATGCTCTTTCTAAAAAAATTCTAATAAAAAACAGATCATCCCAAACATGGCTTGCTGGTACTTGTAAGCCAGGTTTTTCCTTACTTGTTTTCAATCAAGCTGAAACATGCTCAAATGATCAGTGATCTCTTCCAACTTTTAAAACCAAAAATTAATTAGCTGTCTGTTTCAGGGACAGATAGTAATTCAGATTCAGGATGTTTCTTCTTCCTTGCTACTCTGATCGTGCACACCTCCAAAGCTGCTAATAGTATTTTGTGTAGCTCTGTTTCTTGTAGAGTGTCATGTCAACAATTTTCTGTTCTGCATTTCTGGTAAGGACAAGTGTCCTGTGTATCTCCATTTCTCCATCCTGCTGTTGGCTCCTGCAGTGTCCTTCCCTTCTGTTCTCATTTCTTCCATCCCACACACCTCCCTTCTCCCAAGTTCACAGCATGATTTCAACCTAAAGCCTAGACCAGAGCTCATGTGCAAGGGGACGTCTGTAGGATTTTTGGATGCAGTTTGCAACCATGGGAAGTTGCAGTGACCGTGGTCCAGCTTGACCATGCTTCTCACTCAGTATTTCTCCCTAGGAGCCAGCAAAGATTGCAATACAACTTCATGGGTACCATGGGAAGAAAGTCTCTGACATGTGGTTGTAGCCCTGAAGAGGCTAAAGGTGTGGACACAACATCAAGAGGGCTTCCTGCAGTGTATTCAGATGCCAAACAGGATTCTTTCCAAGCCAATCCAGGAAATCTAGTCGGCAGTCCTAACCTTGCCCACCCTTCCCTTTCTGTTTCCACTGCTTACACAATTCAGATTTAAACAGGCACAGAGTGCCTCTTAGCAACTTGTTAAAAGCAGAATTCCTCTCGCAATTCATTTTTTCCTTCCCACCACAAGCTCCATGGTGCCCATGCAGACACCTGTGTGCTGCTCTGTGCTTCTGCCCCAGTCTGTGAGGCCACAGCCTCTGTTCTTCATTAGCAGCCTTGCTTGAGCTTGGCATACGCTGTACCTAACACTTGGTAGTATTTATTAGTGTTCCCTTTATGATCAGTCTGTGTGAGAACCCAGCAGAGAGAAAGGTAGCCACCCGCTTATGTTGATAGTTCTCTGGTGGCAAGCTTTCTCACCCTGTCATCCCAGCTCTTCTCAGCCAGTTGCACCATATTTAGGGCAAATTTGAAGCTCAGCCAAGCTGACAGTCAAAGTTCCCCTTGATATAGCCTCCAACAGCAGGAGGCTCCCGATGGTGTTGTCATTCTCGTGCCTACTGCTCAGGTTTTTATTTTTTGCCATAACACATGGGATATGCTAAACACGAGATGAGGGAATGGGTGGTTCTTAGATATGCGTCATGAAATATGATACACATCTGAGTGCTACAGATTTTGGTTTTCCTTTACCAATCATAGCAGCTGAAGCAGTGGTCCCTACACTGAAGTTGTGTCATAGTTTCTAGTCCACTTTCCTGTTTCAGACTGCTTGTGAATTCCTGAAACTTTTACTATTAGAAGTACTCCAGGCTTTGTCTCTGCTTTGCTGTAATCGAAATCAACCAACTTTTTTTTTCACTTTTCTTTGAAAAATCATTGAAGCAGGGAAAAATAAGAGTCCCTCAAAAGCAAATCAGGCAAGTTACAAAGTTTGTTAGCTGTGCATGCAAAGTGGCTTCATTTTGGAAACTGAAACACAGCATGGAAACATCTGGTCAGACGTCATGTGTTTCATTGCCACTGGCTTTGGCTTAATTAGTCTCCCTGGCAAATGGTGAATGTGTAGACTTGCTGATCGTTTTGCTGAAGTTAAAAGGAAGGATTCACTCTTCTTTTGTAGACAGGTGAATATAGTCACTGTGGGAAAACTTTGCACGGTAGTCAAGAGCATCGTTAAGGGTTGTGTAGGTTAAACTTTCTTCAGTGGTTGTGTTCCGATACATCTGTGAGCTCCATATGCTGTAGCTATACTCAGTGTTAACTCATACGTAGAGGTGGGTGCGGGAATTAGCCCTCAGCCCTCAAGCTGGCACTGAAGTTGTTGTGCATGTAGCTGCCTGTCAGTCCTCAGCTACCTGGAGCTGAGCATGGAGAGGGGCAGGGGCCCGGCCGGTTCCCTCAGCAGCTGAGGCTGGCTTGCAGCAGCTTGAGTCTCCCACGAGGGCACCCCGATACCACCGAGCAGCCTCTAATCCTGTCCTCTCTAGGACAGAGGGACAGAGCGGGGACTGCCGAGCTCTGTGCAGAGCAGCTTGACACCGGCAGTCTCCTTCGCGTGGAGGGATCTCCTGCAGCCCATGCATTATTGCTGGAGCAGAAGGACACAAAGGCAGCCCGGCAGCTCCGAGGATCTGGCTCCCAGACTTCAGTGGGTGTGGGGGAAGTCTGGGGGTCAAAAGCCCAGACCCAGACATGCCTATTTGCTCTTCCTCTCGCCCGTGTCGGTGTCCCATCTCCTTCCCACTTCCACAACAACTCCTGGATGTTTGGAGAATCAACCGCGCATTGCCTGCCTGGCTGTCCACCGCGAGGGCATGGGAGATGAGGTCATGTGGGACAACGGGTCCAGTGGAGCCAAGTGGAATGTGGAATCTGGGCAGGAGCCAAATTAAGATTACTTTTATATGGCCATCTGCACCTGTGTTTGTGGGGGCGGGGATATCTGAGGCTGTTGAACTGACTCAGCAGTTACACACACAAAGGCTGGCAAGGTTTCTCCCCTCTCCGCTTGTCTGCTCAGTGTCTCTGCCAACACCCTATCATTCCCATCCAGGTGCAAGTAATCTGTATTGAGAAATCAGAAAAACTCATCCCAGGAGATGACGTGAGACTGATAGCAGAGGAACAACTGCTGAGGTACTCCGTCCAGAAAATACTGGCTATTTGTGAAAAACACACCTGTCTTTAAAGCTCTGTGTCCTGGCACTGGGATCTGGGGGGAACAGCAGACGCAGTTTTTCTGAAAGCCCCATCCCGCTTTCAACACAGGCCCATAAAAGGGGGGGTCTGCAGTAGCAAGGGGGATCCGCTGTCTCCACAGTGCCTGTGCTGACTTGTCTGTACTGCGGCCATCTCAGAAGGTCTTCCTTGAGTCTCAGTTGCGGCTTGAGCCTGTAATGCAAACAGAAATGGGAATTGTTGGGGTTTTTTTGCACCACCAGAAGTGTGCTTGGATCTCGGAAGACAAGAAGGCTGGATACATGTTCCAAACAGCCTGTGCTCTTAAAATGAACAAGAAAAATAATGCATAGATGGATTTAGAAGAAAATGGGATACAGGCAAAATCAAAACAAGAAAAATGCCATTTGGTGCATGTTTTATATAAAGATAGATTTTATGTGGAAAAATGTTTACAGTTAAGTTTGCCTAGCAATTTCTATTACTCCTAACTTCATAATGATAAAAAGTGTAGCCTGAAATTCTCCATGTGAGGAGTTAACCTTCCTACCTGAATTTTTCAGGAGGAAACTTCAGAAACCACAGGTCAGCCATGTATAAGAACTGGATCATCAGAAACTATATATTCTGACATCAGAAGTATTCCAACACCTTTGTCCTTAGAACAAGAGGCTGAATTTTCACAAAGAGACAATGTTGTGTAGGAATATGTCTTTTGCTGGTCTTTCATTTTCAGTCTACTGAGATTTGGCTAACCTGCAAGCATCTGAAGTCCTCAGTTGCCCCAGACTCCGGGCAGGCTTGTTAGAAGTGGGCAACTGGTTCCGTCAGTCCCACAGAGGTAACGCTACCCCAGCCTCATAGGAAGGACCGAGTTGCACATGCACCCTGTCGTCAGAAGGACTAAGCAGGTTTCTGCCTGGAGTGGGAAGGGCAACCATGACTTTTGATGACATTGCTGTCCAGATTGCTGGGGATTTATAAGGTTGTACAGGAACTGCAAGTCGTGAATGTGTCTGTACGGGCATGCCTTTCAGTGATTTAGCTCAAGATGTTGTATTAAGCAACATGGGTTTGTCATGGTATTCTTGAGTTAACAGTCCATTTTCTCTCCCTTTTTATCTCCAGAATCAGTTTTCCTGGTAGCATCTCAGAGTAACAGAGTTCAAATACATCTACAGAATTTTAAAATAGCATGCTTTTCTAAAAAAATTATTTGCAAGTTTGTTGCAACATGCAGATTCAACTGATGTGATGTGTGTGCAGGCAGTCAGGTTCATTGCCCATGACAAATGAAATAGCAACATTCAAGCTATTGGCTCGACTGATTTCTTTGTAAACCTTGTGCAGGAGTCACCTCTTCCCAGGAAGGACTCAAATCATTTGATGCCTTTGTGGCACTGAGACATTCCAAAGTATTGGTCCCATAGTCCTTGGGAAAGCTGGGCTTAAGTGTAGGACCCAAAATCTAAGACTTTCAGAGGTGGACATGTGGCAATCTATGGCTTTTTGAGTTGTTGCAAACCTAGCTCTTCTGTGGCCTTACCTTTTCCTTGGTGGTACCCAGTGAGTGTGGGGGACAGGAAAGAAGCAACTGCATGGAAGCAGGTGGATAAGGATGCAGCATGGAGAGATCATTAGGGGATGGATCTAGAGTCCCCTGTGAGTTGATGGGGGAGGTAAAGGCTGGCCGGGGGATCTGGGAACATGGCAAGGAAGAAGAGGGCAGCAGAGAGGGAAGTCTGTGACAGAGAGCCAAAAAGGATGTGAGGATTAAAGCCTGTGGGCAGGCAGAAGGGGTCAGGCTTAGGGTTTCTGGGCCTATGGGTATTCCTGTGAATCCCAGGATTCAGCATTTGCTTCCTCAGCATTAGCAAATAGCTGTGAATCACAGTAGTAAAGTGCTTCTTCAGCTCTTCCCAGTAACTGGCCTTCTTCACCTTTTAAAATAAAGGCTCTGCTTTAGATAGTGTGTACACAACTGATACAGGGATTTCTAGGCCCCATGTACCAACAGTGGGAAACTGAGAGGCGGCTTTCATGCCTTCAGGGTACAATGGACTAATAGGAGCTTGTTCAGCTGAAATAAAATCAGGAACTCCATTTGCTTTCAGCCAGCTTTAGGGAGAGGGTCATTCTGAACTCAGACCAGCACTTCAAGCTGCTGGTGCCATTTCTCTTCAGATCAACTGCACTGAATTCTTTAAAAGCTGTAATTATTTTCCAATTCCCTGGTCAGGTTTTGGGGGACAGCACAAGACTTTCAAGCTTCTCCCCACCAACCCTTCCAAAAAAAATTATATAGTGATTGAGATGAATGTAGGTGGCAATATTGCTTTTGCATCTTGGTTTGCAACATGGGAAGATTTTCCATATGTATGGAATAGGCATCGCTAGCTCCTACACCCTTCTCTGCATTGCAATCAACTAAGAAGGTAAATCGGGGACAGGCAGAAATTCAGAGCTATAACTAGCTCCCTACTGGCTCTGCTGTCCTTTGTGCGGACACCAACCTGACACAGAAGCCAGTGAGCCATGTATTGCTCTCACACTCTAGCTCTCTTCATTACGAGGTACTTAAAATAGTGCTAATAAACATACTTTTCTGGCCCCCAAGTTACGGACTTCAAGTTATCTGCCATGGGAATTCCACTGTCTCCAGTGAGGTAGTTGTGTTACCCAGAGATGAACTGCCAGAGAGAAAATATTCAAGTAAACAAACATATGCTTAGTGACCTAATTAAGCAGAATGTTTATATTCCATTCAAGTATGAGACCATTTCAGTTTATTTCCTGCTCTGCATTTAAATTTTGCTGTCAGAAGTATAAACAACTGGCTGTGGAGTTTTTGTCTCTCAACAGCTGACCCCATCAGACGTTGAAAATACAACTAAGATGTGAGGTGTAAAGGAGTAACAGCAAATTTTGCACTTCAGAGAAAACTGCAAATGAGAATTATTCCACTGATCTCATCTTAGTTCCCTATATTATTTTTCCACATCATCCAGTAACTCAGTTAAGCAGCCTATACACTTAGGAAAAGTGAAGTATTTTTAATGAAGTTCATTAGTCAGTTCATTGCAATATATAATACAATAGTCACAATATAATGCTTTATCATAATTTGTTGAGTGATATCAGAACAATGGGGCATAATGTTAATAGCAAAGCAGAACTGTTTATAGAGCAAAATTGTTTGAGGGCAGTTCCTGCCAGAATGCAGGGTTGTCCTGCCAAACTCAGCACGGTCTCAGAAAAAACGCTCTCCACATCTCTGCCAGTGGATGTGCAGAAGTGTGGGCATAAATAAGCACACACAGTAGGTCTGTGCACCACTTAACTCAGGGTTGTATGTCCATGAACTTAAATTCTTCCAAAGGCAAAATTCAAAAGTGAAGATGGAGGAGCAGTGTGAAATTGATGGGAAAAGGCAGAATTTGCCAGTTAGGAGGACAAAGATGGAGAAGTTTGATATGGTGGGTGTATAATTAGTGCAATCTGACAAAGAAGAGGCATTTGCAGGATGTGTTGTGTCAGTTCTTTTTCTAGACAACACGTTAGTTATCCACGGTAGCAGAGTGTAGTAAAATGGCATCTATTTATACATGAGTAATTAGGGAAGCATGCAGCTTTCAGAAAATAACATGCATTTGGTCTAATACTGTTGTTGTGGGCTTACCACTAAAAATTGACTGCTGTTTGAACTACCCCTCAGCTGGGGTAGTCCTGCAGGAGCAGCGCAGGCCATAGGGCTTCACTGGATACATTCCCATTAGGTCTGAAGCCTGTTAAATCAGCACTAGAAATTTCCGTCAGTCATGAAGTTCATCCATAAGTCAGTGAAGTTACACACTTTGCGGACCGAGAGGGTATGTCTGTACCTGTGCACAAAGTCATATATGTAAAACAAAGATTTCTAAATTTTGTCTGTTGAATTTGCTATAAATCACTTAAATAGGATAGTAGGAAAGTATGTCCTGTGCTGTAAATAACAGAGGAATATATGTGCAATCATCATAAAAAAGTACCGTTTCATTGAGATAAATCACATCAGTGAGGCCATCAGTTAACCACTTAAACGTGCATGAAGCCCTGTGAGTGTTTTATGGTCACTTCAAAATGTGGTAGCATGCTTATTTATATTAATAGCAACATAGTAACTTTTTAATAATATACAGGAATACAAAATTTTTATAGATATGTTTGTGTTTATATACATATTTATACATCCATAGTTTAATAAATAAACCAGAAATGCAACCGCCCCTCATGTTCAGCCCATAATTCCAGCCTTTCAATATGAGTAGGATCACCTAAGCCAAATGTGAGGAAGACTCTTCCTCTCAGACCCTGCTGCTTACACAAAAGAAAGCTCCAGGGATGGGGGGAAGTCTTTTAAATTAATTCTTCAGGCTTCTCCCAACCTAGATCTTTCCTCTTTTGATGTCCTCAGATGCTCCCAAGGACTTTGGGGGCTGTTTGAGCTCAGCTCGGAGCTGCCTGCCAGTCCCATTGGGTGCCATTTCCTCTTCAAAGAGCTATTCCTGCAGCTGCTCCCTTCTGCACAGGGAGCGGAAGCCTTTGAAATTGCTGCAGCTTCAGTGCACAGCCTGTTAGAACAGCTCGCATCAAAAAAGAGAGGAGGAGAAGTGCTTGTATCTGTTTAAATTAATTATAGAGGCTCCAGCAGAAATGCGAAGGCAAACAGAGAGAGGAGACCTGATTTGTGGGGTACTTCTTAAAAAATCAATTGCTGATCTGTGCATCGACTTTCTGCTCCCTGCACAGAATGAAGCAGCCGTGCCAAAAATTCTTTTAACAGGAAATGTTCTCCAATGGGACAGACAGACAACGTGTGAGCGGCTCAATAGCTGCAGTGCTGCCAGGGAGCACCACGGGGAGGTTAAATCTTCAACTACTTTAAAAATGGGAAGGTCCAAACCTGTAAACAACATGATGAATTGGCTTTAAAAATTATTCCTGAGCCATCATAGCTTTACTTTCAGGCTGGGCAGTCTCTGAAGCTTCCCTGACCTACGTGAGGGACCTGTCTGGCCCTGAAGCAGCCCAGAAACTAGGCACCATAGAAGTTCCCCTTCTCTCTCAGGGTATGTCTTCTGCCATGTGGGAGGTGCTGCACAGAGCAGTGGTCAAGCTCAGCAGTGCTGGCAGATGAGCTATAGGGAAGAGGGCACCTTGTCAGGAGGGTGTGAGATGAGCTCCTCAGCTCCATGATGGAGACTGTGGGAATTGTCCTGGAACATGCTGAAAACCAGAAGGATTGAAACGGGTTGGGGGTTTTTTTGGCCTGTGAGTCTGCTTTGTTGCTTCCAGGTGTGGTGGAAGGGAAGAGAAATCTTTCCCTATGTGAGGCACCAGTCAGACTGACAGTGTTAAACTGTTCTGACCAGGAGAGCTGGAGAAGGCCCTAAATACAGCAGAATATTGGCAGCCTCCCCAGCAGCCCTCCAAGGCTGAGGCTCACAGCAAGTGCATGCAGTTCTGTATGTCAAATGAGAGAGAGATTATGCAGTGTCCACCTGGAGAGGAGTTTGAGCTACAGTGTCCTTGACTGTGTGGTGCCAGCATCCGTCATATGAAGTCACCAGAAGCAATGAGCTTAGGTTCAAATGTTATGCTAAAAAGTGGGTTCACCCTTAGCTGTGAGATTTATCAGAGGTTTTGCCTGAAAGGAGCTAACTTACAGGAAGATGCCTGGTCTGCGTGTCTGATTAGAGGAAAGAGGCAATATTTCCCCCTCTTTTTTTTATTCCTTTGGCTTAGTCTTAGTCTGTGTACGTAGAATATATTGTGGAAATTAGCTTAGCAATAGCAGTGCTGGTGCTTTTTTTACATCTGCTTTCAGTAATACAGGCAGACTTTGAAGAGAGATGGTTTGGGTTTGGTTGCTTCACACATTCCTCAGCCATGGTTTAAATCTGCTGTTCCTTTGGTTTAGGGTGCTCTGGGGACATGGTGACAACAGCAGAAACTGATCTCAAGTGTCAGATGTGGGACAGATCTTGTGGCATGAACTTCTTAGCTGGTATCTCCTCATTCACCGGTTGCTGCTTGAAAGGATGAAACAGTCTTTTAGCCAGAGGGTCTCGAGTTCCTTTGTCCCAGCTTTGGGGCTTGAGTTGCTGCTGGTTTTAGCATCATGGCCGAGCTGGATATGAGCAAATGCTGGAATAATTCTGTCTTGACATCTGAGGATCAGGAGAGGTTCAGTGAACCCCTAAGGTGTATACACCACTTCAGCAAGAGGGACTCTATGGGTGTTAATAAGTAGGTGATATTTATGAGGCCAAAGTGAGGTTCTGAGCTCCTCTTATTAGAAAGAGGCAGTGTTCCAAGATGCCAGGGTTGGATGCTTCTGGAGGTACTGGCCACAGGTAAATGCTCTTTCCAGAAGGAAAGACATTTTCCAGATTTGCCTTCCAGAATTCTTCTCCCATGCTTTTGCTGAGCTGGGAGGAACAGGTTAGTTTGGGGGCAATGATGGAGGTGGCTTTTCTCATCATTTACGAGTCTTGATAGCAAATTCTGTCTGCAGTGTTTTTCTCTGCCTGGTACTTTTGGCTGCACTAAATCAGAGTGAATTTATAATCCTTTACTGTTGGAGGGGGTGGCGGGAAGGCAGATGACTACAGTACCTCTTATAGAATATTATTATAAAAGAAGTGTGAATTACCTCCTAGCCTCTCATGCTGTTGAAAAATTGATTTGAATGACATTTTCAAGGTGTTGTTGCTAAGACATTCAGCAATTGCCATTCATCCATGAATGGTTATTGAGATGAATAACAAAAAGTGGTTTAGGATTCATAGGAGGAAGTGTTAAAAAATAACATTTGGCAAAAAACACTGGTTATGTTAAATTCTCTTGTGTATCTAAACTGCATCAAGGTTATTTAAGTGGTTTTAGGTAATCCAGTCGTCGTGAAAAAGATTGAGACACAGAAGTGGCCACATAATTTCCATTTGTATGTGGACAATAAGAGTTTTTTACCTGACTATATCAAATGCAATACGATATTATGGCAACACAGCTTTGAGGGAAATAATAAAACAAGCTCTCCTTGCTGGTCATTCTTTAGGTAGATAAAATATAGAAACATTGCTTCTGAGGTAATTCATCCTTTCAGTAAGCAAATGTCAGAATTCAAACATGATGAAGAGAGAGGAGGCAAAGCAGAGTGAATTTCAGAAGACTTCGTCTTTGGGTGGAAACCTTGAGAATAATTGACCTGCCAGGAGATACATATATTTACTGAGTGGTTGCATGTAGGCTTTAACAAAAACTTGCAGCAGATTTCTTTCTGCAAGTATTACAAAGAGGTGGTGTGCCAAAATAAGAAGCCAAAATACTTCATCAGGATCTTAAGAACCATGTAGCTCTCATACACACATGCTTATGGTGAAAACAGCGTATGTTATTTTGCAGGTGCATGACATTTTAAGATTGCTGATATCTTAGGTTTAAAATGGTAGGAATTTTATATTTACAAGATACACTAGTGTATCTATGTGTGGACATTATTAAAGTACATTAATAAGGTACATAATTAAAGTGCATTTTGGAACTTGTGATGAATTTTAAAATTATGTATTCATTATCACTTTATAGGTGGAAGGTATCAAAAGCTGAATAGAATAATTAAAAGCTATTTCCAACAAAAAATAAACCTTTGTCTTTAGCTAGAACCTGCTTTTTCATAATTGTTGTTTAAATCTGTTTTTTTCATCAAAACTTAAACTTCAGTGGTTTGGATTTTTACCGCTATGGGTTTTCTTCCTCCCATTTCATCCTTCTCCCCATGATTTTCCCTTTTTTTATCAGCAAGTGCAACAAAAAAAAGTGATATCCAGAGACTTTCCTCATCTTTCATTCTCTCTTAAAAAGAGATTAAGAAAGAAGGAAGAGCTGAAACGGAAATGAGAAAATGCTGGGAAGCTGTATATCTTCTCTTTGAAATATACAGCTTATGTTACATATTCAGCCTGTGTCACCCTCCAGGCTAAGATACATACATCCTATGCAAATATCATTAGCAGTGCTGAGCTTTCATCTTATAGTTCAGATTCCCAAAACTTACATCTCTACCAAAGCAATCAGTAAAACAAATATTTTTCAGTTCCTTACAAGAAGGACTGTTTCCTTATGCTAAAGGAATAGGCTCCTAAGGAAATGCTAATAGCACTTAATAAAAAAGTCTTCTTCCACCTATCCTCTTCTGTAATGTCTGTTTACAGAGCGTTCTTTGACTCATATGTTCTCCATCTGCTCTGTTATGTCTGTCTGTATGCTTTTGCCTCGCACACGCCCGCTCAAGATGCAAGGTAAGTTGCCCACCTCTCACTGGGAAGTAAGCAGGGAGCATAAATAGTTTGTGCCATATTAATAGCAAGAACTGGCACTTGTGATGTGCAATGTCTCTAGTGGCTTCTGCTCTTTGCCTCCCCCTTTATGTTACCTGAGCTCTGCGTGCCCACTTGGTTTGGTTTTTGCCACTGCTTCCTTTTTCTTTTTTTTCTGTCCTTGCAAGACTGGGAAAATACTGCCTTTCACAGTGTTAAAAATACCAATGATATGGTTCATTTACTTTTCTCCCACTCCACATTTTAAACTTGAGCATCCTTAACCAAGAATGCTTTTTCTCCAACTTCATGAGCTATCCTCCTTGGAGGACTTCATAGATGCACTGTCTCTAGAAAGCCTGCCTCTCGCTGTGGCTATGAATGAAGTGGTAGCTTCTCTTGTGTCTGGTACTGGAATAGAGCATAAAGAAGGAAGACAGGACAGGCTGGGGAATTTCTTCTCTACCAAAAGCTGGACAGGACATCCACTTACGAAGCCCGTGTTAACAGCTGGCTTCACACTGTGCAGCACAAGTGGAGAGAGAATGGAGGAGCAGAGCAGCATCCAGTCAATGTGAGGCTGGAAGCAGAAAGGGAGAGAGGGATTTTATAGGGGAAAGATAGGAGGAGAAAGAATGCTTCAGGTGGTGGTGGCTCATACCAAACAAAGTCAGGGCTGGAGGTTTCCCTGCTCTCAATACACCCAAGGCACCAAAATGGAAGCTGAAGTGATTTAGGAGCCCTTAGAGGGCAGAAAGCATGGTATAGTGTACTGAAGACTGGTGCCATATTACAATTAATCTAATTTTTGTTTCCCCACTTTCAGTTTGAAAGGCTATTAAATACATCTGGAATTGATAAATGAATGAATAGACTGCCATTTGCAAATCCTCACCCAAAAGGAAAGAATGTGGCTTCCTATTAAATGGGAGATTATTACTGTTCCAACATAGGCAGCAGCATTAGCAATGAGTCCAGCAGAATTAAGGAGCTTTCTGAATGCTTTGACAAATAGAGTGCTAATGTCCTTGATGAAAAATGACTTTTAGCAAGATCTTCCAAATATTTCAGTCCCACTAGATGCATCTGTTCTTCACAAAGGAATTCTAGTAGGCAGTGGGACATTTTTTCAGCAGCACTGGTCAATTACTTTACCACCAGAGCTGGTCACATATTAAATTCAGACTACTTTTTAATGAAAAATGGCTTTTCAGATTGAATCAAATAAATACTGCAATTATTTTTTATTTTTAAGGGGAAAAACTGGAATTGTTTTTTTCTTTAAAGATTAAAAAAACCAGCTTAAATCTGCATTGCTTTAATTTCTCAAAAATAAGAGATTTTTGTATTAACCCTTCCCCCACAAAAGCAGCTGTAAACAATAGATTTAATACCATATGTGCAACTCTCAGACAAGGATTTACTGGCTAGAGGAGCTGTTGACCTCTCCCAGATGCAGAGTGAGAAGGCCTCTCCACTTCTTGGCCAAAACCAGTCCATCATCTGTAAAGTACACTGGGGGAAGTACAGTAGAGAGCTCCTTAAGTCCTGCTTGGGCGAAGGAAGCAGTTGCAGCATTATGCCCCTCGGTCACCAGTACCCAGCTGTGCAGCAGGGCTCAGCTGAGTGCCCTCATGCCTCACCGCCGGCTCATTCTCCCCGGCACGGAGGGAGAACCTTCTGCCTGGGGGAAGAAGCTTGTGTCTCAGCTACCAGTAGAGGAGAAGGATCCCTAGAGAAGGTTTCCTGAAGGATCAAGGCACAGTTCTTAGTGCTGCCACTTAACGTACTGTGTGCAAATAATTTACAGTTTTGATAACTCAGTTCTCTTTTTAAAACATGGACACTGCTTCCCTGCTTTACAGGAGTGCTAGAGGCTGGTTGGTGTTTGCCAGGTTCCCAGCTGTTGTGTGGGAGAGACAGAGTGAGTATTTGTTTCGACAGTGGTTGTGGCATAGGGGTTTGTAGTATGTCCGTAGCCACCATGAGGTCATCCACTAACATTGCTAGAGTCATTTCAGCCCCTTGATCCCATCTGAAGGCAGACTGGAGGAGGACACGAAAGTGCAGTTTCTATTAGCTTCTTTTACTTGTGGTTATTCCTAAATGTGTTGTTGACTTTTCCTGGGAAGGGGAGATGGAAACAGTCCAGGAACTCCTTCCCAAATATTGTTATCATATTCCTGGCTCCCTAACCTACTACTGAATCCTTTCTGCTTCCCAAGATATGCCTAGCTGAAGGCATGCCATGAATCCTTCAATCTCGACAGTATGAGTCACTTAGATGCATGCTGCTAAGCCTGGGCTTAAATTCATGGACCCTGTCTAAAGTTGCCCTGAAGCTGAAGTCCATGAGTTTTAAGCACCCAGTTGCTCTCTGCTTTCACTAGCAGAGAGGGGTCAGAACAAGAATAAATTTCACAGGCAACAGCCCAAGTATTGCTCTGGCCATTTTGTGTTCCTTCTAGCATGTCTACATTGATGTTTAGAGAGGCAGATGTGCTCACATTTAATAAAACGTTTTGAAATAATCTGCTTTGATTGGGTACCTAAACTATTGGATTTTGTCCACATGATTTTCTTCTCCTGCTGCCATGAATGTATGAGGTCAGTACATTCAAGCCCTTAAGTAGCTGTGGACTTCCCACTAGGACTGTTGCGACTTTGACCTCCTGACCGGGGAGCGGTGTGGTGACATGGGCTGAGCCCAGTTGAAGGCATTGCCAACACCTGCATTCCAGTACAAAATCCATCACTGATTGCCTATCACCTTGGTTTAGACAAGATGCTTTTTCTTTCTTTGTGTGCATTTCTTCACTGATAAAGTGCTTTTCTTTTTTTTTCCCACTGTCTGACAGAAATGTTAGAAGGGTTAATTGGAGTTTTTATAAAGCATACTGACGGAAGTTATTTTGGTTATTAAACAAGACTAATGATATACCACCATCACAAGGAATTATACTGTGATAATCCTTGCTGATCCCATAGTGGCTCTGGGTTATCAAGGGTCTCTTAATATACTTTTCATCCCAGTTCGCTGGCAAGTCTGGGGTTTTAGTTATATTTTGCTCTTTTTTTTTTTTTTGCAGTAAAATGGCAGAATAGTAACTGATATTCCTGAGATGAGAAAGCAGTGTCATGCACTGCGGAATGTACTAGAGATAGCTGTTTAAAGTTTAAGATTTATCTAAGGACCATAATATAGTTTCAAGTCTTTTATAGTAGTTCCAGTGCTGTTGGACATTTCATCGGTGCAGCAAGCTTTTCCTTATATTTTGTTCAATAGTGGAGAGCATTAAGAAGTTCGTTATAGGGCTAAAGAAGACTGCTCAACAAGGTAGGCCAATAGGTCAAGTAATTAAAGTACTAATACCAGTCTACTGCTAGGTACCTTCTGCAGAAATGCCTGTACAAAGTTTAGTAACCCACTAAGAATGCAGTACAGCAGCAGTGGCAGCAGCAGCAGAGGAGGAATGAGGGTGGAGCGCGCAGTCTGATGTGGGCATACATTATGTACCCTTCTCTGCCCAGCGCTGCTGCCAGTCAAACGGGCCGGGTTTGATCACTTAAGTATTCTTGCTGAAAATAACACTGGCACAAGACCCCGCCTAGAAACTTGCAGAAGTGAATTACACATGTGGGTGCCCCTAAGCAGCAGTGCCTAACTGCTTGCTAGCAATGGCTCCAAGGGCTTAAAGCAAAGATAACCTTATTGGTGGGGAAAAAAAAATTCCGTGGGGAAGCCCATGATGAATAAACCAGCAGTATTAGGTAAGTCTCTTCTCCTTCTGGCATGCCTTTGCAATGCTTTTAACTCAGTCCTCCGTCTCAGGCCTGGGAGAGTAGCCCCCATCCTTGCTGTCTCCACCATGGGCTCCTCATACCTTACTGTCCTGGCTTGGCACAGACCCAAATCTGAGCAAATCTGTCTGTCAGCTGGTGCAGCCGAGGTGGCTGCAGCTCTCATTCTGGAGATGGAGGCCCTAACCATCTCAGCTAACCTGCTGTTTTCAAGAGGTCTCCTTCTCTTGCCCAGCTTCCTGCGCCCACCTAGCCTGCCATGCTGGCTCCCATACCTGCATCCTGGCCCAGTGGAAACTACCACTGCTGTGGAGCTGGAGTGCTTTTAATTAAATGTGCATTCTTCCCTTCCCAACAGATGCCATTCTCCAGTATAAGGCCTCTGTCAATCAGATCATCTCGGGCAGCTCAGAATCAGTTATCCCTCTTCAATGACACATTTGTAGTGATCTTTGTTGTTTGTAAGGGTTTACTCTGCAATTCTTGCACTTGTAGTCACTGAGTATTTTAGTTTCAACAGAACAATGTTATAGGTAATGTTACAAAATGTGTCTAGTGAGGCTAGTCCTTTCCCACCTGAGAGGCATTTCCATAATCTTCCAGCTCAAACACACATTCGCACACAATGGGATCATTAACAGTGAGGAAACCACATGTAGAACTGGGGCCTTCCTGTGATTTCTCTGTTCCTCAGCTACCAAACAGTGACAGTTACAGGGCTATTTAGAAAATACTTTTAGAGTCTGAACAAGAGAGACTTCTGAAGTGCACAGGGTGGAAATACTGCAGGTCAGGGTGATTCAGCTCTCCTTTCTGCTCTTACCCTAGAGAAGCAAGGGGATGGTATCAAAGACCACGTACAAAATGCAGCAAATTTTTACAGACCCAACGTTGGCCAGGGAGGGGAGGTGGAAGAAGAGGTACTGCAGACTGACAAGACTGGATATAAAAGCCAGTGACCATAACAGCCAGGCAATTAGGGACATAGGGCCATAGAATCACAGAGATGCTGAGGTGGGAAGGCACCCGTGGAGATCGTCTTGTCCAATCCCCCTGCTGTAGCAGGGTCAGCAAGAGCCAGTAGCCTAGGACACTGTCCACTCAGGTTTTAAATATCGGCAAGGATGGAAACTCCACAACCTCTCTGGGCAACCGCTTTCAACATTTGATCACCCTCACAGTAAAAACAGATATTTCTTATGTTTAAAGGTAAAGTGTCATGAAACACTTGCATGTCTGGGTGACCTCAGTCCCAAAACTGGCATCCATCCCCCAGCACAGAAGAGATCAAACCAACTAAAGGATACATGGCAAAACTTTACAGATGACTGATTGTACAGCTTTATGAGCAGGTGCTGCAAAGGAAGTTCTGTCTGGAATCCCTGTGGCAATAGGGGAATATAGATACATTTTCTAGTACCAGAAAAATGCATTATGATACTCTGAGTATCACCAAACTGATGAACTTCTCTGACCGCATTTAGCAGGGTCCTGGGAAGGAGTCCAAGGGGTACCTCACATTAACTACTTCAGACCTCAGCTGATTTCTGTTGCTGGGAGGCTGCAGCAGAAGTCCTTGAGGACTTTATTCCATGGCAGGAGCTGCGACACCAGGCAGAGCCAAAAGACTTCCTTCCTCCAGGGTTCTCCAGAGTATAACACATGAGACCACTCATCCCATTGCAACCCTCCTGCTCACCTACTGTTCTCTCAGGAACCACTGACCTTACACATGCAACAGTTCTGCTCCCCTCCTTGCTAGGAAAAATGCTACCATGTGGTAAGAAGAATCACATCTCGTCTCCAGTTCTTCTTCCTTTTTCACATCTAAAATAGAAAAGCCATGCAGGTCACTGATAGCTCAGTGAGATCAGCTTGTCTGGGGACAGAGCTGTTAGTGAGGCAAGCAGAGACAGGCATATCAAGGTTAAGCTGAACAGAAAATATCAGACCAGACTCTGCAAGACAACCCAGAGAACAACTCATAGCTTTAGTACTATGAGTATCACGGCTCCATTGCAACCTGATCATCTTGGAGCCCTTTGATTTCACATATGTTCAGTATCGCTGTCCTCTTGTGATGGTCATATATTGCCCATCACTGCAATCCTCAAACAGGTATTCAACAGCAGGAAATAGCAGACCATTTCCCATTAAAAGATTTATCAAGCTCTGCATTATCTGCATTAAAGCAAGATTACTTATGTTTGTAGAGTTCAAAGTCTAAAAAAGTAAGGAAATGTGAAACATAAACTCTGTACAGCAGCGTTAATGTCAGTTTTATTTACATCCTCTATTTTACAGTATTCAGTAAATATGTACAGAAATACATTTACAGATTATGATATCAATGTCCACATTTACTGAGAAGATCAGGTAAATAGAAGTGTGTTCTATGTAAGGAATGTGGTTGAATTTTGCTCTAAAAGAAAACATCATTTCTTATTTGCTGACATTTGACACTATACAGTATAATCTCGAGTTACGTGTTGTGTAGTTTGTCTTCAGCTCTCGTCACTTGTCAGGGATGGTTCACAGAAGACATTAAAGCCTTAGTTCAAGCATGGATGAAAGGCAAGACACCTGCCAGTCTCCGAATACATTCCTCTTCCCCCATCCTTCTTCCCAAATGTGTACCTTTTCATGCTTGTCTAAACCACACTTTAGGCTTGCAGCATATTTGGATTTTAGAAAGATGTGACGTTATCGGGATTCATACATATTTAAGAACAAGGGCAATCACTTTCTTGCATGCTATACTGGTTAACACTGAGATCTTTCTCAGTCTAAGCATGTATACACGTGATTTAACATAAATCCATTTGTAAAAAGTATGCCACCCTCTTGAGACCCTTGTATTTATCTGCTTTCAATTACATTTGAAGTATTCAGAAAGTCTCCTATACTAATCCCATCCAAGTTGGAAGCCACATAGTTCATGCATGAGACTGTCAAACATGAGTAGTTGCAGATGTCAGTGCACCAGTGGCAGGAATCCAGGAAGATAGATCAAGGCTTAGTCACTGAAAAATAAACGCCAGCACATCTCAGATACATAGCATTGTAGCACCTCATGAGGAAAACGTGTCGTGACAGGAAATCAATAACCTCTTGGAGGCGATCTGTTTTTGAAATATTCTTGATTAATTATGCCAGGGTGTGTTTGGCAACTTTGCCTGATCCAGCATTAACGTAATGCTTTTTGCATGAAGCACTATTGTAACTAGTCTCATAAGTCAAATCTGATGGTTCAAGTCAGGTTTTAAAGGGTCAGGTTATAGATTTTGTAATGTCTTTGTGTCCGACATTGCCGCCTTTACTATGGTGTGTAAGCTTTTACTATCAATCAAAATAACAATTGTTTTAACATGAACAATAGCATTTAGAACTAATTGTATCTGAAGTGGAATGATTCTCCTAAATAAAGTATGTCATGTAGTGGGTAAAACAAGTAGGGAATGTCAGTGTGTTTTCGTGACAGAAGACCTTAGTTCAGGATGTTCCCCAGGCTTGTTTGCTTATGTGCCTTCTTTGCAGAGGAGAAGCAGCTCTAGGAGACACACAAGCAGGGCTGCACCTCTGTCTTTCTTCCCCTGCCTTCCTGCACAAACTTATTTTCCCCCTCAACAAGTTTTCCAACCATACCTGCTGCCCCATCTGCCCCTCAACAAATGCAGGACCCCAGCCCATGCCTTCTGCCTTCACTATGCCCCCACCACGATCCCTCTCTTCCCCGCACCCCAGCACATGCTAGTGCCTTACTTACCCACTGAAAGCACATCACTCCTGATCTTACTAATCTTGTGGTGCCTCTAGACACTGCCTTGGCCTGGCTTCTGTATTCTGAGCACAGAATGCAAGACCAGCAGCGTTTTTTTCCTGCAGCAGGTGCCATCAGCAAAGCTGAGTGCAGAGCTGAGAGCTGCTTTGGTGCCTGGGCACAGCTTGTCACCGTCATCAGGTCACTCGGCAGTAGCTGCTGGTGTCCAGCCACTGTGGCACAGCTTAGCCCTCCGCCGTTGCACAGGCTGGAGGAACGCGGAGCTGATGCTAGTGCAGTGCTTTGGCCAGGGGCACGTGCACCGTAGCTGGAGAAGCTCTTCCCTCATGCACCTCTGCCTCACATTGGAGTACGTGCTATTTGGAAGACCCAGGGCAATGCACGTCAGGCAAAACTGGTTACAGACAGATCGCTGGGTGCAGTAACGAGACCACGCTCACATTGGTCTGGTACTGGTTTCTGTAATACGAGAACGAAAAAGCTTAGGAGGTTACATCCTCTAGAGTTATTTATTAAAGGAGTTTGCATGTATAATATAAAGAAAATAATTAAATAAAGATAATGACAATGTCTGTGAGATAAATTGTTTGAACCAAGTTGCAGATAGTTGCAGTCACCATGTGATAGACCAAAGTTTGACCTTTGGCTACCTCAGCTGCACAACACCCAATAAATCCACCTCCTCAGTAACCACTTCCAAGATTTTAAATTTCCGAGTAGCATCAAAGAGCCACCATTTGAAAAAGAAGCTGCCAAATAATGGTTTCTTGATTTTCCCAAATGTGGAATTTCTTTCCCCAAATTATACTGGCCCAAAGCCCAGGACAAGCAATATTAAGTCCTGGACCAGTGACAGATTCAGAGTCCAACGTCTTCAGGTTAGAAAGAGGATACTTTGGCTAACATAAAGCCAAAAATACCCTTCTGTGAAAGGCTTATTGCTAGCAGTGGGAGATTGCCAGATATTAGAATTTAACATGGTACATTTTATGTACAGATAAACTTTTCAAGTCAGTTAAAGAGATTTAGAAAACATATTGATACAAATTATTTTCTCCTTTTGAGGCCAGTGCAATTAGACTCATGATATGGAAGGAGTTGGCTTTTCAAGGAGAGGAATACTATTTTCCATATGAGTAAAATTGTTTTAAATCATTGCTAAAATACATCTGCAAGCTTCCTTTAGTGATTTTTGTGCTAGGAGTACATAAGGCTCAATGACTTTACTAGCACTTTTTCAGCATGACCTGCATGAACAGTCAACATTCATTCATGCAAATTAAATCTCAGTGATACATGTAAGCGTGTGTGCGTGCGTCTGTGTGTGTGTGTATAAACATTGATTTTAAGGATAATTGTAAGAGACAAGGATATATTTCTTGGCCTAGATAAACATTTTTGCAAATAGTAGTTTAAGAAATTCTAGGGCAAGTGGTTTAACTGATAAGAGGCAAATAAGCTGAACAAAATACATAGAAAAGCTACTTTGCATAACATTGCAATTAATGAGTGATCCTTGCCCAGGGTGTAGGCGTGTGTATGTTCCACTTTGATAGTCGTATGTTTTTTGTAAGGATTTTGTGGCAAAAATAAGGACTTGGGGTTGAAAATAAATTGGGGTTTGCAGGGTTTGCTCACCTGTGGCTGAGTGCACAGAACCTGGGCTTTGTTGATTCTCTTGTATTTTAAAAGTCTCCTAATGGTAGTGCAGTGCATGCTGTCGGGAGCTGACTGGGGAGTTTGGGCACGGCATGGAAGGAACAAAAAGCCTAGTTAAGGGATCCCAGCCAAAGGAGAGAGGTGACTTATGTGACATTGCACTTTGCATGTGTTTAATGGTATCTGGATACATGACATGCATTAAAAGTAGTTACATTGAATTATACAGTTAAAGAAAATTAAACATGTAGCAATGCTGTTCCATTTGGCAACATGGCACTGGTTTTGCACAGTTTTGCTATATCCAATGTGCTGTGTCCAGTCCCGTCCTGTCCCTGCCATCATCTTGTTTCAAATCCAAGTGACCTACATTTTGATGCGTCAAGGCATTACCTGTGCCTGCCAAACATACTGATAGATGTGAAGGGAGGACCTGTGGTGACTGAAGGAGGCCCAGACAGAAGTCAGGATGCGTCACCCTGGGAGCTACTGAATCAGGGCCAGGAGGGCACAGAGGGGTCACTTGAGCTGGTAGGATGGGAGCTGCAAGGAAGCAGCCTGAAGCAGCAGGAGCTGAGATGGGAGAGAGACAGACAGCTCAGAGGCAGGCAGCTGAAGAAGCCTCCAAACGCAGAGGGGAACCAGGACAGAGGGTTGATCAAGGTAACAACTGAGAGATGCTGAAAGGCCCAAGATGTCTCAGAGCTATAAACTTGAATGAGTAGATTGGCTTTCATACCAAATTTTTGTTACTTCTTTATATGTGCTTGCTCATCTTAGGCTGACACCCAGGAATGGAACTGAGGAATACAATGCGGTTCTCCATTCCTCTGTAGCTACCCTACATGACCTTGAGTGAGGCATGCCATCTCCATCTTGCCCCCCTTGCAAAATGGGGATAGGATATAATGCCCCTACAGATCAGGGCTGCTGTGAGGGTGTGTTTAGTAATGCTTTTGAGGTGCTGAAGTGCTTCAGCGATTGGCACTATGGAAGTTCTATAAACACCTATATATAACTTCCCTGACACTAGTACAGTCATAGGACTGAGATCAGATTGACACTGCTATTTCAATACATAGTATGTACCGCATAGAAAACAATGAGAACAAATCTGTCAACATTAGGTATGCAGGGAGAAAGAGATACAATTCCTGTTAAGTCAGGTATGCCATGTCCACTGTATTTATCTACAGAAAAGAGGAAAAGAGGGGGTAATATTAAAGAGAAAGTGTTAATTTTCTTTTCAAAGAACGCTACACTCTTATATTGATTGAAAATGGTTATCTCTGGCTCTTGTGTGTTTTGTGGCATTACAGGGTATTGGTCTTTGTTTAGATCATACAATACTTCTTCCTCCCTCCAACCTACAATAACAATTAATGAGCTGTCTGTGGCTGCCTTGGAGTGCATCCTGTGCATCAGCGTGTCTCAGTTAATAGTCATAATTTCTCATTTGTAAGAGGAAAAGTGCTACCAGCACTTTCAGTCTCAGAAGGGCTCAGACTCACTCAAGGATTCCAATTTATTATGCACCCAGCTCTGATATCCTGCTGCTCTCTTTATGGATTAGGCTGCCTCGGTGGAAGGTATCATCCTTCAGATGACACATAAATACTCTCTTGCCAGCTGTTCCTTTCTCAGAAGTTTCTCAGCGAGTAAATCATAATCGTGCCTCTTGTTTTACTCGTTTCTGATCTGGTTCTCCATGTTACTTTGCTAGGAGCATGTGGAAAATGCAGCTTTATTACTGCTGATACTCTACAAATAGCGCTGACTACAACTGTAGGGATTTTTAGGTCTATTATTATTGGTTTCTAAGGTGAATACACCGGTAGTGATATTAAATTAGTGGGCACAGGTAATTTTGCTGGTCGTTTCTGTAAAACCTTTAATCTCAAGGTGCTGCACAAACCCCTGAGAGGTAAGAAGGAGATGCAGACAGATCGCTTCATGCATTCTGACATGCAGCCGCTGTTTAACAACACGTAATCTGGTTGTGAGTTCAGAACAAAAAAAAGTGAAGGGTAACATCCCACTGATGGAAACTGGATTTTATAGAGGAATTTAGAAAGACAGAAAGCAGAGGCAGCCAGCAGACACAGCAGTTTGCACAGCAGGGTGTAAAGAAGGGGGCCTCCGTCAAATTCATACCAGCATAAGTGTCAGGGACGGTGGTGGTGTGCTGCAGGGTAGTTTCCCCAGCAGATGTTAGAGCAGCTGTCCCTGCCAGGGCAGAGGCTTTGACGTGGACACAGCTTTGGGTGGCAGATGCAGCCCTCCAGGTCCTGGGCTGCACAAGTTCTGTGGGTGAAAACCCATCTGCAGCCTCCTTGTTCCAGGGAGCACCAGCACTTCCAGGAGGCTCCCAGTCCTATCAGTAAAAGTGTTGGTGACATCAAAGCTGCGAGGCCTCCTTTCTTGTCACTGGGATTCCGCTGACTCTTAAGATTGCAGGCCAAATGTCACGCTGAAGCGCTCTCAGTAGAGGTCCATGGTATTTCCATTGAACTAAAATGTCCTATACCCTGTAGTTTTTAGTCTGATCAAATTGAGTAACAAGTTGCAGTCTTGTGTTAGTCGAAGTGAATTATAATCACAATTTACATGATTGCCAAATGTTTTCACAATCTGCAGGACTTCTGTGTACTGACTGGGCGTCTGAGAAAGCAGATGCTTTTTTAGAGGGAACTCCTTGTCGTAAAGGTAGTTCTGGACAGTCTCTGCAGTTCAGGACTGGGTGACTTGGGAAGACAGCACTGCCATGTTTGGGCTAAGGACAGAAGATACCTACATAAAGCTGTCAGTTTAGCACCTTTTGAAAAGCTTTAACATTACCTTTAAAACACAGTTAAGGGAAAAGACCAAGCAAGGTATTGATGAAAACAGTGTTAAAAAAAGCAGCACTTACTGGTTGGAAGAGAAAATACATAATCAGGCTTTCAAGAATGAACACTTAATTTGCCTAAAGACTATTACAGAACTCATTCTTAATGTACCTGATTTGCATAAAATCTTTTTTTCCAACTACCTGTTGCAGTACACACCTAGAATGGGGAAGTACAGTCCTCCATCAAAGCTCAACTTGTCAAGCCAACACTGCAGATGTGCTGCCTATTTGTAATGTGATTTTCCAGTCTCAAATATCATTAGGCACATACATACCATGTGGGAGGTGGTGTCTATTTTAAAAATATCATTTAAAGAGTCATTAATGAGCAGAGTTTCTCTCAGGAAGCAGGGCAGTGGTTCTAGGAATTAATTCACCTGCAGCTCTCGGGGTGGCTTTTTTTGCACTGTGGGCTAATTCATCTTCACTCAGAGGTTGCTCCTTTAGTCTCCCGAGTGTTTTCTGGATCAAATTCTCCATATGATAACCTTCCTGCAAATTCCACCCAAGCTCTGCATGTCAGGCTGGTTTCTCTCTGTTTTCATGCATCGTTACCAGTAGTTGAAGATTCAGCAAGCCAAATTTTTTCCCCACTTGTAGGTGATAGGACCTTGGGAAGAAGCACCATGTGGTGGACACAAAATGGGGAGGAAATTGCAGCTTCCTGCTCTGCAGAGACCAGCACTTGCTAGCAGACCTAGCAAGCATAAAGATCTGTCAAAGCTCCCTTCCCCACTGTGGGGACAGACAATGATGGGGCACAAGGGCTCTGAGCAGGGCAATGCTGCAGATGGGTAATGGGGTCTTACAGCCACCCTTCAACTCACAAGGCGGTCTTGGCAGATGGATCCTTCAGAGAGGGGTTGAAAATGGGTCTGAGGGTCACTGCCTTGGCACTGTAGAGAAAAAGCGGTTTGTGGCTGGGAGGGCACCTCGGCAGGTAGCACCGCAGTCATGGCGGGAGAAGCTGACAGGGCACATTTTCTTGCAAGTAGATATAGTTACTGAGCCCAAGCTAAGAGCTCAGCCTAACGATAGGGTTCGTTAGCTCCCTCGCTGCTGTCCCGGCAGGGCTGGGGGCTACCGTGAGCCTGTGGTCACCCCAGGGCGCACATGCAGCAAGTGTCGCCTTCCTGGCTGATGGAGATGGTGCTCCCTGACGTACCCGCTAGTGTAAGCACAGTCATACATGCAAAACTGTCTCACAGGAGCAGCTCATCTCAGTGGGAGCAGAATTAAGTGTCCAGGTAAAAATGCAGCTTTGCTTGTGAATACTTAGTCCATAATAAAAGTGCCTTATCAATATAGCATTGATTAATAGTGCTGGCATAGTTTACTACTATTATAATACTGTACTAGTCATTATACTCTAATTATAAATTTGCCCTTTTCTTAAAGACTTTAAATGGTGCAAAATAACAACTACTGGAAAGCTGTTACAGCAGCTAATGATCCTTACCATTTAAACCTCCTTGTTATTTGAACTTCCTCATTCCTTAGTCTTCTCTCACGTAAGCCCCTGGAGATACTTCAACAAACAAAGTGAGAAATGTTGTGCTGTCCTGCAGCCTGCCAGTAAATAAAAGGGATCAGTCCCAGCAGCACCAGTTGGACACCTTTGATCAGCACGGTGTGATCTTTACCTAACAGATCAAGGACGCATCAATGGTATTTTCTCTCTAAGCCTCAGATTCCCATTGGCCCAAGTTTATTCAGAAATCAGGTGGCAAAAAACGTTAGAGGGCATGAAATTTCTGGCCTCCTCCAACATTCCAGCCCTGATGGATCCCACTCCAAGCCCATTTGACCCCTGCTCACCTTCACTAGACTTGAGTCCGGGTGCCAGTCTGATTCAAATTTGTATTTATAGCTCCAGAGTTTTAATTGGCACTGTTTGACAGAAGGTATCCCTGCCTACAAAATTCCATGTTTTTTAAATTAAGGTTTTTGGAGGGGCTGAAATGTAGGAAAGGGAAATTTTATCTTGGTTGTAGTTTGGGTAAAGATCTGAAACAACTTTTCAGAGTGGCAGTTTCACTAGAACATTTTAAACGAAAGTTCATACTCTGGATTTGTAAAACTGCAGTGTTTGCAGGTAGCATTGACATTTGCTATAACAGACTAAGATTAAAGGTACATGTCTCATTTTCTGCTTATACTTTTAATTGCACTGTACTTTTAACAGGATTTTGTACACAAACTCTATAGTGATACAGCTCATTACCCTCTCCCCCACCCCCTCTTACCTTTAGAAAAGAGCAGAAGGGAGAATTTAGGAAAATAATGACCTATTTTATTATATAACCACAGGAATTGGGAGGAGGGAAAGGAGAAGAGGACTCTAGATTAAGGGTTGATTGCTGAAATTATTTTAACTACTTTTTAATTGGCAAGCTGTTGAGTTGTTATCATCAATGAAGAGTGCATCAACAAGCAGTATCTAAAGCGGTAAACATTTCAATTGAGAAATGGAGCTCACAAGCTCTGTAACCATCATCCATATAGCGAAGAGTTAAGACTAAGTGACTGGATCGCAAGAATACATCGTACAAGGAATATCAAGGGTGGGTTTTGGAGTTAGTCTTCATTGTCTTCTGTTTTTTTCTCTGAAGAGGTTATGGAGGCAGGGCAGGAGACATTTGCACAGCCTCCAGGTACCCTGCTTTGGGGGCTGTGCAGAGTGAGGTACTGATCTCTGTCTGAAGATCTTTTCCATACAGATGCAAGACATACACATGAATCTCCAGGGCTTGCTTTGCTGTCAGTCCCTGTTAATGGACTCTGAAAGTCCTGTGCAGTTTATAGACCTCTCATCTAATAGTGGGCACGTCTATCGCAGACCTCATGTGAAACATCTTTGCATTCCCTTGATGCCAATTTGTACTGTTTAAAGGGGTGGGGGCAGAACAAGTTGTTAAAAGATGAAGAAATTGAAAGCTCCCCTAACTGCTGTATTATCCACCTGACATTCTCCAAATGCTAGTCATTAATTACTAATGCCTTGAAAATCAGAGCAGTTATCCAATTCAAATTATGTTACATCTCTGAGCCAGAGCATTTCCATTATCTTATCATTTCCCATTCAAACAATTCTTCCTTCTCCGCAGTTGTTAAAGGCTCAGGCCCTACTCTGTTTTCTTTTATTTGGACCTGTTATCCATGCAAGGATATTTCTACTCCATTCCTGCCCTGTCTTCATGCTGCTGAAAATCAGTGTGGGTTTACAGCATAATTATTACAAACTTAAAAATCCGGCCCTCCAGATCCCCCCAGAACTGCGTGTGCGCATCTGATGGCAGAACGTGGCCAACGTAAGCCATAACCTTCTTTTCCAGTAGGTGATCAAATGCTTGGGGAAGGATTGAACCTGGTTTAGGGCTCAGGCTGCCCTTGCAGTCCTTGCACCTGCAGACCTCCCTGTGGACTGGGCAGGAGAGTTCACGGTCACAGTCACACCAAGCCCCAGAGCCAAGCTCTCAGCTGAAGTAATTCCCTTTAGACACCAGCAATAACTTGGCCCCATGGTGGCAAGGCAGGGTATGTTTCTGGAGTCGCCAATAATGCTGGTCCTAGGTGAGCTGTGTGTTCAGAAATGATGGGGTTTATTTCCTGGCACATTTGTTCTTCGCTTATGTATATTTTCATGCCTGCCAGCACTCTGAAATCTAGACATCGAGTGTTGGGGGCAGACTAGATGCAATTTTTCATGCTGCTGACATTAATTGGATGAACAGACCTTCTCAGAAGGGGCAGTGTAGGAAATGTGTATGGAAAAATGACAAAATAAGGAGTTTCACAGCTAAATAAAGACAAGTGGCTGAAAATGGTTTTTACAGCTTTGGCTTTCGTATGCTTCATTTGGGAATCTCAAACCATTTTGCACAACAACTACCAAATTAAGATTCACAACACCTTTCTGAAGAAGATAATTGCTCCTGTCTTACAGATGGAGGAACAGAGGTATTGAGGCTATCATTTGAAAATATGTCCCCTGTTTTCAAGTCCGCAGATTGAGATACATTTAAACCTAATTCTCAGAAGCATTAAATACCTCCATTTATATTCATTCATTTGGCATTGTTTGTGCTTAGAGTCTCTGAAAATCAGATGCATTGCCTCCTAACTTGAATGGTCAAAATAACCAAGGTGATGTGGCAAAGATCACAGACCAACTGCAAGGCCAAACTGGAACTGGGACCCGTGTCCCCTCATGCCACATCCCCTTTTTACTTACTGAGTATCTGCCTTGGATTTCTGGACAAAAAGAAAAGCATGTTCTGCTCACTCAGTTTTCCTTTGCTCTCTTGAACAATTGGATGTTATAGTGACAATATTGTTTGGGTTATTGATCAACTATAGAGTCGTTTTACCTTTTCTTTCTACCCATCAA
The DNA here is from genome assembly GCF_947461875.1 of Haliaeetus albicilla. Classification (NCBI taxonomy): domain Eukaryota; kingdom Metazoa; phylum Chordata; class Aves; order Accipitriformes; family Accipitridae; genus Haliaeetus; species Haliaeetus albicilla. The sequence goes on along the minus strand of NC_091489.1, from coordinate 18,578,949 downwards.
GAAATTGTCTTCAGGTTTTTGTCATTAAGTTTCTTATTGTAGAACTAGCATGGAAATGCAGTGAGAATCATTTGTATCACCTGTTTTTCCCCCGTTGTTTTGGTTTTTTCAGCATACAACAGTTTTGCCCTTTGTATTAATCGAGATGAGAACAACACATCATCAGTATCCCAGCAGGAGCTGTGGACTGGCTGCAGTATGCACCTTCGCTGTTGGCTATATTTTATGGTAAGGGCTGTACATGCTGTGTTTTCATATTGTATTGGGGGTTTTGTACTGCTAAATTTGGACACATATTTCATTATGGATATAATCGCTAACAGATTCACGCTGCATGCCTCGTTTGGTCCAAGACCTGGGCTTTGTCTGGTTTCCCCAGATGCTTATATTTTTAGAAAGTATATGCCAAACCTCACACAACAGGAATTTGTTGAACAATCCCATGTAAGCAGTGGTCTTTCCAAGGGTACATTTTTCAACCTTTTTTCAAGCTAAATGTTTTTCTTGGACCTTAGTTTTATTGCTTAGGGTTTTTGTTCTATCAAATAAAATTGAGAATAGGCAAATGATTTCCTGCATCAGTATTTAAGCGGCAACAGAAAAGATAGAACACTGTCTTTTTTCTTTACTAGTTCATAAATTCTTTCTGTAAAATTGATTTCAGAATAAGCCAGTAATCCAAACACTCTGAAGTTTGTTTTAAAAAATGCAAATGTTTGTGAAAAATTAAACTAAAACAGAAATAATTTTCCTTACACAACATTAAGTGTTTGGGCAGTTTCTATTCAAGCACCTGACTTATATGACAGAGCTTATTTACTTTGGTCATTCTAGCATTTTATTTTTCACTAAACCTTTGTTTTATTTACAATGCTCCTTTGATACCATATATCCTTTATCCTTTCTGCAAACATTTGATGACCCCCTGTTTACTTCCCATATTCCTTCTCACCTCACAACACCCTTCCCTCAGCTAAGAGGCTATTTTCCAAAATTGTGGATAATACTGCTTTTTCCACCAGTCAAGTGCTTTTTCCACCAGTCAAGTAAGATAAAACTAATGAGAGAGGAACACAGGCTCAAGGCAGTACTGTCATACTGCTTCAGCTATGCAACTTGCCCCTTTGGTCCAATGAAAGAAAGGCCATTATTCATACACATCCACGCGCACTGAGTGATCATAAAATGCTAGTAATCCAGCTGAAGTGGGATGTTGTGTCCCAGGACAACAGTCACATTCTGCCATTTGCTTTTATAAACATACATATCCTTCTTAAAAAAGAATATTTGTAATTGTAAGATAAGGACAGCCACATGCAAAAAGGCACTTAATGAGTCCTTCAGGAGAAAGTTATTACTTTTTTTTAACCCATTACGATAATGCATAACTGTGATATTTCTTGACCTTCCTCTGAAGGGTGCCTAGAGCCAGAGTTACTATACCTGTGATCTGACCTCCTATGGCAACTCCTGTTTTCTCAAAATCATCTGAGTAGACACATGCAATAGTATTCAATAGGAATAGAAAATTGAAACAATCCAGTTCTGCAAGTGAAATAAAACCAGAGGTGTCTTAAAATCTTTTAAGAATCTGTTACAGTATCAGTGTGATACTTACATGGCTTGATCCTGCCTACTAGAGTGCATCAACATCCTACAGCTACAAGTACAAGGTAAAAGGAAATTGTAGGACAAGTAAAGCAGGGGAAGAAGATTCTGCATTAAGAAATTAACTGCTAAACAGATACCCAGTTACAGCCTGTGATGGTCTGCCTTTGCTTTTGCTGTTTATTGATTTTGCCTACACGTCCATTATTTCCAAAATGGATAGGGCTACTCACAAGTGACTTACCTTCTTCCAAGTTGTGTTTTCTCTAAAGATGGTCTGAGACAATTGCTTATTCAGCCTAAATTCTGCACTTCTCCCTCTACTCTTATGAAAGAAGGTCCTTGGGGAAGACTGGAGACAGACACAAGCTACACTGTGCCATCATCTGCAAGTTCTGCATGTGTTCAGCCTGCAAGTGTTATTGAAGCCTCTATCTAAGATTTGGTTGAGGCTGCAAGCCAAATCTTGGCTCGATGATATCAATACAATGTATCTCACATTCACAGGTTGGGAAAATCTACCAGAAAATATGAAAAGTGAGGGGTTTTCATCTCTTTCACCCAGAGTGTGCCTACCTTTCACAGCTGAGGTCCACTGTCTTCCTGCTGCTAAGTGACCACATTGAAGTAGAGACCTTAATCACTTAGAACTTTTGGAATTACTTAATTCAGATTTGCTGCCATTGTTGGTGTACCATTTAGACCCCTCAAGGTTAGCACAGTGCATTAAAATTAGACTACACCTGCAAATGACCTAGTTACATACAGCCTGGTGGAACTTCCTTCCTTTGTACCTTTGGTTGTCCATGGGTCCCCTGCTGGGGCTTAGTTCTTGGTTTGTTTTTTTACCTAGAAGTTAGGGGTCTGCCACTTGAGAATTTGTCCTTCTCCCTATGTCATTTTTCCCTCAGCAGAAATGTTTTCACTGCACCCCTCTCAGTGTAAAGTGGAGACAGTTGCTAATCAGATGTTCTCTATGTTTTGCCCTTGAATTTTGAACTCTTTCCCCACCTCAGCTGAAACCATCTTGCCATGCTACATGATTTATGTATCATGTCGCACTTTGTACTGTAAAGGAGCATAAAGAAGGATATTGTTTAGGTTTGATTCTGTTCATGCATTTTTTCAACTCCAAGTAGAGGAGAGCTTCTGTTTTATTTCATACGTGACTGAATCTTTCACATGTGAAAGAGATAGTGGAATAGCAAGCTTCTATTATATATATTTGATAAATGAGAAAACAGGCAAACAATTCTGAATAGAATCACTGAAGTTGGAAGAACATAGCTAAATAACTTGATATCTCCTGAGCATTATTCAGAGACATGTTATCTGAAAAGCATCCTTTCTTGAAGAGTAAAACCGTTTTCTGTTTTTCTTTCTTCTTTTTGCATTCTCTCCCTTCGGTCAGAGAGCATTTGAGTAGGCACACTTAGCTCATGCGTTCTCTATGAGAGGGAGCTCTCCCTTGCTCTTAAGAAACTGTGCCCAGGCAGAACATTCACAGACTTGCATTGCCTGTTGTAGACCATACATGGACTTTCACGATCAAGGCCATGGGATAAGATGGGAAAGGCCGATTGGCTTTATTTAGCATGGCTTGGAAAGGTCACAATTTGTATTGAATTGTTAAAACTAGACAGTGCTAAGAAAACCCAAGAGCTTGCCAGTACTACCAGAAAATACTGCCAATGGGTGTATGGAGTTGGTTGTCAAGGAACAGAAAAGAGCCAGAAATGTGTTGCTCCTTGTAATAAGAATGACCTCATGGTAACTAATATCAGAGCCTAATATGTCCCTAAAATAAACTGAGACAAATACGTTTATTTAAAATGGTCTTCTTGTTCCCTCTGCTTTTGAGCACTTGGGGATGCCAAAAAACAGACCCTAAGAACCTGACTCCACTGCTCTAGTCATGCTGGGCTGTATGTTTGGGAGCAAAAGACTTGATCTGCTCTCTTATTGCTATCTCAAATCCACTAGGAGCTGCCTCCACATGTGCCAAGCTTGGACTTGATTCATTCTTTGATAAATCTATTTAAAGAGCTCAGGTACCTTTAAACTTTCATTTGAAAATAAAGTTTCTCTTGAAGTGACTTGAGGAGAGTTCTGTAGATTTGCCAAGGGAGAGCATTTAAGTGGGGTAATTTGCTGAATTCTTCTTGAAAGAATTTGAGAAAGGAATGTACACTGAGAATTTGGAATGAATTTGAAATCGATGCTGTCAGCCTTGCTGTAGGATTTCCACTAGCGATTCTCCATAGAAGAAGAGGAAGATCAGAAAGAGCAGATGTTCAGATGTTGGCAAAGGGATAAGGGTGCGGACTGCTAGGACAAACCTTGACATTCGGAAGAGAGGGCTGGAGAGTTAGAGCATGAAGCTTGGTGGGAATTGACAGCCATATCGATAAAGAAGGTCAGGATTGAGAAACCAGAAAGATTTCTGAGGTGGCTGGTGCCAGTGGAGCAGGAGAGACAGACAGAGCATGGCTGTGCTAGAGTATGCTGAGGGTCTGTATGTAGGGAGGGGGTCATGAATGCTTTTGGAAGTGACCACTGGGGACAGAAGTTCAATAGAGATCAGAGGAATCAGTGATTGGAGAAAACCAAAAAGTCCTTGAGGCAAGTAAAAGAAATGAACTAGAACCATGGGTTAAAAGAGAAATGGGTAAGGAAATGTGCAGCTCGCAGGTCAGCAGCTTGAAAGCTGAAATCATGCAAGTAAGTGGGAAAAGCTGGGAGGGGGAGAGGGAGACAGGCTTTGAAATCAGAGTGGAAGGCTGATGGAGAGGTGGGTGATAGATGAGGCAATGCAGAGGAGGAAAGAGTTGGAGCCAGAGCTGCTTAGAACAGGAAAGAGTAGGAAGAAGTAGAAGCAGCAGAAATAGGCCAGGAGAAGATTAGCGTCCCCTGTACCTGACCCAGAAGGAGGGTGGGAGAGCAGAAGTGCTTTCAGCGAGAGAAGGCTGCATGGATCCTCAGCCTATTAGGTCTGACATAGCCATTATGGACTGTTACATTCTGGCTCACCTCCACCTCCACATCCTCAAATGTTTTAGTCAAAGCAACAGTATGATCACAGATGACACGCATGGATAATACATTCTCGCTTGCTTGTGCAGCTCAATAAAATATAGCTCAAGAAGGCATAGCAACCATTACTATATTTAAAATTAAATACTATTTATCAAAATAGATTAATTCTAAAGATGACAACACCTTGCAGCGAATCTGCAGAGTTTCTGTCATTCCAGCTACCTGTACACAAATTTCTGCTCTGCATAAGCCACTCCATACCAGTAGCAGAGTCCTATGACCCATGTATAGTACAGCACCACTCAGATCAATAGAGAAGAATCCAGCATAAGAAACTGGAATAACACAGGATGATTGCTGTTATTTCCTGACTGATGACTGTTTATTGAACTTAGTTTTTAGTCTTCAATATTTCTAAACAGTGTACATTCCTGGTATAGGTGACTTAGGCCTGGCTGGCTGGTATAAGAAGCCCAGCATCTTAATGTGGCTGAGATCTTAACAATTGTGATTAGATGCAGAACAAGCTGTCCTATGGGATTGTTTGGGGGGGGGGGGGGAATCATGAGGATTTATGAAAATGTGCCTTATATCAGTCAGTATTAGAAACCAAAAGTAGAACAGATTTAGTACGGGTCATTGTGCTTCTGTCTCTGAAAGCACAGGGTTGGTCCCTACTCTGTAACCACAAATGATTTGTTCGTTCAAGTTTTGAATGACTCAGCTGCTGTAAGCCTGTCACCTCCTTTGGGAGACATTCCATGATTTAATAGTTCTGGGTAAAGTTCTCACTTTCTGTGGAAAAGAAAGAGAGTGATGCTAGAAAAGATAATGAAATAAAAGCGTAGAAAAAGCCTATGTTCTGTTGTTTGGTAAGGAGTAGCCACAAGGGGAACTGGCCTAGGATTTGTTTGGGACCAAAGATACAGCCTTCCTTTCTGCCAGTCACTGGAAACCTGAATGGCACAGAAGATACAGGAAAGGACTTGCTGCTGTGAGAAGTAACCAGAAAGGAACTGCCATAGTAGATCAGAGTAGTCGTGTATCCAGGCTCTAGCTGTAGCTAATGTCAGATGCTTCAGGAGGAGATTTATCAGGCGATTTTGGAATAACCAGCCTGTAAGGGAAGTTTTCTTCCAAAACCTATGTCAAAAAGTAGATGCTTGGATCCTTCAGTCTTGATGGTTTACATGCCTTGTACTCTTTCAGCTTAAGCATAACTGTACACATTCTTATTGCTTTTACAGTCTCATGACTTCAGAAGCTTGCTAGAGTTGCATGATACAGCCCAGAGAAGAGGAGTGGACTAAGTAGACTTCCAAACTTGTATACTTCAACACTTTTTTGAATATCTTGATTTCAGTGATGTGTCACTGAAAGATAGGGTAGAGCATTCCAGAGGTTAATTAGGTATCATATACTTCCATTATCAGATTTGAATTTCTTGTCTCTGAGTTCTGTTGAAGTGCTGCTTCTGTTACGAGGAAGAGCATTGGAAGCTCTTTAAGCCATTTTATGACATGCATTATTATTCTGTGTCCTCTCATTCACTGCTCTTGAAAAGTTACACAGCCCCTCATCTAGTAGTTCCTGTTTCCAGAACACGCAGTACTGATTGCTGTTTGGCTGCAGATTTTGCTGAAGGACTCGACTTGGGCAGGAAATGGGTGGAGACACTCAGAGTTCAGACCACAACATGCCGCCAAGCTGTGATGCCTGTGCAAGTATATTCAGACTCCTGTAGCTGAAAGCAGCCATCATGAGGGAGCAACCATTTTCTGCAACAAGTCTCCCATTGCAAAATCTTTTGGGTGTCATGTTTATCTGCCATTATATCAACGCGTTGAGCTTGCTTCTAACAGGACTAGTTTTACATATGCCATTGCAACAGCTGCATTACTCAAAGCAACAGGTAGAGCACAAGTTTCTGACAATTTTTTGTAGTTACTTTTCCTCATTAACAAAAAACCTATAGCCAAAGAATAAATGTATGTATATCTTCTCTACATAGTTTTCATTTCCTCCTGATTACTTTGTTAGGAGAGATAGACAACATCTACTGTATACTAGAAGTGAAAAAAAGGTACAAAGTCAATTTTTGACAGATTTTTTTAAAAAGAAGCAATATTGTGTGCTTTCAAATAGCTTTTTCTGATTTCTACACCAGCTGGTTGAAAATGTCCAAAATTCACCACTTTTTTTAACAGAAATTTTAATTTTAATATAATGTGTGAATATTTCCATTCCTTCTTTTCTTACCATTTCTAATGAATGGCTAAATGAGCTCAATGACCTATAATGCATTCATCTTTGAAAATGCACAGTTATGTCTACGTGGGCTGCCACAGAACCAAAACACAGGGAGGTTCAATTTAAATTTTATATTCTCAAAAGTAGCCGGTCCACTTTTAGCTTAAACTTTTTCTCCTCGGTTTATTTTTATCTAAACGACCCATTTTTTATACCTGCTCAATAACAGGGTCTTAAATTGGATCTAGATTTGCACTCCTAAGTAACTCTTAATGCATGCTCCCCTGTGCTTATCTAATAATGAGGTTGGACAGGAATAACGACTACTAGAATTGCAACGTTGAAGGCATTCATTAACATTAGTAATCAGCAATCTTGTGTGTAAGCTTTATGCCTACAGTTGATCAGCCCTTTATTGTGCGGCGTCAAGATAGCTTGTATTCAAGCAGGAACGAACCCACTAAGAAAGGCCATCAGGTGAGGTTTCCATGGCAGCAGTTGTCCCTTTGCTGCTCCCGTTTGTGGTATAGACAATGCGGGAATAGTCAGTGTGTCACTGCTCAGTGGAGAGAAGGCTAATATTACTCCATCCCAATGTAGCAAGCGGCATGGTGCAGCTCATTTTAAGGAAGATGAGGGCAGCTGATCACATGGGTTTGTGACCGTAGTGTCCCGAGTGGTGCTCAGTACCTCTTGTGCTCAAAGCATGAGCTCCCGTGGTGTGGCTGCACTGGGGACGGGCCTACAGCAGCTACGCTGAGCACACGAGCAGTATCGCCAAGCAACAAATGGGCTCCTGTGCTGGGCAGCAGAGTGCATGAGCTGTGCTCAAAGACTCTGAACTCATCAGAGATCGCTGACATTCGGGAGCTCATCAGTGACTCATTGGCTGGATTTAGAAAATATTTCCTCTTTCCGATATAAATGCATTCTAGTAAATGCCACTTCTACTTGGTTCATGAATTTGGCTATGTAGATGCAGTTTAGAAGGTCCCTTGAAAAGTCCCTCTGTAAAGGTGCTTTCTAGTGCTGGGCAGTTTTATCACACCAGAGAAAAGAAGTGAAAAAGAAGCACTGAGTTTTTTCTGAGCTTTTTCCTTGGAGCTTGTTTTTCACAGAATCATCATAAAAAGAAGGCAAACAAAACTGAAAAACGTTAAGCAATAGTAGACACTCCCTGCTAAGCCAACCTGGGAGTAGAGGACATCCCATTACCTTCTACCCGGCTGTCCCATCTTTTTCGTTGATCAAGAGGAACATGGTATCCCCTGTTAACCTGGGATACAGAGGAACCCTTTATTTTTTCACAGATACCTTTATTTTGTCAGGTTAATTCTGGCACATAAGAATGTTGTGGAAAATAGCTGTAAAATACAGAGATCATTTTCCATATGTGAACTCATTTGGAGAAAGGGGTTTTAATCTGCATTTAGATTGTGCAGATTAATTTACTGACACATGTAAATTCCTACATGAAGTGTCCCAACTGTTAAGGGTTTGGCTGTAATAAAAGCTTTTCTAAGGAGGAGGGAAGCTATGACAACCATGTACATTTCCAGGGTGATGGAGAATCGTTAAACAGGGATTCTGTACTTTCTGTGTGACGGGCATTTATGGTAACAGTTTTGGGTGGACTTCTATGTATCTGCCCTTCAGGAGCCGATGACTGTTGATCTAGTGATCAAGTGTCTTCCTTAAACAAATAGAAGTATCAGCAAGTGAAGCAAATCATACGGACATGGAAATCCCCATCAATAGTAGTCTGTGCAGCTCCTGAGTCTTCTCTAGCTGTGCTTTACTGTGAGCTTCTCTCTCAAATTGCCAGGTCAGAAAGGAAGAGATTTACATTCTTGAAGAGAGCCCAGCAGCTCACGGGCCCCAGCCTGTCTCTACTGAGCACTTTTCCCTGTTAGCCTCCGTGATGTTTGCTCAGTTGTTTGGCATCATTTCCCTTTCTTAGGTTCCACCTACTGGAACGTATGGACTTGCTCTGCTCCCTCTGACTTCACCACTCACCACATCAGATCTCAAGACAAAAGCTATCCCTTCAGAGGGTACAGGTGTCCACTGCAGTCACACACAGCGAAAGCACATACCGGAGTGCTTCTTCAGGCTGCACTGCAGTAAAGCTGACACTCTGTCTCTCGGGTTAGCGTACCAACAACCTCCACTGTAGCTGAATGCTAAAAATCTCTGTGTCACCAGCAAACCACCATCATTCCTTTTCCTTTACTGTATATTGAGTGTCGAGCTGGGCAGAATTTCACTGATGAGGTGGTTTCTTTTTTTTTTTTTTTAAATGTTTGTCCTACCTAGAGAAAAACTATTAGATCCCAAATGATACCAGGTAACTGAAAGAAAAGGAGGAGCAACCTAAAACACAGGTGCTGAAGAAATTGTTCTCCCAAAGAGAAGCTGAACCATATGTTTCTGGCAAACCCCAAAACTGAGGCACTTGCCAGGTATAGCGAGGAGAAGCAGCAGAAACACACAAATGTGTACAAAACAAAAAGAAGGATGCTGCAGAAGGCAGAGAGTTGGGCTGTGTACAAACCTGGAGAACCCTGAATGCTCTTTGGATAAAGAACCTGCTTGGAACAGAGGGTGCTGCGGTTTCCACACCGCCCTATGAAACACAGCTGTGTGATCCTCATAAATACAAATGCAGCAAGGAAATACCTGCCTACATCAGAACATGGAAACTGTCCAACTGCTCATCTTAAATTTAAAACAAAGCAATAAGAATGTGGGGAATCAGTCGTAGTTTCATCATTTGTGATGTTTGTTCTGGGTGGATGTCATCCAGGTGCTCCAGTTCAGTTGCAACTTGCAGTCCTTTCAAATAATTCCTTTTTAGGTTACAGTAGCTAAGACTATAGCCCAAGCTACTTTTGAAAAACAGGGCTGTAGGAGTCAGTACTTGTTATTTTTGTTTTGTTTCAGGGTGTGCTGGATTCACCATGTTACAGGAGTGTGGGTGTACCCGCTTCTTGAGCATCTCAGCCCAGGTGTCAAAATAATCTTTTTTGCAGCCGTTACCGTAATAATTAACATATTCTACTTGGTGGGAGAGGTCCTGAACAACTACATCTGGGATACCCAAAAATGTGAGTATTATTTTCAGAATATTAACTCATGAAATACACCATTGGGACTTGACTATGCTCCCTTGAAAGTCAAGAACTTTTTAAGCTGGCTAAAACAGAGGAGAATGACAGAAGTTCCACTGAAACATCTTGCTTGCTTGCAGTTAAAAGCAGCCAGATGAACGGAATGGCTGCTGGAGAGCATGATGAGCTATGAATATGTATTCTTTTTTATAACTTCCAATACTAATTTAAGAGCTGTTGGCAATTACCTGAGAGGTTTACAACCCACTTGGTTTACAACCCACTTATTAGCTGATGAACCCATTAAATGCAGCTAGAATAAAGTATCATTCTGTGGGAATGCTATTAATGGTAAGCTTAGACTTAGAAATAAAAATATATTCTTTTAGTATTTTTAGGTATAAGATGTTTTCTGCTTATAAATTTACTCAAGAAAAATGAATATGGTCATGTCAGTAAAATAATAGGAATGAAAGATCACCTTAGTGCAGGGTAAACATAACTGTGCAGACTCTACATCATCTACCCTGCCTAGGCCACCCGTTGCTGAGTAGAGGGAAAGGGAAAATAAGACAAACACAAGATTAAAAGTAGGTTCCTTTACTCTATGAAAGATGTTTTTCATTATTCAAATTGCCTGAAATAAGCAAACAACACTCATAATCACTAGAGTGGCAAATCACAGCTGGAGTGAAATCCATGCTCCGTGGGAATTCTGTCATTACGTTTGTTGGGCCCATAACACGTTGGGACCATACAAACAGCCTGTATCCCCTTTTGGGAAACTAAGTGTGCACTGGTTAATACACCATAAATTCACATGGTAGTTTATTGCACACACAAATCTCTTTTAACAAGTCCTCCAGTACAAGGTAGAACCTAATGCCAGAAGCTCAAAGCAGTTTTACTTGCTATTTGCTCATATTAGCACCCAGCTATAAAGTGTCTTTTTGGTTTTGCTCTAGAACCAGCAATCATTGGTCAGTGTTCAAGTCTGGTTTTCAGTCCTCAGTTTGATGTCACATTCAGATCTATTTAACTCACTTAATTCCAGAAAGAAGTTTCTAAAAAAGGCAGCCACAAGGAATAATTTCACTTGACCTAAGTCCTGTATGAAGAATAATAATGTGGTGAAGAATCACGTGTTCTTACCAAGTCCGTGAATAAGTAAATGGTGGAAAATCTCCCTCACTGTTCCACAGTATGCATAAGAAAATCCCTGGTTCTTGTGGCCCTCCACCCTAGAGGAGCTAACATCCATCGGGTCATTCTTCCACCCTCTTCCAAGGTTCGCAATGGCCTTATTATCCTCTCTATCATTTGCTTGATTTGGTTAAGGAATGTTGATCCAAAGTCCTTTGTGGCTCGAGCACTTGCAAACCAGAAAATGCCATGAGTCACCTGCTGTTCTGCTGTGCTTGAAACACTTTGCATACACCTAACCTGAAGCGTATGGCAAGCACACCACAAACAGCAGAGATGTAAAATAATGCCAGTCTGTCACCGTGCAAGACTTGGGAAGATATTATTTGAAAACTGTACATTTAAAAGGGGCTTTTGAGCAGTAAGCTTGCAAATCAAAGCAGTCTGCCATGAGAAGATTTCTGGGGTGAGAGGGAGTTGTTTTGGGTTTGGAGTTTTTTCCTTTTCCTCTGGAGATGCATTAAATAAAACCTCACTACTGACAAAATGATTTGCAGTTAGTTTGTCCAAGTTAAACCACAAACATGGTAGGCAAGGAAAAATTTGCCCTTTGTACAAGCCAGTGTCTGTCCACAGTTTTGAGGGTATCTGCATTCCTGCCAAACTATTTGATGCATCTGCAGTAGAGTGCTTCAGAAGAAAGGAAAGAGGTGCTCTTAAAAAGGCAGATAAAACAGCTCATTTAAAACTATTGGAAAAGTTCCTTCCAGCAGAAAGCAGAAGACTGGAGATATTGGCTCTGCAGCAGCCTTGTAAACCCACTGTAATCTTTTGGACCCAGCCTCTTGTTTTGTTTGTTAAACCTTCAACTGTGGCTCTTCCATTAAATTGGTTTGCCAGCAACACCCAGGGCCATTGTACTTGTGCTGCTGGCAGTGCGCAGACCCATTTGTTTCTGTGTTGCTTCTTTCAGCGAAGCAGCTCTGCAGTTGTGCTTTCTAACTGCAGATGGGTCTTATTGTTTCCCATATTGGAATGAATTAACTATGTTTTTAAAGGGACTTTCAGTGTACCTACCATCTGTGCATATGTTGCACTAGCAGGTGATCTTACTTGTGACTGGATTTTCCTCTCAGCATTCTCAGTCAAACACTGCTTCTCTTTTGCCTTCAGTCCTCAAAAGTCTTTCTTTTCCAGCATGCAGCAGGCCTGAAAACCTCCAAAAGAAATATTTGTATTTGAGATGTCTGGCAGAGAGGGCTTAGTCAGAAGAACAATACTTTTGTCAGATACCAATAGTAACTCATTGTCCAGGAACAGGCATATGAAATAGCTGAATATTTTCATTGCCAGAAAAAACAATCTGCTGCCCAGCCCAGACTTTGCCTAGCATAGAAAAGAGACAAGTCCTGCAGCAAGGATAAGTTCTTTAAGGAGCCCTACACTCAACTCAGCCCTCCTGATATTACCGAAAGACATGGCTGTTACAAGAAGAGAGAGGCACCCTGTCAACAATAATTGATTCTTCATTCTTGTACTCTCAAAAAAGGGAGATGTGCTTGCAAATATTTAAAAATCCAGTGTTGAAATGGAAGGGGGGTTAAAGTTCTTGAATTCTGAAACACAGTTTTAAAAACTTGCTTTCAAATAAAGTCAGCTGCTTAGCTTCAACTATAATAACATCTACTTTAATTTGCTTGTAGGTAAGCAGAGGAGGTGAAGGAACTAACTGTTCCCAGACCCCTGCAGCCGTCAAAGGCTGAGCATGCGGCAGGGGGTTAGGCTGATTTGAAAATGGTCCGGAGGGAGGGAGGATTGTGCAGTTCATTACTGGACAACCACTGCCATCAGGTGTGCAGATGCTCTTTTCGTTTGCAGCAGGTGAGGTAACACATGCAAGAGCATGTGAGCAAGTAGGGGAGAAACAACAGCAATAAAGGGAAAAGAAAGATTAATGCATTAGAAGAACCTCTCTAAGTAAACTCTTCATTTTTATTCATTGAGAGATTTTTAAAAGCTGTTTTCCATATGTTTTCAGGTATTGAAGAAGGAAAAGAAAAGCCAAAATTGGACTGAACAATAGAGGCAACATGGACGATTGTTTATGGCTCCATGGAAGATTTCTCATCCCCAACAGAGGTTGGCATGGAGAGGAATCTTTTGGAAAGGAGGAAGTTTAATGGGCCCTCTGCTCAGTGCAAGGATATTTTGGGGTTTTCTATGGAAGGAAGATGATTTTAGCTAAGAATAATAACAATGTTTCAACCTCCGTTCCTATTTCTCAATGCTTGCATGTGACATACACATATGAGATGTATATTTATCTCCACGGCATTCTCCATGTGCATTTCTTGCATCATATAAGTCATTAAATCATTAAGTCATTAAGTCTTTTCACTTCCACCAAGAAGAACAGTGAGTCCATTCTCTGTATTGTTTGAGAAAAGCTTAACCAGATGGGTCACTAATATGGGGAAACAAAACAATCCTATATATCTCAAAGTGCAGTGTAAAAATACAGTAGAAATTAATGCATGAATGTATCCAAAGAAGAATTCAATCTGACTGAAATACTAATGTAACACTATGTAACAGCTGCCTTAAATTGGTGATGTTAATGATTTTATCAGTCTAGTAAAATCTTACTTGCAATGTTAGACTCTCTGAATATGATGCAACTTTTCTTAAATAGATAGGCCTAAATAAAGATCAAATTATCCCTGCTTTTCTGTTTCTTCATGCTGATTCTTGAAATTCTAGATGGATTGATGGCATTGAATTATATATTTTCAGGTTTTCCAGTGTCAACTGTAGATGATATTATTTCTACATGAGGATTTTTCTTCTTATTTTCCTAGCACAAGACCTGATCCTGCATTTTCAAGTTGTAAGTTCTCAATAGATGGGCTGAGCTGTTAGTGTTGTACCAGAGAGAGCATTTAAGCCTTACTTCAGGAAGGCACGTAAGCAAATGTTTAAAGTTAAACATATGCCTGTTTGTGTTAGGAATTCAGCTGCAAAATACTAGCGATCATTTAAACTTGACAGGATTCTGTTTAATTATCAGACAATCAAGAAGGAACTCTAATAGTCAGAAAATTTGTCTAGAATTAAAGTGAAGTGAATGGAATAATTTTCAGCAAGAAATTATTTATAAAAAAGTAACTTTAAGATCCAAATGTCTTGGTATTCACATCACATATTTATTCATCAGTGTATTTAGATGTATTTATTTTAACACATGCAGAGCACTTCAAAGTTGTGTAATGTTAATGTGTGATTTTTATTAAAGGGATTTCTGCAGTTTTAATATGACTTAACCATGTTTCTGCTCTGGAACAGTTCTGGGGGAAACTGATCTCATGCAACTCGTGACATGCCTCCACAGTATTTTTTTAAATGTACTTGTATTCATAGGAGACAGTGCGCAAGTTCAACAATGCTTTTTGGTTGGTTTCCTTCAAAAATAAGGCTTCTGTGATGATACTGTCTTTGTGGCTGTTTGTCTGTTTTCTCAATAATTTTTAACTTGTTGATCAGAGTTGCAAAGATTCCAAAGCTAGGCAAGTTACTAGAAAGTTCATGGAAATAAGTGGCCAGATAAAGAAGAAGGAGCTCCTCTGATGGTCCCACAGAGGGAGAGGACAGGACACACAAACCCAGCAGAATTTGGAAGCAAATTAGCTGTAGCCATGTGGCCTCGTGTTAGGGATATTATGTTCTGCTGGACCTGAGCTGTGTATTACATATGCACGGTAATACTGCAATGTGGTTACTCTATTCACACATAACTAGGGCTTGATTGTAATAGATGGTTGTTATTGGAGGTGGTAAGATGTCTGTTATTTGCAGCAGGCTTTCAAAACTCGGGAAGGAAAGAAAACACAGATTCAGTCATTTTAGTGAGCTACAAATGGTTTAAAGTCACTGCTTCTGAAAGCTGCAGTAGCACATGAAAGTACTGGTGGACAATGAATATACTAAGGAATCTGGCTGTACTTCCCAAGAGCAGCAGCAGCGGTGACAGACATCACATTGTGACAGATTATCAACTGCAGCTTAGGGTGGGAAGCCCAAAGCACAAACCCTGTTGACTTGTTTGTCATTTGACGAACTTGCATAACTCATGCTCTGCTGTTAAGTCTAGGACATTTTTGCAGTTTTTTTATTTCAGGGGGATTGTTTCCTTCACTGAATTCAAGAATTCATTCTGATGGAAAGAATGTGTTAAATAAAAATAAGAAATGCCAAAATGCCACACAGCTGTACACATTCTGCTAGAGCACAGTGAACATCTCTGCTGTATTTATTGCACCACTGAGTGGCTGAGACTGGCTGTTGATGGAAAGATTCCTCTTTCTCATAAAGTTTTATACCTGCTCAAGATGTTTTTCTTCTAATACCACGTCATTTTAGGTGATAACGGAAATATAGGAAGACTATAAAGAGAACAGAAACATCAGAGATCAAAATTGCGTAGCTGAGTCCATGGGTAGGTATCCAAGTGAAAGAAAACTCCCTTTCAGAGATACAGCGTAGGGACACTTAAAATTGTCATCCCTCGTATCTGTGAATTTGTGAATATTCAGGACCTCAAAAAAATAGACTACCAAGCTTAGATCTCAGGTAAGCCCCTAAGGTTGGCAATGTTAGCCAAAGGCAATATATGTGACACAAAATGTGGTGGGTTTCATTTGGTTTGAGGAAATTTATAGTATTCCAGGGTTTGAACTCAGTTTGTCTTCTCAGATCTCAAAAAGTTCTCCACCTCTTGTGAGCTTTGAATCATCGCATTTAAAGTCAAAAACATTTTAGAGCATTAAATCCAGCCTATGATGTATTAACCATGATATAAATAACTTAGGGGCCTGTGTACCCAGAGAGTGCTCTTCTAGACTGTATTCATTCCCTTTAGAATTACACAATCCATCATTCTTAAGAAAGATGATTGATGAATGATGACTAAAGTAAAAGTCACTTGTAAGCTTGCCAAATTTCAACCATCTTGGCTGAAATTGTCCCTGAAAGGTATTTCTCTTGGGGGAACTATTTTTTTGGTGGAAAACTTTTTGTCAGAACAAGTCATCTATTTCCAAGTGCAAGTCTATGAAAAAAAAAATCATGTCTGGAAAACTTTTTCTCTACTTTTCTCTTGCTGTGAAACTGGGTCTTTGGAAGAAGGATAGCGTTTATGTTAGTAACACTTCTGAATTTATGGGGAAAATCTATTTGTCTTTGTCCAAGTTTTAGAAAAAAATATGCCTGCACTTCCCTGTAGTGCACAGGTAATTCTCTAAAGTGCTTATCAACTTTGGGAATGATCCATCTTGTGGCTGAACAGGATTTTCCCTGCCATCCCTGATCTGTTGACCTTCTCCAAGCCTGACTACCCAAGACCCACACCAGAATGGGGACCCCAACTTTGGTTCCCATGTATTGTCAATACCTTCCCAAAGCTGATGCAAATAAAGCTGCCTAGACCAAATAGGAAGGAAGCTAAGCTTTGATGAAAACCTGAGCAATGGGAGTAGGTTCTAGATGGATAAACTAAGTGAAAAAAACTAGCTTTTCCCTTGAGGACTACAGTAAAATTAAATTAGTAATGTTTATTGAGTATGTCATAGCTCTAACGATAAACCACATAGAAAACTCTGTGAAGTTTCATCATTCAGTGAGCACCATCCATCACATGTTATGAATGAGGCATAGGAAAAAATACTGTATGATCATCTTAATTAAAGGCAATATCATAATTCATATTCACAAGAGGCCAAATTAAGGTTGAACAGACGGCCTTCATTCTGACATTGCCTCACTCTTGAATGCCTGACTTTGCAATCTTAATAATATTCTCTTGACTTAGTATAGAACACCAAAAAGGGGGGATTTTTTTTTAAAGGCTGGTTAGAAAGTCCAGCCACAGAGTTGCCATGAATTTCTGTGTGACTGTATCCCCCTGTTTGGCTTTAGAAAGCTCATTCTCACTTTCTGCATCCATTCAGCTACCCCAAAACATATATGCACAGTTCCCATACCACTCTGTTACAAAGAGGTTGCCATAATTTGCAAACTTTTGCCACAATTTCAAAATGAAATTATTTTAGTCTGTGATTTAGCTTGTGTGTGATAAAACCATAGTTTGCTGTCTCTCTGTAGCAACTGTTGACTTATTTTAAAGGAAAATGGCAAATATTTTCCTTAATTTTAAGTTGATTCTTTGCTTCTCTGCCCACGTGAGTAATATTAGCTAAATTACCACGAGTGCATGTCAAAGCCACTTGGACAGTGTGAGTAGACTGAAAAATGGCTAACCATTCTGCAGGCTCCCACGTGGCAGTTTGTAACAACAGTGTATAAGGCATACGCTCCTTAGTTCATTTTTCCTATTGAATTTGCTTTTTAAAGACTATTTCAAACCCTAACATCAATTTCTTCTTTGCCTTTTATTTTCTGTAAAGATTGGTCAGTCTGTAGGGCTCTCATACATGCTTTGCTAGCCTTTGAAGACTCAGATACCATTAGACTGAACACTGAAAGTATTTATAATCTAAAACTTGAGTTAAAGTATAGTCCTGAAGAGACCATCAGCCTGAGGTTAGCATCACTGAGGTAGGTTTGGTGTTCCTGCCCTGAGAGCAAAGCTGCAAGCAGTAGGAGATGTGTAGGTGAGGTCGCCTCTGAACACAGCCTTGGAGAAGTTATGCTACTAATCCTGTCTTTGAATGCTCCTGTGTTTCATGTGAACAGGGGCAAACGGTGGTGACAGATATTTTCCATCTGCAGCAGCAAAAGAAAGCTCCTAATCAAAGTGTAGTGCATACTAGTAGAAGAGGTCATCTCTGCTAGGGTATCCCAGCTGCTCTGCTCTGCTCCTGTGGTTCAGAGCTTCACGTGCTGCTGTAGCCAGCCGCTTAAACTGGGGTCACAGGTGTTGCAGGGAAGGAAAGAAACCTGGGAGCTTTATTATATATTTGGGCCATTATGTTTGGCCCAGCATGTTCGTATGTGTTGTAAAAGCGCAGGTGTCTTCAATGTATCTGACTGCTGTATTACACCTAGGATTTGACTATTGCAGAAGTCCCAGGAAAAAAAGCAGTTGCAGGTTTGACTGGTCAACTTTCTATAGTGGCGATGATCTCTCCTCTTTTTGAAGCAAGAGAAGCAAAGGGCAAATGAAATTAGCCTGGAAAGTAAAAAGATCTAGCTGTTGACATCTGTTTAGAAAAGTACTTGGGCACATGCTGAACTCAAAGCACATGCACAGGTGCTTTTCAGTGCCGGGGCTTTGCTGAGTGAGGGGGCAAGTGGACTTGCAGGTGGAACGCTTTCTGTAGTGCTTCTAATGACATAATGAAGTGAAAGAGCTTTTTGTGCTTAGAATGAAAATAGCTCTTTTGAGCATAGTGACTTCCTCTTGTATTATTAAGTAACTCTAAGAAGAACAGAACTGTCCAATTTACAGACCATAAACATCAAATATATTTAACGTATATTCTCCAAAATAAGCAATTTTATTTTTATCAAAAATGCACTCTGTTTTGTTCAAGTAACAGATGGAAATCAATGGATTTTAATGTAACCCAGAAAAGCAAGTTGTAGTCTTATTCCCTTAAGTGCCCTTTCCTTGTTCAGACCACAGCTGTAAAGGGATTTGAACTTCAACACAATAAATGCCAGTACAGAAATTTGAAAGGTAGGCCGCAGACTTCGTGGCCTACCAGAGGAGGTATCTGCTGTTCTTTAGAACTGTGTAAAATGAGACAGAAGTAAAATAGCATCTTTTTCATATAATTTGTATTGTAGCTAGTCATGGTGTCCAAGTTCAGCATTTTATATATAGCTTGTGTATTAAAAAGTAAACATCTACCATTAGGCTGGAGAAGTATCTCCGCAGTGTGCATTCTAAATATAGAGATTGCTATGGTACAGTCAGTACTAGGACATAATATCTCTTTGCTTTTTTAATATGCACATAGTCGCCACTGTATGTATATTGTGCACATAAAAGTTACACACACACATGCATACAGATACATGTATACACATACATGTATACACGCAGACACACGTGATCTTTTGTAGAAACAAATAATGACAGTCAGATGTTAAATGGCAGTTACTTGCTTAACATGGAAAGAAATCAGGCACTGTGAAAGGTGTCATTCTTGACATGGGCAGTAATTCCACTGTAACTCCAAACTGGCAGCTCCTTGTGCTCCCACTTTTCCCCTGAGAGTAAGGCTGATGAGCTGCCGGCCATCCTGCCCATTGCAATAGGGGTATCGGTGGTACCGCATTTCTGGATGTTTCCTTTTGCAGGCAGAGCAGTGCCTGGCTAGCTTTCTACATATTATCGTCTTAGCTTATTTACTATGTAAAATAAAATAAATTATTCTTACTTAATAATGGTTCCCAATTTGGCAATTATTCTTACTTAATAATGGTTCCCAATTTGGCTTCTAAGTTTACACCTGACAGATGTAATGGGCTAAAAGAGGGGGAGGTCGCCCCTCTTCTGCTACTAGTATTAAGCTGCAAAGCATTTTCTCTAGAGGTGGCTTAACACAACAGGAGTGTTATTAGTCATAGAGTAGGAAGAGGCCATTATGCACACAATACTTAAGAGAGGCAGCAAAAATTATGGTAATGGCAGACCTCAACTATCTGTACGTAGTCTGGCCAAGGGTCACCACAGGACAAGTTATAAAGAAGGAATTTCTTGAATGGTTATTTCTTGGAATGAGCAACTGTGGAGTACCCAAAGGCAGGGAGGGCTCTTGAACCTGGGTGAAGCTCAGGAGCTCACTGGAGACGTAATCCCAGCTGAAGCATTAAGCAATACTGACCATAGCATAATTACATTCACCCTACCTGGGGAAGGTAAGGTACCAAAACTTTGTACAGTGACCGTAAACATTGGAGAGGAGTGGTGAGGAGGATGGGGGGGGGGGGGAGATATAAAAAGCTGTCATTGTCTGAAGGTGACTTGCTTCCAGCAGACCATGATACAAAGGAGCTCCCTTGGCACAGGCAGTGGGAGCTTCTGCCACCCAACAGGAACATTTTGCAGTGAGTGCTCATGAGGCAGCTCTGGGGAGCTGTGTAAGAAAGATGACCAAGAGAAGAGAAACTAACCTGGTTACAAAAATCACCTCACTTAGGTGTAGCCCACAGCTGGGTATATCTCCAGTCCAGAGAGAAGCACTCAAAGTGGGTTTTGGTCTCTCTCTGCCGAGGCCATAGAGTTATGCAGGATTTTGAGCCCATTCCTTGGAGAAGGAGCTACAGAGGCCAACCCTTATGTAGAAATAGTGCCATAGGCATCCTGCCAAGGATAGCACAGCGTGTAAAACCCCAGGTCTGAGGAAAAAATACGTAGGCATGTGACAGTATATTGTGATACTTTTAATGTCAGAACCACTAGTGGGATAGGCATAGTTAGAGGCATATATATAGTGATATAATTATGTTCCAACTATTTCTAGTGTTACAGAGTTTTTGAAGGGAGCCACAATACTGAATAGGTGGTAAGCTTAGAAAGAGGTCTGGTCTATGATATGATTAAATCAAGATCACTTGTAAACTCAAGTACCTGGCTGCCACTGCTGTCAGGGTTAAAAGGTGGTTTTACTGCACAGTGTTGCAGCATCCCGTTCATACTGGCCCACAGCTTAGCCCTGTGTAACGTGTGGTACTTTTCCTTCTGCGGGAAGTCCACATAGCCCAAGCCATCCCAGGGGTTAGCCAGACCTTGGCTGCAAACACGTAGAGTATTCTGCTCTGCTTGTGAACTCAGCTTCCACAAAGGGCAACATGTATATTGACGTGTGCCATAGGTATGGTTGGCATATGTGTCTGAAGATTTCAGACTAACTCAAAGCAAAAAAAAACCAAAAGAAAAAAGATGTAAGGCTTTGTTTTATAGAGCATTAATTATGCAGCTACTGGAAGCTTTCTAGTTCCTTTCAGCACTTTTACTCAGAATTTAGATTCTGCTGGATATACTTAATTTTTTAAAACCCTCTACAGTTTGCAGTTTACACATTTGCATAGCGTAGGACTACTGTCAGGAACATATATTTGCAGATTTGGGGCATGAGCTGTTCTCATCATTTCAGTGGGATGGAGAAGAGAAAACAGTTCAAAGGAGGAGGATGGGGGAAGGGAAGCATTTCCATATTTTTTTTAAGGAATCATAAAGACACACAGGCAAGTGTGTCAATCATGAGACGTAGTTCTCTCTTTAATATTGTCAGGAATACAAAAGTTCACAGAGCACATGTGTGAGAGGGTGCTGTGCTGCCTTGACTACATGATCTGCATGATACATGTCAGAAGATGGGAATGTTGCTATGGCAATTCTTCCCTCTCCTGAATACTAAGTTGACGAAGAAGCCAGTCCACAATCAGGCAGGCTCATTTATGAACTTGCCTGCTTGGAGATGCTAAATACTATTTATAATTTCTCTTGAAAGGAGACAACGTTGTTTTCTGCCCTGGCCTCTCAATGCCCTATGCCCCAGTCCTCCTATATTCTTAAGGCTTCTGTGATTTGGAAGCTGCTGAAGGCAGAGATTTAACTGAATTTTATGCTGAAGACTGTTGGGGGCTTCCCTCAGCTTATACAGTGTCCTTCAATTTCCAACTTGCTAAGAAGGCAACAGACAGATGGGTCTTTCTTCATTTCCAAAAGTCATCTTGCCGTTTTATAAAGTTCTGGATCAAATGATCCGTAAATCTTTACTTTCAATCTGCAGAGGAGTAGCCTTTTCCCATTTACATTTCCCCCTCATAGGAGAGCGAGAGAGGGATTGCAAGCCTGTTTGTTCCCCCTACCAACTTTTTAGCTGGTTGACCCTTAGAGCCCGTCAACGTCCTTGTTTGTACTATTGAGCCTTTCCCCTTGTGCTGTGTGGGTACTGTGATGGGAAAGTGATGCCTTTACCACCAGCTCTCCTAATTGCACCTTTGATTTCCCTTAGAAATAATACTTGCCTGCCCTAAAAATCTGTATAGCACTGCTTTGTGGAACCAAAGCAACTGGCAGCTCCATTGCAGAGGTGGCAAACTTCAGTAGATGCAGCAATTCCTGTATTAAGGTGTTTCCCGTTGTCCAGGTTGTATCATATTTTCTAGTAGCAGGCTCTGATTTCAGTTATTTTCCCTTTACCTAACTTTCATTTTGTAGACTGGAATATTCCCTGCTAGGAAAATTCTACATGTTTGATTCAGGCTAAATACTGGGAGGAAATTTTCTAAGATGGCTCAGGCACTCCAAAATGAAGATAAGGAAAAACAGACTGTATTGTCCATTTTTTTAAAAAGTTCCTTCAAATTAGTTGATCACATTATTTTTATTGGGGGCTTTTTTTTTTTTCCTCAGGATGGATACTGCTCTAGGGAACTGTGCAGGGAGGGAGGATGTAAAAGCTTCATCTGATGAGCCATAAATGAGGCAGGACAGCACAGGAAGAGAAAGAGGGGGAATCTGAAGGTTGCTCTGCAGAACTAGATGCTCTGCTTACGTGTGTGATGCTGTGTCAATTACTTAATTTTACCATTCCACAGTTGGCCAGTAACTTTTTTTATAGTTTGAAATGTTTATTTAGCACCTCCTGTGGGCTCTAAAAGTACTAAACCAAATGACTTCTGCAAGAGCAAAAGAGTAAGGCAAAAGGTATCATTGAAAATTATGGCAATCTATATACCAAATCACTCCAATACCCACCTCAAACAGAGAATGTACCCAGCATATGAATTTATTTGATGCTTCAGTGTCCAGTTATAGAGTAACAAAGTCAACAGATAATAAAACAATCCGTCATGAGGAGAAACATGACCAAAACAGCAATAAAAGAGAAATTTTATGTCAAGTTTAATATGTGTGCACAAATTGCAATAGGACCTACCGAACTTTCTCAGACAAGTCAGAGGCTGGTGTAGATGAAGAGGCATCTGCAAATACAGGACATCTTTGGAAACTGCAGGAGCAGGTGCTCTCCAGAGAAATGGGCCTTCCTGATGTAGCATTCATTTGTTCTTTGTAGGAACAAGAAATAAATGGAAGAATTTCAAATTTAAGGCTTAACTCTGTAATGCATGTGCAGACATAATTTAGAACCCCCCGAAAATCTCGTTGACTTAATTACTTATTTTTTGTCTGGTTTCCGCTGTGCTCATCAAGTGAGTATTTCTCAGTCCAGCTGGTCTGAGGTTTTTGATACCCATCTGACTCAGAGGCAGAGCTTCAAACCACAATGGCCAGTACAGAGTCATCAAAAGTTTCCACAGTGCAAAGGACCCAGGAGTGAAAAGCATTTACTTCTTTAGCAGGATTAACACAGAGAGGATGCTTAGTAGTTTGCAACCACCCAAACCCGGGATTCTTAAACTATGCTCTTTCTTCTTCCTTTTCCATCTAAGCTCATTTTGTTTCCAGAGGTTTAAACGTCGAACTTGAGAAGGCACCCTTGCTGCAGGTACTTTCCGTGTTTCTGAGTGAGCGGGCCAAGAAAAACAGCAGACGAAGATAATTTTCCTACAGTGTTCCAGACCAGCTAGAAAAGGTGATGAATGGCAGCAGAAAATTCGCTGACAATTTTAGTATACAGCCCAGCTCACCCTGCTGAAGGGACACAGCATACGCTGCTTTCTGATGGGCAGCATCACCATGCCTCTGGGTCGCAATGTTTTGCTGCAGCTTACCCAGAGCAGGTGTGGATGTCATGTCCGGAAGGACTGAAAAGCTTAGATTTCTCTGTTCAAAGAGTGGCTTTTACCTCGTGCTGCCAAAAGCTGTCCGTGACCATGAAGCATCATCTGGGACGTGACCATGAGAGCTTCCTCGGCTGTGCTGTTCGCAGGCTGCCTGCCTCTAGTGACCGCAGCGTGACCCCTTCACTTTCCCCACCGAAGCTGAGAATCACTTGCCCATCACTGGAAGAGCTCCTCAGCATTCACGGCCATGAAAAACCACAAGAGCTGGAGTAAAATGAGATTTATTCAGAAAGAGGGTGTGAATCCAATTAGAGCAAAACAAACGGTCTACATGCCACATTTCTTTCTCACCTCTGCAGAAGCTAATCTAGCTAATCCCTTTGTGTTGTAACAGGAAAATAATCGATACCTTACAACTCTGCAGCCAGTATCGGAGGACGCAGGCAGCAAACACAGCTGTCCGGGCCTCTGGCCCATCCAGCTCTGTGTTTGTTACTGTCAGCCAGCAGCTGCCTCTGGTGCGTCCTCAAACTTTCTGCCACCGTGCCTACACGCAAGCACTGACTTGGGGCCACATCTCATTTTCTTATTCCCAGATAAGCATTCTGCTTTGCTGCCGTGATGCGAGTTTCCTAAATAAGACGATGTTCTGGGAAAGAGATCTTCCTGTGTGAGAGGAGACAGTTACTTCTTTCGGCAAGCGTGGTGTTCGCACAGGCTGCACTGACATCCTGTGGCTCCATTTCCCTGCCTGGAAGGAGCGCGAAGGGACAACTTCACCCCTGTCGCCAGCCCCCGTCCCCCCTCTGCTCCCTGTGGGTCACTGATGCCCCGTCCAAACCCTCTGACAGGGGAAGGGGCACCTGCCCCCTTGCTGGCTCCAGCGCCTGCTCCTGCCCACCGTGCTGGGCTGGCGGACACAGGACCCGACCTCCCTGCAGCCCCACTCGCCCAGACGCCGCTGGCCCGGGGAGTAAGTGACCGTCGCCCCCCACCACCTTTTTGGCACCCCCCGAGTCACTGCCCACAGCAGCAGGGCTGGGTGAGGATGAGCTGTAGTGACCCGTCGCGGGGTGGGGTGTTGCTGGAAGGGCGGGGGCTTTTTTTAAGGGAAAACTGATGAAAATCCCTCACCCCCCCCAACCTCTGCCCGCCGGGACTCCAGGTAGAGCCCGGACGGCACTCGCCGCACGCGTTCACAGCGCCGAGCCCTGCCGGGGGGCTCCCAGGGCCTGCAGCGAGCTGCATCCCCCAGCCCGGGCTCAGACACTGCACAGAACAGCACCCAGCCCCATCAGAAGTCGAGTTTAATTTTACCTTCCCCTGGGGAATAGCGTTAATCTGCAACTTTTTAGGCATCACTCGATCAGCTGAATAACAGCTATTAGCTTTGGACTCTAGGCATTTTTATGAGATATTAGTTCCAGGGCTTGTGGTTTGGCGTAGAAAGCATATTATTCACACACAAAACAACTGCATTAAAATAACATTAGGAATCTGGCTTAAACTGACAAAACCTAGGAAACTCAGAATTAAGGCTGAAAATATGTCCTTAACTCACCCACCACGTGCCTGGTACGGCAGCTCGTGCGGTACGTCAGACCCGCTGGCTGCGGCCCTTGCTGCCTCCGGCCGAGCCGTGCTCCCCTCCCCACTTCCAGGGAGGAAACGGGGCCGCACCTCGACCGCGGTCCCACCGCCCCCGGGGAGCAACAACCCACCTTGTTTGGTCAGACAAGGTTTGGGACTGAAGCGTAATGCCGCTCTTTTCTGCGCGTCTCTACTTACAGAGCCGTGTTTCCTCCCCTGCCACCAGCATCACCGTGGTCAGAGCAAACGCTGCTAAGAAAGCAACGCAAGCCGAGGAGGAATTTGTCCGGTGTGTGGTCAGGGGTGAGACATGAGCCGGACGAGCAAACCCATGTGGTGCCTGGCTTTGACCTGCCCTTGATTTGCTTTGATTGATCCAAGTACCGCAGCCAGAACGAAATGCGGCCGGGGCAGCGACTGCCGGCTCACGCCAGGGGTGGCACTCAGCTGCAGAGGCTGGCTGGAGGTAACGCCAGCCCCAAGAGGAGCAGATGGGCCTTTCTGAAACCCGCCGGGGGAAAATCCTTGGCTCGGAAAACAGCTTCTAATGTTCACTTAGTGGATCGCCTTGCTGCGAGGGGTCCGAGGCCAAGAAGTAACACGGGGACGCAGGTTGCTGTCACCAGAGCTGAGGGGAGGAGGGGAAGGAGCTGTGCCGAAGGGCTCCCCGCTCACAGGGCCTTTGCTCAGAGGAAGCTACGACGCACATCAAGAAATTTGTGTCGTAGCATCCAGTGGCTGAAAAATGAGGGAGGGTCTCCGGAAGGGTCATGCAGTGGGTCAAAAAGCGGCAGTGCTGTGGGCATTCCCAGTCCAAACATCTGCTGTGCTCCCGTTGTTCTCCCAAAACCCTCCTCTGGGTCACAAACCACAAACATCCAAACGCTCATTTCGCCACTGGCTTTCCGGAAGGCGTATCTGAGCTTTGGAAAAGGTGATCTCAGCTGGAGGATGTTCGCTGCAAACGCAAACAAACAAAAGCAGCAGCCTGGGCAGGATCACAGTTCTCATCCTCCAAGAAAAGAATCACCATGCAGGTTCCTCGGGCCCCTGGGAAGGACCAACCTGCCCACTCCTGGTGACAGACTGGCTTGGCTCATTTTAAGATGGTTTTTTTTCCCCTATGTCCAAGTATTTGCCTCCAGATTGCAGTTAAATCAGCTCCTCTAAAAGCATGTTTGAAATGAGCTTCACTTCTTGTGCTCTACTCATTCGTTTTATTTATGAGCTCTGCCATTTTGTAGGAAACAACCCAAGATGTTCACACATGAGGCATCTCTCAATGATAAACTACGTTAAAGAAAAAAAAACCCAGAAGGTAGCAGCCAAAAAAAAAAGAAAAATTGTGTTCAAATTGCAAGGTTGTCACGCTGCTCAGTAAAAAGGGGTGCACCTTAACCATATTGGGTGTGATTTTTTCCTCTCAGTGAGGTGAGAAAGACATTTGCTATTCCCATCTTGGAAGCAAAACAAATAGAATAATTATTTCCTTTCCCAGCAAAGGCAAACGCAGCTGAACTTAGCTCTGTGCTTTTTACTTGTGTGCCATAAACCAACACATTCCCCCGCTGGCTGGCATTTGCAACAGACCACAAACACAGTACTACACCTGGCAACAAATTTGTGTTTCAGGTCAGAATTGAGACATTCTGGTGATAAGATGAAGGATGCTTGTTCTCTGGACATCCTGTCCCAGAAACGCTGTAGCTAAATTTGCCATAGAATAATTCCAGTTTAATTCTTAGGAGGTCTTTTAATGAAAAATAAATGTTTCGCTTGTTGTGGAACCATTCTCCAAACGTAATTTGGGGCCCCAGCATCAGGCTTTTCTGGTCTTCTTTCAAAGTTGCTGCATATCCCCATGTCTCTCAGAGTACAGCCGGCGCCACGGGTACTCACTGCTTCTGAAAGACGGGTCTGAAATGAGTGGGCACTGCATGACGTAGGGTCTGTGTCCACAACATGCAAGTGATGACCATGTGTGAATAAACCCTAATCTCTGCTGTGCTTCCTAAAGAAAAAAAGCTTAGCCTAAAAATAGCAAATTGCAATATGTCCTCCATATTGGGCCCACCTTGTGCCACAGAGCCAACGTGACCTGTTACAGAGCAAATGCCTTCCCCTTCCCGCAGCCGCAAGGTGCTGTACGGTGCGGTGCCTCCCCTGCACACGAGCATACACTTAGCCCTCGGATTTCACGAGACAGACATTCGGAGCTGTGCCAGTGTGTATCTGTGGGCTGGAAAGGACATGCACATGTACACGTGTATGCAGTGCATTTACAGAAGGTGATAGAAAATAAACCTGGATGGGTTTTCAGGGGCCACCCAGAAGGATCTGTCGTCTCACCCATGCACATCTGCAATCCCAACAAATAAGTTTTTACCAGAAAATGAAAAGAGGTGTGTGCATCTTATTAAGCACACTGTTCCCCTTTAAAAATATGGTTTAAAGGGCAGGTGATTGTTTCCATATTAAGGAAGGCTTAAGAATGACTGACAAGATTTGCTTTTGCAGCTCTTCTTTCTGCCAGTCAAATTACTGAGGACAAGAGTGAATAGTGCATATTTAGAAAATGTATTTTTAAAGTTGGGCTTTGCATGAGAAAGTGAAGCCTCCCCAACTAGCTGTGACTGAAATACAGCAAATGAAATGGGGGAAAAAAGGCATAATAAAGAAACAAAGCTATAAAACAAAAAGGCAGTTTTGCAGACACACACACACCAGCACCTTACACCCTCTTCTCAGGCTTGGGATCAAAGCTGGATGACTGTATCCAAGGGCTCTGATTAACCCTTTCCTCCCACCTAGGCTACCACCCACACCTCAGCTCTTCATCAGTCCCCTCCCTCTTCATCTGCTTTTGCTGCCAGGTGGTCTGGCATTCCCTTATCAGGGCCTCAAAGGACTCAGCAGTATGGGGGATTGGAAAAACAAACCCAATTCTCCTGAGCCAGGCAGGTAGGTCCCCAGGTGCCTGTCCTCATTATGGAGATTGCTTTGGGAGCTGGATCCAGCTGGCAAAGATTTCTCATTAGGATGGCAAGGCTGAAAATGGGAAGCTGGAGGGGAACTATGTAGTTGTGGAGCAGAGATGGCCTTGAGGCTGAGGTTAAAGAGGTGGTGGTAAGATTTTTTTATTATTTTTATTTTAGCTTAGTGTTGCGGGATTCTATCGGTCA
This sequence comes from Haliaeetus albicilla, assembly GCF_947461875.1. Taxonomy (NCBI): domain Eukaryota; kingdom Metazoa; phylum Chordata; class Aves; order Accipitriformes; family Accipitridae; genus Haliaeetus; species Haliaeetus albicilla. The sequence goes on along the minus strand of NC_091489.1, from coordinate 18,550,313 downwards.
TGGAAGTGGCAGTACATTTTGGGTGTGTTCAGGTTTGTTTAGATTTGGATTTCCCCCACCTCCCCTGCTCTAAAGATGTTATAATCTTGCAAGTTAAATTTTGACTAGTTCTAGCATAGACTTAGGACAGGAAAAAGCCTGTTTTAGGGCTGCTTGAGTCTGAATCTTGTGCAATGTGTGGGAGTTGTGCTCCAGCTATTTTTCTGGTAAGTATATGAGGAAAGGCAGGGAGAGTGGGCAGAGCTCAGACTCTGCTTATTTTTGTGCTAGCAAACAGCATAGCTCTGTCAGAGGAAAAAGGATTTAAAGTGTTGGGCTGACATGTTAAATCCATGGGCAGCTCCTGACAGCATTTTCTCTCTTAGAAATACCACAGACGTATGAGAAGGTGGTCGAGAACATGGGCTGCTGCTACTGCCCTTTTGACTGGAAAGAGTAGATACAAACAGAATACAAATAGGAGAAACAAACTGGATGCAGGACAACTGCGGAAGCTTTAAGGGTCTCGGAGTCCTTGTGTTTCAGGTCTGCCAGCCCTGCAGAAGCTCTGCCTTGTTTAATGTGGCTAGCCAGTCCCCTGTGTGACAGCCCACCTGTGTAGCTGCTAAAAAGCTTTCACAAAACGCACTTTATGTGGCTGGATATAAGCTCTGCAGTGCTCTTACAATGGCACAATATTTACTCAGAATTGTTGGGCCAGCTGGACCGTTATGTATACAGCCAAACGCCTTCCCAGAAGCGGGTAGGGTGTGTGTTTGCACATCCAAGGAAGCTTTGCTTGGAGTGCAGCTCCACTGTGATTGTTTTAGTGGCTTGTCCCCCTTGAGTTTGTGTACAGAAGGAGAGGTGTTCTGTGTAACTCAGCCAAAAATTGCCAAACTCTGCTTTACATAAGTTTCGAAGGGTCAATAAGTCTAACAGCTGCACTTATTTAGTGATAAATGCTGATAAACACTAGCTGAGATAGCTATAATCTGTTAAGAACATCCTTGTGTCCGTTGGCTCCTGTTGTCCCTTATTCTGCTCTTTGCACTGATGGCATCTGCCACATCCAGTGTTGTCTGGGTGCCAGCTGACTGTGTGATCTAGCCATCCGATCGCTTTTTGGTGATAAACTGCTGTAGCCGCTGCTGGCTGCATACGGCAGGTCGGTAGGCACCGCCTAGTTACATGTGGTGAATCTGCATTGCAGCTACTGTTTGCTAAAGAATGTACCTGAGCAGGGGAGATTTAAGACAAAAGAGATGGGGGAACCCCCCTACCCAAATGAAATAACATTGGGGAAAAACTAGGGGAGTCTTTTAGTCCTTAGCTCTGTAGCCTAGTTCAGTTGAGGGTATAGGAAAGCTGGGCAAACACAAATGAACAGCCAAACTTCAAAATTAGCCCACCTCATCCATTCCTATTTTCTTCCATTGCAGGGAGGTTGAAAAGCTCCATGAAGAAAAATTATGATCATTGAGTCTTTCCAATAGCTGAGATCCTGGCTGCCTGCCCCTTCCAGCCTGCTATACAACTTGTATGCTAATGTTTGGATTTTAGTGGTGGGAAACAAATGTCAGGCTGTACTCTCTTCATGCACCATTGGACTGTGCTTATGGTTGCTCTTGGCAGCACCAAATGATTAAACAGATAAAACCATCAGTCTTTTTATTTCCAAACATTAACCTAACTGCTAATAAAGCACAACCCGTGTCATCCTTATGGACTCTGCAGAGCTGAGTTGCATTAGAAAGCCTCGTACCTCTTTCCTGTGCCGAGAGGGAATACCTCTCTGTGCGCAGAGCTTGCCTTGCAGAGCTTTGCCTTGGGGCTGTAGCACAAGAGCTGTGTGGGGAAGCTGGCTGGGCTTGGCTACGATTGCCAAGGAAAGCAAGAAGACTGTGACCTGCATGCTTCGGCATGGGCACAGTGGGCTGCTGTGCTGGTGCCATGGATGGATGTGTCCCTGCCCCTTCTCCTTTCCCTCCCAGCACTTACAGGGATCTCCCTTCAGCTCCCCAGGGTGGGTGTGGAAGGTTTGTCAGGCCCCAAGGCAGAGGAATTAGAGTTACTCTCCCTCTCTGCAGCTGAAGATATTTTTCCCCAAACATCCCTAGTGAAAGTGGAGGGATTTTGTAAATTCGTTATGTCACTGAGGAATCTGTTTAATCAGCTGCCTTTCCCTGGAGGCGCTTTACACTTAATGAGAGACATGATGGAAGGAATCAAAATTGGTTTACGAGAGTTTAGCTTCAAACCCCCCAGCTGATGTATTACTGAGCGTGCTGGAGTTTAGAGGAGCAAATGGAGACACTGAGCAACTCTCACCCTGCCTGTGCGGGTCAGTGGCAGAGGCAAGATGTGAAGCCTGGAGCTCTGTATTGCATCATTCCTTTCCTAGGTGGGAATGAATAGCAAAAGTCTCCATGTTACCAGGAGCCTGATCTGTGTTCCTGGTACAACTTGGCAAGCGCTCTCATTCCCCAGTGCATTTTGCCAGTCATATCCTGTAAGGCATATCCTAATTTAGCTTATTTATATATGAATATACTAATTCAAAAAGCAGCCAAATGAGAAACACTGTAAGAAAGAACTTTGTGAACTAGGTAAATAGTGGGACCATAGAGCTGGACTATGGAGTAGTTTCAACTTGAGGTTCAAAAACCATAATAAAAACACTTTGCATGTGAAGTTAACATAGAAAGGGTACCCAGTTGTTTTCTCTGCTTGCTTCCTTTCCCCAGTTGCCCATGGTATGCCTAGTCCTATCAATTAACTTGTACCCTGCCTTCTTAGTGTGATGGGACAGGCTGACATAGCAGCAGCTTTCCTACTACCAAGTTATGTGTATGGGTGCAAGGTCCTCGGGAAATCTCGCTCTGAAGGACTCTCTGTGGACCTGTGCATGATGTTGTCCCCTTAGAAACACGTGAAGTATTTTATTGCTGTAAAATAATTCCCATGCCAGTATCTCATTAGCCTTCACCTTTTGGCTTTTGGGTTGTTTTTTTTCTGAGTAAATAAAGGCTAAATTATTTGGAAGTGGATTTTCCTGCAGTGTAATTGCTGTGCTAGCAACAGCTGAGCATTTTCCATAGAGCAGGGGAGCAACACACTCCACCGGGAGGGGAGGGTGGATTGTTCAGTCCTCTTAAGCAACAGCCAGCAGAAACTGGCCTTTCGTGATACTGCCCTGGGAGGGGACCAGCACCCTTTGCCCCTCACACAATTATTAAAGAGATAGCCAAAAGTGAAAACCTTTGAACTGGCTGGCTGCTTTTTGGCCCAGTCTGGGTCCCAGCGGTCTTAATGTTGAGCTGTCCGAGATTATGAAGATACTGTCCAAAATCACACCCCAGAGTTGCATTTATTGAAAGAAGTGCAATTTTGCAAGGATGAATCTATTAATTTACCTGCCAAAGCATGATAAATAGAACTCCACAGAGAAAAGACCTAAAACTAGTGGTTTGTTACTCATTTATGTATAGTTTATAAAACACTTATGTGTAATTGCATGTATTGGACGTAGATATTTAGATTTTGATAGGGCTAAAACATATGGGGTTTTGTGTTAACTTTATAAGATATATAGCTTGGAATAAAAATAGCGTTTTTCTCACAAAGATGGGATGTATGTCTACTTTACTATCCATTACATTCATCACATTTATTTTACTTTCAGCTGTTATAATTGATAGTCTATATAATGTACACATATGAGGTTTTTTAATATAAATATGGGTTTGTGAGAGTGCCACTTACCATCAGTCTGTAACACATTATTTGGAGATTATTTATGGGCTGTTGGTATCTTTTCTACTTTTTTTTTTTTTTAAGTTTAAAAGGACTGAAGGGAAAAACACAAGTTAGCATGGAATTGATTTTACATTATCTGCTTTTACATGAAATAATATTACAGTATTAAAGAATCACATTGTCATTTCTTGCTGTGAAGTTGCATTTTGTTCTGTAGCATTGGCTCACATTACTCCTTCAGTAGTGCACACTTAATTGTTCAGCAAATGATACAACATGTGAAGAAATAATACCTACAATGTGATTTATCTCTCTTCAGGCAATGACACTGAGATCATCTGCCTTTGCTTATTATACTGCAACACACGAACAGCCGTAGGATCTGAAAACTGTGGCCAGTTAGGACACACTGAAAATACGTACCCTGGAAACAAAAGGTACGTCTGCTCTATCAGTCAAGCACAAGTCTGAATTGCTCTTAAAACTAAACACATGCATGATGTATTAATACACATCCTGTGGTGGACAGAACTTTTGTGGCTCTGAGCTTGTGTTTGCTGGGCAGATCAAGTGCGGTGTTATCACCAAAGCCCAGCTTGGTTGCTGTACACTCACCGTAGGGAGCAGGGGCGTGCAGCCAAATAAATACAGTCTGACTCCAGTGGGATATAGTTACACTGAGCCAGCAGGACTTCTACGGGGAGAGGGAAGAGGAGGGTGGACAGAGAGAAGTGATTTTTATAGCTGGTGGGGTTTCCTCCTGTGAGTCTACCTGGAGTAGCGAAGCCACTTGCCAACACAAGCATCTGTTCACCCATTTCTAGACAGTGGCTAGAAGTAGTGGAGAGCAGAGTCTACTAGAAATAGTTTTCAACAGCTAGCTCTCCCACAGCAGAAAGATTGCATCCAGTCCAATCCCAAGCTTTGGCATGCCAGATTTTGAGTCTCCCCAAATACAGATCAAGTAAAAAACCTGGCCTATGTAGATTGTGTGGCTCATTATGATTACATTTCCTTGTGTCTTGCTCTCTACCTTGAAGGACAAAGAGTGCAGATCTTCTGGCGCAACCTGCTATGGAGGGTAGAACCAGTTCAGTCCATTTGTTCTCCTTCAGCCTCCAGAAATAGCTGAAGAGCAGAAATCTGGTCTCCACCATGTTCTGTGGGTGCATGGGTTGGTTTTTTTTTAATTAGTTCAAACTCATGGTATTTATTTTTCCTCTAACTCCACCGCACCCATTTCTCTTGCCATTTCCCAAAGTAATTAATTTAAAAACAAACATGTTTTTAGCAAAAGGAAGTTAGAAGATAAATGTATTGGAAATAGGACTGTTTTCTTTCCTTGTAAGTAAAACAGGCTCCCATATGTGCCCTACACATTTCACAGGATCAAGGCTTTAATAATGTTGCATGTTAGCATTTTATGTTTGTGGCACTTTGACTTGCTGTATCTTTCACATTTATTTGATTTTTTCCTTTCTGTGCCCCCTTTTTTTTTTTTCCTATTCTCCTTTATTTCTGATCTTTTTCTTTTGTCAGGAAGAAGATAAACGCGGTCTATAGGCCAAATTGAAATATCACTTGAATATTTCGTAGATTGCATGAAACACTATCCCTGGAGGATGCTATTTGGAAAGTGTTAAGGCAATGGTAGCCTAGTTCAGCTGAGCTGCTAAGTGGCAGAGTCCTCACACACAGTGTAGCTCAACTGTCTATAAGAGGGGTCTTAAGTTCATTCACAAATTCAAACCTTGTGTGCCATCTGCACAGCTTGTGGCACTTACACTGCATGGCCACAGGCTGCCTTCTGGAGATCTCTGAAGGGAAAAGTCCAGGCGTGCTCACCACTTTAATGTGTGCCCAAGGTGGTCTGGTGGAGTCAGGCATTGGCAGACTGTATTTCAGCCCATTAGCATGTGCAGCAAGGCCTGCTCTTCACCTGCAGTGTGGATGGCCCAAAGTACCCACAAGATACGCAGTGGAGTTAAAAGATGATGGTATAGGAGGAAGGTTGGAGGGGTGGATCACAGAACTTGCTATTCTCTTCACCTCATAGTGCTTTTGGACATAACAGGGCTTAAAAACCTTTTGAGGTTCCTTGTGGCAGTTTGGGAGAGTCTCTGAATCCACTGAGAATCCTTTATGCTGATGATTTTGTTGATTAATCTGCTCAGGTCCCAAATATTACTGTTCTAAATTATAAAGCTGCGTGGTTATGAAGAAGCAATATAGCGAGGGCCTCTTGCTTTATGGGACTCAAGTGCACAACTGCATTGTACTTGCATTTCCCTGGTAAGCAAAAGTAGAGAATCCTTTGCTTACAAAATGGTAGAAAAACAGAAATTAAGAGCCATGAGGAAATGTCTGGGAACTGCTGGCAGTACAGTTCAGGAAGGAAAGCAAGCACAGGGTATTATTGTGAATCCTGTGCATGGGCATCTGTCATACAAGCTACAAACCCTGTGGACCTTAAGGATGTCTCTTTTGATTTCTAAAATCCTTTAACTAATCTGAGTCATTTGCACAGCTGAACAGGCTCAAGGTCTCTTAAGTAAATTGGAAATACCTATAATTCTGCAGGAAATTAGGGAATAGTTAGGTACTCCCAAAGCAGAGGAAGAAATAAAAAGGAGTCATAAAACCTCTGGTCTCTGGGAAAGCTCTGGGTGAAGATGACTTTCTAATAGAATTTTCTAAACTCTTTCAGTCTCACTTGGCTCCTGTCATACGGAAAAAATTGCAAAAGGCCAAAGCAAAAGGATTCCATTTCAGCATTAATTGCAGTGTTGGGTTTTCTTAACTCTCTTTCCTAGGAAATAACTCACTGATGCACCATTTGCAATAATTAAATTACACACCAATTCTTTTGACTAATGTGACTCAGAAGACACAGGTTAAAATAGCATCTAGAAAATGTCTGAACAGCATACCTTATGGACAAGAACTTAGCATATATCTTGAGGTTCACATTAATCAGAAAGCTGCTACAGAGTCTATAGGCCTGTTATTATAATTTGCTATTTTTAAAATTCTCTGAAGTAATCAGAAAATCAACCAGCTCAACATCCCTAAAGAGAGCTGCTTCCCACCCACCAGCAGTGGCTGACTTCACTGTTGACATAAAAACCATGAAGATCTCAGTCTAGTATTCTGCCATGTAATTGTATCCTTAATTTTGGCCTTGTTGAAAGTCTGCTGGAAAACTGAGATTGTGTGTCCTCATTAGAAGCAATTCATATGTAAATCACTTAAGATTTTTTTTTTTTAACTTAAAGAAAGAAAGCGTCCCTGTGACTCAAACATTCTGCAGGCTCCCGTGTGGCTGTGACTCCTGGCAAATCTGATGCAGAGTGAGAGGGTTGCTGGCCACACTTTTGGCTTCTCTTGCCTTAGCTGCTGGAGAAAGCGTCTGTCAAGAGACTTCACCTTTTGCCAACCTTGGTTTAGTCATTGAAAGGATACAAGATGAAACTCTGCTATCTTCTGCATGCTCGTGCCTGGTGTACGCCCATGGAAGGTGCCTACCTCTCTTCAGTCGATAGTTGCCATCTACTTATCAACTTTTCTGTGCATTGGAAGGCTTAATTTTTGCTCTTTTATGTGCAAAAATAAGCTGAAGTGGCAGCATAGCAGTAGTGGAATGACATCCTAGTGTTAAAATGGAATGACTTTGAAAAGACATTAAATAAACAAGAGTCAGCTGAACCTTTATCAATAAAACTGATGAAGAAGCACATGAGGTAACAGCCAAATACTTGTCTAAGAGTACAACTTTGATAAAGTTTGGGCACCTGTTTCTTCTCAGTATTTCTGGAGTTGGAAATGGAAGTTATCGTAAGTTATGCTATTGAAAGTGTTGACAGCCATTTGAAGGTGTAAAGGAATATTGCGTCTTTACCATGATTTCTATGCTTTTGAGTTGGATGAGCTGAGTCCTTTCACACTCTTAACTGTTCCTAAAATATAATGTCTGAGGTATTTGTCTCTAAGAAAGCTGAGTCTTTGTCACTTGTGAATAAATTTTAAAGTATTGCTGAAGGTGTTTGGAGCATCCCTTTGGCACCTTGTTATTGTAGATACATAAAAATGTAGACGAGTGGGACTAGGTAGCAGATGATGAAATTCAAGTGGATTAAAAACTGTTTGTCAAAACTCTTTTTTTTTCTTTTTTTTTTTCCTTGTATAAAGAATTCTACATGGGAAGGTAGCAAGGGGAAAAAAAGAAAGGTAGAGTCCAAGGTAATCTGGGAGGCAGGTAACTGTTTATTGTTCATGAATTGTCCAGTTCATTGCAAAAAAAACAACCAAACAAAAAAAATCTTATAGCTGCTAGGTATCTGACCTTGTGCCCGGAAAGCGTAAAAGCACAGCTGGCCCTGTCTGGGCTGGAAATCAGCTTTAAGACTAATGGCAAAGACTTTATTTCAAGAGAGTATTTAGCTTTAAAAAATGAATAGGGGCTGCATGTTCCAAATGTCATCTGTCAATTTAACAAATGGCAACGGCATACACATCTTAATGCCAGACTGCTGTTTCATTAGGCTCCTTGTGGGTTATTCCTTCTTGGTAGCTGGCATTACTCTAGCTGGAGCAGCAGAAAGGAGGGCAGAGGCTCCTCACTACTGCTGCTCCTTGGCTACACAGCCCAGCTCCTCACTGCTTTTGGGGCACAGCAGGAGGGAAAAGAGGGCACAAAATGAAAACAATGCCAGGCGAGATCGATAGGGAGGCACGTTCCTCGGTACATCTGGGTTGAGCTCAGCATGGGACCAGACACAAAGGTATCTTGGAGTTAGGTTTGTAACTACAGCCTCGGCGCACGGGCAAGGGTTGATGGCTGCTGAACAGTGCTGCCCCGATAGTAGTCTGAACCCTGAGATGGACAGGCAGGTAGCTTCAAATGGGAGCATTCTGTAGCTCTGTCAGGGGTATAAAAGAGGATTAAAGGACTCTCCCTACCTGGACTAAGACGTGCAGGAACGACCTGAATGAACTTTCAGTACAACACGGTGAAGTGAGGAAGCACTGAGGAAACACCCGTGGCACAGGGTTAAGGTAAAGATGGGAAAGAGTCTGAGCCGCTCCTCTTGGTCCAGCTTCAACCCACAGCAATGCCATTCCCAACCTGCCCTCTGTGGCACAGTGGCGCTGCAAGGACTCTAAATCTGTAGGTAAATCCATAGGTTGAAACCCCTGAGCTATAGCTACCAACACCAAAGCTGCCAGATCTTCCCTGTGGTGGAAATGCTACTGAAGTGCCCCTACGCTGTAAGTAATCAAGGTTTTGTTGGAACCGTGGCTGAGAGCATTTAGCTCTCCCCATTGTCGCTGGCAGCTCGAGCATCCTGATGGAGCTCCCTGATGGGATAAACCCATTTAAATATTAAAAAGTGCCCTGAACATGTATAGTTTTGAATGATTCATTTAGGCTGCTGCCGGTGCTGTCAGTACAAGTGCTGCACAGCATGACTGGAAAGAAGCTGCAGAGGGTAAGAACATTAATTTCTTAAAAAAGCAAGTATTTTCTGTCTCCAGGGTCAGGTTTAGTAATAACAGGCTGGCCGCTACACAAGCAGAGGGTTTCCTTGCCGCGGAGCTCTGAGTGTATGGGTGACGCCAGAGCACAGAAGGGCAGCTAGGTAACTTTGTTCCCAGGCTAACCTGACTTCATTTGCTTGTACCCTGGCATTCAGGGGAGTTCATGCTGGGATTTGTAAACCACAGGTAATGTGAACTACTCTCCTGTCCCACAGCACTCCTGCTAGGAAGCTGCTTCTCCTTGAGAGAGTCTCCCTGCTTGAGGGTGAGGGGCTCAGTAAATGAGCTGCTGCATTCAGCGCTTCGCTGGGAGGCTTTTGGGAAAGGAAAATTGCGTTGGGTCCTCACGAAGTGCTGGTTACACGTGCTGATGTGTCTGTGCAGAGGCAGCGGAGAGGTCTGCAGGGGAGTTAGGAGCAGACTTTACCACAAGTCTGGTCTCCTACAACCTCTTTTCCTGCTCAAACCAGCTGACGGTCAAATTTGTCCAGTTTTTTTCGAGAAAGGCAAGGTTTGCAGGGAGGTGGTACGCACAAATATGTACTCACTTATTTTCATTTTACTTTCATTAGGTATGTGGAAAAAGCTGGTAAGCTTTTGAACTCGCTGTCCCTACGGCTGGTTGCTGAAAAGCTTGCCTGTTTTTTTCGACTACCATTTGGCTTAATAAAAGATATTGCCTCTCCATACAAATCTTGTTTCTCTTGCGCAATATGGCTGCACAGATAATGGCAGTTGTTTATATCCTCACAAATTAATGTGACCATAATGGCTAGCTTGCAGACTTCAAAAGAGAAAGTAGGAATCGAAGTCATGGGAAGAATCAATTTTTATTACACTGCCTCTTTGCACCGAGAAAGCTCTGAAGGTTAGAGAAGTGCCACAGCAAACCTTCACCCATATGTAAATGTGAAATCCTGACACCACAAAAATCAGTGCCCGAGCAATTGTCCCTCCAAGAGCACTACAATCTGAGTCATATCCGAATTTCAGAAGCTGTCCCTGCTTTATCTGGCAACTCGGGCGGCCCCCAGAAGCACCACAGCAACTGAGGCTGGTGAGTGCGCCCGTAGCTGAAGTCAGGGCATCGCTCTTCAGCCAGAAAGCAGCAACGAGCCCAAGTCACTGCCCCTGGGAAGGGCAGAGTTAATTACACCATGCTAAATGTTCAGGTCTACAGAGCCCTTATTTTATTTTATATTCCCCCCCTTTTTTTAATCACTTAGATTTTTAAAAGACAAAAGGAAGGCACCATGTGAAAACATCACTATGGAAACATCACGGGCTCACTTGTACTTGCCTGCCAAGTGACTACCTAACTGAAGTTTTACATCCTATTGGATCACTGTTGGCCATCTGCTCTCCTTCAAACTTCTCTGAATTCCATATTTCCCTGAAAAGTTCATTTTTAGAAAGGAGGGAGGAGGAGGCAAAGGGAGAATCCAGCATTCTTGGCTGGCGCAGAGCTATTGTGAAAAAGCAAGATAAACTCACTTTGGGGCAGCCCCTTAAAAAGACAAAGATCCATGTCTTGCGAAGTAATTTCATAGAAAATACCCCATTTCTAGATGCACTGTAATGATAAGAGTATATATTGGCAGCCACAAGGCAAAACAAATAAACAGCTGCTTCTAGTACTCTCGCACTAATTGTCTTCCTCTCCCCTTCTCTCTTTTAGCGTCAAACGTATTTTCTTCTAAAATGTAACAGTTACGGCCTACGCTGGAGTTGTTGGCTGCAGGCTCCCCAGCCTTGCTCCAAATAAAACACAGAAATAGATTTCCTGCCAAGCGCCGGGGAAGTTTGAAGATTTTAGTTTTTAAAAGTATAATCTTTTTATCAGTGCCCTAAGCCTGTCAAAGGTAATTACGGGCCATGGCGCATTTACATTAATGCATAGGACCTACAGACATTTCAAAAGCTTAATGGAGAAACTCCATAAATGTACATATCGAGAAATAAATTAATTAAATTAAACTGTCACGTAAAGATATCACTTAATTTTGCAGAGCGGAAGGCACTCTTAATGGGAATGGAATGGATCAGTGAGCATTTCAAAACCCAAAGCTATAATTTAAATTCAGGCTCTCTGCTAGTGTGTAAGTCACAAGACATATTTATTATAGCCTTGGATTGTCAATTGTAATTGGTTTAGCAGAGACAAAGCCATGTTGTTTTGCTTCCTTGCCCTCCTAGCTGGTTCAATATACTTTGATGTCAGACTATTGACAAGCAAACCAAAGGCTGAAATAAAATCATGTTTACCTGTGATGAACTGACAAAAATGCAGTCCAAGGTAAATTTAACTCTGAAGGCTATGTATTTGTTTATCAAGCAGCAAAGGAAAAATGGTGATGTGAAGCATTTAAACTTCTTTGAATAAACCAGTTGAATATATTTACTGCTGCTCTTGAGGCCGGCTATGTGGCAACCAGACACAAATAGATAAAAGCAAGTAAAAGCACAGTGAAAATTAATAGCATCTCTTAGGAGCTGCTGTTCTGAGTTTTCCACGTGGCAGTAACACTTAAAGGTGTTGCTCTTGACACTCATTTAGGGCTAGAGCCAAAGCCTGAGACCCAGGTCCCCAGCAAGCAGACAGCAACACTTCTTCCAGGCTGTGTAACCCATCAGCTCTTGATTCCTGGCGTGCCTCTGGCGTGGTTTGCTGCAGGGCTTGATCTAGTAGCAACAGGTACAAACCAAGCCTATGCTTCTGCAGCCACGAGCAACTGTCTCCTTCTTGCTAAGTAAGCGTTCCAAGAATGGTTCCATCCTTTAACATTCTTCTTTCTGTACTCTCCAATTCTCTTTCTTGTTAAGTTCATTTTCTGATCTGGAGCACTGAAAGTGGTCAGTTCGTCGGGTTATAACTGTCGTGGCTGCCTCCTGCCTTCTTCCAGCCCTTGTGTTGAGTTTAGCCATGGAGATGTTTCTCTGAGCCTGAACCTAGTCTTCTGCCCAGGATCTCCATAATTTCTTGTGAAGCACTCAAGTCTGTGAATCTGACTCTAAACAATGCTGACAAACTCAAAACTCATGGTTAGGAAGAGCTGCAGCACCTCAGACAGGGACAACCGCCCCAGGCACACCTCTGACAGCAGTGGCAAGTGGAGACCAACGGGACCAGCCTCCGTGGGCTCCTGCTGCCAGAGCTGCTGCTATCGTGGAGGGAGGACATGGCTGCATGCATGCATGTCAAGATACCATGCCATGGCTCTGAAGAGCAGCTTGTCTTCAAACGCAAGTTAATTTCTTTTTTTTATAAAAATACCTGTGTATATGCATTTGTTCTTACTCACGTAAGTAATAGGATTTTAAGGAGAATGGGCTACGTTTTTGCTTTCAGTGTAATCTTTGAGCAGTTTGTTCCCCAAGCTAATTATTGTACTGTAAAAGAAAAAAAACACCACCACCCCCCCACCCAAATGTGCCTCTTAATACTAGACTGGGGTTTTTTGCTCACACATTACACTAAATAGTAAACAGAAGCATCTTTTATAACCTTTCTGTAATACAATAGTTTTTACTTTACTATGCTATTCTTCTTTCATGCCCCTTTTCTAAGAAAGATGCACATTATTGCCCTTGATTATTCTTAAGAGAAACTTTTATTTTTGTCACCCTCTTCAGTCTCTCTTGGCTTTGAGTGGGACTTACTTAAACTGTTTTTTAAAAGTGACAGCTTATCACTGACTCCTGTTACAAAATATTTCTGTTCCCCTTTTAAGGATTGCAGAATTGGACACAGCTTTTAAAGTGTGTTTTGTCCTACTACCAGTAATCTTTCTACTTATTTACATTGCTCCTATTGTCACACTATCCAGATGCTAATAATATTCTTCTCTGAAAGAAGGCAGTGGGGAAGGAAAGCATTCTTAGCCCCTCTGCAGGAGAACAGGTGCCGAGAGATTTGGGTCCTGGTCCATAACAATATGGAGGCTCCAATTCCTACTGTCACTGATGTCACTGACAAGCCAGAAGTCTAACATCTTCCTTTAATTTGGACTTCAGTGACTTCTTCAAGGTATAAGAAAATTAGGGTCCAGCTGAGAACTGAATGTATGAATCTGTATAGATAAATACCTATCTTAAACACCATAACCACAGGTGTGACCGTTTCTTCCCAATAAAGCCATCACAGTCATTAAAAATGGTCTTTTCCCAAATAGCTTTTCCAGCTTAGCTGTCTGGTTCATGAGCCCTCATAGCTCTGAAGCTGATGAAATCTACCGACATAGTGGTAACTTCTTTTGTTTACGGAAAGGAACAGACTCAGAGTGCTGTAAGTAATGGTCAGGAGAACAGGACAGGTCACAGATGTCAGTTAAAAGGCTTAAGTTAAAGGGATACTATTTCTAAACTCTGAAAATAGCTATTATGGTAAAAACACTTCTTTCCTATATCACTTTGTAAATAAGTAAATACAGAAAATACAAATTCTAAGCTACTAGGAGCAATAGTGGCAAAGTAATGCTTTTAATGCTTTTTTAAAAACACTTTTGAAAGTATTTATTTGAAATATCTAAAAGATTTAATTGTATTCAGTTTTTATAGTCATAGAATTCTAACCACTTACATTAAAAAAAAAAAGTTAGGGCATTTCTCAAATTTCTGAATATCAGCTGAATAAACTACAAACAGTTTCATGCTTAAGAGAAGTATCCACTAAGAGATATATAATCAAGATTGAACTGTACTTCTTTGTATTCGTAATTCATTAGTGGAACTGTAAGGCCCTCTTCTGGATTATAAATTACTGCACGGCCAAGCAAAGTACATGGAAATGACAAAGCCAACCAACACTACAAAAAGGTAAGTATCTCAAAACATATTTTGTTCATACTATTACCAATTTAATTTCCTGGTGTTCATGTGTATCTGCCCGTCTCAGTTACTATAATTTAGTACCTGAGAACAACTACTTAGCAGATTCTTAATAATAAAGCATTTCTTATGCTAATATTCACCAGATGAGTGGACAGTCTAAAGAGAGTTGTGGAGAGTTTCTCCACAACTTTGTATGAAGATGCTGTGCAGCCAAGTGATGCTTGCTTACGCTTATTAAGCAACAGTATATACAAACTGAGACATGTGATTCTGCATATATACCTGTCTACATATGTATGTGACTTTCAGAAGATGTCTGAAAATTTGGCTTATGCTAGAGGGGGTGTAAAAAACAATTAATAACCATTACAATGATCTTATCTGAAGTCTTCAAGGGCTGTACAATTCCTTATATGCCTTTTGATTAAATATACACACAAGGACTGTGAAGGTCTTACAAGTGTAACTTTCCAAGAGATTTACTTACTTGCCTAAGCAAACATTTACTATTGGAAAACCAAGACGCTTCTCCACAGACAGAAGGAAAGAAAATATTCTAGAACGTGCTGTACAGAATGGCAGAATTTTAATGGATCCATCTGGCTGTAAACAACTGAACTTGAACCATAGATTTTCCTCTTTCTAAAAACAGCCACTTATTCTTCTGTTTGGTCATGTATGATAACAAGAAAACACATATGTAGAAACGCAGGAACAGGTAGCGAGTATCCTATTAGTAAAAACTCTGTACAGAACATTAGACATAGTTTAATTGGACTGTACATTTTAAAAAAGAAGGACGCTGAAGAAATCTTCATGTCTCATTTTTGGTAAGTTTCTGTCTCCCATCAGCATAGGGCTAATTACGATGGTCTTTCTTCCGTACTTTTGATTTTGGTGCTGCCAAGAAGAAACAGAAAGGGAGAAAAACCATCAGAAGTTAATTACAGTAATACCAGTGCCAGCATTCTTTTAAATCAGGTTGGGATTAAAATGGATCCATTAATGTGAAACCTACCATTGGGATTTTCTTGTCTGTAGAAAGCTTTTAACATTTCCACTGCTTCTTCGGCACGATAGCCAGAAATGCACTGTTCAAATTAGAATAGTGTTCATGAGCACATCTGAGAATAACGTATTCCATGCTTCACAAGAATGCCTGAAGTACAGAGTAAATGTAAACTGTACTGTCTGTTTAGGGGTCAGAAAATCTCCCTTTTCAGGTTGAATACCCAATACAGTTGAAAAATACTGTGTTAAGCCTTAGCAGAGTAAATGATTTCCCTAATAACTTAAAGTAAGGCAAAACAAACTTTCTTAGTAACTTTGGTAAAAGTTTTATGCAATCCCCAATTTCCTTCTTATTAATGTGTTTCCAACTTACTTCATATACCCCTCAAGCACTTGGAAATGTAAGAGACATACACCTAGGTATTTGTAGATAAGATTCCTACAAGAAAACATTGGTCCACACGCCTGTTCTTTATTCCTAACAGTCACCTCTCAGACCTTTTTGGTCCTTCTAAAATATTTTTCCAGGCCATGAACATAATGACAAAGCGTTTTAAGTGTCACTAACATGAAATGAATCTCCACCCACACTAGAAAATAATGCATCACACCTATACATCCCACTGCAGTTGCCTACAGAAACAAAAGGAAGGATTTGTAATAGCAAGAATCTTCCCCTTTCTTTCTTCTGAACATGTAGAAAAATTAAATACCACATGCCAATGTTAGTAAATGAACACTCTTCCAGTACTGACTATACAAATTAACTCAGACGCTAGTCTCAAACACCCTGAAAGAAAGATGCTTAATGTTTATACTGGACTGCCAAACAGTATTGTCTTGGTGACTGAAATTCTTTCTGAGCCTTGAGCCTTTAGTGCTTATTTACAACGCTGAAATATATGACTTGGTTTTTTACACTCATTAAATCATAAATGTTAAGTGTGGAAAAGAACTCTTAAGAACCCTAATCCGTATCCTTGTATAAGGCAGGATCGTCTACAACTACGTATAATGTAATAAATATAATGCTATAAATATTCTCTATCTATAGGTATGTATAGGTATACTAGTATAATGCTGTAAAGTATCTAGATTTATGTATACTATACCTCCACTGAATGTTTGTCCAGCCTTTCTTAAATGACAAAGATGCCTCATTCTCCCCAGACGCTCTGTTCCAGTCCTTCAGTATCCTTACTGTTCAGAAAGTTTCCCTATATCTAAGCTAAAATTCCTCTGCTACTTTTGCAGTCCGTATTTATTTTGGGATTTGAACTATATGAAGTAAGTCTAAGCTAATGCATTTTACCTCATATATGGATAGACTGGGAGCAAAAATACAATCATTTCCAGTTGCTCAGCTAAAATCCAGTAACTTAGTAAGCTGCTGTTACTTGATCTTTATTGATTATGTGTTTGTACATTCTGCAGTTTAAAATAATTTTTCCCTCATCTATTCCTACAGCATACACTTACTGTTCCAAGTATTACACATCTTCTAGATACATTTATTCCTTACCTTGGTCCACAAATGTAATTCTTTCCTTTCCCCTTTGATGCATCCTTTTAATTATTTTAAGACTGTCATCAGGCTTTTCGTCAATTTTCTTTTCTTTAAGGACTTAAATTTTTTTACATTATTTTCTTGTTAAGTCAGGTTTACTTGACTTTGATCATCTCTCATCTAAGTCCTCTTAAACTGATGCATAACATTCTCAAAGCATGGTAATGAAGCTAGGCACAGTACCCTAGCTAAAAAACAAGGGAAAATATTTTATAGCTTACTTCAAATGGTTCTCCTGTGTCTACCATATCATCAGACGAGATGCTCAAAACTGAGCCACAGCCTCCAAATCGCTCATTTCGACAGCCATATATGACCCGTGGAATTTATGTGAATGAGTTAAGGTATTAAGTTAAAAGTGAAAAGCAAGCAGGAAGTACAGTAGCCCGATTTAAGTAGTCATTAAATTTCACTAAAATGTGCTTGTACTTTTCAAAGTAAATTAGTTTGCACTACAATTCCTCCCTCATAAAATCAGAACTTACTTCTGAATAATGTAAGATGTATTGCTGAAGACGCACATCCAGCCTTCCTCAGAAAAGGAGAAGCATGAATCCCAAAGCAGAGGCATACAAAGCCATAGTTTACTGATTGTTATAACATTCAAAACTGAACACTGAACTAAGATTAGCTCATTTTACATAATAACAGATATCTCTAAAATGTATTTTTATATCCCTAAGAGAAATCATTGTTTGTCATAATTGCACCATTTCTCTTACATTCTTGAGGCTCTTACTATTTACCATCCAATAAATGGAGATGGGTGCAGAGTCTGAAACTGTAAGATGGTACCCTGTTGGCTTTGCCTTAAAGCATCAAGCCCTTCCCTGTGGGCTCACTGCCAAAAGAGTAACATTTTAACATATGGTTTCCCAGCATGAGTAGGCATGAAAGGATACTCATCAAGCGCACGGCAGCTGCACACATGATACAAGGCTCTACAGTTACGTACAATACCGAGTGTGCAAACACTTCTGTATAATCTCTGTTGTGTTGCTTGCACCAGTCAAGGACCTGATCAATTGCCACCATTTCTGCATGTCGAGTAGCCTAGGAGATAAAAATAAACATTTTCTTGAAGTTTGCATTGATTCACAGCTTTAAGCTTCTCATTTGTACAGATACAAATGAAGTAAGATGCAATATCAGAAAATTATTCTTTCAAGTCAAAGGCACGATGGCCCGACATCTTATTTATTAATAATGCAATTATTTTCACTTCTGTTAAAGAAGTAATGCAATGCTTTCTTGAGAAGTCTCTTTTTAGTACACTTCTTTGCTGGTTCAAGTTGCAAAAGAAATTTCATGCAGCCCAAACTGCAGAAGAAATACTCAGCCCAAGAAAGAACACATTCAACCTCCACCTCATATGCAGCACACACAAGATCTACAAGCACAAACCAGTTTTTTCTTCTACCTGTTCCCAGGCAGAGGAGTCTGCTCAGAAGTTCTCCTTTCTCTGTCATACCAGCATAGTAAGACAAGACATGAAAGCTCTACTTGAGGCTTAAGGGACACAAAAAGCTCACTAGAACAACTGATCTAGCCCACTGTGCTTCCAAGAGCAAGAATGCAGGCTGTGTTACTTTTGCTGGAAATATTAAGAAACTGCTCCTAGCTGGTACCTTTTCCTGCCGCTGACAATGTTACTGTGCCTGCATGGAATGAATACACTGTGCATCTCCAAAAGTTTCTGGAACTGCTTGGCCTACTGTGTAGACACAGTATTTCTGGTTTGCATCAGGTTTAATGCTGCCTGGGAATACATACATGTACAGTAAGTCCCTCAAGTAATAAGCAGGGATTGCAGTATATGCCTGATTAAAAAATAGACAGAAGAATATTGATTTCTCTTTTTTTAATCCAAGACAACTGAATGATGAGTATCTCAGAGGTCACAGCAATAGGTATAGCACAAACACCTGAACAGAAGAAGTGTTGACTTTAATTGCAGAGAGACAAAAACAATCAGTAATGTCCCAGTATCACTCTGGAATGTCTGCAGCGGTGTGTTTTGCCAATCAGATCACAGCAAAAATATCACAAACTACTAGTTATGAAAGCACTCTCCAGTTAAAGCCTGATGGTTATTTGAATTAAGGCTATTTGTTAGTATTTTCCTTCTTTTTAATCTATTCTGGAAAAAGGATGTTTTTGACAGAGGTAGAAGACTAAGACTTAATCAATCCAAATTATACTTGTACCTCTGCTACATAAGTCTTTATGTGACCTGAGATAACTTCCTCTCAATACATGAACTTGGGTTAATGTTTTAGCACTGTGAAGATCTGTGATGATAACTGTGAGAAGCTCTACAATATATGGCAAAAGACTCACGTATAAGTAACTTAGTGGTAAGTTTAATACTGTTTAAAAAAATGTTTTTAAACTCCTACAGAGATCTACATTGCCTATGCCTACATTAGGAAATAGTACAGTGCAAGAGGAATGTATCTGTAGAGCAAAACAGTGCTGAGGAATCAACACCAGTTCAGGAGAGTTTACACTGGCCAAGCTCCAGTTTAGTCCCGTGGATGGTATATTCCCAGCAACAGCTGGAGTGTATTAGGTATGCTCCCTGAGCGCATCTTTTCAGTATAGTTTCATCTGAAAGGAAGACAGTTTGACATCTCTGAGACACAAACCAAAGCACGGTAAGAAGACACAATCAAGAAATTTATCCCATGAGTGCACTTGTGATCTGAACTAACATACTAATGAACCCACTCAGAATAAAAACATGGATCTGAATCAATATGCAGACATGATTCCTCCAGACCTACTAGTGAAATGTTGCCATGAAGGTTCCGTAGCTGAATAAGTGAGATCACCTCAGCTGAAGTCTCAGTGCACACACGTTATGGAGACACAAAGCACAATGCCCTCCAGCAGAATGATGCCTCAGAACTACTATAGCTACCGTAACTCAAAAGTGTAAGCTGTGGCTATTCTAGTTTTGTGCCCCTCAGATCAGAAGAGACATGAATACCATATTGGCTTTTCAACTCCTGAGCATGAACTGAAAGCATATAAGCAATAACTCTTCACTACCGGAGGAAAACATGCCTCTAACCTATGACACTGCTTTATACTGAGTACACCGAGTAGCTTTTAGGCCTCTGCTGATCTTGGAAGTAAGTACAAGTTAAGAAAAGCCATGCAGCTGCTGTAAGTCATACTGGCTTCTGTGGTAATAGAAGACAGCTACACAAAAGAGATTACACTAATATATAATATTACTCGATCCCAGTGCATCCCCATCTTAAGTAATACATGCTGGTTTGGTCATCTCACCTCATGAAGACATGGGAACACCAGGACAAATTCACCACAGGGTGAGAAAGGATTATCCAAGTTACAGAACAGTACAGAGACCAACTAGACTACAGCTCTTAACTCACCAGATACAATCATTAGTTTTCCAAGTTAAGATGACTACAGTAGAGGTTTATAAAAATCAAGAAAAATGTGGAAAAGCAAACAGTAAATTGTGATTTATTATTTCTCATAACAAGTGGGTACCCAATGAAATTATCCTGCAGCAGATTTAAAACAAACAAAAGGAAGTACTCTTTCACAAAGCACATAATTAAATTGTGGAACTCATTGCCACAGGATGCTATGGAAGCCAAAACCATAAATGAGTTCAAAAAAGGTTTAGACAAATTCATGGAGGATATGTGCACAGACAGCTATCAGAAACAAAGGTCCAGATACAGTCTTGGGCTCTGGAAGTCCCTAAGCTATTCACTTTCAGAACTGGAAAGGATATGCAAGGGGAAGATTTATGCTACTCTCTTCCAGTTTCTTGAGCTCCTTCCTTAAGCACCTGCTAAAGATCCCTCTTAAAAGACATGATATGGGGGAAAAACTGACCTTTTAGGTCTGTCTTAAGATATTATTTTGTATTGAGTGATGACTAGATAGTCCTTTTTATTGACTCTCTGTGTGTAAAATTAAAGAGAAAAACAGATTATTTTCATTTTGAGTCACTGACTCAATTCATTAGCTTCTATAAACCCCTACTGTTTTTTTTTAAAAAACTTGCCCAATCTTATGCATTATTTTAAAGCCAAAAAACCAAAAGCAGGTCAGAGTAGCAAGGGAAAAAGAGAATTGTTAGAGAGTGGCAAATGGTGTTCCAAGGAGAAATTATTTGAAGCTGATGTCAGTGGGGAAAAAGCCTTGACAAAGCCTTAAAATAGTGCCCAAACTGTGGCAAATGTTTTATAGACAAATAAAGATATCATCACTGCCCTGAAAACCTTACCTTCTAAATCTTAGACAAGAACTAAGAAGTGAGAGTAAAAGGGGCCAAAGCTCAAAGTTCTATATTATCTTATGGCTTCATTAGTAATTTAAGAGTGCAAACAATACTTCAGTTATCGTGTATGGTACTTGCAAGGTGATCTGAGCAAAGACACATGCTACAGTGACCCAACAGGAGATAACAAAGACAAGTCTGTGTGTATCAACAAAGGACCTGAGTCAGAGAGCATTTTAGGGGGAAGCAAATGATTGCATCACACGTGGGAATAAACATGCCCAAAAATAGGGTTCTATTTGGGAAGGGTCACATATGTTATAAGGAAGAAAACTTTCAGGTTGGTCTGAGGCAAGACTGTAAACAAGCAAGTGTGGGAGATGCCAGAGGGAGCACAGTACTGGCACAAGCTTGTGAACGTATTGCCAGGCTGTTGAAAATGAGTGTCTTAGACATTTGTTGCACTATTGCCCAATGAATACAAATAATGACATGCCTAACTATTTTGAAATGCTGATGCCACAGCCATGCTCCTAAAAAAATAAACCAAACACAGCTGTATATAAACTCCCTTCTTCCAACAGCAACACTTTCCAGAACAATGTGATGATGATCAATAATTTTGCAAATAACTTCCACAGAGTAAGCAGCAGTATCTCTGATGTTAATGTGTTCTGCTGTGGACATGCAGGGCAGAAACAAAGTATGCAGGGTGACAGGAAACAGACTGAAAAAATTGAAGAGCTTTCAGCAACTAAATCTTCTTGCCAAAATGAGCAGTTTAGGAACAGAAGGAAAGAGGGCATAAAGAAGACCCTACCTGCTCCTAACTCCAGTCAGTGAGATCAGAGGATGCAGCGACTTACTTAAGGAAAAGATGGAATTTATTTGACACAAAGCCTAGTGGCAAGTTGATTCCTGCAAGGGCAGAATTGTAAAGAAGGACTGCAGACCTAACTGGATAAACACAGCATTTTCTAAAAGCAGGAAGAAAGTTTTCATGGAGTAAAAAAAGCCAATATATTATAAAGCTACATTTTGGAGGTCAGAAAGCAAAGGCTAAAGGAAGAATCACCAAACGTCAACCTTGCAAAACAAATTACATAAAAAGTAAAAATACCTTGAGACAAAATGTGAAAAAGGAGTTTGAACTACTACAGTGACCTTGAGATGAGGCTCAAATATAATTATAGTACTACACCAAAAGAAAATCAGTATTTTGCCTTCTCAATAAAAATGACGCAGAAAACGTGGTCAAAAGGCAGAATAAGAGTATGAAAGCACAAATTACAGTGTATGAGATACAGAATTAGGACTTTAAAATTATGAAATTGCCTAGGGCATGGAAGAGAGATGAGAGGCAAAACCCCAAGTTGATAGATCATCTCCATCAGAAAAATACTAAAGAACTTGTGCATGAGGCTGCCAATCTCATAGCAATGCTTTTAATACATCAAGGGAGAGTATCATGTGACTGAAACCTGTCAGAGTGAACAGAGTCACTGGAATGAAAAATAGGAAGGACATACAATCCTGACATCTACAGATCCAGGATAGTCTCAACAGCAAAACAGGCAACATAACAAACTTTGAAGGTAATGTTATAAGGACTAGTCTGTAAAAGGAAAATGAAACAAAATACAATGTGGATTTACTAAGATAGTTGACTTTAAATTAACCTAGTAACTTTCTTTGACAAATGTTTCTTCTAGGCAAGAGAAATACCAATCTCATCTCTCTGGACTCCTACAATGCATCTGGCACAGTGCAACATGTGAAATTATTGTCATTCTGGGGAAAACTGCATAGCACAAGAAACGTTAAGATAAGCAACCAAAGAACAGAAGTTGCATTGCAAGGGGAAATATTTGTACAGAGGAAACTAATTAGCAAAGATGCTCAAAGATCATTTTGCTTAAATGTTTTCAGTTGTGACATTGGCATTAACTGGAGAAACACCTACAGAAAACAGCTAATAGTGTTATGTCTTCCATGTGATGGATTGGAGTGTCACTCAAGAGGTGGATGGCCTTATAGATGGGAGTAAAAAAAAAAAAATTAAAAACAACAAATGAAAAATAACAAAACAGCATGAAAGACCAAGGAAGCTCCAGAAAAGATGGGTGGACTTACTTCAAGGGAGAATGGGAAGTATTACTGTTATCAAACTAGGCACAAGAGAAAGTCCATCTGGAATAAAGTATACAGTTCTGGTTAAGTGAATTCAAGAAAGATGAATCAAAGCTGCAGTGGATGTATACAAGAATTATTAGAATGAACACAGAGAGAAAGCCTATCTTCTGAGAGGAGATTAAACAGTTGGCTTGGGGAAAACAGGGAAAAATAAAAGCCAAAAGGGAATACGACTTTAATACATCCAAGCTATGTAAAATAATGGATGATGCTGGCACAAGAACAGAGAGATCTAAACGGACCATAAAAAGTTTAAAACTGGAAATCAGATGTTTTTTAGCCATCTGAGGAATGATGTTCTGGAAAAGTCCCCCAATATGAGGTGGGACGAGACATTAGTTTTAAAACAGACCTTGACAAATTTATGATGTCTACTGGAACTGTCTCAATGGTTCAATAGGGTTTTTTTCTCCCCAGGATTGTTCCTAAATAATGCCAGAAATCATTAGGAGAAAACTGAAAACAATTTCCTGCATTCACATTTCCCAGCAAGTGCCTCTTTCAAGCTTAGACTATATGGAGCAATTAAGTATCTGATACAAAATTCAGAAGCACCGAGTACCCAGCATTTCCAATCACTATAATACAAGCATTTATAAAAATTAAGCCACAAAAGAATTGAAACTTGAGCTAAAGAGAAATTGTAAAAAGGCTTGGCTTTCAAAGATATTAACAGTTTACTGTTTCCAAAAATGCAGACAAATTTTTAAAATCAGGCTACATGGGTTTAAGTACATACCTTCAGACAACCCCGATGTTAACACTAAAAAAGTCCGAAAGCTTCCCTAATATTTTTAAGTTGATTCTGGTTTTGTTATCAGTCTCATCAGTTGTGTTCTGCCTGTTTATTAATGCGTGATCTTTTACACAGCATTAATACCTCTGGCACAATTTTCCCAGGAAGCATCTGCTTCTCTGCAGTGTTTACACTGATTTAGCTTGAGATACCTAGCTTCTCCATCATCTGGCTTTCTTGAGTTGTATTAAAAGTATCTTAATACATTATGGATTGTCCCGTAGCACAAATTAGTATAATGATTCATCTTTGCTGTTGCACTTCTGAGCTTCAAAGACTCATTTTCACCTTTTATTATATTTTCAGATTTGAGACATCCAATAGAAATTACAGCCAGATCCTGCAGTCAGATTCACTTATACAAAACTTCTAGTTGTACAAAATCCCTGTTGGCTTTAATGGGTCTCTGTCATGGTTTAACCCCAGCCAGCAACTAAGCACCACGCAGCCTCCCTCCCCAAGATCTAATTTGCATGTATAAGATCTAATCTGATGGCTAACATTGCAAGCATCAGGTCTAAAATTTACAGGCAATAAGTTTTTGAAAGAACAATCCTGTCAAAGGAAGAATTTTTGTAAACTAGACATGAGATTTTGTTACCCTATATATTCTGCAACTCTCCACAACTTCCTGACTCCTTGTCTTCCCCGCTCTCTTCCCAAATGAGACTGGCAATTATTTATTCCTTTACTTGTACGGAACTTTTCCTAGAAAAGCAACACAGTTGGACTTCCAATTCATAGTTCGTTACTTTTCAGATAACCTCATCACAGCGCACGGAAGTGCCAGTTTGCCAGCAACGTAAACCGTTCGTGGAGCGTCTGTGGAGAGAATCTCAAGAGGAAGGCTGCACAGCTCACCGTTGATGCCCGGGTGCCTTTAAAGGCCCCCAGAGAGCACGCCGGTGGCCCGAACACCCGCCAGGGACGCCGGTCTCCAGCTCGCACCGTGACTGACTTCACGACCCGCCCCGCTTTCCTCTCTACCCCGTTCCTCCTGGCACCCGCCGGCTCCCTCTCCGCAGCCGGGCGCCGAGGTGACACTTGCCCCAAACTGCCCCTCATCTCCCCAAACCCCTCCCCTGACGGCCGGGACGGGTGAAACGGCCGAACCGCCCGCCGGCAGAGGCGGCTGCCGCCGCAGGGCAGGAGGCAGCGGCGGCCTCGCCGGGCCGGGCCCGGCCCCCCGCCCGGGGGAACCCTCCGCCCGGGGGAACCCCTCGCCCCGACTCACGTTCTTCGTCTCGTTGACCTCGTTCCTGCCCCGCCCCACGGCCTCGCCGTTGTACACCAGCAGGCAACCGACGGGAACCTCCCCCTTCTCCAGCGCCTCTTTAGCCTGCAGGACAGACAGACAAACGCAAGGAGCAGGACAACGTTACCCGGCGGGAGGCGCGGGCCGGGCTCTAACGACCCCCCCTTCTCCCGCCCCCTCGGCGCTGCCGGGAGGGAGGCCCCGGCCCGCCCGCACCGGGGTTCCCCGCTCCCTTCCCCTCAGGCCTCCTCCGGGGCTGCCCCCCGCGGGAGGACGGAGCCCGCCCGCCCGCACCCCTCCCTCACGGCCGGGGATGGGGGGGGGGGGGGCGAGAGCCCCCCGCCCGCACTGACCACGTCGAGGGCCTGGTCCATCCAGGCCACCGCCGCCTCCTCCTCCTCCTCCATGGCCGGCACCGGCGCAGCGCGGGCGGTGTTTCCGGGGGGCCGGGCGGCGAGGCACCGCGGGCGGAGCCGCCGCCACCGCCCCTTCCGCCGACGCGGGGAGGCGAGGGGCGGCCGGGCCGGGCCGGGCCGGACCGGGCGCGCACGATGCTCCGGTCCCTCTGGAGCTTCCTCAAGCGGCACAAGAAGAAGTGCCTCGTCCTCGGCACCTTCCTCGGCGGTGAGTGCTCGGCGGCCGGGCCGAGGGGCGGCGGGGGGGGCGACAGAAGGGCTGGGCGCGGAGCCGGCCTCGGGGCCTGCCCGCTGTCGCTGAAGTGCTCGCGGTTCCCGCCGGCGAGGCCCCCTCAGAGGCGGCGGTCGGCCGCTCAGCCCGACGAGCCGCCGGTGGTCGGGCGGGTTCCCCGCCGGTAGGAAAGAAGGCTCGTCTGCCCGCCGCGCCCCTGCCAGCCCGGCGCCGGCCGCTGGTGTGACCGGCCCGGCGGTGCCGCGGGCCCGGCCGGCCCCGTCCCTGCACGGCCGCCGCGGTGGGCTGTTGCAAGGAGCTCCGCAGTGGCGTGGAGCAGCCCTTCGCCTTGCTGGCGGCACCGGAGCCCACCCCCGACCGCCTGCGGGAGAGCTCGGGTGGCAGGAGGACTTTTTCTCTTAGGCGGGCAGGAGAATCTGCGCGTCGTCCTGTAAGTCCCGAAACACGGGGATTCGAGTTGCCTGGGGGTTCTTACGGCGGGTGTTCGTGTTGGTTTGAAGTAACGTATAACCGCGCGAAGCGTGGGTGACGTTTGTGTTATTACTCTTAGGACAGAGGCTGAAAGCTTGTACTTCTAGAAGTGGCTTGTGCATTGAGATGAATTGTCAAATATAAACCGACTGCAGATGCAAAACTTTACTGGAGAGGAGGATTTACAGTAATTACTCAAGCCATTCTTTCTCCCCTAAGGCTCTTGACTTAACCTGTCGGGTGGTTATGGTCTGGTAAGCTCCTCCTTTCCCTGGAGTTATTATAGCGTTATTTTTAGTCGGAACTGGATTTAAAAGAACACCTTGGATCTATCTCTCTGTTTAATAACAAAATGTACATCTGTGCATCTGGAGATCAGATACTCTTCAAAAGGTACAGGCGTGTCTTTGCACACTCAGTCATCAGATGTACTTATATCTTATGCAAATGACACAGAATTAAATATTACAGAGTTGATAAGGAAAGTTTGTGTTTGTTCATACCCACTGGAAGTTGCCTGAACAGTTAAATATTCTGAGGGCTACAAGGTTTTTGCAGTACGTTTTGTCTCGTATTCAGGTGAGGTCTCTTGTGAAGGTGAATTGTATATACTTCTGACTTGCCTTGATTGTTGTGTCCTGCATCCTTTCAGCATGAATTCCTTCTGTGTTTTTCCAAAGAGTGCCGATTAATACACAATAACAGGTTAGATGATGGTTACTGAAGTACTTGTCAGACCACTTCTTCAGTTCACCCCCTCACCTGCAGGTTTTCTGACTCTACAAGTACAGTAGAACGTAATGTTTACCGGTCTCTGAGCCATCATGCTTACAACCCACCATGTTAAGTAAACAGATTTACTTAATATACCAGGCTGTAACCTGCAAGCTGTTCCCCCTCCCCTTCAACTGTCTTTGTGAGAGTGGTGGGCGGACAAATGGGAATAGTAAAAACATCAGTTGTCCCAGTTTCAGCTAGTAAATGTGGATCAATGTGCAAGTGGGAAAGCACATATTGGGGAGCTTGTGGCTCTTGGTAGTCCTCACAGCCTGAAATCCTGAATTCATCATGTCTAAACAGCCTTCTGCCAGCCTGCAAACCATCCTAATATCACTGAATTTGTAGCTTTTTCCTTATGATTGGTGCTGTTTATGTACAGTTCAGTATCACTTTCATTAAAATGCTACTGACTAGATGAAGTACACTTAAAAAAAAAGGGGGGGGGGACTAAGATAAAGTTATTTAAAGTACGACCAATCCAAAAAAACCCAAGATGCTCCTCTTCTAACAAGCATTTCAACTTCTGACTGAAAATATTGAGCTGTGCTGTCATTGTCTGCAGCAGGTATCAAATACCTGTTTCCTTGAGCTGTGTTATATTTGAGAACTCTGTAGAAAATTGTTTTTTTGTATTTGAGACTCTGTAGTAAATCAGGGCATCTGCAAGCAGGCGAACATCTTAGCTGCCACCAGCTGCAACTTGCACCATGTTATTTTAGGGCAGCTTGGGAGACGGAGGGATTTACTGTAGAGCGCTGCACTACAGTTGTCCAGCAGCTGAATTGCGAGTGCTTTGGCCATCTACATATTAGTTATGGATCAGATCTTAAAATAACTTCAGAAGCTATGGTAATGCTGCCACCAATGAACTGGAAATCTGAGATCCACAGAGGACTGTCCTCCAAAAAATACTGCCTAATGTTGAAAGTAGAACGCAACTTTACATCACTGCTTTTACTTGAAGACAAAATATTTGGAAGTGGCTGAATGATTTAAGAAAAGCATCCAAATCTGCTGATTTAATACCAGAGACTGGAATCTGCATCTCTCTGGTGTTTGGTTGTTTCTTTTAAGAGCTGTAGGTGCATTTCCTCAGAAGGAGGATGTAACAAGGAAAATGGGACATCACAGGGTTTAATGATTTTAAGTCTTTAACTGGCACATGGTCAGAGATTAATGTGAATATTTAATGATTCATTAGACAGTACAGAAGAGTCTCTACATTATTACTGATTCAATGTTGTATCAGTGTTGTGTTACTGAAGAATTATTGCACCAAAATCTGAGGTGGTTGGTGGCCTTTCCTCTGTTTACTGAGATGGATTCTTTGTGCGTTATCACTGGCTGTCATGCTTAATGTAATTTCTGTCAATCCCAACACTGCAACAGACTGTTCTGCTTATGAAGATACAAAACTCATAAAATAAGTACTCAAATTGAGGGAAAAGCAACAGGTGTAATTTTCCCTTAACCATAGAGTGGGGTTGAGAAGACCTCAAGTTGGCAGAGACCCTGTACAAACCCATTCTTCAGAAGTCTGTTCTTTTAGCAATATAAATTAAATTGCATACTAAAAAGACTTAAATCTCTTCAAGCAAGCAAAATCTAGTGCTCTGGGATCAAACCCACTAGAAATGTTTAAAGTAGAGAGAGAGCTAGCATGACGGAGCTGCAAGGACGTGTTAATGTTCACTTGTTCTTATTGCATAGGTAGATTCACTTTTTAAAGTGGTTTCTATTTCAGCGCTCAGCATTCAAGGCAGATTTCAATGGCTATTACAAAATGATTCACTGTTGAAATTCTCTTGCTGCGGTAGAAGAGCCAGTTCAGGGTGCATCTGCAGTGTATGGTTCTGATTTCAGTGGTGAATGAGTTATTGCTCAATCTCATCTGTTGCAACCTTTGGCTTGCAGAAAGAACGCTTCAGCTCAGAAGTCTGTCTGCTTAGCAAAGAAAGTTGTCTTGGTTTGTGAGTGAGTGCAGGGGCGTTAAATAGCTTTTGGTGGGACTCAGTGGTGCCAAGAGAATAAGGCTTTAGTGCCACCTTATTTTAAATATGGTTTTCAAACATAATGAGACAATTGTATGTCAGTTCATGCACGGCTTGTACATAATGACAAACCACAACTTACAGAGCTGTTGATGTTCTGGAAGGATGCAGGCTTCTGTGTGTCAGCACAATTTCTAAATAATAAAATTCTTAACACTGAAAATTTTCCCTTAATTTTTTTTTTTTTTGAGGGAAGTATGGCAGTGAGGGTAAAGGTTACACAGGGTTGTAAAGAGGTTTCCTGAAAACTTTATGCCTCCTAGTTACCTATCCCACGCTTCTGCTCATCTCTCCATCCCACCTGTGAAGAAGGGAAAGGGCTGAGAGAGAGGTAAGCCATAACTTATGTGATGTGAGAAATATCCTACCTGTTTGAGGCCACTGGCATGAATATGTAAGAGTCTGTAGATTTTGTAAGCTACTTCCATTAGTTACATTAAAATGGGAAGAGTCTGTACAAATGCTGCAGCCAAAGTGGGCTACAGACACAAAATAGAGCATAGTTATCTCAGTTCACTGCTAACAGATGAATCAAAGTGTTGCTTCCACATGGTGTGGGTATTGTAGACCCCGGGTGTTCCCAGTGTTGCAGGACAGTGTCATGGTTTAACCCTGGCCATCAACTAAGCACCCCACAGCCACTCAGTCACTGCCCCTCCTCCCCCAGTGGGATGGGGGAGAGAATCAGAAGGGTAAAAGTAAGAAAACTCATGGGTTGAGATAAAAAGTTTAGCAGTTTAAAAAAAAATAATTAATAAATTGTAAGGAAAAGGTGGGGCGGGGGATAAATAACAGAGAAAAATAAAACCTAAGGAAGACAAGCGATGCAAGTGAAAACAATTACTCAACACCAACTGACCCATGCCGAGCCAGTCCCCGAGCAGCGGCCCCCCTGCCAACCTCCCCCCTAGTTTTATTGCTGAGCATGATGTCGTATGGCATGGAATATCCCTTGGGTCAGTTGGGGTCAGCTGTCCCAGCTGTGCCCCCTCCCAGCTTCTTATGCCCCCCCAGCCTCCTCGCTGCTGGGGTGGGGTGAGAACCAGAAAAGTCCTTGGCTCTGTGTAAGCACTGCTCAGCAGTAAGGAAAATATCCCTGAGTTATCAACACTGTTTCCAGCACAAATCCAGAACACAGCCCCATACCAGCTACTATAAAGAAAATTAACTCTATCCCAGCCAAAACCAGCACAGACATCCAATGCAAATGTAAATACATTTCACTTTGTAGATCAATTTTAAAGCAGTATGAATTGTAGTTCAACATCCTCACTGAGGTTCCTGTACCTGAAGGTTCTGGCATCAGCTGATGTAGTCCTAGTTTGTACCACTCATCTGTTTCTGAACCCTCTGAATCAGAACTGTTGGGACAGAAGTTGTTTGCATAGTTCACATTTTAATGAAAGCAGAAAAAGGTTTACATAGGAATTATCTTTTGGGCAGTCTCATTATTGCTGAATTTTCTTAATTCCTGGTTTTGTATGGAATATATGGGTGAGATTCATTGTGAAGTTCCATCTTTACAACGGTTTAGCTAATTAGACGCGAGTAAAATGTTGCTGCTGCCACTTTTTGCAGACCTCCTATCCCATACTGAGAGGTAAAATTGAGTTATATTAGCTATTGTGAAAAGTTGGTGTCCACTTTGCTTGTTTAAAACAACAGACACTTTCAAAATGTCAATGTAGTTTCCTACAGGTACGTCGGATGATTTGACATTATGGCAGTTCTTGGGACGTGGCTTTCTCTGGTCCTGCTTCAAACTCCAAGTGACAGTGGTTTTGTGTGATGCATTCTGGACTTCTTAGCTGTGTTATTTTCAAGTCTTCTGAATTAATGCTATGTGTATCAATATAGATACATGTGGTTGTTCTAAAGTAAAATGTGCACACATGCAGGCGAACTCCCAGGCTGGCAGCTCCTTGAAATATTCCATAAGCCAGAGACTTGCAGAGGCTCTGCTGCTGTGTTCAGGCATGAGTGACTAGTGGGCAGAAGTTCATTGTCACAAACGAGACTTGAATTTCCCAAGTGAGGTGCTGTGTCCTCCAGGTGACTTAGAGGCACTTAAAAGCCATGGAGTTAGTAACAGAGGCAGTCTGTTGCTGACATCCAAACTTTTCTGTTGTTTGCTGGTTTTGCTTAAGCTGTATGGATGGTGTAACTTTTACCTTGGTTAACTTCTAATGCGTTGCATTCCCAAAGATGAGGATAATACCAGAGTAAATAACATATGTTAGTAATGGGTCAAAGTTACGGCTTAGTTCAGGGCAGGGGGGGAGAAGTAAGACTACTAGTAGCTGGTGTTGCATCATTTTAGACGAGTGTTTTTTCTTGTAACTCCTTGTTAAACCTGCATGACTGCTAATGCAACTTTGGACACTCCTGAGGCACAGCAGTTTTTAGTACAGAGTAATCACACACCTTTAAAAATTGAGTACTAAGCAATTAGCTGTCTCAGTCTTAAAGGTGCTGCTCCAGCATATCACTCAAGGGCATGCACATGATTCTTCTTTAATTGTTTGCATGTCTGCCTGTGTATGTTCAGGAAGAGTCTTTTTTTATACTTGTGACTTTTCTGTCACAAGACCTGGAGTTAAAGGATTTACTTGGGGGGGGGGGGGGGGGGGATAAACAAAAGTAGTCATGTGGACAAATGAGTGTGTGAATGTAATGTGAAAAATGTGGTGGGATAAAATGGTTGGAAAAATATTGTGTTCAAAAATTATTTGCTAATACTATAAAAAAATTGTTCTTGTTTCAGTATGTTAGCTGAAAAAAAAATCAGTACCCTGACAGTTGCGTTCTAAATAGATATACTTGGCAGGAATTGATAATTTTTTAGAGAAAAATAATATAATTATTACTCTTGAAGTCTCATTTTGTTTAACAATTTAGTGGTAAAATTGATTTTTATGTATATGGAACCATAATATTAAAGTTTGCATCTAATGGGGTGAATCTTCCACATGGCAAATGGTCAGTCTGCCTAAAGGCTGAAGTAAGAGAGAGTGACTTCCAGATTTTTATGTTATGAGGCTTTGGGGAAATAAATGGAAGTGACTGTGGTTGTTCGAAACTGGTCTGGCTTGTAGTTGCCTATTAGGAAACATAATGCCAATACGAATAGCTGGGGGTTTTTGCAGCCATTAATATTGGGGCACAAAGTTGACAAGCCTTTTGAAATACTGATGATAGTTTTGGAGAATGTATTGAAAGGTTTTAATGACCTAAAAATGTAGCTGAATTCAAAATCTTGGGGAGTTTGGTTTTGTTGGGGTTTTTTGGGTTTTTTGTTTGTTTGTTTTTTGTGGATCAGGCTTATAAAAATAGTTCTAAAACTTTCAGCATTCAGCAGCTGTTAAATGCCTCATTAATTCAGATACTAACTTCAAAATGCGAAAATTAAACTTTGAAGAAAACGTTGTGGCTCTGTGTTTATGACTTCTGAAAGTGCTTGGTGGAAAAACATGAAGACTTGATATTCAGATTTCTTCTTTGTACCATTATTGACTTGACAGAGTCAGAGCTGACACTCTGTAGAGGAGTTTCAGTACTTAGGGGATTGTTCCCCAGTGGACGGAAGATGATCAACTTGTACAGTAGTCTTTTCTGCTTGGGTTTGTTCCTCCCTTCTCTCTCTCTCCCCCTGCCCCAGTTCTTTCATGAGAGAACATGGGAAGAGCTTGTTATGCACCTAAATAGGTAACTGCTGCTACCAGCACATACAGGAGGCAGCAAATGAACTTGATACACAGGAGGTGTTATAAGAAGCCCCAGGTGGAGGGGGAGAAATTCACGCAAAGCAGCTTGCAGTGGGCAAAGGTGCTGAGGATAAGTCTAGAAGATGTAGTGGTATCTTGAGGAACGGCTTAGAAAGGAGGACAGAGACGAGGAAAGAAGAGGGCTGCGGGCAGCCTGGAGAGACCTCTGAACCCCCGGTGGTGTGGGAAAAGCTGTTGGGGGCAACTTCCAAGGGATGTATGTTGGGAGAGGAGGAAATGTAGAGCAAAAATTTTTGGTGGGGTCTTTGTGGAAATGGAGATTCATAGTGAGGGTGATGAGGGATGATCAGGTCCTCAGGGGCAGAAGGGTGGGGCTGGAAGGTAAGAACCAGGCATGGTAAGAAATAAGAGGGCCACAGTCCAGGTGGCCATGAAGCTACGGTTTTTCCTACGGAAGTTTCAGGACCAAACGAAGAAAGTGTTGGTCTGTAACGTTTTTCTCTTAGGTGATTTTTAAGACTTGAGTTTTACCTCTTCTGCTAATTTTAGAAAGCTATCTTTAAAAAAATTTAAATTTTCATCCATCTCCAGACCTATGCATTTCAGTTTATTTTCTCTATTCTTTGGTTTTGTTACTTTTACATTTTTTCTCTTCCCAATATTAGATTCAATCTCTTCAGTACTAGTTGTTTATGTTGCAGTAGTACCAAAAAAGCCTTCTTTGAAAAGCAAGATAACTCTTCTCAGGAAAGTTTCTTATACTGATTCTGAAAATATTATTTCTGGGTATTACTTTGTCAATCAGTATTAAAATACTCAAGACCCACATATCCCAAAAAAACCACTATGCACCCTTATGGTTTAAAATCAAAGAAAGGGACTGAAGGGGCCTTACTCACACTTCTAAAGCAGCTTGTATTATGAAAATCTCTCTGTAGGAGTCTATTTACTGGGAAAATATGGGCAGAAGAAAATCAGAGAAATCCAAGAACGAGAAGCAGCTGAATACATTGCCCAAGCGCGAAGGCAATATCATTTTGAAAGTAATCAGAGGACGTGCAATATGACAGGTAAGATAAGGAAATAGCTACTGTTCTTGATAGGTGGAATTATTTGGGGATTTATACTACATATTGACAGGATGGAAGACAAATAAGAAATATGGGTGAATTCAAAATCTTAATGAAATACTAATGCATAAATAGAGTAATTTTGCATAGTAAAAACAGAATCTGAAGAACAGAGGTTTGAAGGCATTTCTAGGTGTCATCTGAACCCTTATCCATTTATATGCATACAAATATACATGCAGGTTACAATTTTTTGTCACTTCAAGACCCTTTGTGTATTGCCCTAAACTGCATGTCGTATTGAGGTGTGAAACAGCACCCAGATTCAAACACTACTGAATTTACAGCAGGATTATTTTATTTGTTATAGCACATTGTTAGTAAGCTACACAGAGAGCTTGGTGGGTAATTTTTATTTACAAATAAGAAGCATGTCAGCCCATTAGTTCCCTACATTTTAACAGTTAAAAGGTGCCTGACTAGCTGGGAGCAAAAAGTGACAGTATTTATATTATAGCACTGGTGTTTGGATTTTTGGAGAGGAGATGGTGGAGTAGAGTTTAACAAAATCCTTGTCATTCTTGTAAATACAGGCCATTCAAAACTACTTCTCCAAAACAAATTAGGCAGCATTTTCTTTTCCTGTTGAAATTTGTAATGGCTTCTCGGGTGGCTGCAAATGCTTTCTGTGCACCTTGTTTACCCTGACCAACTGGTGTTTCATTTTAATCTTTTCCATTTTGTAGTGCTGGGATTGATTTTACTGCAAGGACTAAGTTTGTCTTTGCCCTTCTTTGTATGAAGTACCTTCTGTCTGGCAGCATGCATTCTTGTCAAGATTTTTCATACTTTGTTCTTAGTATTTATTATGTTCTGAGCATGCTTTTTTTCCATTTCGTGTTCCCATCACATAACCGCAGATCTGACATTGAATATTCTGAAAGTAAAGTATTTTTTTTCACCACCAGCTTTCTTTTGTTTGAAACGTGCCTTTCTCTGGTTCTCTTGTTGGATAAAACCAAACCTCAGATCGTTTTCTTCTCATTTGGAGAAATGCACAGTGTAGATTTTCACCAGGTTTTCTTCTGGGGAATTGAAGGCATGTATATGCAGATAATGCAGGATGTGATCTGCAGCTAGAGCCAACAAAGACATATAGCCACATAAGGGCAGCATTGTGCCCAAGCTGGTAACAGATAAGCAAGTAATTGCACTTCTCTGAGTACTCCCAGGGTTTCCTATTTTGCTTGTTCTCCCAGCTTTGCCTGTTGAGCAATTGGATTTACATTGTATAGCAGCTACTGAGCGAGAACTGGGGATAGGTTTATGATGATTTTTTTTATGTTGACAGGGTTTTTTCCTTTTTTTTTTTCTTTTAATAACAGTGCTGTCAATGCTCCCAACATTGAGGGATGCCTTAATGCATCAGTTAAATTCTGAGAGTCTCACGTCTCTTCTTAAAAATAGGTAAGACTGTTTTGTTAATTGTGTTAAAGATCACTTGTTTTGGTCATAAGATAAGTTTTTTTTTCAAATTATATATTTATAATGTAGAGAGTATGCAGGATTTTGTTTCTGTGTCCCATTGAGTCGCTGGTCTTAAAGTATTTTGAAATCACTATGTAAATATTTTGTGTCATGTTAGATGTATTTTGATAGGTATGGCTGGCATTTTCCAAACATTACAAGAAATAATACTTCCTTTAAGATGTTTCAGTGAGAGCCATGGTTTTTGTTGAAGTGCTTACAAGATGGGCAGGTAAAAGTACTTAGAGGATCTAGTCCTCTCTTAAACAGGACAGAGTATTTTGACTGAGTTGTCGATGTTGTGTTTGTAAAAATGCTTATGTAATCTTATAAAGGTCAGATGTGAATAGTAGTAGAAAGTATCCAAGATGAGATTGCAAATGGATGTAAGCTGTGAGAAGTGTGTGTTTGTTGTTTGGTTGTTTTTTTTTCTTTTTTGAAGTAGAGCAAATAGGGGCATGTCATACATTAAGAGGAATGCTTCCCTGTCAGAAAACACCTTCGGTTCCATTATAACTGCAGGAACAAATAGCGTATTTTCAAATACATAAAGTGTATAACAGCATGCCTTAAAAGTAGAGTAAGCTGCTTGGCATTTTGCACGGAGTAAAAGTGTTATGTAGGCAGTTAACACAGCGTTTCTGACTCACTCTAGACTGCCTTTCTAGTTTACCTCCCACTAGCTTATTTATGTAGCTGTAACTTCAGCTGTCCAGCATTTAATAGATTACCTATCCAGTCATTGTCTTTTCTCAGTCAAAAAACTCCCACAACAAGGCAACAGAATGTGATATTTAAAGTGAGAATTACCACCTGAACTATGTTTTTGTAATAGATTATCTGAGAATTTCCAATTGTAATTTAATATTATTTACACCAAACCACAAGAAATTAGGAAAAGTTAATTTTAATGGAATGCTTAATATATTTTTCAGTTTTTACTCAATGAAAAATTAATCTGAGTGAACAAGAGATCTTGTGGATCACCAGATTTGTCTTCTGGACTGTGCAGCAAAATAGTCTACAAAGGCCTGTAATCCTTTGTTCAATGGTGAAGACATGTAATGCCTTAGTTTGTTCTCTGTAGCGTGCATTCTTTTATCAAAATACATCTGGTGTCTCTAACTTGTGCGACTAGTTGAAACAGTTTACGGGTACAGTAACACACTTCTGAATTCCAGTAATGCCAGTGAAAATAGAGATGAGACTTTTTGATATTATTGTTAGGCACTTCTGAAAACAAGTGTTTTTTAAAAGGCTGGTTACATGCAATATCCTGTAAGCACGGATGTCCATTTAGAGTGTATCTTACAGTGGAGTTTGTGTCTTAATGTTTCCTTTTTTGACTTATGCTGAGCAAGTTTTAACTAAATGCTTGAAATTTTTTAACTGAAAAGACAGAGGAGGGGTTGGGAAGGCACAGATCATAGAATCAGCCATCAGAGCTCATTCCACGTTGAAGTGATTCTTTAAAGAAGCTCTGCATTCTTGTGGTACACATGGAGGTATAGATTTGTTTTCTTTCTACTTAAATTTGAGAAGATGAATCAAACGGCTCTGGACCTTTGAGTGCTGTTGTTGAATATACAAAAGAGTACATGTGGAGATTTACCTTTCTTAATGTCCCTGAAGATGTGTTCTTTTTCTCACATAATCTATGTTATGGCTTAACATGTTATGGATCTATGTTGTCATATGTTACAGATCATGTTATGGCTTAGGTAAGCTCCTTTAACTTAAATTTAAGGGAGTGAATGGATTTTAAAACCTTTTTATGTTGTTTTAGTAATTTGGGGTGGCCAGTGGTAGGTTGGGGGTGTAAGCAGGCTGAAGTCTTCAGTCTTTCAGAGAAACTTTTAAAGAGGGAGTGGCACACAAGGCCACAGATGTTCTTGCTCCATCTGTCCTCCTCTTTTCAAAGAAATGTGATTGAATGAGATGAGGTGAAGTACCTACTGCTGTAGCCTTGCAGATGTTGCGTATCTCCCACCTATTCAGCACTTAGCTTTATTCCAAACCTCTGCTTGTTTGCATTGCTTTTTGCTTCCATAGCAGGTAATAGTTTTCCAAATAGATGTGAAATAAAAGATGAGTTTTGAGTAGCAGCTGAGTCTTAGTAAATTGCAGCAGATGAAGACTGAAAAATCCCTTTCCACTGTTAGGCTTAATACTTGCAGACTTAAACTGTTACCTGGCTGTTGCCTTAAGTTGTGAGGAGAAACTTTGTAAGCATGAGCTCTAGGAAATGTTTCGACATAATAGGTGCAAGTGTAGTTGGCTGACGTCGATGTATTGGCTTCCCTTTCTCTCTTCAGTTGGCATGGAAAACCTAGCACTTATAAGTAACAAATGTGGTTTTGAGTCCTGTTAATGTGTTTTATCTATAGAAATATTGCTGTATTTTTTAACAGTCTTTCCTTTGTTTTGCTTTAGAATAGCTTTTAAAACTGTTGACTTAGCTTGCAAAAAAAGTATGTAAACTGATTTTTGTGTGTGCCATGGGTCCTTGTATCTCTTCTAGCTATCCTTTCTTTGATCTGTCTCTTTACTTTTTGGAGTTGTAGACTTAATAGTTTATTATATCAGTTCATTTACATTATTTGAATGCACTGAGCTTAAAAATTGTTTATGTGAGTGATATAATGGTCAAACTAATGCCAAAGTGCACGTGTTGTGCCTGTAAAGAGAAATTATTTCTGGTGAAATATTTTTTATAAACTAGGCTACTGTAAAGTTGATCTGAACTATCTGCCTGAAATATTTAAGTGTTAATTCTGATC